>NW_025767568.1:0-1200000 GCF_003918875.1 Haliotis rubra
TGTTTTACAATGACGCGGTCGATATGAAACCGGCGACTGAAAGTCTAGACTACATGACCTGGACTAGTAGAACGGAGAGTTTTCCCTGAACTGTGATGTGTATTAGTAGTATAGGGGCCTTTAAGGCGGCAAAATCTATTTTAGCTATTGGGGCTTTATAGGGTCAAAATCTATTGTTAGACTTCACATAGTCTATTTTTAGATGATGAGTCACTGCTCTCTATTGTATATTGAGATCTATTGTGTGAACACCTGGTGTGTCTATTTTTAGACCATCAGTCATTGTCTCAGGTCTATATTTAGATCTATTGTGTGCACACCTGGTGTGTCTATATTTAGAGTATGAGTCATGTTGCACATGGGTTTTCCCACAACGTATTTTTAGACTCTGGTATATAAGCCCCACCAAACAGCCTCATGTCATACTCAGTCTCTGAAGTCATTAGTGGATATACATTCAAGTGATTTCACACATTGTGGATATACCAGAGTGCATTTCTCATTGGATTATACTGTGTGCACTGGATTAATAAACAGACTCAGAGTGTACTGTGTACTGGATATATATTTTCATCATCAACTATACATCAACAGAACATCAAGGTAAGTTACCCTTCACATTTGTGGAAACATACTAACATCAGAATAGGGAATTGAAACAACTTACCTCATGTGATCCATAGGAAATCCCTTAGCACAAGCTTCACACATATGTCCATGAACAGATCGATTCACACACATATCCAATGTATCCACACATATTTCCATGAATACATATATGCATTGTTTCCAGCAGCACACCTATGTCCATGAATGGGTATATCCATTATTGAGGCAAACAGTGGTGGTAAATCTAGATGTTTAGAGGGTTGGAACAAGTAACCCATTCATGTGAAGAAACAGATTGATTCATACTGTACTCCAACAATGAATGACTCATGTGCCCACCCGTAAGTCCGACCTACAGCCATTCAAAGCTATGTTTACGGGAAGGGAATCGCCCTCTCCCACCCAAGCATGAAGATTAAGAAAACAAGCGTATAATGGAGTGAAAAATAAATAACTTCAAATACATGTTACCGAGTGTCCATGTTAATACTGTTTTTCTTTCTTTTAATTTGTGACAGCCTCCGAGTGAGGTGTGCCATGTTCATTCTGCCATTACATTGCTCTCTCCTACGTTCAATGAACCGAGAAGCATGACGGCTTTCACGCCCATTGAAGAAACCACGTCATAGATCGCGTCCCCGCCGCCATTTTGAAACCCAATGACACTATTGAAATTATAAAAATGAAAATCGTGGAAATCAAAGCTTGTGGAGAATATTAGAATCCCTGTAGAATCTCTATGCATACAGAATATTAGAATCCTGTAGAATGAGCAATATGTGTTATGTCAATCCAACACAATAATATGAATAAACTTCGGTGTGTCATACAAATGTACATGCGAAAATTATGCTCTAAACTAATACTTTTACAGTCGTTCTGTGTACTATGTTCAACGTTCGCATTCAAAACGATAACATCATGCTTAACTCCCCAATATCTGGATGAAAGTATGTCACTATTGCGTGTCAGGCTGGCATATTGAATGTTAAGACTTGCACAAATAAAATGTTAACAGTAGTAAATAGTATTTTTAACATGAATTCGAGCTCCGTACATTGGTAATGTAACACAAACTACCTGGACAATCCGACACCAAAAAACATGTCTTAAGACAAACAATTTTTTTTTTCCTGTTTGAAATACACAATAACTACAGAAATACAAAATACATAGAATAAACACAACCTTAGCATGTATTACAAAATGTACATGATATACACTATTCATACGAAAATCAACTAATACTTTTACAATCGTTCTGTGTGCTATGTAACACCCATAACGTCGTTAAAGGCATCCAGACCATGAAAACAACGTGCTTGAAATACTGTTAGACACTGCATAGATCGACTTACCAGTCCAGAGTTAAAAATCCACAATACATCCATCACATTTGTGTATTATAATCCATCAAGTCACAGAGTAACACGTCGCACCACCCTTTGCCTCTGCGCTCTCACTCAGACAAAGACCCCCATGTGCTCTCACTCAAACAAAGACATTTTCGCGCGGTTTTAGGGACACACGTGTCTCAGCCTAAAACAGGTTCTGTGTCAAACCTAAACGTTCAAAATGGCCACATAACCTAACCGGCTACATATCCCAAACGGCTTTTAGACCAAAATGGCTTTACAACACTAGTGACCATTTGTAATAGCTTATGTATTTATAAACTGTTTATATATATATATATATATATATATATATATATATATTCATTACAGTTGTTGTTGTATCATACAATGAACTGAAACAGTTGTTATCTTCAATACAATGAACTGAAACAGTTGTTATCTTCAATACAATGAACAGGAATGACGTTTAAACTGAAACTTGTATGTCTGATAATAGTATGAGGAGGTTAAACATTTCTGTGGATTCAGTGAAATAGGGTTGAAATTGGTATTATAAAAACCAAGAATTGTACAACAGTTGTCTTATGTCAATCCTCCAGCAATACATTCAGTGAGTTTAGTACACTCTCAGCAGCTCTATGGCGGTGGTCTGTACATAATTGCCCAGACAATCCAGTGATCAACAGCATGAGCGTCATTCTACACAATGTGCCATGTGTCAACCAGCGAGCCTGACCACCCGATCCCGTTAGTCGCCTCTTATGACAAGCATGGGTTACTGAAGGGTAACCCAGACCTTCAGGGGTACAATACATTAAGAAACAAGAGATATATACAGATTTCATTGTTTATTAGCTCCGTTTCAAATAAGTAGACATTAGGATAGGAGCTCTCCCAAATGCCTACTTTACATCTGATGTCTTATTACCCTTCATCATCCACCTGTCCTTCACTCTCTTCATCAGATGTTATGTCTTCATCTTCAGTCATGCCTTCGACCCAAGACTTATATTGGTACAATTTTGAAATCACTTCATGATACATATTATTTGTGTCTTTTACTTGTTTCAGTATTCCTTGTGTCTTTGGACCATACTGCATATGGTACAGATAAGTAATAAATCGGGCATACGTCTCTTTAAACGTGCTCCACATCAATTTGTTCAGTTTGGCTTGAATCATGTCTTCGTTTAAACCTCTTTTTATGTACAGCTGTCGTTTCTCATCCAAAAAGTCTTTATTCAGCTCACGCGTACGTGAATACATTTGTCTTATACCTTGCTCTTCAAGATCAGCCATCTTATTTTTCCTGTTGTGTGTGACATCGCTTAATGATTCCACATCATCATCCTCATTTTCCATTTCAGGACATTGTTTATCGTGTAAATGTCTTTGTAAGTTATGGTTAGTGCTAAACACTTGACCACAATAGTCACAGTCCACCAGAGGACGTGGTCTCTTCACAGGTGAGAAGTTGTTGTCTTCCTCCCACTGCCTTTTCACTTGGGGTATCCCAGGAGGACCCACTGAAGAAGACTTTTCGGGACACCAGTTTCTTCTGTGTTTTTGCAAAATCTTGCACATCTTGAAACATGAGTCCACAGGCATCACAAGATGGCATGGTTGAGAGGTTTTCTTCACACGTCTGCTCACGCTGAACATCTAACTCGGACTGAATTGTCCTGGCTTGGTGTCCTTTTAAACTGAATGCATTGGGACAAAGTCGCATATGGGGAGGTGTTTGGGGTTTTAGATCAACCAACAAGTAGCCATAAGGCTTCTGGGTAGCCCTTTGAAACGGCTCCATGAAATGGTCTGTGTTACCTGGATACATTTGCTCCTCGCCAAAGTCATGATGGGTTGTTGATCGATAGGGTTGTTGAACAGAAGCAGATAATGACAGTTTCTTCGTTGTGTGAGATCCTTACTGAAATACAAATTCTGGTTCAAGGCGATCACTGAGAGATTACGATGATGACTTCCTTCCGTAAACAGATCTGTAATGCGTGGATCTTTGCTCGCTGTCGACATTAAGTCATCGAGGATAACCACGTTCACCACATGGGGGTCCAGAAATGCATCCTTTTCGAGATCAGAAGGAATGCCTTGATGAAATTCCACATAGGGATAAACATGGGTTTGAATGGCATTATACAAGGGCTGCCATCGTTTGTAGAGCCATATAATACGTTCAGGATAAGGTTTAATGTTCATCCTTTCTAGAATCTGTTTCACTAAGTAGGTTTTCCCACAGGAGGTTGGCCCTGAGACGATCATGGTGAATGGATGTCGCAGCCTACATTCTTCCAATGACTGGGTAATACTTTCTGATGAATGTGGTTTACACTGGTTGCTGCTGCTGCTGCCGCTTTGGTGGTGGTGGTGGTGGTGGTGGTGGTTGTTGTGTCGGTGGTGACGGCTGCTGCTGCTGCTTGATATCTTTGGATGTTTTGTTCGAATATGACGGCACAGCTGTTTAGGACCAGGCAACTTAGTTGGTACACACAGCGTAGCTGGCAGAGTCGGGAAGGCAGAGAGAGATAAGGCAGTGCGGTCGGGCTGTACATACCAAAGCCCAGATCTAGGTCGCACATGCTATATTAAACCTGCGCGTGTGTTGCGTGTGCTCCCTTTGCGGTACTAATACAAATTGGAATTTTGTCAAGGTTGTGACATACATCACTGCTATCTAATGATATTTAAGAAATATATATATGAGGTGGATATATTCAGTCAAAAAGTTCACATTCCATTCATTTTCTAAACTTTATAATAAGAACAATTTGTCCATTTTCAAATCGCTTTAAGAGGTCTTTGTAGAGTTATTCCTGCAATTCAATATATATGTACACTGAGTATGATATCTAATTCTACCAATACAGTCATGCAATCATATTCAAGCAGGGTATATGA
The DNA here is from genome assembly GCF_003918875.1 of Haliotis rubra. Lineage (NCBI taxonomy): Eukaryota > Metazoa > Mollusca > Gastropoda > Lepetellida > Haliotidae > Haliotis > Haliotis rubra. The sequence continues at coordinate 4,881 of NW_025767568.1, forward strand.
CTTCAAAATGATAAGGAATATGGACTCACTGTTTTGAAACTGCTAAATCCATCCACTGCAGTTAATATAAGAAATATGTACACACACAGATAAAGTGAGTGTCAATATCACACTGGTACATGAGATCTAGTGTCCATAAAGAATTTCACAGACTGTCAGTGGGCAGGGTATCCACATTCTTAATGACAGATTATATATACATGTACATGTATTTTGTCATTGTCAGGGTATACAGGTTATCCACAATTCACCGCTTTTACCTGGTATAAACGATTATGTCATTTATTTGGATATCCGGTACAATGTACTATTGATGGCACATATCCATGTGTATCAATATAACAATGAGAAGAGTCCTTATGATTTTTTCACTCTTTGGTCGGGACTGGAAGTACGGCCTGGACACATGGTGATACCTGCATGTGATGTTCCCTCAGCATAATTTCATATTTCATCTTGTCAGATTTCACCCCCATACACGCTGTTTTAACAGGTTGATGGTAGCGTGGACTTGTTCACCTCCCTGCTCCCCATGCAAACCTAATCCAAAACCCCAGGTGTTGATCCAGTCACACACATGATCCTCTAAAAATGCATTTTGGGAGTAACGCTACTGGATGGGAATTTGCGACGATAAAAGGACATGTACTCTTTTATCTCTTTGGATTGTTGGCATTTCTTCACAACCGATTGGCTTTGTCATGACTGATAAGTTGATGAACAGCAGAAAATTTCCGGTTTAGTTCCTCATACACCTCCCTGATACAGAATGCCCGTAATAGTGTTCCGTCATGCTTTGTCATTTTGCAGGTGATTTGGTTGTAATGCTCCTGCAAAGGTCTTCATACACCTGTGGCTCGAGATATTTCTTACAGTGATTCCCCACAAAGGACCGTGCATGATAGGCCTGGGGTACAATTTTGTGCGATTTCAACACTTTGTCCAAATTTGCTGTAACTACCTTTCTTTCCTTAAGTTTGTTTTCTTGAGTCTTTCTTGATATTTCTTTCCTTAGTTTCTTTAATGTGTCTTCTAAATTCTTTTCCCGTTGTTCCAAAATGGGCGAGAGGTGTATTGTCTCTCGATTTCTTCTAAAACGTTAGTAAATTTTGTCTCCTTCTTTCTAGTTTTTGTATTTCCCGACTTCTCAAAACATACTCTTCCAAATTCAGTCTCTGGACTTTCTTCATCAGTCATGAGAGCATGTGTCTGATGAGCATATCGAGCTCATGACATTCCTGTTCCAGCATTACATGATGTTTTAACTACTCCCAGTAAAATATGCAAATATGGTGGGCATACTCTGTTGACATGCACTGGGAATAGAGGCTGGTGGATAGCATTGTGGTATGTCCCGGCATTTCCAATTCTACCCTGTCCCTTTCTACAAACTGTTTGTGATCTCTTTTCAGCGTTTTAAGTGTTCTACCTTCCACATATTCCCGATTTTCGGGGTCCTTTTGTATCTGTAATTTTGAAGCATGACACCACAGGCATGGAAATTTGGCAGCTGCAACCAGAAATGCCGTAGACCTTGGATAAGAAATCATAATCACCAAAGAGAAAGACTTTAATGCGTTTTCCATGCCAAGTCTGTCCTTTTAAGTTGTTTGATTTGCTCACAGTATGTTAAAAGTGCTATTTCTAGATTTTTCTGGTGTCCTTTGCCTCAAACATTTTGAAAATGACAGTATTGTGTTTTGAATTTGGTCGTGAAAGATTTGCTATTTGTAAACAGAGTTTGAATGAACCACCGCCGTGGTCGCCACCAATTTTCAACCAAATTTCATCCTCTGGAATATGTTTGCAGTGCCATGTTAGTTGACCAGATTCAAGGTAATTATTGAGAAGTTCTGTAACGAATGTCGGCAGATCTTTCACATATGCCATCGGGACATCTGATTTTACCCGTTCACCATTCTCATTGGTTGTTTCCATTTCAATCATTTTGGAGTCAATGTGGGAACTTAAAATTTGAGACTGTTCTTTTTCTCTCAAATGTTTCTTTTTCAAATTTCACCCAAGTTTTGACATTAGTTTCTTTTTTGTTTTCGATATTGCGTCCAGGAAAGTCCCAAGTAAGCCTTGATTGCAAGCCCATATCTGAGGAAGCTCTCAGTTTTCTTCTAATGCCTGCTTTTTGGCAAATAGTTTCACGTTTTTCATGGGAACGCTTTTCAACTCGGATGAAAACTGGCTTGTGTGGTCTTTTTTCACCAGTTAAAATTAATCTTAATTTTGAAAGTTCCTGAGAGCGCCTTCTTTTTTCAAAGGGCTTTTGGCCTCTGAAGACAATTTCCGTGCTTTCTTTACACGCTGAAAACACAAGGGCTGTCCTTTTGTTTTACATTCTAGAGTTCTCTGATTACTGCTTGTATTTAGCTTTCTCCGAACTAAAATGGGTTTGTAATTTTTCTTCAAATTTCGGAAAGTGGTTGCATAACTGGTTTATTTAAACATTCACTTAAGGACTGTTCACGTGGATTGTCCTGAAACTGGAATGGTGACGTTTGAGCCTCTTTTTAAATTCCTTCATGGGACGGGTGGTGTAGCATGCTGTGTCGCCACTGAACTTGAACCCCTCACATGCACCGTGTTCCATGATTTCTAATCCTAGAATCGATGTTTCATCATCATTTGCCCTTTCTGTCTGTATTTTTTGGCCTTCCCCTTTACTTTGGGTTTTAAATTGTACACATACCCATTGTCACATTGCTTAACCTCCCAAACATTTTCAAATTTATCTCCCTTTGATAGTATCCTGCATTTTCCTTTGTTTAGAGTGAATGTCCTGTTGTAACAGGTCGTACAGAAACACTGTGGGTGGAAACTATTGTCAGATAACACATCAATACCATAGACATGATACAGTCTCTCAGTGAACTTCTTACATGGCCTAGACGTACTCTTTTTACCAAATGGTGTAAGTCTCCCAGCACATATCCGGCACAGTAATTCCAGTTTTTTAAAGTGATCTTCACATACTCTCTCCATTTTGAGTACAAATTCCAACGAAAATAACACTTAAACTTGCTCCATTTAGAATACACAAAATACAGCTTCAAACTTTCACGGCAATACTACTAGAATCATCAACAAGAACCTTACACTCTCTGATACACTGTATGAATGAAACTTATGTTTGCAACAGATTCATGTGAAACAGACCCTGCTTGAATAAACTCTGTTAATTTCATCTGACAGAGGAAAGTTGGGGCTGTCATATAATGTAAACAGTTTCCCAGAAAACCCAGATAAGATAATTGTGACACGTTAATTAAGAACATTTTTCAGTTTTACGGGATTCCAGACTGGGTTTGTTTATTGTAACCTCCCCCTTGTCAAGATTTCTACAGACAGTCATTAATCTTCATTTATGGTTTGCTACAAAGTTAAGTGTTAGGATAACACCAATTATGTTAACACAAACAATGTTAGAGAGAGGAGAAATAGTGCGAGTTAAGCTTGAGGTGGGATGGGTTGCTAATGTGGCCGCCATCTTTAAATGATGATGCGAGCCTTAGCAACAGTTAGTACGCATGCGCAAGCCATGACTCATCACCCCCTCACTCTCCAGCAGAAGGCAGGCTAAAGAGTCTGCCTGGGCCAGATATAAACAGCTGTGCGGGGGACAAGTCATGAGCCCAAACATATTGGAGCATATTTGGAGCATACGGGACAGGGATGCATAATGATGTTCACACGTCAACAGTCCTACTACAAATGACACATTTAGCCTTTCGTCTCTATTTAAAAATATGTTTTCATTCGCTTTGTGTTTTCCTATTGACGACACTTTCCTCTCTCTCTTCAACTTGGCTTTAGCTTGTTCGACCACTTGTTGAGTAGGGTAACAAAATTAATCTTAGGTTGCTCTGTGGTTTCTGGTTTTTGTTTGTCTTTCTTCCACTCTGGGTCATACAGTTCCAAATATCGATCGACAGACATAGAATGATAAGGGTCTCCTTTCCCTTCAGCCCTGAGCATGTAAAACCGTGTCCATTTATCAGCATCCGGTATGAAGAGTTTGTATCGTGGATTATTCATGATGAAAACGGGAGCGGCTTGAGGTGATGCGTCACTGTCACTGGTCCACGGCTAAATGAAGTTAGATAGCCCTTGTGGCCTGTTATATAGATATCTTCATTGACCTTGGGCTTGGTGTAGCTTTCAACATCACTGCCAGGATGGTTTGGATGCACTACTATGACAAACTAAACCAGGTGTACCAAACATACTAAGCCAATGCTCTATCAAACAACCAGGCATTTTGAATGGCCTCATCTCTAAGTGCATTGACAAACTGTGGTTTCAAAACAAATGCTACGATTGGCATGTTACTGGCAAAAAGACTCTTCCACATACTGTCTGTCGTCCACAGGGGGTGAACTAATCTTCGTAACACCGCTAGATAGTTATTTCTATCATTTTTCCTCAGGAAACGACGCCTTTCATATCGAGTCACTGGTAATCTTCCCTTTAATAACCTATTGATAATACCATTGATGGCAAGAATCTGTTCTCTGTTCATTTCTAAGATGTCTTGTTGAATCTCCTCAATGTCTTGAAACATTAACATGAACCTTAAAAAATTCGTAATGTTTCAACACGTACCTAGCCATACTATTTCTAGCAAACAAACTCTTTATCGTGGTTGGGATCTCAGTGAGATTAGTATTTGAGTAAACCTCTATTTATACTATACATAGACAACCAAGGCAGACATACTCTTAACATTGATTTATTTCCAATAGTCACACATTTTACATCACACTCTTGGTTGCAAATCCACATGACTACCCCAACGGGTCACCTCTTTCTGAGGTACTCCCACCAGGGCCAAATACGGACAATCTGGAGACCATTTTTCATGTTCGGCCCAGGGATCATCATCTACTTCCCAGTTCTTGAGAACGAGACCACATTGAAAACACTTGCAAGCGTCCCCCTCTGATTAAGTACACAAATCCTGCCTGAGCCATTTGACTAGGACTCTGTTTCATCTGCACTGGCCAGTCTTTAAACGAATCGAGTCTTTTCTGGAATGAAGTCCATTCAGTCTTGATTGCACAGCAATCGGCAACGACAGTCTTGTCGAATGGGTAATGTCCACACACATCCATGATATCCCAGACCAATTGTAACACGTCCGCACAGTACAGTGTCTAAACCAAGAATGGCTTTACACCCTGTAACTGTAGTCACTAGGGTTGCAAAAGGAACACTGGAAGTATCTCTTCTGGTTTTGATGATCGTCCTGAAGCATACAGGGTACCATGTCCTTCAGTTCTGGCACAAAGTCAAACATGACTCTTACACAATCTACCAGCTTTTCCCACTGATCTAGGGACAACAGAATACATTGGTTGGTAGGTATCACTCTACCACTTTTCTGATCATTCTCCCACTGTCGCACATCAATACCATTGTCGTCCCAGGAAGCGTACATGTTCCCTCCAACATGGACGTGTGAGTACCTTCCCTGCTGTTTCAGCTGCACGTGAACACTAGACACTTCCAGCCAGTGTTTCAAGGTAAGCACGATGCCTCGTTTGGTTGGGTAGCACTTGCCACTCGGGTATACTTCGTACTTCCTCACATGAATTTCTAGTTTTCCATTCCATGTCTTGGCTGTCACATAGACGTCGTCCCCTAGATGTAAATGGCATCTGGGATTTGGAAGTGTTACCAGGGCCTCGTTATCACAACTCTCACGGTGAACGGCTTCCATTTTCAAGGCCAATAGAACCAGTAGAGTCAAGAACATAGAATGGAGAAGGGACGTTGTCCGACTGAAGTCAGAATGTTATGGAGCACTGTTCGGGGACTTTATATTACCCACCAGAGTCTAAAAATAGAAACACCAGGTGTTCACACAATAGATCTCAATATACAATAGAGTGTATAAAGCCCCATAGCTAAAAATAGATTTTGCCGCCATAAAGGCCCCTATACTACTTGTATTTGTGTGCGGAAAATGTTTTAGGCTATGATAGTCCAGACTACATGACCTGGACTAGTAGGCCGGAGAGTTTTCCCAAACTGTGATGTGTATTTGTGTGCGGAAAAATGTTTTAGGCTATAGTCAAAGTGGACGTGATGCTGAAGTATAGCCGACCGCCAGGCAGGGTAACAACAAATATATTCTGTTTTACAATGACGCGATCGATATGAAACCGGCGACATTCCGATCCCTGGGCACATGCTCGGTACGCACTACTGTGGAGAGGGTCCTGAAAATATCTGACCCCGTATTAAAGGAAAAGGTATTAATTTGAAACTGAATTAATTAAAAATTGAATATTTCCCATTCAAATCTGATCTATATGCTTAAACACGCACGCACGCATGTGTTACCCCCGCATGTGTTATACAGGGACTTCAATTTCGCGTTAGAGATTGTGATAAAACATATTTGTTTTTAATGATTTCAATGATTGAATATTTTCAGTGTGTTGTATGTTGTTATGGTACGGAACCTGTTTGTTTGGAACACTCTCTAGTGACTGCGCTGTTATCAGATACATTTCGCCTTCTTACATGGACGGAGTATCTGATTTAAAAACCATATTTTGTATATGTGCATCGTCATACGTACAATGTATGCCTAATATATTTCCTGAATACAGGCCATACAAATAGTTATTGCAGCGTCACTATTACGTTTTCGACCCACAATTTACATCCAACCAATCAAGTTTTTGCTAAAGGAAAGACGATTTTGCTCTGGCCAATGAGAGCTCAGAATATTCTCACAAACCGCCTTTTTGCAACACAGCTACCTGCCTGACGCAATATTTCGCTTACAGACAGCTTATAGTTTGTAGTCTGTTTCCAAGTCCAGATTAAAGTTGAATCTCTCAACTAGAGAATGATGTGTCCAGTCAAGATTGCTAAAACTATGAAATAATTTTAAAGCTTTCTTCTGGGTAACATTTTGATATGTCTCTTTTTGTACAATTTTATTTTAAATAAGATAACTTAACATTATCCATTAGACGTAGACTTTACAAAAATTAGACAAATTAGATGACATAATGCGATTGAAAAGGTTCAAACCCCTTTCTTTCATCGTTTTGTAAGAGTTGGCTTGGCACTATTTGTAAACTTGTCAACTTTCAACTAAGTTTTAAAAGCTGAGGTTAAAACAAATGCTCTGTGTACTTGCTTACCAATCTTCAAGGTTTCGTTCTATTATTGAACTTACAATCGACAAACATCATTATAGAACCACGGGTATGAATGAGAAAATGTATACGGGTGACACTGAGAAACGTATTGACGATTGAATGAAAAAATTAGAGCGTCACCGAAACATGCAATTACACGACATTTCAGTACAACAAGCGTGCAACTGAGAACAATGCATATCAAACAATCCTTACACAATAAACACTGCTCGTCTAGTGAATTAATTAACATATATAATAATCCATGACAGTTTATCCATTTAGTTTTTAATATGTTTTAATTCTATTTACCTGACTGTTATGAATACCACAGTCACATTATATATTTATCAAAGGTTCACCACGTAATTTGAAACTCCCATCTTTGAGAAGCCTACTCTTGTCGGTTGCAGAAGCAAAACGGACCAACAATAACGTTTGAAGGTGTGTTCGATTTATTCATTTATTTCGTAAATATTTCTATGTCTCCAGTTTCACATCTGATTCCTTACTAAATCACATTAACTATAACTTTCAAAACATTAGCCACACTAGCTGAAACATGAATTTGAACTACTGGTTTGAGTGAGTGCATTGGGCCGTCCGGACGTCAACCGTGACAACACCCGATCCATGTAACCACGTGTTTCCTTCAACGTTTGACACCAATTTGTAAGAGTTGTCAAAATGTGGGACTGTGGGCGAAATATGTCGCCGTATGATGTTAACACTCGTTGAAATTGGAGTTAAGTGGTTGTCGTCACCAGGGTGAAACCAGGTTGAACGTGCAGGAGAATATGAAGGCAGTGGTCCCGCAGCATCTTGACGTCTCCATCATTAAAGAACATGAAATTAGAACTAATTCAAAACAATTTCCTAATCAGAGCATGTCTATGTGCTTCAGTGACGTAAAACAGTTAACGTCATATTGGCATTATGACGCCATTTGGGCATGGATTGGATATACACTACACAGGGAGTTCGGGGTAGTGAATGTTTATGTGCGTAAGTGTCTGTGGGTGCGTGCACGCATCTTTTCAAACGCCACACAGTGAACAGTATTCCAGCCATTCGACGGCTGCAATAGATCGCTGCTTGAATTAACATGTACATGTTCTTCAGAATGACAGACGCTGTCAAATTAGCGATCGATGACTACTACTCGAGGGAAGGAATGACACCTCATCAAGTGGCCAGTCTCTTCTCCAGTGTTGCTGGTGTCTATGATGAGGTAAGTACATATAACCGATTCTAATCTTAGGCAAAGCAAATACATCATACACGTGCATGACTATTTTGGTGGCGCATTGAGGACACCAGATGATAGGATCAAGCCCGGGCAGTTTTGTTCAAAATATTATCCGAAGATTGACTCAGCTGAGCTAACGTCACCGGGCGGTTTCTGTTCCTGTCGTAGACCCCCCTTCCGTCTAATCCTATCTCATTCCAGACATGTTCCATGGGTGGAGGTCTTGAGAAACAGACAATCATGGCAGGGCCGCATTGTCATGCTGTCACATTACGTTACGGGGGGTGATATGAAGCACATTCTGAAGCACATTACACAGTCCGTTACAGCACGTGCAACATGCGGGCAGGCAATATCCTGCTACAATGTGACTTAGCTGTATCTGCACATAGGGCGGAACAGGTTCGCGAACTATGTCGTCCCCATTTTAATTGCCATCAACAATTTTGCGTTGTGTTCCTCATTAGTTGCTATTTCATATAATTACACTTCCACCACCAAACTGACGACGTCGAGCAACGAACCCCTTAAACCCTTATGCGACCACCCAGGTAGTCCAGATGAAACCCCGATTTCTCGAAACAAACTTAAGTCTGAGTTTTGTCTTAAGTTAAACTTTTTACTCAAAAAAGGAAAAAGCATTTCCCAGAATAAACTGAAATCGATATTAAACTCAAACATAGTAGACAATTTAAGTTTAGTAGATAGGTTAGTTTGGTTGTTTTGGCTGTTTGATTTTAGAAATGCAGTTGAGTTAGAAATTTACCTGTTTCCAATTATCAAACGCAGTTTGAAATTTGAGTTAACACGTAAGTATGATTTGAGGTGAGGTGAGGTGAGGTGAAATTGGGTTTAACGTCGTGCTTGAGAATATTTCGCTCATATGACGACGTGCATGCGTGTGTATATGTATGTGCCGCTGCTTGCACTAGCCCAGACTGAAGCTGGTTTTATAGTGCTAGCCCACTGAGTTACCATGCCGCAGTGAAGCATGAATACCCCACTCAGACACATTATACTGACTCCGAGCCGACCAGTCCAACAAGTACCATATTTTAACGTCTTTTGGTATGACGCGGTCGGGGATCGAACCCGCGACCTTCCGCTCTCCGGGTGGACGCTCTAACCACTACACCACGGAGGCGGTCAAGTATGATTTGAGAAATCGAGGACTGAACTCCTCTGTGATTCGTACTCTGAGTCAGTCTCGAACGTCAGGGGTTGCGTACACCAAACTAGGAGTGCCTGACGGTCACGCTGAAGCAATATTCGTAATATCGATGAATGTCGAGGTCGGATGTCGTGCTCCCACAAACAGCTGAGCACAGTTCTTCCCCTAACTGGTCTCAAACCAGGAATTGTCCTAGCGCTTAATATGGCAGGTATCGGTTTCCTAGATGAACCGACCGAATGTGGTTGTTTTGTAATCGTAACGTCCAAATAGACGACCGTTCGTAGCAGTCATGGGCGTTGCCGAGCTGTAGATAACGTCTTCAAAAGATATGTTTCGATGAACAAAAACTTTTCTACAAAAGCGTTTTCTAAACACTTCATATATCAACTATGATTGTGAGCTGTTTACATTCAAGAACCATCTGTGTTAGTATCGTTGCCCCAATAAACACGTGAACATGCAAACGGGATCATGCATAAAATGGCGATGTATGAACACGCGTGTAGAAATGGCTTAAAGCGATCTCAAAGTCGAGATGATTTGATGAGTGAGTGAGTGAGTTAAAGTTTATAGTCACAGCGGCAGTATTTCAAACATATCGTGACTTAAAAATAGTAATAAATTCATGATAAATGCGCAAATTTTAAGAACCTTTAAGAACATTTTCTTTTATTTTGATATAAAGCACAGTTACCTTCTTTTGTTACCTTATATGTGGTGCATTGATTAAAATCATTTTAGACGTGGAAGGCAAGGAAATACACAGATCCCGAGTTTCTGTCGACGTCCGTGGCTGATTACTTTGGGGAGGAGAAGGCATCGTCTTTGAGGGTGCTGGACATCGGCTCCGGGACGGGAATGGTGGCTGAGGAAGTAAGTGATGTTGGCGTGTCACGTACACGCCACGCTAACCAAGAACCATGTGCTCTCTTTCTAATCTTACTCGGTAATATACATCGTCGCTTATTGTTTGGTGTAGGGGTTTTGGTAAGTTACCTATGGGCATTACGGTTCTATGGTATATACTATTGCATTACTCTGGAACAGCCTCCCTGTCATTATCAGAGAAATCAATTGTAAAGACTCTTTCAAAAAAGGCCTAAAAACCCCACCTGTTCACAATATCCCTCTCATAGGCTTTTCTTACTCTCTTCAGCGCTGTTGAGCAAATACCTTTTGGAAGCAGGCGCCATATAAATTCATTATCATTATTATTATCATTATAATGCGGGGAGAGCTGAGGTAGATTCTTCAGCCATGCTGGTCGAGAGGGGCGTCCAACGGGATCGGTTGTCAAGGTGAAAGTCCTGTCAATATAATCGTCAAATATTCTATTAAACAGAAAAAAAGAATTCTTTCAAACTATAATTAATATGTCTTTAACATCTTCTGAGCTGTGATAATACAAAGGTCTGAATGTGAGCGAAAATAAAAATGGCTTATCTGACTTGAGGGTGGATATATCCTTATCAACTAATACTTACAAAAACAAAGTTATTTCTTCCCAAACGTCCCTTCCTACAATAATCTATGGTAGATACAGTGTACCTATCGCGACACCTCATGACACTCTATCATGTCAAGTGAGAGGCTACAATCAATATTTCAGCTGCGGAAGAGGGGTATCCATAACATAGATGGTCTCGATCCGTCCAAAGGTATGCGAGACGAGGCCATGAAGAAGAACGTCTACCGGAATTACTACCTAGAGTTTATGGACGGGCACTACATAGAGGACATAGGCACAGGTTCGTATTCAACAGTGTTCATCGTGATTTGCTGACTCAGCAATTTTTCGAACAGACCCGCATGACCACATGTATACTTAGTCGCTCACTGAGTCAGTCTATCGCACAGATGCCTATGATTGCGTGGTAGCAGCTGGTACTTTCAACAGTGGCCTTCTACCATGTGCAGCCCTACCGGAGATGATCCGTGCAGTGAAACCAGGTGAATATTATTGTTATTATTACTTACAGATTAACGTAAATAAATACAGCAATGAGGGTTTCTTGCCCATTATTGATATTTTCAGTGTTAATGACATTAAACGAGCTACCAAACCTCAAAACCTAAAGACGCCCAAATGTGTGGAACTTCGTAAATACAGAAGCAAATTAATTGGTACTAAGTATTATTACCCACGTGGTCAACGTATGGGTAGTTGCATACTGATCTCTTATTACCCACGTGGTCAACGTATGGGTAGTTGCATATTAATCTCGTACGTCACACGACTGTCGTATCGCGTTGACCTGTGTCGTAACGACTTGACCTGAGATTCTAACGATTTGATTGGATAACCGATGACCTCTCAGTTAGGTCACGTCGTGACGGAACGACTTGTTCATTCATAACAAACACCTGAATTCATTCATTCTACAACTTAGATGCATTGTGGGAATGTAAACATTGCGAACGTTGCCGCGTCGCTGTTTAATTGTGAGTCGAACTGAGACATTATATCTGTCGAAAAACATAACGCAATGTTTCCACCAGTGATGTTAGCCGAATGAAGCAACTGGAAACCAAGAAACGAGGTGCAACGGAGAAGTTTACTGCAGGAGGCTGTACGAGGCGATGACAACTGACATGCATCGTGACGTCGGTTACCATGGCAGTGACGTCATTAGTGTGACGTCATGCAAATATTGTACTACAGTACCAAACTCTTCCGCAACCTCTTTATGAAACCGGTTTCGGGTTGAAACCAAAATATGAACAAAAATACGCTATTTTGTCAATTTAATGCATGTAAGACGTGGGAAATAAATAAAATACCACGATCGGTCTCATTACATACGAATTATACGAAACTCGTGACCTTCCTATGGTTTCTGACCTCGCTTTCGCTCGGTCAGATACCATAGGAAGGACACTCGTTTGAGACCTCGTGCAGTATTCTCTATTTACCTTATCATGCCTGGGTGGAAGATTTTCAGAAGTAGTGTTATCTATTTATTTGGAAGGGTAAAACTGATAGAATCCAAAGAAATATTATGCAATTACCACCTAAATATGGTGGTATCAGTGTTCCTGATGTAAAAACTGTTATTGCAGCACAAAAACTGAGTTGGATTATGAGATTAATCTATAGCAACGCTATCTGGACAAAGCTGGTTTCAGAATATATCACAGATTTGAATGTGCTTTTTTTAGCAGATTCTAAATACATTGTAGTGAAGATTACTCCTTGCATTCATAATATGTCTTGGAAGGAGGTACCCTCCTCATGTTCAACATACTTGTACTGCTGTGATAATGGTGAAAACAGAAGTGATGAAGACATAATGTGAAAATCTATTTGGTACAACAATGCTATTAGAATTGGCAGTGAAACTACTTATATACAGCAATGGCATAAAACCATTTCATTTCAGAGACATGATCGATGATGATGGAAAAGTATCTGGTTATATAAACCTTGTAAAAGATATAATATCAAAACAGACTTTTTGACTTATGAGGGAGTCAAGAAATCAGTGTCATCTTTCTGTGATGTGTCGAACCCAATTTTAGGCCCATTCTGCCTTATAACATGTCAAAATAAACAATCAACAAGGCTGTTCAGCATTTTATATGAATTTATTGGACCCAACTTTTTCAAAGTTCAAAACACAGTTGAAATGGGAAGATTATTTTCAAAAAAGACTACACTGATAGAGAGTGGAAGAATATAAATCTTACGGCAAAGCGATGTACACAAAGTAGTGAACTAAGATGGTTTCTATTTATAATCATTCTAATAACGTCTTTTTTCAACATGGGACACCTTGAATCCCCAGCATGTTCTTTATGTAATAACCCACTTGAAACCATTGTGCCTGTCAGTATGCAAAAGCCATATGGAGACAACTGTCAGAATGGCTTGAAAAGTATACTGAAGGAAACATCGAATTCAATAAAGTAAAGACAATGTATTATTTGGATTCAAGGATATGAATATTAGCCCTCTGAATGGAATTATTCTTATAAATAACAAAATCTATGCTTTACAGATGTACTATTAAGAAAATCAAACCAAATTTTAAACCTTTACAACAAGAAATATATAGATACTACCAAACAACAAAATTTACAGCTTTCTCAAACTGTAAGCAAGCAAGCTTTCATGCCTTTTGGTCGTCTCTGCTTTTCAGCAATCCTGTGCAATAGTTTAGATATGACATCAAAATGACAACCCAATCCTGTGTACATCTATATGCACATACGCATGCACACTTATGTATTGTTGTTTCGAAATAAATGGAAATGTTACCCAAAAGTGGAAATGATAATAATTTTTTATCTCATCATGCCGAAGGCTTGGGTTCGATTCCCGTACTGGCACAAAGTGTTACCGTCTGGGGAACCCACGATCTAAAGTTGCTGGACGATTGCTATTAGTGGAATAAATATAAATCTCAATGTTAAACAATACCCAGTCTTCCCTGTCCTTAGAAACAGACAGGGGTTGGCAGCTTGACTCCTGAGAGATTCTAGAACTTCAGTCCAGCCCCACAACGAATGACATGTGATACATGTGGTCTCACCTTAGACAAGTGAGTTTGTTCACAATTGCCTCTGTCCACCCAGCAGTAAATTGGGTACCTGGTATGATAAGATGGTAGTCTGAATTTGAACCTTGAGCGCCCGACTTGCGACCGGTTGTATTCTCCACAGGGAGGGTTCTGTACTCGTTGACGATGGGTAATATATGTTGACCAGTTTGAAACCAAAGACTTTTGATCTGTCGAATAAGGGATTCGAACACATGACCCGGATAAGAAACCACGCGGCTGTGAATTATATCATAGTGATACACACACACATTACCACTGAGATTGAGGTGTTGGATTGGGTGATGGTGGACAGGGTGTATATTCAAAGGCGGCAAGCCACATTCACTCACTGAATCTTCCAAGAAACCTATATGGTCGGTTAAACTTGTTATCCAAGAAAAGGAATGTTATAAATCTGTTGTTGCAGGTGGGTTGATGTGTTTTGGGATCTTTGACTCGGTGTTCTCGTCAGTACCTGAGTACAAACACCGCTTGGGGCCGCTCATGTCTCGGCTGGAGGAGCAGGGGGCGTGGAAGCTGCATGACAAGGTACAGCGGAAGGATTCTGACATGACTGGCAACCCGGAAACAGTCTACAGATATGTCATTCAGGCATCGGAGGTACACGCGGCGTCTGTTTTTGCCAGCCTGCCTGTCGTCGATCCGTAAATAATCAAGTCTGAACCAGACAAGCTAGTGATTAATATTATGAGCAACGCCTTACCTTGTTCGGTGACACACTGCCAGCTAAATCACCGAGTCACACAGCTTTGAAAGACGAGTGTACTATATCGGGTCTCGTTCTAAATAGAACTCCCTTCCTTCTCTGGTAAACATGCCTATCTTGTACAAGGTAACTGACAGACAGACAGAAAACCTGTCCATGTATATATTTTCCACGCATTTGTACATAGAAAGCGTATTGTTCTTTGAACGTGTATGAAGCAATGTATATGGTGTCCTATAGGCCTGAGGCCTTTGAGTACCAGAATAAAGATTGATCATCCCAAACAGACAGACAGACAAACCATGAAGGCATCGGCTACCATTAACTAATGGCATCTCAGGATTAATGATTAATGCTAACAAGCACATTATTAACACAAACAAATTCCCAGTCTTTTATCCGGAATATTATATTTATGAGATAAACATACTGTGTTAGAAAACCAGAGGTATATAACGAAATTATAATAGCTCTAAATTTGATAGAAAACCTAACGCGTAGTGAGTATAAACCTCTGACTGACTCTAAGCAATCAATCACGGTTCAGTATTTACTGGAGTCATGGTAATGTTTTTACTTTCTTTGAGTCTTTTGAATTGACCTTTTGTTTTCTAATTACACATTAATTGTTGTTATTGTATCTAGTATCGTTATTCTTTGTATCATTATTATTTCTAGTTATTGTATGTAGTGTCGTTATTCTCTCTAGTGTTATTATTCTACCTAGTGTTGTTATTCTATCGAGTATCGTTATTCTATCTAGTGTCATTAGTATTGCTTGTTATTGTATCTGGTGCCGTAAACGTACTCTATCTAGTGTTATTATTAATTCTAGCATGACAAGGTGTGATACTCGATTCTGATTGGCTGAGAAGCTCATCAAAACCGTACTTAAAATGACAGTTTAAGGACCGCTAATTAAAGTGACCGATTCACAGCGTATGAATACAACGAACTCGTTAACCCTATTGTTTGTAAACAAACATGTCGGACATCGGCAATTGCTATCTCGGCAGCATCTTTCGTGTTTTTAAGTAAAAAGCGAATGGTTTGAAGAAGAATGTCTTGACCCTAATCCCAGTGAAGAAACTACGAAGCTGGAAAATCCGTCAGCAGCGCAAATGCGGAAGTATATTCAAAGCGTGTCCAGATCTACGTGTGTTGACGTCGACGATATTCTAAAGATAGGCCCACACGTCGGCCCACACGTCCTTACCTGAGCGCTTCCGTCCCGGCCGTAATGCCCAGTCCTTCCACTTCGACTGCCCATGTATCCCACATAAAGCGTGGCATGTCAGGTCTTTTCCAAATTGGGAATAGAAGGGTGGTTATCAACAATTATTTCCGTGAATAAAGTTAGCGGCGACTAAAATTAGCGACTTCACGGCTTGCATTTGGGCGAGTCGATTGTCATACAGTAGGGGAGATAAATAATTCGCTTGAGAAAAATCAAATAATTGTAATTTGCTCACAGTATAAACTGTATTTTTTTATATTTATGTATGCTACTTGTTACAAATACATGCATACTGGTACCTGAAATATAGCATATATGTTGTTGAAAATGTCTTATTTTGTTCATTACACATTGATTTAAGAGCGCTAAATGTTTAATTTAAAACCTCACGCTAACGCGTTCGGTTTTCAATTACATTAAGCGGTCTTAAATCAACGATAAAGGACCGCAAAATTGAAAACAGAGTAGCTTTATCTTCTAAATCTAGTGTTGTTATTCTAATGTCGTTATACTATCAAGTGTTATTATTCTACCCAGAGTTGTAATTCTACCTAGTGTTATTATTCTACCTAGTGTTGTTATTCTACCTAGTGTTATTATTCTACCTAGTGTTGTTATTCTATCTAGTGTTGTTATTCTACCTAGTGTTATTATTCTATCTAGTGTTATTATTCTATCTAGTGTTGTTATTCTAATGTCGTTATACTATCTAGTGTTATTATTCTACCTAGTGTTATTATTGTAATGTCGTTATACTGTCTAATGTGATTATTCTACCTCGTTCTGTTATTATATCTAGTGTCGTTATTCTACCTAGTGTTGTTATTCTATCTAGTGTTGTTATTCTAATGTCGTTATACTATCTAGTGTTATTATTCTACCTAGTGTTATTATTCTACCTAGTGTTGTTATTATATCTAGTGTCGTTATTCTATCTAGTGTTATTATTCTACCTAGTGTTGTTATTCTACCTAGTGTTATTATTCTACATAGTTTTATTATATCTACATAGTGTTGTTATTCTATTCTACCTATGTTGTTATTCTACCTAGTGTTATTATTCTACATAGTGTTATTATTCTACCTAGTGTTGTTATTCTAATGTCGTTATTCTATCTAGTGTTATTATTCTACCTAGTGTTGTTATTCTACCTAGTGTTATTATTCTACATAGTGTTATTATTCTACCTAGTGTTGTTATTCTAATGTCGTTATTCTATCTAGTGTTATTATTCTACCTAGTGTTGTTATTCTACCTAGTGTTATTATTCTACATAGTGTTATTATTCTACCTAGTGTTGTTATTCTAATGTCGTTATTCTATCTAGTGTTATTATTACCTAGTGTTATTATTCTAGTGTTGTTATTCTACCTAGTGTTATTTGTTATTCTACCTAGTGTTGTTAGTGTTTATTCTACATAGTGTTGTTATTCTATCTAGTGTTGTTATTCTAATGTCGTTATACTATCTAGTGTTATTATTCTACCTAGTGTTGTTATTATATCTAGTGTCGTTATTCTATCCTGGTTATTATTAAATCTAGCGTTGTTATTCTAATGTCGTTTATACTACCTAGTGTTATTATTCTACCTAGTGTTATTATTCTAATGTTATACTATCTAGTGTTATTATTCTACCTAGTGTTGTTATTCTATCTAGTGTCGTTATTCTATCTAGTGTTATTATTAAGTCTAGCGTTGTTATTCTAATGTCGTTATACTACCTAGTGTTATTATTCTACCTAGTGTTATTATCTAATGTCGTTATACTATCAAGTGTTATTATTCTACATAGTGTTGTTATTCTATCTAGTGTTGTTATTCTAATGTCGTTATACTCTAGTGTTATTATTCTACCTAGTGTTGTAAATCTACCTATTGTTGTTATTTTACCTAGTGTTGTTATTCTATCTAGTGTTATTTTATCTACCTAGTGTTGTTATTCTACCTAGTGCTATTATTAAATCTAGCGTTGTTATTCTAATGTCGTTATACTATCTAGTGTTGTTTTTCTACTTAGTGTTATTATTCTACCTAGTGTTGTTATTCTATCTATTGTCGTTATTCTATCAAGTATTATTATTTTAAGTTATTATTTCTAGTGTCATGGTAATTGTATATTAAATTCATAAAATTCTAATTTTGTTTTCAACTGTCCTTTACAACTGTGTAAATTAGTTTCAATTACCAACGACCGACGTCCTCGAGGTGACAAAGCGCAGTCTTCTGGACCGTAACCGTCTGTTTCCCTTTCAGTTTAAATACGTTGAAGCTAAGTTTCTGCATTCAAATTTCGGGCTAGTGAATTATTTTGTAGACATGTAACTTTCAGCATAGCTAGCCCGACTGGCTAGCATAATCTGGAAACTATTTCGCACACTGGATGGGTGACAGTGTTTGGAAGCTTGACTCCTAAGCGTTTCTAGGACAGAACTACCCCACAACAAAGCACATGTGATGAATGAATACAGAGGTACCCGCCACTTGTGATGGATTTGAAAAAGATCAGCGAGTGAAAATAGCCGGTAACTATATTTATACATCATGTATTGGCACAAAACTGAAACTATGCCTACACACATGACCAGTGAACACTTTCAAAGCGAACATGATTGACCTAGTCCTTTCATAGAGCGAGGATTGGGACTTTTCCCAACCGAGGGGTAGTAGAAAGATCGGCCACGTCGCGACGTACACTCCATCCAGTAGCAGACGTTCCACACAGGATAAGTCTATTTTCAGTGTTGCTTTCTATCTTGTCATTCTCACTTGTGAGAAATGTTGAAACCTTTTCTGACACTACACTATCTATTGTCGAGAATGAAAGTGTTTGTTTGCATCTGTGTGTGAACAGTGACGTCACCGATGGATCGATATTCCACAGTGTAATGAGTGAGTGAGTATGGTTTTACGCCTCTTTTAGCAATATTCAAGCAATATCGCGGCGGGGACACCAGAAATGGGCTTCACACATTGTACCCATGTTGGGAATCGAACCAGGGTCTTCGGCGTGACGAGCGAACGCTTTAACCACTAGGCTACCGCCCCACAGTGTAATGAATGCATGACCCAGGCCAGCTTCTCTCCCAGTTACGATACTGATCCCATTTAGGATACTCCTTACGGGGATATAGAATCAAATACCGGCCCAGTTTCAGAACTAGAAGAAATAAAGAATGTTATTATCAAACAGTTACGAGATACAGAACAGAGGCTATCGAACGACATACAGTCTATTATTGAGGATATCAAAGAAATGAAATCAGACATCACGGTTTTACAAGAAGATTTTAATTCGAATAAACAAGAGCAGGAGATAATTAAACTGGATATTGATGCTCTAGACAAAAGGCAGTTACACTTTGATGTTGAAAAGTACTTAGAGGACATAGACGCTGGCTAGAGGAGCAGTAGTAACGGTGTAGGCGTAATAAGCTGGTGATGCACGGTGTGCCTGACACTGATGACAAAGAGACATATACAATAAACAAAAACTAAGGTCTTGAAAGTTCTGAATAAAGCTAGAGAGTAAAGGGGATGCCTCTCCTGGTACCCCGAGATATAGAAAGGGCACATCGGTTATCCTCTTAAGTCTAGAGGGAACAGTGAGTCAATGCCAACTATTGTGCGCATGGTCCAATGGGAAGACAAGTGGTATTCGGTCAAGATGAGGTGTGTGTTGAAGGAGCAAGGAGTGGAGATCGCAAATGATCTTACTAATTACCAGCGTAATGAACTATACCGACATCGTATCGACAATCCCAACATGCACATTTACTACAAAGGCAGTAAACTGATGTATGTACCCAAGGAGGACACTGTAGGACCAACGCATCGCGTAGAGACTCACCCACCCGGGACTAGCCAGGACGACAAGATCCACCCACTCGGGACGAGACTCTCCCTCACGACGAGCTAGGGACGAGCCAAGACGAAGGGGCCCCCCGAAAGGCTGTATAATGTAAACACCCAAATTAGTGGATGATACCACAAGCACTTCTTCATGGGTGCAACTTGTAAAGCCCCTTTCCGGTGTCCCCTACCGTGATACAGCTTAATTATTGCTAAAGGCGGCGTAAAACCATACTCACTAACTTCACAAGCACTTCCTTCTTTAGAGTAATAGGACAGATACCATGATCAACTTCTTCTTTAAACTGATAGAAAACCAACAATGTAATTGAAACACGAGGCAGCTGAAAAAATCACCCAGTATTCAGTACGATACTTAATAGTGGCATGTTTCACAACAACTTCCTCTGGTTGTCCATGATCTTAAGGGAATCCTTAAACTTTCGTCACTACACCTCGCCAGTTTTGTAGATTCCAGTATCGAACGTTGTTGCACCACTGAACCCGTCGAAGTCGATGTAGTCGTCGCAGCAGAGGGCCAAAATGGTGTCTCTTGGCTCGAAGCCCAGCTTCTCGTAAACGACTACGAATGGTTACGACACTCGTCAAACCAAGCTGCAGCTGCAGTTGCTGTGACTGAAGTGTTAATCCGAGGTCCTATTACTTCGAGGCCGATCTTACATAAAATTGACTGTTGATATCGGTCCCATAAACGACTGATGGTACTCTGGTGAACATTGAGGTGACGTGCACGGCAGATTGGGAATCCCGAAGATGTGTATTCGTTTCTACAAGCCAGCATTATAATGGCGAAATAATAACAATCAAACACTAATTTTAAAACTATTGAAATTTCACACATCAATGTCACGTTCGCGTTTCGTTTTCGGAAAGTATAATTGCTGTCTCAGCAATATTGAGGCGGCGGTCTGTAAATAGTGAGTTATATTATTTTGTTTCATTTCTGCGTCAAATTTTGAAATTTCCTTTCCCTGTCTACCATAAACCATTTACCGAAAACTTTACCGAGGCCTTTAATGTTGTAACATTGATTGAACAAGTCCTTGTTGATAATCTTGGTAATGTTACTGAAAAGTTGTGAAATGTGAAGGGAAAGTTGGCTGCTTGAAGTTGAAATCATCCCTTTTGTCATATATACTCTTCCAAAAAAAAAAAAACTTGACATAGGACAAATTTGAATTTTAGGAAAATATTTGACACAAACCAATCCATGCTGAATCCCAGCATGTATGGGAATGGCTGCCGACGTCCAATCGTTTGAAAAGAAACGTTTAACAAAAACGTAAGGCTACACTCTCGTCTGTAGTGAATTGATAAAACGCACCCTACATGAAATGTAGCATCATGAAATTGTGTATCACCCTGAGCTGAAGCCTGTGACTGTAGGCTTTAAAGAGCCACATCAATGGTACTCCACATGCATTGCTTTAAGCCACTATAGACGACAAGGGAATGAAAAGACGGACAGAAGCTCAACGACACAACGCCGTTTGCAAGGGCGGACATCGTAGCATGATGTGACAAGGCACTTCAGCGTGTCCAGACAGCCCATCTCAAACCTATGGACCCGGTACAAAATACTGGGGTGTTAATGACAGACCCAGGTCAGGTCGACCTGGAGTTACCACCGCCGCCCAGGATATCCACATCCGGTTGAGACATTTTCGTTCAAACACCACCGTCATGCACAATAATCTCCGAACAGACAATGCGCAATTGGCTGTCGAAAGCCAGATTTTGCCTGAAGACCAGTTCAACGTCACGTCGTTCCCTACATCAACGTCGACGTTTTACCAAAACACATTCATGCTCCATCTTTGGAGCATGACAATGCTCGACCTCACGTTGCACGTGTTTGACAGGTCCTACTCTGACCAAGTGGCTTTAATGGCCCTCTGTGGTTTTACCAAACACTTTCTGGACAATCACGTTTTGGAAATTTGTAAAGTGATGATTTTACTGTTACTGAGCATGAAGCCATCTTTGAATCAGTTATATGCACTCAGTATGTAAACACCATGTCAAGTTTCTTTTGTTTTGAAGAGTATACATAGATCTAAATATTAAACACATGAGGCGGTCTCACTCGTCTCCTTCACTCCAAGTTTTAGGTGGGCAAATCATGAGCAGTGAAATAGGAACTGGCTTTTTACAAATATTGAACGACATTAGAACACCGATATATCCGAAGTTTAAGCTAAAAGCATTGGCCAAATTTCCTAAATATAGACCTTCATTTGACGTTTGCATTGAAATTTCTCTAGTTCATTCCAGGTACTGTCAACTGCTCGACCAGAAAATTATTATGCTTACTATTTCTAATAAACATATCATATGGATTCTTCATATTTAACGCCACACCTGACAATCATCCAGTTGTGAGGCGGCGGTCGTGTAAATGAATATGGACCAGACAATTCAGTGATTGCATCGATCCATGCCGTATGATGACACCCATGAACCATGGAACAACGAGTGTCACCACCTGATGCCGTAACCACGGGTTGCTGAAGACCAGTTCTAACCCAGATCTTCAGGCTTGTGAAACATACTAGGTTTCACAATCTGTTCAATCCACGTACAGTTTCCAAATGTTTCCTCAAGAACAATAAGGCGTAGAAAAATGCTAAATTTATGTTCAATAAGAATCCGAGAAAATACGTGAAAAGTACATTATAAATCTGAATTCTCTTTATTGTGTACTTTTGTGACAGCTTTCAAACATGTTACTTAAATAATTGCCGCTAATGTCATGAAGAGTCATTAGATATTCTTTATGCTGAAACATGATACTCAAAATCGGGACCATCGAATTCCCAGCTTGAATCAATGAAAATGCCGTATGAGCGAATATGGACCAGACAATCTAGTGACTGACACTAGGAGCATCGAAATATGCAGTTGGGATACGATGGGATGCACCAACCACGTCAGCATCAAGTGTGACCACCCCATTCCGTAATGTTTCCTCCAACGATATCCACGTCAGCATCAGGTGTGACCACCCCATTCCGTAATGTTTCCTCTAACGATAACCACGTCAGCGTCAAGTGTGACCACCCCATTCCGTAAGTTTCCTCCAGCGACAACCACGTCAGCATCAAGTGTGACCACCCCCTTCCGTAATGTTTCCTCCAACGATATCCACGTCAGCATCAAGTGTGACCACCCATTCAGTAATGTTTCCTCCAACGATAACCACGTCAGCATCAAGTGTGACCACCCCATTCCGTAGTGTTTCCTCCAACGATAACCAATGGTTGCTGAAGACCAACTGTAACACAGTACTTCAGGCTTCAGAAACATCAAAGTTTTGATAATCTTTTCAAATCCATTTCATGTACAGTTTCCAAATCTTTTCCCAATAACAACAAGGCGAAGAAAAATGCTAAATTTATGCTGATTAAAAGTCGAGAAAAACCTACATTTTAAGTCAGTTTATTGTGTGTTCTTGTGACGGCATTCAAATATGTTACAGACATAATTGTTGCCAATGACATTAAATATTTTTATGCTGAAACATGACTCTCAACAAGGGGAACCCTACCATTCACAGCTGGAACCAATCATAATGTTCTCCGTGCTGGGTAAATGTTTATAAGACTGCCGTATTGATGGGCCAAACTACTTTCCTGACGACTACCCAGACGGTTGTTCAACATGAAGCTGTTACTTCTGATGGTTCTAGGTAAGTTCGCCTCACGCCTTTTACCACCGTTTCGTAAGTCAGTAGACTTAGACACTGTCAAGGACATCTCAAACTCCCGGATCAACTTCTTTCACGCTCTTCAACTGATGTCCATGGCACATTACTGTAGCGACAGTTACAGTTACAGCCAAGAACCCAACTTGTAATATTGATGACAAATATCACAGAAGCCTAAGTCTCGCTGCAACTGAGCTCAATATTACTTCCCTCAGACTATATTTGAATATAATTTATCACTAGGCTATAGACCACTAGCGACCAAAGATAGACCACCTTCATGGGGATAGAAAGGGACTTAGGGTGCCTCTTCTTCCTGCTGATTTCCAGGATTTACGCCATCACTTTCCAGAAGCACTGTCACAACGCTGTTTATAAAGAATTGAACCTTTTCATAAAACTACTGATAATACTAACAATAAGAATATTGTGTTGAAAACATATTTTATTCAACCACTCTCTGCTGCTTGTTACATTCCTAAATGTCTGATAAATGCTAATTAGCTAATTCAAATTTAACTGACATTTAACAATCGCAAATGTTTCCTTGTATAACCATTCACAATAATACTCTTTTCAGGTGTAATGAATACAAATACAGGTGCACATTTGTCACTTCAAGATCCATATAAGCAGTGTATGAAATAAGCCAATACCCAGCCAGACATCAGGGCTGGTAAATTCAAAATGTTACCAGCCCGAATGGATTTAACCAGACCAGACAATCCAAAGAAAATAACTCAATTTTTAGTTATTGTTTAGACGTTGTTTTAGTGATAATATATATCAACGCAGTGTATGAAATAAGCCAATAAGCTTGCGATACGATAGTTCAATGTTCAAACAGTAATTGTCAAGTCTAAATGCAAAGCTCCATTTGAAAAACAGATTTTAAGATGTGATGAATTTACTCCGATGTATGGAACATGTTATTAAAAATGTTTTCCAGACCATCGGGCTGGCCAGCTGTAAATGTAGACCGTCCGTCAGAAATCTAGCCCGTCTCGGACGGTGGGACGGGCCTTATTTCATACACTGATATAAGTTTCTCCCATACAAAGCACATGTTTTCGCCAATCTGCTATTAATATACTAAATGTATCTATCAGGAATCAGAAAACGCACGGAGGCGTTACCTCCGATGTATAATAATATATGAAATAGATTAATGCATAACAGATCCAATCTCCCCAGTGGAGAGATTTAATATGTATAGGATTTAAAATAAAGGTTATGCACTAAAATATATTGTTGTGAAACTCGTTGCTCTATCCATCAGCTCTTATTGCATACCAAACGGATATTGAACGGAAATATACCTGGAATACCAAATATATTGACGAGATAATACTCAATATGGGAACAAAAGAGCCATTATGTAAATAAAGCCACATTTGTGGATTTACATTGCTATCATTACATGGATCTCAATTATCGATTTCAAACCGTGCAATACAATTCTGTCATCTATGCATTTTGCAATGTCAAGATGATGATGTTTTTTAGGAATATTTAACGACCATATTGTGGTTTATCAGATATAAGAAATAAGGATAACATTCATAAACGAACCTCAATCCTCAATCCATTCTGAATTGTTGGTCGTTTTCTCGCTCATAACACGGGTCTTCCTGTAGTTGCCGGACAGGGGCGACAGGTGACGACTGAATCAACAGTTGCCTTCAACGTGTCATGCATGTATCACATAGTGGACATAGTAGACACACCTGATATTGATCTATACACGCCCCGAGTTAATGTTACAGACATTTATCTTTATCACCATTTCTTCACGTATCTTTATAACCGATACCTTCTAAGAGGGTTGAAGTAGCCTAAAATGAGTTTCCCCTGAGAGGGTATGTAAGTCCAACTTCATTCAAAGTATTTATCATTTTCCACGTTTTATATTGTGGAATATATGCACTTTTAAAGTTTGGCGAATCTGTGCACTAATCGCCAACGACGGAAGGGATAATGTAAATCCGGCTAGGGTCCATGCGAGTAGCAAAAAGTACTGGTTCCCTTGTATGGCGATCTACCTTCAGTTACTGGTGATAATGGTATTACGTGTCATGGGAAATCATTTGCTAAATAGAACATTTCAATATTTGAAATGGTTAATGTTTAAGATATACATTGTGATATCTTACTAATAGCTTACTCTCCTTTCTGACAGATATTTGATACATCTAACATAAATCTTCTCTTCACTATATGGCTAACATATTGCCGAGGTGACGTTAAATTATCACTCACTAACTCACTTATAATCAGTTCCCTTAGTGTTTGTCGGTGGTATCAGACTCACGTATGTGCACGCCATCGTATCCCATAACTCGATGTACATGATGTCAGTCACTGGATTTTCTGGTTCAGTATTGCTGAGAACCGCGTTAAACGACAAACAAACAGGAAAAGTACTAAAGACTCATGAATGAAATGAAATCGCTCTGTCAGAGTGAATGTGTGAGTGAGTTTAGTTTTACGCCGCACTCATCAATATTCCAGCTATATGGCGGCGGCGGCTGCTGGAAATGTCAGACACTGAGAGAGTTGAGCGGCTGACGACTACCTCGTCATGTCTTGGTTTCATTCGTGGCTACTTCGAATGATAGTCAACCACCATTTCAGCAAGTTTTGACCTCTCGGACACGTCGAACCTCTATTGCATGATCCCGAGGCACGGCAGTATGTCTCAGGCATCGTAATTGCTGCGCATTTGAAATGGACCGTGCAACAAACTTTTAACGCCATCATTATACCGGAAGTACACTCAGGATCGTAGTGATTGGCGCCATCTATTAGCGAAGCGGTAAAGGGAGATAACTGAGGAATGCATCCAATTGTAACATAGATCGTCAGGCTTCAGAAACATCCAAGTTTTGATAATCTTTTCAAATCAATTTCACGTACAGTTTCCAAATCTTTTCCCAATAACCACAAGGCGACGAAAAAAGGCTAAATTTATGCTGATTAAAAGTCGAGAAAACTTACATTTTAAGTACATTTTAAGTCAGTTTATTGTCTGTTCTTGTGACGGCATTCAAATATGTTACAGAAATAATTGTCGTCAATGTCATTAAATATTCTTTATGCTGAAACATGACTCTCAACAAAGGGAACGATACCATTCACAGCTGGAACCAATCATAATGTTCTCCGTGCTGGGTAAATGTTTATAAGACTGCCGTATTGATGGGCCAAACTACTTTCCTGACGACTACCCAGACGGTCGTTCAACATGAAGCTTTTACTTCTGATGGTTCTAGGTAAGTTTGCCTCACGCCTTTTACCACCTTTTCATAAGTCAGTAGACTTAGACACTGTCATGGACAGCTCAAACTCCCGGATCAACTTCTTTCACGCTCTTCAACTGATATCCATGGCACATTACTGTAGCGACAGTTACAGCCAAGAACCTAACTTGTAATATAGATGACAAATATCATAGAAGCCTAAGACTCGCTGCAACTGAACACAATATTACTTCCTCAGACTATTTTTGAATATAATTTAAAACTAGGCTATAGACCACTAGCGACCAAAGATAGACCACCTTCCATGGGGCCACAAGCAACCAAAGGGACTTAGGGGACTTAGGGTGCCCATCCTTCCTGCCTGATTTCCAGGTTGTACGCCATCACTTTGGTTTTGTGAATAGAGATGTGTTTGACTGTCGCTACGATATCATAGAGTTTAATCTACAGGGCCCTGGTTATCGGAAGTGAGTCAATACAAATTTACCATTGGTAGTATTTCAGCCTTTCGAGACTAGAAACGTTAAACATACACAATAAGTACATGCAGATAATATAGAATCCTGTCATTGAAGGTCAGTAGCATAACTCGGCTATCACAGATATTTACAATCACTCTACGCCATTACCTACACCGTGTCCACCGTGTGAATCGACCTCCTAAACAAAACCTACTGTTTCTGAAGCCCGTGCATGTACTGAACATGAAATCTAATGTTAACATTGAAAGTACAGTCGTACACTACTTGTTTACTATCATATGCCTATAGGTGCCCCCAAATCGCGATTTCGAAAAAGGTTAAGCGTCATTTTTTGACCCAAGGAAAACGACCCATGGATGACTAAAACATCTTCCAGTGTCGTTATCTTATATCAAATGAAAGCTGAAGGGAAAGTATTGGGGTTACAATGATGTCATTTCCCTCTGAATAACATAGAAAGTGTATTGATAATGAAATGTTCAGTTAATGTTAAACAGCAGTCATTCGTGACCATCCCGAGTTATTCCGGGAGAAGCCGAATAGCGATTCGTCACCATCAAGAAGGATTACATATTGGCGTATGAAGACCAAAACTACTTCTAACAAGAACGATAACTCCCAGTAGTAAACGTTCATGAAGCACTGTCACAACGCTGTTTATAAAGAATTGAACCTATTTTAAAAAAACAACTGATAATACTAACAATAAGAATATTGTGTTGAAAACATATTTTATTCAACCACTCTCTGCTGCTTGTTACATTCCTAAATGTTGTCTGATAAGTGCTAATTAGCTTATTCAAATTTAACTGACATTAAACAATCGCAAATGTTTCCTTGTATAACCATTCACAATAATACTCTTTTCAGGTGTAATCAATACAAATACAGGTGCACATTTGTCACTTCAAGATCCATATAAGCAGTGTATGAAATAAGCCAATACCCAGCCAGACATCAGGGCTGGTAAATTCAAAATGTTACCATCCCCAATGGATTTAACCAGACCAGACAATCCAAAGAAAAATAACTCAATTTTAGTTATTGTTTAGACGTTGTTTTAGTGATAATGTCAACGCGTGGTGTATACGTCGACTGGGGAATTAGCTCGTGTTTTAAGATGAAGTGCGTTGATGAAGACGAAGGCATAGTTGAGTACAAACGTCTTTAGTACATGACAAAACAAATACACAAGACATGAGCGAGGTGAGCGGAGTACCTGCTCGTGGTCGTCCCTACAGACAGTCGGAATACAGGACTCGTACTCTTTCACTGTCTAGATGTGAGCATACTAAGTATATATACAGTTTTGACAACAATGGACAGGCGACGACTCATCAATGGACAGACAGAAAAACAATAGCACTTCCTTGACCAGTTGATGTGATGGAAGACACGGCCAAGGGGAGATTACGAATGAAGGTTATAAATGTCTTATACAATAATTAACGGGCTGACAAGTCAATTTACAATGCGGTAGTGATAAGGATGTACAGTACTGATTAAGAATACAGGTTAGCGTCATATATATATTACAATAAAGTCTCACATGTCTTGACTACATAGTTTTGGACTTTTTAAATATTTGGACGATGGCTGTCCTGAATTAGTCCCTATAACAATCATATAGATCAACGCAGTGCTTTGAACTTGCGATACGATAGTTCAATGTTCAAACAGTAATTGTCAAGTCTAAATGCAAAGCTCCAATTTGAAAACAGATTTTAAGATATGATGAATTTACTCCGATGTATGGAACATGTTATCTAAAATGTTTTACCAGACCATCGGGCTGGTTAGCTGTAAATGTAGACCGTCCGTCAGAAATCTAGCCCGTCTCGGGCGGTGGGACGGGCCTTATTTCATACACTGATATAAGTTTCTCCCATACAAAGCACATGTTTTCGGCAATCTGCTATTAATATAAATGTATCTATCAGGAATCAGAAAACACCCGGACGCGTTACCTCCGATGTATAATAATATATGAAATAGATTAATGCATAACAGATCCAATCTCCCCAGTGGAGAGATTTAATATGTATAGGATTTAAAATAAAGGTTATGCACTAAAATATATTGTTGTGAAACTCGTTGCTCTATCCATCAGCTCTTATTGCATACCAAACGGATATTGAACGGAAATATACCTGGAATACCAAATATATTGACGAGATAATACTCAATATGGGAACAAAAGAGCCATTATGTAAATAAAGCCACATTTGTGGATTTACATTGCTATCATTACATGGATCTCAATTATCGATTTCAAACCGTGCAATACAATTCTGTCATCTATGCATTTTGCAATGTCAAGATGATGATGTTTTTTAGGAATATTTAACGACCATATTGTGGTTTATCAGATATAAGAAATAAGGATAACATTCATAAACGAACCTCAATCCTCAATCCATTCTGAATTGTTGGTCGTTTTCTCGCTCATAACACGGGTCTTCCTGTAGTTGCCGGACAGGGGCGACAGGTGACGACTGAATCAACAGTTGCCTTCAACGTGTCATGCATGTATCACATAGTGGACATAGTAGACACACCTGATATTGATCTATACACGCCCCGAATTAATGTTACAGACATTTATCTTTATCACCATTTCTTCACGTATCTTTATAACCGATACCTTCCAAGAGGGTTGAAGTAGCCTAAAATGAGTTTTCCCCTGAGAGTGTATGTAAGTCCAACTTCATTCAAAGTGTTTATCATTTTCCACGTTTTATATTGTGGAATTTATGCACTTTTAAAGTTTGGCGAATCTGTGCACAAATCGCCAACGACGGAAGGGATAATGTAAATTCGGCTAGGGTCCATGCGAGTAGCAAAAGTACTGTACGTGTGTGTGTCCTTGTATGGCGATCTACCTTCAGTTACTGGTGATTATGGTATTAAGTGTAATGGGAAATCATTTGTTAAATAGAACATTTCAATATTTAAAATGGTTAGTGTTTAAGACATACATTGTGATATCTTGATAATATCTTACTCTTCTTTGTGACAGATATTTGATACATTTAACATAAATCTTCTCTTTACTACATGGCTAACATATTGCCGAGCCGACGTTAAATTATCACTTACTTACTCACTTATAATCAGTTCCCTTAGTGTTTGTCGGTGGTATCACGTCGAGTGATCAGACTCACGTACATGCACTTGGTTGATGCATGTCATCGTATCCGATAGCTCGATGTACATGATGTCAGTCACTGGATTGTCTGGTCCAGTATTGCTGAGAGCGGCATTAAAGAACAACAA
This sequence comes from Haliotis rubra, assembly GCF_003918875.1. Lineage (NCBI taxonomy): Eukaryota > Metazoa > Mollusca > Gastropoda > Lepetellida > Haliotidae > Haliotis > Haliotis rubra. Next base: position 35,575 of record NW_025767568.1, read on the forward strand.
ACAAACAAAAAAGTACGAACAACACATGTTTACCCGCTTGTATGTTTCAGTTATTTCAGTGGCCCAGTTGAGTGCTCATCCTGGGCCTGCGCGAGGTGAGTAGAACAGTATAAGGGACACCCATCTGCCCCTTTAGTCTCCAGAGACACTATACAGTCGATACTCCACGTGTATCCGTTAACTACATAATACATAGGACAGGTACTGAGTAATGGTATTGTCTGGTTCACTAAGCCGCATAACTGTGGATCCCCCCGCATACAGCGAGCCATACATGGCTGGCGATTTTGAGAACATTTTCTTCAGATACATCCTGACTAGTTAGGTACACAGTTTGATGCCGAAGAAAATTTATCTACTAAGGAAAGGCCCTTTAGTTGTATATTGCCGCGTGTATTCGTGATCTCACATTGATGTAAGGCATCAGTATTTGTGCTGATGCAGGTTTGTTTGTGTTTCAGGGTCCTTCTGCATCAGTCCAGATGGTGAGTATGACAGTCCAACAACACTGAATCAAAGTATGTAAAGAAAAGCGGCAAGATATCACTAAAGTGTCCTTTTGAATCACTCTCCCATTGCGACGATACCAGGTTTTGTGAAAATGTGAACACAATCTTCCTCCTGCCCTGGCGGTGGCACACATACAAATGCATTGTGTTATTATGCTTTTTTTGTGTATGATGTTTTTAATCATAGACAATATATAATAACGGAAACACGTGACTGTGCGCAACAACAAATTGCATAAAAAAGTTATTTGTGAAAATATACACTTGCAGGAAAACACTTTGCGTGAAATTTCATGGCACTTATCGCGCGTGGCACGTTCACACACCTGCAGGGTTGTCAAAAAGTAAAACGGGGAGAAGGCAAAACAGTACGTTTGAAAATTGGATGTTGTTACATGTCATTTTAGGCACTCTCTCTGGACAGATTTACCTGTTTCTGGACCTGCCAAAAATGTAACTTCACGGAGTATTTCTATTTTATTTTATTGATTTTTCTTTTTGGAAAATATTTCTTCAAAGACGCCTTAGACAGAAATTGGTGAAATTCTTTGTCAATGTTACCAGTAATTCAACAAATCCACTTCGTATTTCAATTTTTAGGCACTTTTTGAAAACTGGAAATGTGCATATTCATCTACATAGTATGCATGCCACTCAGAAAAGCAGATTAATGGAAAGCAGAAAAGATCAGATTTACTAGTTCCTTACTAGCCAAGACACCACCACATCATATTACCTGATTATATACTGATATGTGCTGGAATAATTAAACAAATCATAACTCATCAAATTAAAAATAATTAAGAATGAAAATAGTGAGTGAGTGAGTGAGTGAGTGAGTGAGTGAGTTAAGATTAAAAGTCACATGGGCAATATGTCAGCCATATCGTGACTAAAACTAGTTCTTAATTCACAATACATACATATAATATATAAAACCCTGTCAACGAAGGACAGTAAAACCACTAGATTATCACAGATTGAGTTAAAACTAGCTAGCATTTATCTTTAAAAGTAGGAAACTCTTTTTGGACAATACAGTGTAAAATAGGTCTATAGATCACCAGATCACCACCTGAAGGTAGATCACTGTACTAGGGACCATGGGGACTTGCAGTGCCTTTGCTACCTGCATGGACCCTAGCTGGATTTACACCATCCCTTCAGCCGCTGGCGATTGTAGTCAAATCTAGCCATAATTTAAAATTTACAAACAAACTACGTTTAAAAAACCTGGTAAGTACAAAATTACCTTGAATGTTTTTGGGACTTACGTACCCAACCCCACAGGAGGTCAATAAATTTACAATACTTCAACCCCCTGTGAGGATACAGCCACTAACAATCTAAGTTGCTAATTCAAACTACCCATAATACACTCCAGTTGAGAATTTATTGGCCTCGTCAACTCTGCTTTCTAATTTATTGACGAGGGGCAAATATCCCTTTATGTTTAACCCCTTGGAAATGTTTGGTCATGATCAGATGTGAAGGTTATTAACAACATTGGGTGAAAAGAAAATGTCTAGAATTTGTAGACGGCGACAGAACACAAGTAGGTGGCTGTTTTGCCGGTCACCGGCACTTTTTGACAACCCAGCACCTGATATTGAAAATTCACATCTCATGGCGAGTGTGTCATACGCAGCTGTTCATTCAAGGACAGAGACGTAAGATAATGTCCGTTCACATGTCGCTCATGTTGTGGCAAGTTTCCTGAGACAGCAGAACATTCCGGTACTCCCCTGGCAAGCTGTTATATAGATAAGAGATAGGAATCAGCCATTGATATTAGCTGAATTGGGACAAGCGTTAGTTCAGGCATGGAACAACATTCCCCAAGCTTTCTTCAATAGCTTAGTGCCATCGTTGTCAAACCTGCATGGCACTGAATTTGTATCATAGCACTATTATACCTATGTGACGGCGGTGTGTAAATATTTGAACCAGATAACCCAGTGATTGAGCATCTACCTACGCTGGGAGAGATGACATGCATCCATTAAGTCACTGGGCCTGAAAAGCATGGATTACTAAGGATAAGTATGGTGGAGGCTCGCTTCATGTTACATTTCATCGAGACCAAGCAGGGATGAAAAAGAATGTAATATCAGAGTGTAGGAGCGGTGGCCCACTATGAATATATGTCCAGTTTGAACCAATGGTAGAAGCACAGTCGTTTGGAGCAACTATTTCTTTTACTTGTAAAACGGTGAAAGGTGTGCAAAAATTAAACTAGTTGACTTGAATGGTTTAAATTCGTCAGGGTTAGTTGTTTGTGTATGCAATGTAATATTGTTCTCATATCTCAAGTTTCTTTGGGACGGGTTTGTAACTTTATCTTGCTTCACACATAAGTGTCATTTTCTGATTGGCTGAGCGCTCTTCTATTATTTTCAATGTACCCCGCTTACAAGCGAGTAACATTTTCTATGTACCCCGCTGGGAAAGCCGAACTCATTTGGTACTTCGTAGTAGTAATTCTTTATCTCGAATAACATTGAATCACGTCTGATGTACGGAAACTACCGATGTGTTGCAAATGCAAATCGATGGAAGGAACATAACTCTAAATTTGTTTTTCTTGTCGTCTGGTACTCCACAGTATGATCCGATACCGTGCTTAAAACAGTTCAAAATTACCATTGAGGTGTTCGGTAAGATAAATACGTTGCTCACTGGTTCCTCGGGGCCCATGGGGTTGATGTGCCCTCGATGTTTCATGAACAAACACCGAGGGTAAATCAACCCATGTCCACCTCGAGACCAGTGAACAACTTATAGTGTTACTGCTGTCGTCACAATAAGGCTGAAATACTACCGAAGCAATGTTAGACTTGACTCACTTATTCACTCGTATTAGTGGAAATTGCAGATCCAAAGGTTACTATCTTTCTGGGCTCACAAGTGGACATGACTTCACACGTGCAGTTTGGGCATGTCTCCCTTCAAGATAGCTCAGCTTAAGATGTCTTTTTACATTTTGATAATCCATCATAAATAGTCAAAATACAGCCCCTGTGTCAGGTTTACATTGGACGCTGATTCAACAACTGTTTATGAACATGTATGCAGATACTTTCCAATCACCCATTTTGGGGAAAACATATCCTGATTCCACTTTCTGTTTATCTCTTTGTTGCTAAAAACTAGCTACCGTCATTTGGTCTATTTAGTGCTAGTTTAACTGTCGACATTCCTTTTCCAAATTGGTTATGTTACCTTTGTTAACTGCTACAACCTAGTGAGGCGCAGGGGTAGCCAAGTGGTTAAAGCGTTCGCCCGTCACGCTAAGCATTCCCACATGAGTACAATGTGTGATGCCGATTTCTGGTGTTTCCACAATAATTTTGCTGTAATACTGCTAAATGCGGCGTAAAACTAAACTCACTCCAGCTAGAACCTAGTACATTCGTAACTACTCGCCTCTTTCCGTGACCTACAAGAAAAATAGTACCTGTATAGTATGCCATGATTGCTAAAAATCGTTGCGAATCAATCAAATCGCGTGTAGTAAAATGTAAAATGAGGTTAAATAGTTTCTTTGTGATTATCGGTTTTCATTATTATTTGATATGTGATTATAAAATTATGTTGCTGCTGATAATTGTTAACAACACAAGACACTTACTTCAAGTGACTTTCGTGCTGTATTATAAATTAATTGGCGTTTTCTTGCAGCCATATTTGGAAATTCAGAGTTACCTTTCCTTGGAAATAGTCTTAAACTATTTTCATCCCCCAGTTCGTTTGCGCTCAGACAAGGCCCAGTCGTGAACATGGCCACGAGAAAAGGACAGCCAGGTGTTCGAGAAGCACGTTCACAGACAAAGTTATTTATTCATTAACCTTTGCTGTGCCGTCTGCATCCGTTCTCGAACACCTGTCCCTTTCTCTGCACTCCTCCCTCGTAACAAATAGTGAACTGTGTCAATATTTTAATGATAGATTGTTAAACTACTTTTTTATTTTCAGGACAAAACTTCTGCAAAAACCTCACAGAGTTGGTATGATGTTTTGATTGTGATCAGCGTTTCATTGAGTATTTTATGTTTATTAGTTTTCGAGTTAGATTGCAAAATTCATCGGTCCGGTTTTAAGCCAAACGGACTATAGTTACGAATGCAACGTAGTATTCATGAACAAGATGCAATTATTGACTGCAGTGTTCAGGCAGGATTTGACACACGTAAATGATCTCCCTTACTGTAAAACCAAATTTGTTCACACACTCACTCTTCATATACAGGAAGACGTGTATTGCAGCCAAACGGACAAAGTGTTGTGTGGACAGGTCCTTCTGGAATGCTTCTGCCGGATCCAGGCGTACAGACGTTTGGGAATGAGCTCCCGAAGATGCTGAAATCAAGAGATTGAAATAAAGAACTCTTGTTCCTTTAAAACATTTCGTTCGATGCATTCTTTTCACAATGTGGCGCTTTGATGTGGTATCAGGTGCATGGTATACTTCATGAGTGAGTGAGTTACATTATGACGTCACACTGGCTAAGCCATAGCATCATAAAGACATTTTGCTCGATGATTTAAAATAAACGTGTTGATTCCCACTAAACAGTAAACTGGGAATCGTTAGAATACCATGTGTAAAACCAACTGGGAAACGTGCTTCAGCAATATGTAGTATTAATTCAGTATTACTATGGCAGTAAAAGAATGTCTGGCAGTATACATTCTGAATCAGTGAAATACAACTGCAGTGATTGAGACAATTACAGTTATACTCTCAATTACAATAATTCAACTTAGAAGAAAGGACTAACCAGAGAGTGGCCAGAGTTTGTTGTAAGATATTCGTTTCGGCTTCAATCCTATATTTGCTAATAACAGTTCATTAGATTTAGCCTGTGCAAGTTTTTGGAATCACACATGCGCAGTGTGTATGTAATGTGGTTATGTCGCCAAGAGTAGAATACATTCAAGAGGTGCCCACTATCGTGTCTTCGTTGTTAGTCCATGCCAGCGCAATACAAAACATTGGTCACACAAAATCCTGGTCTTCCTAAACTATTCTCAGGATCACTGGAAATGCCTCTACGTTTGTAGCACAGGTCTAAATATAGCGCACCACTGCCCCTGACTTAGCCGAGAGCCGCGATGCGGTCCTATACAGTCAAGACATGACCCTGCATCACGGCCGAGAACACCACCTTCATAAATCCTATTCAGATTCTAGTGGCCGATTACCCCTCGTATTTTCTTGAGATTTTTAAAATATATTTCCTGTGGGTTTTTGACTGAAAAGTCGATATCGATGTACTCCCAGATAATTTCCCTATACATACACGTAACTGTCATATTTTGGTGATCATACATTTAGATATTAATGGGCCTGAAACCCGTTGAGTTCTTGTTTCAACGATAGCGAGCTGACATGTTGACATGTTGTGCGCATGCGCCAAATTTCTATAGTCAGTATCGGAGGACGTTCTTCATTAGCGGTAGGCAATACTCTCTCTCGCCTCCCGTTTCGCGCGCTCGTGATTTGGGTGAATCAAACTTAATGTATATTATATTTATCTGCTTTTTGTCATAATTTACAGATTTTCCTTGCAGAGAGGATTCCATTCATATGTCTACAAAAAGATATGTCCATGGGATCTAGCAGATTTATTAATGTACAACGCAGTGCACAGGACACTTAAGGGGGCACGATCTTGTCACTTTCACTCTCCGGGACCACGATTTTTCCAGTTCAACGCCTGGCCGAGAATTTCAAGTATTCTCCAAATTTTCGTTTCTGTGTTGTTAAAAAAGATCCAAGCAGACTTAAGTTTAAGATTAGAATGTTATTAGTTATTACAGTCATAAATTACATTTCGCTGGACAATATGAATGTTTGAAGTTAATCTATTGTAAATTATTGTTAAACATGCGGGGTAGACATAGCTGTACAATATAGTATGGTTATGTAAAACAAGGTCACAAATTTGTCGTATTCACAGACTGTGTATGAGATATATTTTTCTGAATGATATAGATTTCAGGAATGTTATGGATGTCAACTTCTTTATTGTGATGGACTCGACGTTTCGGAGAATATTCTTACTCCTGCATCACCTATGCAACTTGGATACGATGGCATACATCAAATCAAGACAGCCAGCCTGACCACCCGATCTCGTCTTTCGACAATCATGGGTTGCTGATAACCTCACCGTTTTCTTTGTGTGTGCGGAACTATAACAGGTTATATATTTTCAAAATATTTAGATTCTATAAAATAAACTGTCAACAATAATACAAAATAATCACAGAGATCCGAAGCAACCAAGGTCACTCCACCACACTACGATTCATGGGGACTTTCGGTATCCGTGCTACCTGCACTTTTCCTCAACAAGATTTACTTTAGCTCTTCAGTCGTTGGTGACAGAACACATTTTTGGCAAAGTGAAGACAGACGGTAGTACATACGATATTCTTTGAATGAAGTGGACCTACAATACCTTCTCGGGACACAAACATGTTGCAATATTCAATGCCCAATCACAGGCATATCCACTAACAATCCCAGACAATAATCACATAATACCAGCTTATAAAATGTGATAAATAGATTTGCTAGACATAATCTTTGTCATATATTACAGCTAGTTTGAAACCTCGACTGTGTTTTCCTTGACCAATGTATTTCATTTGATGAAAAAACGAACACAGTCAAGTCAAGCAGTACAGACACTGCTCATGGGTGGCACATGTTTCTCCTACTCTTGATGTATGATCAAAGTCCCCACCCTTAAGACAATGGGTGTGTGTGGGTGTAACACAGTTGCCCTGCCGGTAGTCAACGTCATTCGCGGCTGACGCATACCAAAGTAACGTAACTGCTTGTTGGTTACCCAAAACCACACTGCATGAGCCATGTGCCTACATAGTAGGTGGCGGTCCATAAACAAGCGCATGTACAGAATTTGTTTTGCTAAAAACAATAAACAGATTGTGAAGAGCGTCTGATGTCCAGAAGTGCAGATATGCTGCACCACAGCTTCGTTTTAGTAAAGAAATAACGTTTACAAATCATTCGCTACGTTCTGAGCACACATCACACATGAAATATCTCACTTGTCTTTTGCCATCGAGGGCCAAATGGTTGACATACAGCTGAGTTGATGTAATGAATGAGTGAGAGGGTGAGTTATCATATATATTCATACCTTCAGTATTTTAGTTATATGAAAGGTTAAACATTGATAATAAATATATTAAGAAAAGGACACTAAAATATTTAGACTGTCTAAATTTGTATCTGAAATATTGTTTTTTCGGATGAATGAAATGAATCAGCTAGAAACTGTTTTCTCCTTGTGGTATGCGATTCTACCAAGGGGGGTAATTTTGTCCGATAGGTGGCGCTGTTTAAGGTATAAATGAAGAGGGAATTTCGTCTCTTTCGCTCTAGACACGGCAGTGTTCACATCATTTAACTTTTATTTCATTTAGTTTTATGTATATATCTGTACTTTTCATATGCATAAAATCTCATATTTTCTTTTTTTGTTGCAGGTGGTGGTTGAATTTGATCGTGATGGTTGTGAATTAAGCACAGTGTGTGCATTTCTTGCTGTCTGGAATCATGTGCACTTGATGAAATTTGTAAACAGGTTTAATTCCAGTATCATCTTTATGGGTAGTTACCAAGTTTGGTATGTGGAGCTGATTTGCGCATATATTCTACCGGTTGTGGTAAAGTTGCGGAGCCTTTATAACACTGAGTTGATGTGATTTTGATTTATTCACATGCCAGGCTGCGTAGCCTATATATTACCTTGTTATACATTGAATGTATACTGAAAGCAATTAAAAACGCCATTGGTATTTGTTGTCCTGAAACTTACAAAAGTTCTATTGAAGATTTTTTCCTGCGATACAGAGGATGTAGGGATAAAAGGCTGTTATTCTGGCCCGGAGCATTCCTCTCACATGAACTTTGATTCTTAAAACTGAACCTTTGACATTTCTCGTAAACACAACCACATTCATGAAACACGTTGTGCACATGCATTACCTGCACCCAGGCCCTGTAAAAGCACAAGGAATTGTGGAACTCAATCACTTTGAGAAAATGCCACACTTGACACAAGACGAAAGGAATCAGATTATCGGTATGGTCAGCCAAGGTGCTTCAGATGTGATGATTGCCAGGCACTTTAATGTGCATCCATCCACTGTAAGTCGACCAGACAACGTTTTGGGGCTACCGGAAGTGTTGCTGATCCTCCGCGACGTAGTGCACCACCTGTGATAACAGCTCGACGAAACCGCAATATCCGAGTTTCACACTTGCGAAATCGGTTCCAAACAGCTGATGATTCGGCAAGGAGGACAATTGGGACAAGTCAACGTCATTTCAGCGCCCAAAAGGTGCAAGGACGCCTTGCTGCCTTCAACATCCGGTGTCGTCACCCGTACCGTGGTCCAACCTTATTGCATCGCCACAGACTTGCCAGACAGCGATGGGCAGCAAATGGGGCCAATCTTGGCAACAGGACATGGCCAGATGTCATTTTTCAGATGAATCCAGGTTTAACTTATCCTTTGCAGATAGACGTCAACAGATTTAAAGGAGGTAAAGGAGAAAGACTTGCGCCAAACTGTGTCCTTGAACATGATCGTTTTGGAGGGGGTGGTGTAATGATCAGACCACAGACCATCAGAGGCTGCAGACAATCCAACAGCTGTTCCTGAGAAATGTGTGTCTTTCAATGCCCCAAAGATGTCTTGCAATGTCTTGCAATGCACAGTGGACACATGATATTGACTCCTCCTTTGTGTGATGTCGTTGTTGCATCACTGATGTTGTTGTTGACTGGACATTTTAAGATGAAATTATTCACAGATGTTCACTTAAAACATATCTGCCAGTAAGTAAAGAAAGTATGAATGTCAAATTGCATTTTTGGCAAGTTTTTGGCAGATAATGAGCAGCAATGTTTAGCTGAACTGGAGCCTTGAGAATACTGATATGACATCGTTGTCCTCTGGTGAGAGTGTGACAATGTTTGTTTCATCTTGCACCATGTTGTAAATACCATAAACGTCCTGGCATTCGTCGGGAGGATACAGTTCCAGAACTTTTCTCCTACGTGAGTTTATGTAGCCACCTAGTTCTACTCGACATGACGATTTTGTATTGCATGTTATGTGACGTACTTATCTTTATATAAGTGTTAAAGGTCACATAAACCCTAGGGGGTACAAATACATAAATCACTAACTGGCATCGTTATAAATGAAACCCCGTCATTAAAACTACTCATTTCGACCTTTAATTGACTTAAATCGACCTTTTTGACAACAGTGCACAATTCTCACCCGCGAACGAAATTTCAACCAATCAGAGCGGCGCGCCTCTGTGACGTCATATGAGGAATAGCTTTGAGGGCCGATGCAGAATTCATCTACATTTTAGGGGTTAAATTATCTTGTTTACAGGCTTGTATAAACCTGAAATCGTGACAATTGTTGTGGAAAATGAAAGCTATATGTTCTCACAATCTACTGTCATTTAATTTTGCCTCCTGCTTTGCCTAGTTTCCGAGTTGCAACTTGTTTTCATAGACGATTCTGTCAAAATCGATTGATGTCGTTAGGCCCTATTTGTATAATGACTGATCCAAATTGATCCCATTTCTGTGTTTTTTTACCTCGATATTTAATCATGTCATGTAAAAATCTGTTTGTATTCTCAAAACAGTGTCGGCCCATAAGTTTTCACATGCAATACAGCAATTAATACTCCCTTGTTGTAACCCGTGTTAGGTGGTATAAACCTACACATGTTATTTTTCATCATTCACTTGATGGTCAGTTAATGAATTTATAACAGGTATAATTAGTGGTAACACACTTAAATTACCCGACAAAGGTTCCCATTTGGCATTTCTTGTGTCTGGAGTAAATATTCAACATTATAAACATCGAACAAAGGATTAACCGATAACACGCTGATTGATTAATTACTTTTATCTTACACAGCGGAATTGTCAAAAGGTAGTGTTTATGTATGTAGATTTACTAATCTATACTGAATACACTCTGTCGTGTCGGTGTCTGCGTAAAAACAACGTCCTTCTTTCAAAGGATTAACCGGCAATACATTGATTGATTGACCATTATTGGCTAACTAAATTACTGTTTTTAAGGAAAGGCGGACATTATGCAATTAGTTGCCAGGTGTGCTATCTTGGGTGACCAATGAGACTATACACCAATATCTGAAAAGATTTATCACTTTTTCGTATATTAAACTGTTAAAAGACACATCATTTGGAACAGTTTTGTGGATATTGATGGATACATTCCTCGAACGAGGTAATGGCCTGATATTGTTCCTATAACTTTAATCTGTTTTAATATTAATATTTGCATTTTGTTTTTATTCATTTGTCTTAGCATTCAACAGAATCATTGTTTTCGCCGTGAAGTGTAATGAGACAGACAACATGCACTAGGGTGTGTGTGCGAATTATGATTCACATTGGCAAACTATAAAATGTCTAGATATTACAGTTCTGTTATAAATTCACTTTAAGTATCAGCAGACCGTCTGCTTTTTATTTAGTTTCAAAACGCATACAAGTATGATAATAAACTAATTAGGATTATAAGACCAAATATAAAGACGCGCATTGACTAGTATCTACATACTGGTGAGTGGACTTTAACCATGGGAATGTAGCAAGAAATTTATCGCGCAGTATTGTGACTTCGACCCCCACCTCGCTTCCGTGGAAGAAATCGTTATGTTATAAGTTGTGTCATGCGAAATCCGTTTGATTATGATTCCAATACATATTTAACTACGAGTAGAAAGTAGTCTTGATTTTTTAACTTGATGAAAACAAACTATAATCTCATTAATTCTAACAGATATTTATATTTTTAAAAATGGCGGCGCACTGTCGGGAACATCCGCCAGTCTGAGGATAAATGGTATTTAGGTTTGTTTTCACCGAGTTACAAAATCAAAACTACTTTCTACTGGTAGTAAAATATGTATTTTATTGATTGCCAATAGGATTTTGCATGACATAGCGTATAACATAACAATTTCTCTCGTGGCAGCGAGGTGGGTGTCAATATAATACTACTTACAATATTATTGTTACTTCGACCACAACCTCACTTCCGAGGAAGCAATCGTTATGTTACAAGTTGTGTCATAGAAAATCTTTATGGTCATCAATCATATGCATATTTTACTACAACTAGTAAGTAGTTTTGATTCTTTAACTTCCGTGAAGCGATCTGAACACAAGTAAGATATGGTTTCAGGCTTCCACAACGCTCGCTTCGCACTCACAAACATAACCCATTTAATTAGCACGAACTGCGGGGTCCTGTGGAAATCTGTGCATGGGGACACCATCGCCCGACCCCTAGGAGCAATTGACGACAAAGCAACGATTCGGCATGTCGTCGTTGATGTCGAGAAATCATCAAAATGATGAGCGTGCTACACATTTTCTATACAACTAACTGAAAATCGTTCCTCATATGACATCACTGCAGTCCTCTGGCGACAGAGTTACGTAACCTGTCTGTGGTTTCGTTGGCGGGCGAGAGGGAAGCAGGCGACCTTTTGGCCACTTTTAATCGCTCGGTATTAATTAACCACAAGTTTTTAAAGAATAAATTTGGTGTTCCGCATAAGACTAACCACAAATCTTCCATATGTAATGGTTAAAAGAGTAACAAAAAACAAAGTTTAGTGGTTCTTTAAGTTTTGCTGGAAATGTGGTTGTATGATGATTTTGTAAAACGGAATAAATCTGCCATGTGTCGCCCAGCGCCGTTCCATACATCTGAATGTGTTGTGTCTCTATTTGGAATGAGCTCTGTTGGGAAAAAGAAACCTCTATGTAATTGTACGAAATATATCACCTTTACCAACAGGGTAAAATAGCCGACAACTCAAGGCAGATCACCATCCCGAAACCATAGGATTTGACAATACAAATACTACCTTCATGGACCCAAATAGGATTTACATCACCCCTTAGGACGTTGGTGATAATGGCAAATTTAGTCAATAAACAGTGCTCATATTGTATAATTAGAACTGTGTCAGTATTAATTGTACGTTGAATAATTTGGTCGTAAGTATCAGATGACGCCTGCGCCAGGATAAGTGTCTGAAGTAGATGCCTTGTGACTTGAACACCTGTGCCCTTGACAGAAATGGTTTTGTTCATGTGATGTATCTGTGTTTCTGCGTTGGACATAACTCGCTATAATCGGCAAACGCCTACACATCCGTCACCTATACTATATCGGACGCCTGATTGGTTGACTGAAGAAGGGGTATTCAAGAAAATGTTGATGGCCATTTTTGGTCAGGAAATACTTTATTCTGAATGTGGTGAAAACATTTTTAGGAGTTTAACAAAGATCAATTCTGGTTCTAGTGAGTGAGTGAGTTTAGTTTTACACCGCACTCAGCAATATTCCAGCTATATGGCGGCGGTCTGTAAATAATCGAGTCTGGACCAGACAATCCAGTGATCAACAGCATGAGCATCGATCTGCGCAATGGGGAACCGATGACAAGTGTCAACCAAGTCAGCGAGCCTGACCACCCGATCCCGTTAGTCGCCTTTTACGACAAGCATAGTCGCCTTTTATAGCAAGCATGGGTTGCTGAAGGGCTATTCTAATAGACCCGGACCTTCACGGGTCCAAAGGGTCTTATGAAATCAATGTTTCAGATGTGCGATAATGTAATACCACCACGATTTGTCAACGTTTAATTACCTGTGATAGTACATGTGAGACTTCCAATTCCTGGCCAGTTTCAGCTAACGTCACCGGCGCAGACATCTCCTTGTCGTGTCCAAACGTGTTCAATGGTTTTGTTCGTTTGTTGTTGAACCGTATTCAGCACTATTCCAGCTACATGGTGGCAGTCAATCCAGTGATCAACATCATGAAATTATCATGCGTTTTGGGATACGATGACATGTTTTGTCAACCAGATGGCAAGCATGACCACGTGACCCCTTTAGATGCCCCCCACCGATGCTAAACGGGACATATTTTAGTGAGTGAGAGAGTGAGTTTAGTTTTACGCCGCACTCAGCAATATTCCAGCTATATGGCGGCGGTCTGTAAATAATCGAGTCTGGACCAGACAATCCAGTAATCAACAGCATGAGCATCGATCTGCGCAATTGGGAACCGATGACATGTGTTAACCAAGTCAGCGAGCCTGACCACCCGATCCCGTTAGTCGCCTCTTACGAAAAGCATAGTCGCCTTTTATAGCAAGCACATGGGTTGCTGAAGATCTATTCTACCCCGGCATCTTCACGGGTGATATATTTTAGAATATTGTTAAAGATGAAGCATGAATTTTCATTGTATGTCAAATGTCAGCATTTCCCAGGCATACTATTCACATTCAAGAGAGGCATGGTAGTGGGTAAACCATTCTACCACGTTAAAAATAGATTCACTTACTTTTCTTTCTTACGCTTTCTTGCGCTATTTACTGATAACTGTGGATACAACTCTTACAGATTTAGACGTTCTGTCGGGCAGACTGATGTTACTGAATGACGGGATCGATGAACAAAATGAACAAAATGAACATTTTCAGGTAAATTCGTTTTTTCTACTTGTGTTACATATTTGTATGATTGTTTGAACACAATAAGAAATTAACAGATTTTTTAAAATACAAAACGCCTATGCATTTTTTTTATAGTATATATGACCTTTTGCATAACCTTTTTCACCAGCAAAGAAACCGGTAAGGTCTGCAGCAACCCATGCTTGTCTGAAGACCGGGCCTGGTGGTCATCGTATCTCATAGATCGCCGCTCATGATGTCAATCACCGAGTCGTCAGGTCCAGATTCGACTATTTTCATACGTCTTATAGTTTTAATACCGATACGTTCTACGCTAAACAACAAACAACATTAGAGTAGCGATATAGCTGAAAAACTACCGATGTGACTATATATTTCTCACTCGCCAAATCACTTAGTTCGCCTCACGATCACACCGGACCAAGAATGTTGTCGGGCTCCGATTGGAACCCATAGTTCCAGTACCTAGGTTGCCTGAGCCAGACCGTCGTCATATTGCAGGAATACCCACTCCCTGTATTCACTCGGCCAATGATCGTTTTGCTTTGTCACAACTTCCCTGTTCAGCTGAGTCAGCAGAATATATGTTGCCAGTCGATGAGACTCCATATTTCCATTCCGTAAGAAAGTGGACGATACTAAGATGCTGCTATTTTGCAACATTTTCCTAAAAGGAAATTTTCATAGTATTATGTTCACCCCTAATTTGCCTTTCACGCACATTGAAGTCCGTGTCGGTGGATATTAGAGACTGGTTATTCTCTTATGTTTACGTTCTATTTTTTATCTCTAAAACGCTATGGGTGAAAAATGCTGATTTCAAAGTTAATTTTTACGGCATTCACTCTACTAATGACCCCAACCCAGTCTCTGTTCCCATCTGATGGTATATCCACATTGTCAAGAATGGTAGGCTTCCAAAATTTATAATTTCAATAAAAGTTCAGATCTGATAATACTATATTATGTAATGAAGCAGTGTTATACGTTATGCAGTAATGTTTTACCTGTTGCACATTGCACCTGTAGATTTAGTCAGCGGCAGTGGTGGGCTATGTTTAGACTTGTGCTACAAAACGTAAGGCATCTCTAGTGACCCTGGGAATATTTTAGAACTGTCTAGGGCTCTCTCCAGATTACAGGGGAGCTGGGCACTTCCTCTCATCTCGCATACCATCTCATGTTTCAGAAAAAAAAACAGCATTTTGTGTGATCACTTTAAACTCTGCCCACACCATTCTTCCAAGATGGATTTATTGTTGCTGAGAGGCGAATTGAACCGTGTTTGTCTCAATCCTTTCTCTATTACACTGCTTCTGAATTTATACTGCCAGACAATTTTGTACTGTCGTACCTTTGTACTGAAATTTTGTTGAATCGTGAGCTTGGTTAATCTATGAATACAATTGTTAATTACAGTTCATTCCCTGTAGTGTGCTGGTTTCACACATAGTACTCTACCGATTTCCACTTTCGAGAACGTATGGAGACGGCACAGCACAGGTTAATGAATAAATAACTTTGTCTGTGAACGTGCTTCTCGAACACCTGGCTGTCCCTTTCTCTGCACTCCTCCCTCGTAACAAACAGTGAACTGTGTCAATATTTTAGTGATAGATTGTTTAACAACTTTTTTATATAGGGGACAAAAATTCTGCAAATAAATCATAGAGTTGGTATGATGTTTCAATTATGATCAGCGTTTCATTGAGTATTTTATGTTTATTAGTTTTTGAGTTAGATTGCAATTCATCGGTCCGCTATTGAGCCAAACGGACTATAAACATCGTATCGCGAAAAGAAGAAGAAGGAAATGTTTTCATGGAACAAGAGTGTTTATTATTTCATTCTCTTGATGTCAGCATCTCCGGAGTTCTTCCTCGGCGTCATTTCTGTAGCCCCAGACCACGGACAACTATTCCAGAAGGGCCTGTCAACATCACACTTTGTCCACCTGGCTGCTGCACGAGAGGACTTCCTGAATATAAAGAGAATGTGAAGAGTGAGTGAGTGAAGAGTAAAGGGAGAATTTGGTTTTACACCGCTTTCAACAGTAAGGGGGATAATTTACGTGCGTCCAGTCCTATATGATAAGCAACAGTGCAGTCAGGAACATCGGCTTATTCGTTAATACCAGTGAGTGAGTTTAGTGTTTAGCAATATTCAAACAATATCATGGTGGGAACGCCAGTAACGGGCCTTAATCCCTTGTATCCATGGATATCCATTGGGTACAATGTGCGAAGCCCATTGGTACCCCGTCTTGATATTGCTTGAATATTGCTTAAAGCGGCGTAAAACCATACTCACTCATTACACATTTCGCGTAAAATGGATGATTGGAAATGGTCTGCATACATGTTCTCAAATAGTTGTTGAATCAGCGTCCAATGTAAAGCCGACATAGGGGATATATTATATCCATTTATGATGGATTATCAAAATGTAAAAAGACATCTTGAGCTGTGTTATTTTGAACGGAGACATGCCCAAACTCCACGTGTTAAGTCATATCCACTGGTGAGCCCAGAAAGTGAAAAACCTTTGGATTTAACTAAGAGTGAATGCGTGAGTGAGTCAAACTTGTTATTGCATCGGAAGTATTTCAGCCATATTGTGATGAGAGCAGTTTCACAGTTAAATGCCAAAGAAACGTAACCCTAACACTGTCGAGTATTAAATGATTCAAGACAACCAGCATAATATCTGCATACCATCCGTTTTACAAAATTAAAATAAATATTGGCTCCCAACGATCGGTGCTTCTGCCATTGGTTCAAAGTGGACATACCGCTCCTCCACTCCAGTGTAACATTCTAATACATCCCTGCATGGGGCTTCACTAAGCTGGATAAATGAATGTATTTGTTTAAACTAAATGTTGTAACGTGAAGCGATCCTGCGCCATCCTTGTCCTCAGGAACAAATGCTTTTCAAGCCCAGTGACTTAATGGATGCATGTCATAACCCCCTCCTTGCGTAGGTAGATGCTCATAAAGACATATTAGTGATATCTTGTCGCTTTTCTTTACACACTTTGACTCAGTGTTGTTGGACTGTCGTACTCACCACCAGGACTGATGTAGGACCCTGAAACACAAACAAACCTGCATCAGCACACGTACTGATGCCTTATACCCAAGTGTGATCATGAATATGTGTAGCAGTATACAAATAAAGGGTCTTCCCTAGATAACATGTCCTCGACATCAAACTGCGTACTTAACATCTAGTCAGGATGTATATGCAGAGGATTTCCTCACAGTATCCCACCATGGTGTTCAAACCACATGCGGAGGGATCCACAGTTATGCGGCTTAGTGAACCAGGCAATATCATTACTCAGTACCTGTCCGATGTATTGTGTAGTTCACGGATACACGTGGAGTATCGTCTGTATAGTGTCTCTGGGGATTAAAGGGGCAGATGGGTGTCCCCAATAATGTTCTACTCACCACCCACAATCCCACCAGGAGCAGCACTCAATTGGGCCACTGATATAACTGAAACATACAAGCGGGTAAAGATATGTTTTTCGTACTTTTCTGGTTTGTTGTTAAACGCTGCTCTCAGGTATACTGCTCAAAATAACGGCGATCTGTCATTAATCGAGTCTGAACGGAAATTCCAGGGATTCAAAGCTAAACGCTTTAGCCAGCCAAACTGGATACTTATAATTTATCTTGCTGTGACAAATGTGAACCTGTATGTGGACTATTAATATAACTCAGTCTGACTATTCAGGAAACATTTGAGATTCGTGAAGGTCTGTTAAATTTGAAGAGGTTAATTTGACATAATTTCTTCTTTAAAGACTTTAAAACCATATTTATAAAATTGGGCAATATAACAATATTTTGGAAATATAACAAGCAGCAGAGAAATGTTGAATAGAATATGTTTTCAACCAAATATTCATGTTTGTCTTATCAGTAGTACTTTTTCAAATAGGTTGAATTATTTATAAACGTCAATGTGCGAGTGTTTCTGGGACGTGTATTACTATTGGTAGTTGTCGGTTTTGTTAGAAGTAGTTCTGGTTTTTATACATCGATATGTAATCCTTCTAGAGGGTGACGAATAGCATTCGGCTTGTCACGGAATAACTCGAGTTTCTCGAATGACTGTAGATTAACATCAGCTAAACGTTTCAATATTCAGATGGAAGTGACATCATTATCTCCCCTTCAGCTTTCATCTCATATACGATCATAAGACATTTGAAGATGTTTTAGCCATCATTGGATCGTTTTCCTTGGGTCAAAAATGATTTTTGAAATCGCGATTCTCGGTTACCTCCATAAATATGATAAAAAACATGTAGTGCACGCCTATATTTTCAATGTTAACATTTGATTTCATGTTGTGGACATGCACGGGCTTCAGAAAAGTAGGTTTTGTTTGGGAGGACACGATGTATCTCATGACGTAGACTGATTGTAAAAATATCTATGATAGCCTAGTTATTATACTGTCCTTCGATGGCAGGATTCTATAGTACACACAACGTATCTATATAGAGGATATTATATGAGGGCCCATGTCATATGCTTACGACACGAGTGCCTGACTGTTGGTATTTCCCGAGCGAGAACGAGGGATATCCCGATATTTACGCACGAGTGTCGTAAACATAGTATGATATGGGCACGAATATGATATTCAGTTTATTACCGAAGTCGTCAAATTGATGAAAATAAACCCAAATCTACTTTCAAACATAGGCTGGCTACCGCCGTCGCCGCATGTAGAACGCAACGTCACAGAAGAAACGTGACGTCATAGCATTGTTCATAACATCGCGTCACCATGACAAAGTGATATTTTGCCCTAGGGCATCGTATGAAAAATATTAACCCCGATATGTTCGCCCTCGCAGGTAATAAATGTACTTATTATGTATGTTTACATTTTATAGTCACGATATGGCTGAAATAGTACTAATGGTATTTATTATTGAATCGCTTCCGATAATCGGGGCTCTTTAGATTCTCTTTAGACTTTATGATATAGTACTTCCGACAGTCAAACACTTACAACGTCTCTCCTCACTCAGTTGATATATTAATTGTCATCTGTGTTACAAATAAATGGGACTTACGTATCCTCTCAGGGGGACATTAACTTTACGGTTCTTCAACCCCCGTCAAGGACACAGCCATAATCAATTTCTGTTAATTATTATATCCTACCAAATTATATAATATCACTATGAATTAAATCTATTTCTTTTAAAATATCTAAGATAAAATGAGATTTAATGTTATTACAAAAGTCCTATACTGTTTTGACACTATAATATACTGACTCAAAACGAAACTTCACAAAATGTAATTTGAAAAATAATGAATAATTTTTCTCTGATGATACATCTATATATCCGAAATGGGATCCCTATCTTTCGGCTCTAGAAACGCGTTAGCAAAACCCACTCAAATCCATCCATTCGTCGTGCAAATGACGTTAGTGCCAAATCAGGTTTTGCACGTGCAGTCGATCACGTGATCTTCGCATCGAAGTTTTCTTCATATGCACGTGTTTGCATTGGCCTCAAGAAAAAGACACTTTTTAACCACAGTTCTAACGGTACTTGAAATGCCAGGATTGTCAAACGTGCAACGTGAACGTGCCGTTGGCATGTTGCAAGCGGGAAGATCAGTAATTGACGTCGCCAGAGCAATGGGTTGCAGCCGTCGTACTGTGTATGACTTGCGAGGTCGCCTACAACAAACTGGCACCACTTCTGATCGCCCAAGGTCAGGTCGTCCACGTGTGACATCACGAGCAGAACACCGTCAAATCGTCCTACGTCACCTACGTGACAGATTTCTACCGGCTACACGAACCAGGGCTGAGATGTTTAGAGGTCGACTGTCCTCACAGACCATCCAAAACCGGTTGTGGGCTGCCAATCTCCATTCTCGACGTCCACATCGTGGGCCAATATTGACGCCGTTTCATCAACGTCAACGTCTGCTGTGGGCCCAACGTCACCTCCGATGGACCCAGAGAGACTGGAATCGAGTCGTCTTTAGCGATGAATCCAGGTTTACCCTCAGTTTCGCGGACGGCAGGCATAGAGTCTGGAGACGACGTTGTGAACGGTATGACCAATGTTATGTACAGGAAGTCGACATATTCGGGGGCGGAAGTTGCATGGTGAGGGGTGCTTTCTGTGGGAACAACCGTTCCCGACTTCTGATCATCCGTGGAAACCTCACAGCTGCTGCTTACCGCGACCAGGTGCTCACCCCGGAACTCGTTCCTTTCATGGCGGCTCATGGCCCAGGTCTACAGTTCCAGCATGATAATGCTCGGCCGCATACCGCGATGTTGACACGAAATTTCCTTCAAAACGCTGGAATCAACGTCATGGACTGGCCATCGACCTTAATCCAATAGAGCACGTTTGGAATGCACTTGGGAGAAGGCTTCGTGGTCTTAGGAACTAACCTCAGAATTTGCAGGAACTTGGCGCTGCCTTGCAAGAGCAATGGCGCAGCATCTCCAACCACGTGTTCACAAGCATCAGGCAGTCGATGAGGAGACGGTGTTTGGCAGTGGTGAATGCGCGGGCCGGCCATACATGATATTGAACTGAGAAATTTCGCATTTTTATTCTTGTGACTTGACATTCTGTATACCCATGTTTTGGGACGGCGGTGGAACTAATGGAACTGATTATGGCACTTTAAGTGTATCGAGTACATCACACAGATCTCAGCAATGATAAATATAACAATTTAACCATCTTACCACCCCTTGTTCTTTTATAGTGCCCTGGAGAAAGAATGTGAAGCTTCTTTTTTGACTCAGTATATTTATCCCTTGTGATTGAAGATGTGGGCTTGGAATTAACTTAAGAAAATCCAGTGCATTCGGCTAATGTCGTTAATGGTGGCATAAAGTATGCCAGCTTTATGCATCCTCTGTATTAGACATCCATGAAGATGGCGACTAACGGGATCGGGTGGTCACTAGGATGATACATGTCATTGTATCCAAGTTGTGTAGATCAAAGCTCATGTTCTTGAGCACAGGATTGTCTGTTCCAGATTTGATTAGTTACAGACCGCCGCCATATAACTGGAATATTTTCGAGTGCGGAGTTAAACAGCAAACAAACAAACAAAAGTGATTTTAAAGTAGAAGACTATAATTTACGATAACGACCATTATGCACATGTTCATTTGACAGCTCTGAATTTACACACGTTACAGCCAGACACTGACTCATTACGCGTGGCATTTGTGACCGTGTCCTGTTTTTTCCTATTTACACTATAATCGCACAGTCTTGTTCGAATCATTGACATTAACGTCAGATTTATCACTGTGTATTAAAATAAACATGAATTGTTCATTTACATGTTCAGAACACTTATTAAGAAGAGTTGCACATTAAATAGACAAGAGGTGGCTGATAAATGTGTATAATGGTATATGTTAAATATACACTACCATGCACAAATAAGAGGCAACTGACGTGATCGGATGGTCAGGATCGCAGACTTAGTTGACACATGTAATCGGTTCCCATTTGTGCAGATCGATGCACATGCTGTTGATCACTGGATTGTCTGGTCCAGACTCTATTTTTACAGACCGCCGCAATATTGCTGAAACATTGCTGAATGCGGCGTAAAACTGAACTCACTCCCTCACCATATTGTTCTCTAATCATTCTTTAGTGCACAATATTTTTCTCTTAATAGTTTGGATTTCACATTTAGGTACAGGTACACAAGGGACTTATGCATGTAGGACAATGATGAATGAATTGGGAACACCTCCAACCGGTCGTGAAGTATTGCAATAGTTATTATGAAACCAACGTGTATGTTGTGCAATAGTGTCAACTTTTACATTTGTCGTATTGCGATCGGTCGTGCGTTATACCAGCACCATTTGTCCAAGTTACAGCAAATTGGAGAGGCATGCTGCGTATTAATCTTTCAGATGTGCTTTGGGTGTGTGTGTGTGCCATTATTGGTCAGTTTCAGCTAACGTCATCAGCGCAGACGTCCCCGTGCCGCGTCCAACACGTCTTCAATGGAGGTACAGATGTGGTTGTTGTGCTGGAGCGCTTGCACGGTGATCATGAGCTTTGTCGTCCTGAAAGATAAAACATGACAGAAACGCCTCGCAAACGCGACAAGGGTGTCAGTATTTCGTTCCCATAGCACTTTTCAGAGACTCTTCCTTGCACAGAGTAGAGTAGCTCAGTCCGGGATTAGAGTCTAGCTCAGTCACATAGAGATGCCACGCAACACCACACTGGATCCCTATCAAATCTGTTCTGAAGTCTGGCTGTGCTGGATGAAGTCAGACTCATCTGACCAACGGCGATTACCTGAACGCTGTGTACAGCACTGACGTCACATCCGGGCCAAGATGACGTCACATTCGGGTCAAGATGGACGCTACATTCAAGATGGCGGCATATCCGGTGGGATCTCGTGGGATCTCGCGGAATCATGTGGGACCTCGCGAGAGTGGACGTGTTTCAAGATGGGTGACTGACGAAAGGGACGGGAAGGGGAGGGGAGGGACGGGAAGGGAGGGGAGGGACGGGAAGGGAGGGGAGGGACGGGAAGGGAGGGGAGGGACGGAAGGGGAGGGGAGGGAGGGAAAGTGGTGAGGACGATGGCGTGCATAGATAAGTGTTGTTAAAGCTTTCTTTTGAGCGAGATGAGTGACCTTGAAAAGGGCCGTTGAGATAGTGAGGCATGTTAACACCAGCATAGCAGATCGAGACCCCGGAAAATAAATTTTCCTTGGCATACATCGTCGTGCAGTTGTTGTGCTCCCTTCCTGATTGCCTTCACCACAGTATATGCAAATGTAAAAGGGGAGCTCCCGGTACCACATCAAATCGATTGGAGGGAAAGGCTTGAAGCAGATATGACATATAATGGATCACCGTTTTGATGACCATTTTGGTAGGCTTTCAGATGTGTGCGGTGGTGTGGCTGTCGTTTCTGCTGCCGTTGTTGTTGGTGGTGTGGCTGCTGCTGCTTCTGCTCCCATTGTTGTTGTTGGTGGTGTGGCTGTCGCTGCTTTGGCTGCCGTTGTCGTTATCAGTACCGGTTCTGCTGCTGTTGTACCCTCTTCCATCTTGATACCAGTCTTCATTTGCAGGCTTGGACTACATCGTAGACATTGCTTATTGACGCAGTTTTTTGCTATAGGGTTTTGGACGGATGACTTCGACTCTTCTTGTGTCCATGCTGATGTTGCATCGAGATAGCCCTCACTTACAAATTCTGGAGTTTATATAGGCGATAAGACACCGAGGACGTGTCGTCGATGACATGCCACTGATGACGTCATGGTCGCGCGTGAGGGTGGTGACGTGGCAGCAGTGACGTCATGGTCGGCCGTGAGGTGGTGGCGCCATGACCTTTGATTGGGTGAGCTCTCCTATATAATAAGGGGTGTGACAGAAGCTGTGTTACAACCAACATCATGGAAGAAAACTGGGAGTATGAATTGATTTCCTTGGAGACAGCATCACCACCCTCGACAGCATGGCAGTGTCACCGATGTCATGGTTGTCTACCTGTCTGCGCCAATGGAACAATAGAGTATAATGGTACATTTCAGTGTGTCTACTGTGGCAACATACTGAAAGACACTTATATCAGGCGTTTGACCCATGGGAGCAAGTGCACAGTAAAACGAAAGCTGGGCATTCACCCATGTCAATGTATGATCCAGTTGTGGTCCCTGTGAGGTACACCCTCACTCTACAACGGCCCTTTTCAGGACCACCCATCTCTCTCAAAAGAATGCAACATCTAATGCAAACAACAATAATAATAACAATAGGTTGACATTTTTTCAATGTTTATTTTCCCCGCTAACAAGAACACTTTGACAAAAGATGCAGGATTAGGGGCGTCCCTGATCTTTTTGTTTCCCAACTGTATGAACTGTAACAGGTCTTGAACATCATAACATTAGAACGATAAGGTTGTGTCCTTTGGCAGGGTTGTGGATCATGGGCATCGTCGTTGTCTATCAGGCATGCCGGTTGAAACCAACGTCTTACATGTTCTTCATTGACGAGGGTATTGTAGGGATGAAACTGTTCCATCACTTCATCAAAATACCATCCATGGGGACGATGAGCCGCCAGTACATACAAACAGTACACCCACAAGAGGCACTGAACCAGGGTTGAAGTGATGGCAATTCCACTGTTGTTGGAGCCATCCGGTGAAGGTCATGGCATTCCGAAAGTCTGGATGCTGTTGGTTGATATTCACTCCATAACTATCAAAGTAGTCAAAGACACCCGGTGCTGGACGATACACGCACACCCAGTGTTGTCCTAGGAGATGACTGGGGTCCGTGTTGACAATGTAGGCTTTAGGATATCGTCCCTGTTGTTCACACAGCATGGTTGTTGCAAAGTGATCTCTGGCAAAGGTACCTTGGTAGAGGGGTCGCAGCAGGGGATCCTGTTGTACGTAGGCATTCAAGTGTTTGGTCGTCAAGCCAGTGTCGTCCATCCTTAGACCATCAGAGCATTGCGGAACCGATCAATTTCCAGAACGCTTTCGTATTCCTCGTAGCAGACGAGCGTGACGGTAGGTTGTAGCGGTTCTGCAAACTGAAGTTCACGTCCCAACTTGCTCGTCTGTCGTGGGTAGTTATACCCTTCATCTGCTCCCAGATCCGCCATCAGATCCACCACCCACACAGTGAATCCGTTCCTAAACTCGTCCAGGGTGCAGGTGACCCGTGTTGCAGAACAGGTTCATGTACAACTGTTTGAGCAAGGCACTGTTGTTCTGAAAGTCACTTTTGATTTCAGTGCCATGCACTTCCTGCCAATTGAGTTTCAGCTTGAGGCTGGTCACGTTGTTGTGCTTGAAGTGGAAGGGATTCTTTTCCGTGCTGCCAGCAAAAGCATCATTGTCCACCAATCCAAACACCACCCGTTTGGGCAGCTGGGCAGATCAGTTGATCTTTGTGGAAATCGCGTCCTCCTCCTGGAATGTCATGGGCTGTGACTTTTGGACTGGGGTCAAAGGATATTTGGCTGTACAAATCAACACTCGGTATCTCCTGCACTCATCAAGTAGAAATCGCTCGGGCTGCGAATCAGTTCTAGTTTCATGGGGACTCCATCCACCAGGTACCGATCTTGGAGAAACAGGTCACAGTGGAGGCGCCCTGTCAGTTCCACTTCTCGGGTGGGCAGAATGACCCGTCATCGTGCGAGAAGTCCTGTGTTGGCATTCTCGGTGACAGCATTAAAGTGATCCATTTTTCCAGCTTCATCTGTTTACCACCCTGGGCACTGGAGATGGGTCCCTTTGGATGCCTTCCGATAACTCAGTAACGTTTCAAAATAGGCTCGGTAGGGAGAGGTACCCATGGAAGGAATAGTTTCCAGCTGGTTGTGTCCCACTTGCACACGCACTTCACGAAAGAGGGAATGCATCATGT
This sequence comes from Haliotis rubra, assembly GCF_003918875.1. Classification (NCBI taxonomy): domain Eukaryota; kingdom Metazoa; phylum Mollusca; class Gastropoda; order Lepetellida; family Haliotidae; genus Haliotis; species Haliotis rubra. The sequence continues at coordinate 61,156 of NW_025767568.1, forward strand.
TGTTCACCGTGGACACGGCGAGTGCCCCATCGCCATCATGAGTTGTATTCGTACCATCTGTATTCTTGATTTTGAGACAGATGCGGAGGTAGCACTGGCTAAAATCGATGTAGGCATCCACAGGGGACCCACGACCGAAGGGGGTGTAAGAGGAGAGTATCGAATCCACTGACCTTCTTGGACCGAGGTCACCACAAGGGGCACAGAAAAGAGATCTACTTGTGCCTTGGAACATTCGCAAGCATCCCAGCGCATCACCTTGACAGGTGATCTGAACAACAGGTCTGAACAACAGGTCTGCACGACATGTCTGGACAACAGGTCTTCACCGTTCCGTGGTTGGTGTTGAACTGAAGTCCTTTTCTATCTGGACGGTCCTTTATGGTGCTTGATCAGGGACATCTCGACCCCAAAAACTACAGGTGGTGGTGATGGTTGGTGGTGTACTGTGTTCAAAGCACGTTACTCTTCTTTTGCATTCTTCTTCAGCCACCAGTTGTCTGTAGTTGTCATTGACACTTTCCCCAGGACAAAACATGCACAAGTATTCACAAGGGACTTTGACATGCTTCAGGTGTTCTCGCCAGGGTTGGTCTGTGGCTTCCCATTGATGAAGTTTCACCCCACAGCAATAACAGATCACACTATCACCACGTCCATGATAGAAATAGCCAACCATGGACCATGTCATAAGGCATCTGTGCCATCTGTTTAAGCCATGTTCGAACCGACCTCACACGTTGCTGAAACAGAGCATACTCTGGGTGAGTAGGATTCTTCAAGGTGTATCTAGGTTGTCTCCATGGTGATGACGGAGGAAGGAATATCCACAGATTGTCTCCATGGGGATGAATGAATATCCAGAGACAACTTCTTGTGTCTGATCTTTTGAGACACCTATTCCTTATCGGGGACGTCAAATGCACTCATGTTGATGCTTTTACGTCTGCACTGTCTGACGACTTGTAGCCAAATGACGTCTTCTCTCGAAACAAAGCTTTACGTTTCTTGGTGAATCCGTTTTCTTTTGCAGGCTGGTGATCCTGGAGAGTGTTGTCGCAAGGTGGGGAGTAAGGTCTCATGATGTTTCAAACTGTCCCCTACACTTTGGTGTCTGGAACAGATACCCTCCACTAATCCCGGCAGAATCTTGAGTCCTATTTTGAGAGCTAATGTTCACATCGTCTTGAGGATGGAAAGTGTTCAACATACCATGCGGGTTTTGACCCAGCTTTGGCGTCATGTTGCTGCTGCTTGCCACAAGGCGAGCCGAGAGCGGAAGGTCGTGGGTTCGATCCCCGTCCGCATCAAACCAAAAGACGTTAAAATATGGTACTTGTTGGTCCCTGCCTGGCGCTCGGCATGAATGGGTACAACAAGGACTGGTCAGCTCGGGAGTCAGTATAATGTGTCTGAGTGGGGTATTCAAGCTTCACTGCGGCGTGGTATCTCAGTGGACTAGCACTATAAAACCAGCTTAAGTCTGGGCTAGTACAAGCAGCCACACATACACATACACACGCATGCACGTCGTCATAGGAGCAAAATATTCTCAAGCACGACGTTAAACCCAATTTCACCTCACCTCACCTCACAAGGCAAGACACCCTCAATAGCCTGCACGGTGTTTGGGATCGTAATAGGTGTTGTGGAGCCATCGTGTCCATGCAGGAGACCAAGAGGACACTGTGTTGTTGTTGTTTCTCTTTGTCGCTGACATCACTCTCTGCTCCCTTTTATTTAAAGTGAATCCACTGACGAACCCGGTTGAGAGAGGAGTATTGGGTCTCTGTTGCTTCTGTTGTTGTTGCTGGTGTAGTTGCTGCTACAGCTTATTTCTTTTTCTTGGGTTCCAGAGGAATGTTGGATTGCTGGTGGGTGTTGCTCTTCACGGGGGTGACAGGATGGGTGGATGACCCTTTGGTTTTCATCGTCCTGAACCAACGTTGAAGGTTGCCAATCAGTTCATGTGGTACGTTGCTCGAAGCGAGATACTGACCCAGAATATTCCAACCCGTGCAGGGTCTGTTTTGGTACGTTGTCGAACAAGATCATTGATGAGATCCACCATGCGAGTCCCAGGCATGGGTTCCCCTGCCCCGACAAATTGTCCCCTTCCCATTCCAGCCCAAGTCGGGGTGGGCTTGAATACACGCCATCAACTGCTTGGCCATAGCTTGTAGCATTTTGGGAACCGTTTGCAGCACTTCATTCATAATGGCTTCGACACTGGGTTCTGAAACAATGAAACAAAACATAAGCCACTCCTCTACAACCGGCTTGTGACTGAGTCACACTCGTGTTTATCCTGCATAGAGGTCGCATTCATAAGAATGAGTCCGACCTCTACGCGGGACGAACACGAGTGTGATTAAAGTAAGTAAACCATACTTACGTTGAGCTAGGGGAGTCTCCCCCCTGAGTACCGCATCCCTGGTGGGGGTTCGAGTCCCTTCCCAGCCATGGGGTTGAAGTCCTGGGGGTTCCAGCTGCGTCTAAAGGTCGTAGTTTGGCCGTTGCTTTGTCTTGAAACATCAAGGTCTGTTGTTATACTGCTGCTCTCTGTCCCTAAAGGGAACACTGGCATCTTTTTTGAAAGTTGTTTTGCAGTACAAGCAGGCACAGGGCAATCTTTCTAGACACGGCCCATGTTTTGGCACCTCAGCGGTTCTAACTCAACTGATAAAACAACTTAGAACCATACTTTTATAACCGAGGGGTACAGAGGGACACTTGAGGGACACTCGAGGCACACTTGAGGAACATTTGAGGGACACTCGAGGGACACTTGCGGGCAACTGAACCGTGTGGGGCATGACATGCTCTATTTATTTGTTTTCACTTGGGAATGTAAAGGTTGGTAGGGTTACGAAAGAGATGGGTACAGACACGGTGCTCTTTGGCCATGCTAGGTTTCAAGTCAAGAAACAGACAGGAAAAAGGAGCCATCCTCGTAGGCTTCCCGAAGGAAGCCAGTCTGTCCTGGAAAGATTTGTCTGGCCAAGTGATCCATTTGAGAGGCGCCGCTTGGGTTTTTAAACAGCACCATGTAGTGGGCATTTGAACTAATGGTGCGATGATGAGACAACGTAGCAAATAGGTTTTGCATCAAGTATAACATGGACATGTTGTGATGATGACTTTTCTTTGTAAACCATCGCCCTGTAGAGCATGCAATAAACATGGTAAAGAAATGACGTAACTTGAGTGGGGTGACTATGGCATCCACCAGGTCTGTCCCTGTAATTGACATGGTCCCTAACAGTGCCCTGACAGACGTCTTACCACTATGCAGGGTACACCGGAAATGACCTAAAGGATCTAAGATCCCTGAAGATATAGACGACCCAACACAAGAGGTGTACAATGCAAAACATTTATTGATGAACATCAACAGATCATTACACCACCAGTTCTTGTGATCTTGGGGATTACATGTATCACAACGTGAAAAGTCAAGTTGTCCTCAATGGAAATGTCTTTCATCATAAAACATCGGGATGTTGACGATTGCCTCAGCATCCGTCTCTGGAGTCATCTCTGGAGCCGTCTGTGGAGTCATCTTTGGAGTCATCTGTGAAGCTGGTGGGTGCTCTTCTTCTGTTGGTGTAAAGAGGGGCATCTCCGGCGTCGTCAGGGGCAGAATCTCTCCCACAGACATCTGTACTTGAGTTTGGCCTTCATTGGGTATCTCTTTGGGGCTAGCAGGACTGGTCCCTTGACCCCTCTCGCTCTCTTCAATAGTCCACCTCACGAACCGACCAGTTTTCGCTACAAGTTCACGAGTGGATGACAATACTCGTTGTTTGGAACTTGAATGTGGAATGAAACGTTTACACCTCGAGATCAAGCGGATGAAACTCGGAAGGGAGGTGGAGCACCTAAGACAGGAGTTAGCGGGTGGTCAATCTAGCCCACTTGTTGAAGAGATGATAAAAATGGCGGCTGGGAGTCGTATGTGCTTGACGGTGCTCGCGGTGTGACAAGTGATATGGGTAAAAGTCAGGGAAACTAAGAAAACACGTGGGAAGATTCTTTTGATACCTCAGACATTCAGGGAAAAAAACAAAAGACATTGGCAAGGGTATTACGTTGGATATTGGGAATGTAAAAGCTAGAGGAAATCTAGGGAAGAGGACTCAAGAAATGTGAACATATTGGTGTGTTGAAGGACATGATTCAGAAGAAGGAGGCTGTTCTCGCCGACTATTAGAAGTACATGCAGGATGTGACACGTTTAACGTCCAGGTATGTGTGGGGCAGCGTGCTATTGTATGACAATGAATATCGTCAGAGGCAGCACAAGGAGGGATTCCGATGGGGAAACCCAACCTGGAAATCAGACACTTTCAACTTGTAACCAGGCCAAATTCTACCACCGCCAAAACACTACGTCATATGGAACTAGGCGGTAACTTTAATCGTCAATGGTTACGTGGTCCGTTCATGGGTGATGGGAGAGAAATCTGTCGCCGCTTCAAATGTGGCAGCTGCGGCTGGCCTGAGTTGTGTAGACTTGCTCAAGTTTGTCTGGTATGTCGCCAGGATGGACACTCGGCCCACCAACACAAACCCCAGGTTCCGGTCAACAGGAGTGCTGGGCCTGGCAGTCAGCCCAGGGCAGCTGACCATGAGGCAAGAACTGTAGTCACCTGACACAAAATAACTAAACTACGAGGCTTGGGATAAATGGCTACCACAGATCGAACCAGACTGAGAATATATATGTGACTGGAATATAGCATGGATTCAAATAAGTGGAACTTGATAAGGTTACTTTATTGGACGTATTCACTAAAAATCATAACTGTTCCAAGGTTAAAACCTGTAGCTGTGAGCCCCCGAGGGTCAATTCCCAAAGACAAAGGTAAAGGACATCTAATGCATGATGGAAGTCTCCCGAACAATGCAGGCATGAATTCATACATGGTCGGGTGTGAATACATTGACCTTGCGCGCACTTAGACTTATCAAACCCGGCAGTTTTCAGCTAAGGTGGACTTAATAACGCATACAGATCGGTTGATATTCACCTGAGCAACTACGCTTTGACTGGATTATACTGGCGCTTCAGCGGGAACTCACATGTATGATATTTTTTCAAACTTTGAGTGCCTCTGTTTGTCGCATTATGTAGGCGAAATACGGCATTGACAATTTTCTGATCAAATACGATTCTTTTGAGGACTGTTCTCGAGCCCAACTCGTTAGTCTGTTGCGGGGGTTAGGCTTTATGGTTACCTGGAACAAAGATTGGCCCTGTCAACAGATCCTTTCCCGGGAATTCACATTGACACGCTGAGTGGGACGGTATCAGTTCCCGAAGATAAATGGACTTTCTCCTATGAATAGCTAGAGTCGTTTTCTGAAAGGTGTAGGGCTAGTAGACGCTAGCTTGAACGTCTGGTAGGGCAGTTGAGTTGGGCAAGCATGGTTAATCAAAGAGGGCGTACTTTTTCCGTAGGTTTATTGATCTACTTATGTTATCAAATCAACACAAGGACGATGCAAACTTGATAAATGTTTGTGAGCGGATATCCAGTGGCGGCTGTGTTTGTTATCACTCCGTTCATCGACACACGCCGGGTGTATACTGTGTGTACTGATGCATATAATGAAGGGGCAGGGGGTAACTAAAATGGTGATTTGTATTACATAAACTTGAATACTGACCTGCCTGAAATCAGTGATAAGCACATAAATATACTCAGCATAAAAAAACAACAACGTCAGTACGAATTCAAAATGAGATAGGCACTGTAATCAAGTCATTGCAGAAATGGACATAATAAGCGGATCAATTTTTTGTGTGTGTGCAATATCTCACACAATATATCATAAATAACTCAGCACAATTTCAAGATATTACGTTAACGTTTGCAGTCCATTCAGACTCTTGACTTCAGTATCTAGTGTGACCACCATGAGCGGCAATAACTGTAGCACAGCGTCTATGCATGGAGTGCACCAATCGATTGATGAAGGCCATTGGCACCTGGAACCACACTCTGAGAAAGGCCTGGCGCAATATATCGGCTGTGTTCGGCCTTGATATGACATTATTCAGACTCCTCTGAATTTCATCCTAAAGATGTTCAATTAGGTTTAAATCAGGACTAAGGGCCGGGCATTGAATAATGTTGACACCGTTCTGCTGTAGCAAGTCCCGTGTAGCTCTGGCAGTATAGGCCCGGGTGTTATCATGCTGGAAAATGTTGTTCCGGTGACGTGCGAAATGTGGTATGACATGGGGTGTGAGAGCTTGGTCAATGTAGCGCACCGGTGTGATGCCGCCTCCTCTCCCTGGACCACAGGACCCACCCTCTGGTTGAGGCCTCTTCCACCCCATAACCATGATGCTTGCACCTCCCCATGAGTCTCTTTCCATAACACATTGGTCTAAGTAACGCTGGCCACGTCGTCGCCATATTCTTGATTTGCCATCTGCAGTTGATACGCAGTACCGACTCTCATCTGTGAACAGAACAGGTCTCCTTTGCCTGTATCACCAGTTTTGGTGTTGTAGGGCAAACTGTAGACGTTCACGCCGATTACGAGGGGTGAGGATAGGTCCACGGTAAGATATACGGCAATGTAGGTTCCCGCTGTTAAGACGTCGGCGTACTGTATTAGTACCGATTGGTCTTCCGTGTGTTCCCACTGTCTGGCGTGCTGTTCCGGATGTCTGCATGAAGGGATTCTGTACATGCTGTCGCACAACATGGCGGTCTTGTCGTCTTGTGGTCACCCTTGGTCTGCCAGTACGGGGGCGATCATTTGTGGTGTTGGTGGCCCAGAAACGTTGCTGCAGCCTGTAGATGGTCCGAACGTTGACCTGGAAGTGATTGACAACGGCTTGTGCAGTGTGGCCAACTGCAAGTCTTCCTGCCGCCTGGTTCCTCTGAGCTGTCGTGAGTCGCGGCATCCTGCTGGCGTTGTAATGTGAATGTTTCAACCAGGGAGATTTCTGAAGCGTTAGCTGAAACTGGTCAGGAAAGGAACAGACTCTCCCTCTAGAAGACTCACATGCAGTATGACTCGCCCTGCTAATCAAACTTTCGGTTAGAGCGTGTTAACAATTCGTTCATTATGTTTATTTTATAGCTTGCAGGACTTCGGTCTTGATGGTATGGTGGTTCAGACCAACCCATTACTTCAGTCAAACCATATAACTTACAACTGCTAACGCTTATTCAGTAGTAAGAGAGAAGCATGGAGCTAAATATATCTGTATTAACAGCAGACGGGCTGACGACATCAATGAAAGGGACAATTGATTGAAGCAACTAGAAACTAGAAAAAGGTGGATGCCAACATACTAAGGAAATGTTAAAATGTCGGTGCAGGGTATTCTTTCTTTCTTTTGCAATAGATGACGAAGATTCGTATTTTTACAATACGGAAAGTCTTGTAACTGAGTCAAGTTTTAAGCACTTTATATAGTTTGATTGTTTATAGGTTTCAGCTCTGGGTTATACAAGCCCTCAATACAAATATATGTAGCCCTGCATTTATGTTATTACTAATTTAACAACAACCACTGTACTGGGTCATGCCAGGTTCTGACCCATGCCCTGGCACATGCTTCAGTTTGTCTGGTCAGCTTGACATCTAGTGTGTGTGTATATGATATTGTACATCGTGTATTTCTTAAGAGGTGTTAGATTAATGCATCTGTGTGTAAATAGTGTGTAAATAGTACATGTCAACAATTAATACTATCAGTGTAATTTTCCCGGTATATTCATTTAAACTATATCACTTGATATCAATTTGCTTTCTGCATGAAACAGAAGATAAATACTACTTTTAACCCAATTAGACTAAATTTGTATTGAAAACCCTTTCCACATTCATAAAATACCTCTTTCAAAAGCAGAGACGATTGTACAATTATGACTATATCATGACGAGATATTTGTTTCAGCAGTGTTACAGCTGTATGATGTTGTTTGTAAACAAATTGGGCCTAAACCTGACGATCGTCACCATGACCGAGCATCTGTTTATGAATCAATATGAAATAGTGAGGATACCAGGTGTTCGCGAAAAGGTGAGCGTATCCTGCCCCATTGGTGGTTCCTGTCATAAACATATGCTAAGTCTAGTCATTTGTTCACCTGAAATAATTCAGGAACGTATGGTAAAGTCGAAATAGGGAATTGCATCGACATCATATTTTCTTTGCTGAACAGAAAAAGAAACGAAACAATGTTTCGAAAATGAAATCTCATTAATGGAATGTTTATGGAACGTTCATGGTAAAGTGACATAATGATTCTAGATGGGATGATGTCATGCAATTTGTTGTTCATACGAAACATTCGCTCAAACACACCCACAGTGTACCAAATCATAATGTTAGCACGTGTATCGACGGTTCTGGGTGGAAATCATGCATTTTACTCTCAGGTATCCTTTCTATAGGTTTGTGTAAAAAAACAACAAAAGTTCAGTATTGACGCTGGGAGGTGTACACGCTACACAAACGGAGAGGTAGCTCTGCAACCGCTGTGGCTAGATAATTTGACTGCCATCTTACCACTATTAAACGACTTGCCCAACGCCATCAGCCAACTGGGTTTGCTGCTGATCGTCCCCGTACCGTACGGCCAATTGTGAAAACTCATGCATAACATCGGTTCATCCGGGTCACTCATCTAAAGAACCGAACTCAAGCAGCAACAGTAACAGCAGCCTTAGTTCATGGGCCAAGGGGAACAATGTCCAGCGATACAATTTAGGCGTCGTCTTAGGGCTGTTGGAATCCACTGTCGACGGCCATATGTGGGGCCAATTTAGACACGTCAACAACGCCAGCGACGTTTACAGCCCCCACACAGCAAGGGTGTCGATGGATGATCTAACTCAGAACAACATTAATGTTCGTTCATTGCCGTCTCTTTCTCCGGATTGAACATCCTGGGACGAAATTGAACGTAGGATAGCTGCAGGTAGACAGCCACTCTCACTTGCACAGTTGGAACAGAGATTGGTGTTTGAATGCAACCACTTGCCTCAGGCATTCTTTCAGACCTAGTGAGCTCAAGGTGGCTATACGCGCTATTATAGAGACTGTCACACAGGGGAATCTCCATTTGACGGACTGTGATCAATTTGAACTTATTGCAATTCAATGTCAACAGCAACTTTTTCTATAGAATACATGATAAGATTATTTTGGTCGTCTTCTATTTAAGAACTTGACAAAAAGCCAGACTTGCATTTCTTTTGCTGTTTAGTATATTTGCCATTGATGCATCAAATTTGGAAAGTTTCTCCACATGTCTACCATAACATTTCTTGAAGGCTTTACTGAGGCCTCCAATGTTGTAACCGTGATCAAACAACTTCTGAGCAAGAGTGGCATGAGTTTAATAGTGTCTAAACCAATAATCCTATGAATGTGGTTGGCGTGGATGTGAAATGTGTTGTGTTTATTTTAACTTATTTTATATAACCACTATTTAACTCTTCATAGAATGACCCGTGATCAACCACAGTGGTAAGTATGGGATATGATGTTAAAAGTATTCATGAATAGTTTTCATCTTGCTATTTATATATGAATATTCATGCTAGAGCTATAATCAAATACTTAATGACGTGTATGTATATTTACAGGGCTTATGAACATTATTATTATAATGATTGTCACCATTTCGGAAACCATTTTCGTCATTTGTGCCCATGAATAGCATCGTGTTGTGTGTGCGCCACACAACTTCTACCCCATATCCGATACTACAGATGTCCCAGGTCTGTATTAACTAGATCCATATTCCAGCTGACTGAGGTCGTTTCAAGCGAATGCATCTACATTACAGAAACACCTGAGACAAACATGGTTCAGTGAACCGTTCCATTGAATCTAATTTTAACAAATCTCAACCAGCAATATGCATTTGATTCCAGGAAGATTGTCTATTGTATTGTTAACGCCACAGCAGCCTATCAGCTTTTCAGGTCATGTACATAAGATCCAATCCAATAAGTCCTGGAAGTCTCCTTTGTGTTTCTAACACATCTTGGAGCTTGTTGTGGTCCTGTACATTAGTTCCACCAGCAAAGTATATCACATTATGATACAAATAATTGAAGAAAGCTATTGTCCTCCAACATTCCTTTTTACGCTTATATAAAGTATAAAATCCCCGACATCTTATTCTATGATGAGGTTGATGTATGAATTTGCATTCAAGGAGAAGTTAACGTACCAACGAACATCAGAACCAACAGCTTCATGTTGAAAAGTGTTCGAACCGAATACCGGTAGTCAAAGCTGGTGAAAATGATAATAAAGTGTATCATGTCCAACATTCCTTCCTACGCTTAGGTAAATGTAAATATAAAAATTACATTCCGATTTACATCTAATTCAGTGAATAAAGAGGATACGTGAGTGTGCATTCAACAAGACGTTATCTTACCAAGGATCACCAGGACCAACAGCTTCATGTTGAAGAGTGTTCGAACCGAATAGTCAAAGCTGGTGAAAATGATTTGCCTGGTCAGTGTCCTCACATAAGTACTTTCCCCACAAGAGAGAAGAATTTCACTGGCTGCAGCTGTGTTGTTTTGCTTTATAAATCTTGCATAGCCATCAGATGAAATGGATAAACCTTTAGAAGCATAAATCTCCCCCAAATCCACTTGTCATTGTTTGTTAATGATCTATAGCTGTTTAGTGTTTAGCAATACTTTCCTCTAGAAAAGGTACTGAAATTAGTTCTCTTGCATATCGCTAGTTACCGGGCTGCCTGGGTCCGATATACTATTATTAAATGTAAAACATTTTTCTAGCCAAGATAAGCCTGAAATAATCCCGACACGTCACCTGTTGTCGTTGTAGTTCACAGACTCACTCAACCCATCAGCTACATGAATCTTGTGACAGATTACATTATGACCCTACTCAAATCCTCCGTTAGTAATGATTCTCTCTACTAGCTTCTACGCTGTGTGCTGCTTAGCGGCATACGGGCTTGAAATACCATTCAGTTAGAGAATACACAAAGGCACTTTGCCGGAGTCATTCAAGACTTAGACCACAATTCATCAACTGACTCTACAATAGTGAACCTAGGAATGTGGTCACTAACAGGATACAAGTGCAGACCGCTACTCCTCCCAGTCCCTAGTATCGTGATCTACCTTCAGTTTTTGGTGATTTATACATTGTATTGTCCTAATTCGAAATCTCATTTTAGAGATAGATGCTAGTTTTACGTTTTGGTACTGTGGTATTCTAGTTGATTCTACTGTCCTTCGTCGACGGGTTTATAAAATAGTTATGCATTTATTATGATTTTATATCTGTTTTTTTTTTTGTCACGATATGGCTGAAATACTGACGCAGTACCTAGAAACATTCATCTCAAACTCGTGTTTTTCTACCATGAAACATATTGTATGTTCTTACTTAGCGTCAGTCAGTGTTCCTAATACCAAAACTAGCACCAGCATATGTGATACAATTATATCAACGGCTTGTAAATACAACCTTGAAAATGTCACTTCGATCTTTATGAGAGCCAGAATATCTCTTACAATACCGAATCGAGAAGAATGGTGACGCAATATCCTTTTTTGAGGAAAATCGGTGGAAACGCAGATTATTTTTGAGAGAAGCTCTGGTCAGATACAGGTCAACTCATCCAAACCTTAATCTGCATATACTATGGAAATAAGGACTAACGTATCCTTATCTTAGATGTTGCATCCAGCACTCTCTTAACATAGCTTCCAGACCAATTACATATCGAGAATGTTCCAAATGTGGCAGACATGCTTTTGATTTTGACATGTACTTTTACACTGTGAATAGTATATACTAACCGCAAAAGAAACGTCACCTTTCCAAACCAAATACAAAAGTTTGTTTTTATAAGGTGGTGCTTTTATTGTGATTGTACCGTTTAGTTAACATGTTTTTCGATCCAAATTGACAGTTATTACCAACATCAGTGTGCTTTCTGATGAAAAAGCGTATCGACCAAACGCGCCTAAACGTCATTCGTGAAAATAAAAATGCAAGTGAATACCGTGACAACCCTACCATTGAAAAAGAGTCCCAAACTCGTCTGAAATCATTCTTGTTTTGACACAATCGCCATGCCACTACTTACGAGAGATCAGAGGACGATTGCAAGCCTTGGGACGATTGCAATTCCGGCCAGACTGCACGAAGGGTAGCCAATCATTTTAATGTTCATGTTGAGACAATCTACCGACTGCAGGAGCGGTTATCAGACCACTAACAATCCTGAACTTTTCTGTCTCCGGTAAGCTCACTGTCAAAGTTGGGACAACTAGCTAGATCACAGAAGTGTGAAATTTCACTGTCAAAATTGAGACTGTCAAAGTCGGGACTGAACCTAACATACGTCCGGATAATTTTACACATTTTCTGAAAAAACGGTTCCAAACATTAGCTTTGACACCTTTTGCAAGATCTTTGACGCTAAGATTAGTCATATTCTACTCTTTGGTGCAGAAGTATGGTGTCAAGAAATCTGTGACACACTAGAAAAGGTACATCTATATGCGTGCAAAAGATTTTTAGGAGTAAACTCCAACACCCCAAATGTTACAGTTTATGGGGAATGTGGGAGAAGCCCTATGTATATATTTAGTTACATAAAAGTAATAAAACTTTGGATAAGATTGCGTAAAATGCCAAGTACCAGATTCCCGAGAAACATGTTATAACAAGATGATGCTTTACGATTATAGAGGTAAAAATAACTGGACCTCTGGTGTCAGAAAGATACTTCCGTCTTGCGGCTATGATTACATCTGGAGAGAACAAAATGTAACAGCAACAGAGCATTTTATATATGATTTAACACAAAGGCTAAAAGATATGTATTTTCAAAAGTGGAACTCTTCACTATGTTTACACAATAAGGTAAATCATTACTCCTGTTTTAAATCATTCATTCTTACTGAAAATATCTTTTAGACATTAATGTTAAGAAATTCCGAAAAGCACTAGCCCGTTTCTTCTAATAGAAAAGGGTAGATCTTCTAATAAAAAAGGGTAGAGATACCACGGGAATACCGATTGTGTAAATATTGTACTTATCAGGACAATAGAAGATGAATACTATGTCTTGCTTGTTTGTCCATTGTATGGGAATACAAGAAAAGAATACATAAAGAAATATTTTTATTTGAACCCCCGAAAAGACACATTCTATACCCTCATATCATCCCAAAATCAAACAGTCATAAAATACCTTGCAATGTATATATACCATGCAATGGATACCTGACCTCTGCATTCAGACCAGACTAGTGCGGAACGGTGTTCTGACTTCCCGCCTGAGGAGGAAAGCTACACAGAGCCAGACGCGTATCTTTGCAGCCTAGAACGAGTACCGAGATGGCGATCTCAGTCTGATGTCTCTCCTGACAACATGCGCACAGATCCACAGTCCAGTGGAGTGAAATGCAAAATAGGACGTGTATATATTGTATATTTGTGTATAAAGGACAATGCATGTTAGTGACTATAACTGAAAAAAAAAATCTGAAAGGAAGAAATGTTTATTTGCTATTGTGTGTTTACAATCTCAACAATAGACCAGTGAACCTACTAAATACATTATATACGTAAACAAATCTTAGTTATTATTTTCATATTGAAACAATATATGTGTCGCCGTCATAGCCAATATTATTGTCGCCGTTACCGCAAATTTCTCTGTCGCCGTTCTACTGTGTCGCCGTTTCAGCTGGTCCCCCCTCTGTACTGTATGTAGAAATGTACTATAGGCCTACGGCCTTCTCAGTACTGTAAATAAAGATTGATTGATTGAATTTAAATGCTACAAATACTTTCTTTATATTTGATAAATGCTTATATGATATCTTCAAGATCCATCTAAACAATTGTAACGCGCATATGCATGTCTTTCTGTATATAGTGGCATGAATATTGGGTCATTTGGCCTTGAAAACAATAAAGATGGTGATTATCAATAAATAAAAAATATTCAAAAGAAATAAATTATTGTCAACGATAACAAATTGAACTACAAGCAATATCAGTTATATCTTATAATTACCATGCTATTGAAAGTGTCTGGCAGCGTCGTCTGTAGGCGTGTTTGGGTGCCATGGTCCACAGTCCCCTTTGCGATGTCGGTTTTGTACGAAAGTTCTTTTGGCTTGGTCGTCAGGGCGATTACTTTTCCTCCGACACAAACTTATTAATTATTTTGGGTGTCGGAGATTCCCGACGGACAACGGACACCTTTTGTTGGCGTTCGCCTAATCGCAAGAGATTTCAGAAGTTTCTTGTCTTGCAATTCGGAGTCTGTTGACTTTTTCCAATGCCACCGTTCCGTACACACGGAGCACAGGAGTCCGGATCTCCAAGTGAAAATGGAATGGTCTGGTTAAATCAATCAATAATATTTTAAATTCTGGTGAGGTCGAAATTATCAAATACTGTAAGTTCTCCTGAGGAGTTATAACAAAGTCTACAAGTGATGAGCCATTTCTGATGAATGTAAAGTCTTGTTTTCCTAGACGTCCACTAATCATATACATAATATTTGTGACGAGGAAGTCTATTCACATTTCCAACTTTTCTAATCTCCACACACAGAGACTAGTCTCTCGTTCTGATAGCAATATAACCTTCTAGTAAATATTCAAAAAACAATACAAACCCGTTCAGCATCGTTTGTTCGTGAGGAACAAGGTGGAGGCAAGTAGCATACACAAATTACTGTACTACAGTAACTGCCTTTGAGTGATGTTAATTTAATCCAAATTATGTCCTAATCCTCACTGTCTAAAATGTTAACAGAGAACATACTGTATAGAGGGTTTTGGATGAATACTCCTCCCGATCCACGTTTAGCTCGTTTGTGCTTCACTTATTCCCATACCAAGTGTAACCATCCATTTTCAAAGTAGAATCGTTTGTTTGAAAGGTTCCACACATTATTGATATCACAAACAATACTTTCCCTAAATTGCCCATTCGCTGTATCAATCAGCGTCCATCTCAAAGTGTTGGGTTGTTAGCCACCATCGTGGCCGCACCTATAGTGCTAGGCATTCAAATAACAGCTGGGGTGGTAGGGGTGGCAGGGTTGGTGTTTAAGTTTGTATCCCGCAGACTGCATCGTAAGGCATTGAAACACGACGAGATCAGGGTTCTGGCCGAAGCAAAGCTGAACACGGAAAGTGAGCGTATTTCAGCAGCACTCACTTACAGTAAGATCTCAGAGGAGGAATTTCGTTCAATCCTCTCTGAACTCGACAAGTACCGTAAGATGAAACAAGAAATCCGGTCCAAGTCTCGTAAGTCTGCTATCAGCGAAGACGAGAAAAAAAGTACATAGAACAGGGGGTACGAAAAGCCCAGCAAGCCTTTATTACGAACACCAAAGAGATCCTAGGCGATTCACATTAAACTGTTTCATCGAGGTCAACACGTCATAGGCCACGTGCGGCACAATAGTGTCACGCGAGGCCGGGAAGTTAACCGGGGGCTCAAAAGTAGTAGACAATGGCGGGTGAGATCTAAGGGCCTGACAAAAGCTTTATTTGTGAAATAAAGCTTTGCAGAGGCTTTTGTTGGACTTGATCTCGTACCGCTATTACTCCTACTACTCTACTTTCAAAAAACAATACAAACCGATCCACGTTTAGCTCGTTTGTGCTTCACTTATTCCCATACCAAGTGTAACCATCCATTTTCAAAGTAGAATCGTTTGTTTGAAAGGTTTCACACATTATTGATATCACAAACAATACTTTCCCTAAATTGCCCATTCGCTGTATTCATCAGCGTCCATCTTCCGACGTTCCAGAATCCTAATCGCAACACCTCCTAATCTTTATTCTTGGGTACAATTAATCGCTTCTCATGGAATTGAACACATCATTTTTACCAACCTCTTTTAGTAGTGTCTGTAGTCTGGATCTGGCGATGAGTTCATTTTTTGTCAGGGTTTTGTCGATGTAAGTCCTAGTGTAATTCTTCTTACTGTTTTTCAGGTGCTTCTTGTTTTGGATAAACGTTCCAAACGCTGTTATGGCTCAATCGTCTGTGGTGGAGTCTGCAAAAACAACCTTAAAGTTTTAGATTCTGTCCACCATCAAGGTCTGAGACTATGTCATGGATCTTTCCGAACTTCTTCAATCGACAGTCTTTATGTCGAGGCTGATTAGCCGTCTTTTAAACATCGCCCTACCAACTTATCTTTGCAGCATGTCAAAACGTAATTCTAATGAGTCCAACCCTGTTAATAACTGTGTGTTTAACACTCTTTATGAGGATCTGAATAATAATAAGGCTTCATTTCGCCACCTCTTGGAATAAGAAATCAACCTTTCATTTCTGATGCTGGCATTGAGCAGGGAAATATATCTCCTTCCCGCCTGCTTTCTTCTCCATGGCAATTGGTAAGACCACAGGTGGATCTCACATTAACAAAACTTAAGAAATCTGAAACTAACCAACTTATCTACCAACAACAATAGAATGGATTAAGAAACACTCATAAAACTATCTCCACAGGTGGATCCAGGGATGGTGGCGCAGTTTCCAGTACCCAGAACAGTTGGACCCAGAACAGTTTCTTCTAGGTTGCCAAACGGCAGGTCCATCTTTACAACAAACGCCATTTTATCTGCTCTTGAATATATATAAACAATTTCAATATAAACAATGCATGATATTTTTTTATTCTCTATCTTTCCTTCAGGCCATTAAAAACATTTAAAATAAACATCCACTTTTAATTGAGATTCCTGAATTACACAATGAACTTGCTACTGGCCAATTCTACTTCGTCTTTAGTTGGTTACTCAGCCATGTTTGAATTCCTGGTAACACAATGGACGATTCTGCTGTTAAGGCAGCACTTAACAAATTTGTGACACCACTTCATATCCCATACTCAGATTACAAAGAGTTATTAGATCTTGCACCCGTGATTTAATGCAGCAGAAGTGAGACGTCCAAGTAGGTACAAATAAATTGCACCAAATAAAACCAACTATCAGTTACACCTACTTGGGCTGTCAGTCCAGATTTGAATAAGTCATTATGCGACGATGTCATGAAGGAATCACTGTCAAGCATGTCCACTTTACTGTATTGATTTTTCCATCACAAGGGGTAAATATTTCAAAGTCAAAACTGTTAAGGACCTCTTACTAGTGTTAATTATCATTTTATCACTGAATGTTTAAAAGAAATAGAACTGATTGATAAATTTTGATCAATGTGTTTTGTGAAAAGATAAATGATATTTTATAATATATAGGTGGAATAAATTAGCAACCGAGACAGTTTGTGGCTGTACCCTCGAAGGGGGCTTCAGTATTGTAGAATTATTGTCCTCCTGAGTCAATTTAGCTCTACCAAGCTTTTTATCGTAGAATATTTGTTGTTTTCAAATAATGGCTAATTATCAATACACTCGCCACTGGCTGAAGGGTTGGTATTTAATCCAGCTAGGGTCCATGCAGGTAGGAAAATAACTGTAAGCCCCCGTGGTCCCGAGTATGGTGATCAACCTTCAGCTGCTGGTGATCTGTAGCCCGTTTTTGTGTTGTAATGTCCTCAATAGTACATAATTGTAAGTTACATGCTAGTTTTAAATCTCTAACTGTGATATACAAGTTGTTTTACTGTCCTGTAACGACAGATGTTACAATATAACATTAAGAAGTATTTAAGTATGAACTGTTTTAGTCACGATCTGGCTGAAATATCGCAAAGTGACGTTAACTCGATCACTCTTGTTTTGGAGGAGCTCGGTCGTCTGCTGCTGGTTCTCCAGGGTTACCATTATGTGTCCAGGTTTGTTTTCACTCCTCTGTTTACGTTCTGCTTTACTGCCTGGAGATCGGACGGCTTGAGCACATCACGGATCATCTGATTAACACTACTACATAGTACAATAGTGTCCTCCATATCTCTCCTAGTGACAGAGAGGACCTGACACTTTTACTGACCGTTGACGTTGTTCCTTCAGCCTTTGTTCTACTGTGGCTTGGATATTTTCACATTTCTTTATATGTCCACTATATTTCTCTTCTAAAGTCTTTATTTTTGTTTGTAAGGGTTTCCACGTGTGTGTTAAATTCTTTTCTAATCAAATCCATTTCAGCTTTTAAAGTTTCTGTTTATTTCTCTGTTACTCTCGATTCCGTATCAACAAGCTGTTGTGTGAAGTCCCAAAACTTTCAAAGGAAAATATTAACTTACCAGATTTTTGAAACGTAGTATTTTTGTTATTTTAAACTTCGGCTAAATTTTCCCACATTCGCCAGCGGCTGAAGGGCTGGTGTAAATCCAACCAGGGTTCATGCAGGTAGCAGAAACACTGTAAGTCCCCATGGTCCTTAGTATGGTGACTTTCCTTCAGTTGTTGGCGATCTGTAGCCTGTTTTGATATTGTATCGTCATGTTTAGTTAAAATATTTTAGATTAAAGTACTAGTTTTAAATTAATATCTAGTTGTTTTACTGTCCTCCATTCGCAGATGTTTATAATTCACCTTTAATTATCATAAATGTATAACTTGATTTAGTCTTGATATGGCTGAAATACTGCCGATGTGACTATAAAATTTAAGTCACTCACTCACGGTTGTGTGAAAGTTACATGCATGTTATTGTTTGCAGCTTGTAGCTATATCCACGTGTCACAATGTCCTTTTCACCTTTGCTTGTTTTCTAGCAGCACTAGGCTCACAATTATCATCGGCATTGGCTCGTACTCTTTATGGAGATATTACAACATGGAGGTATTCTGTCGAGATTCACACATTTTAAGTGTCACGATGTTTTGAACTTTTGTCTCTCGGAATACGTATTTTCAGTAAAATAGGCCTCAATATCGATTAATCACGGTTTATTAAGTGTCTTTGAGTCAGAAATATATGCCTTAGATAATGGATGGTTGTAATTTTTGTCGATTTAGAACATTGATTTTTCCGTTCTAAGGAAACACGTCTTGCTCTCACCAGGGGCGTGTAACTCTCTAGTGAACTCGATTGAGTGAGTGAGTGAGTTAAGATTTAAAGTCACATCGGCAATATTTCAGCCATATCGTGACTAAAACAAGTTATAAATATATCAACAATTTAAGTGAAATTATAAAATTCTGCCGACGAAGGACAGTAAAATAACTAGATTATCACAGATATAGATATAAAACTAGTCACTAAATCTAAAACATTTGAACTATACAAGACGATACAATATAAAAAACAGGCTATTGATCACCAACAACTGAAGGTAGATCACCATTCTAGGGACCATGGGGACTTACAGTACATTTGCTTCCTGCAAGGACCCTAGCTGGATTTACACCATCCCTTCAGCCATTGGTGACATAAGAGAAACCTAGCCATAAATTAAAAGTACACATATTCTACGATTAAAAACCTGGTACACTTAAATTGACTAAATGTTTTGGGACTTACGTACCCTCTCAGGAGGACAATAATTTTACGCTACTTCAACCCCCTTTGAGGGTACAGCCACTAACAATCTCAGTTACTAATTTAAACTACCAATAATAAAATATATATCTATTTACAAATCAGTTAGCAAGTCTAATTTTTTTAAAAAGGCAATAATTAAATGAGAACTTATATGACTAAAAAGATCCTTCATAGTTTTTACTTTGAAATAAATACCCCTTGTGATGGAATATTCAACACAGTCAAGCAGGACATGCTTGACCGTGATTCTTTCATCACAAGGGATACAAAACGGAGCATCCTCACCTTTTAATAGGTACTCATGAGTATATCTAGTGTGGCCAATACGACATCGTCGTATGATGACCTCTTCAAATCTGGACTGACAACCCAAGTAGGTGTAACCAATATAGGGTTTTATTTCATGTAATTTATTTATACCTACTTGGGTGTCCCACTTCTTCTGCATCAGATCACGGATGTAGGTTCGAATGCTTGCTTTGTAATCAGAGTAAGGAATAAGAAGTGGTGTCACAGATTTGTCGAGTGCTGCCTTTGCAGCAAGATCGGCCATTGTATTCCCAGAAATACCAACGTGACTGGGTAACCAACAGAGGACGATGTCGCATTGGCCAGTTGCAAGATCATTATATAATTCTATAATTTCTATTAAAAGTGGATGTTGACAAGAAATATTTTTAATCGCCTGAAGGCAAGACAGAGAGTCAGAAAAGATTATGTATTGTTCATATTTAGGGTGTCTATTTATATATTTGAGAGCTGTTAGGATTGCGTTTGCTTCAGCTGTGAAAATTGAAGTGTCGTTGGGTAATCTGGAAGATATTGTTCTGGACCCAATGACAGTGGCACAAGCAACCGCGCCACCATCCTTGGACCCATCTGTAAATAAGGATTTATATGTATTGTATTTACTTTTTAATTGATTATATTCTTGTTTATATTATAAGTCATTAGTTTCTGATTTTTTAAATTTAGTGAGTGTTAGGTCGACTTGTGGCCTAACCAATTGCCAAGGAGGAGAAGAAAGAAGACGGGAAGGAGATATATTCTCCAAGTCAATGCCAGCAGCAGAAATATATTGTTGGATTCTTATCCCAAGAGGTGGGACAAGTGAAGGCTTTTTATTATACAAATCCTCATAAAGAGGATTAAAAACGCAAGTGTGAGCAGGATTGGATTCATTAGAATATAACTTTGTGATATATTGTAGGGACAATTTGATACGGCGAAGTTTTAAAGATGGCTCATCGGCCTCAACGTAGAGACTGTCAATGGGAGAGGTTCTGAAAGACCCAAGACAAAGTCTTAGACCCTGGTGATGGATAGAATCAAGTAGTTTGAGGTTGCTTTTGCAGGCTCCACCATATACGATGGAGCCATAATCGAGTTTGGAGCGTACCAATGATCGATATAGGTGGAGGAGGGTAGCTTGATCCCCTCCCCACCTTGAATTAGACACGACTTTCAATATATCGAGTGCCTTCAGGCATTTAGTTTTTAGGGATTTAATCTGCGGAAGAAAGGTTAAATGGGAGTCGAAAATCAGACCCAAGAATTTGGCCTCTTTTACAACTTTGATGGGAGTGCCATTTAAAAACAGTTCTGGGTCTTTATGAGGCTTATATTTTCTACAGAAGTGTAGACAATTAGTTTTTGATTTAGAAAATTTAAAGCCATTTTCAAGACACCATTTATTTATTTTATTTAAACACAACTGTAGTTGCCGTTCAATAGTATGCATATTCTTACCGCGACAAGAAATGTTAAAATCATCCACAAAAAGTGATCCATCTATTGAATCGTTTAAAACCTTGGATAAACTGTTGATCTTAATGCTAAATAAAGTTACAGACAAAATACTACCTTGTGGGACACCCTGATCCTGATTGTAATGGTCAGACAGGGTTGAACCCACTCGGACTTGAAATTGCCTGTCTTTTAAAAACCGTGATATAAAAGAGGTAAACGACCCCTTAAACCAAAATCATGTAAATCCTTTAAAATGCCATGCTTCCAGGTGGTATCGTACGCTTTCTCGAGATCAAAGAATAGCGATACTGCATGTTGTTTATTGACTATTGCATTTTGACAAAGGATTCTAATCGTTCAAATGATCAATGGTACTACGATTTTTCCTGAAACCACATTGAATATTTGTTATGAGATTATTGGTTTCAAGATACCATGTTAATCGATTATTTATTATTCGTTCCATGGTTTTGCAGACGCAACTCGTTAAAGAGATTGGTCTGTAATTAGACGGATCAGTATGATCCCGGCCAGGCTTTGGTATAGGGACTACAATGGCATTACGCCACGAAGGTGGGAAATTCCCTGAAGTCCATATTGTGTCAAAAATATTTAGAAGAGTTTCCAAACATGATTCCGGTAAATGTTTCAAGAGCTGATAGTGTATATTATCAGCTCCTGTTGCTGTATCATGAGCTTGCTCAAGGGCAGTACGTAACTCATGCATTGAAAATAATTCATTGTAGTCTTCTCCATTGTCTAATGTAAAATTTATTCTTTTCTTCTCCTGTTGTTTCTGATGTTTCTGAAACTCAGGGACATAATTGGAGGAAGACGAATGTTTGGCGAGAGTTTCACCAAGCTTATTGGCAATGTCAGTCTGATCAGTTAACAAAGTATCACCATCCTTCAGATGATGAACAGTAGATTTGGAACCTTTACCTTTTATCCTTTGTTTCATGTTCCACACCTTTGAAATCGGTGTCCGTGAGTTTATCTTGGAAACATAATTTCGCCAAGACTGACGCTTATTCTCTTTAAAAGCACGTCGAGCCTTGGCACTAGTGATTTTAACATTATTTAAATTGTGAACTGTAGGATGCCGGCGAAAGTATTTCTCTGCCTTCTTCCTACACTTCCTGGCCTGTTTGCAATCTTCAGTAAACCATGGTTTACGAATGTGTGGTGTCGCAGAGGACTTAGGAATAGTTTCATCAGCTATTATATTTAGCTTGTCCGAGAACAACTGAATAGGATCCATAACATTGACAAAACAGTCAGATTTCAATCGGTCAAAACAAAGAGTCTGAAATAAAGGCCAGTTGGCCTTTTTAAAATTCCGCCTTGTCGTAGGAGGCTCATCATTAGGGTTTATAGCTGAAAGTATTGTGGGAAAATGGTCACTTCCACACAGGTCGTCATGGACCGACCATTCAAATTCGTTATAAATGTTTGGATCTGTTAGTGACAGATCAAGTGCAGAATATGTTCCTGTACCAGGATGCAAATATGTGGCTGATCCATCATTAAATATGCATAAATTATTATTTGAAATGAAATCCTCAAGGAGTTTACCTTTAGTGTTAGTTGCGGAACTTCCCCACAGAGGGTTATGTCCATTAAGATCACCCATGATGATACAGGGTTTCGGGAGCTGGTCAAATAGATCCTGAAGATCGGACTGTTGAAGAACTGAAGAAGGCGAAATATACAAAGAACAAAGCGTAAAGGTTATCTGTAGAGTAAGACGGACAGCAACAGCCTGAAGATTGCTTTTAAGAGGAACTGGGCTATGGATTACACCCTGCCTCACGAGAATAGAAGCACCGCCAGTGGCTTTATCACCTGGAGGTGAGAATGAATGAAATGAATTGTACCGACGCAATTCAAATCGATCTGTACTTTTCAGGTATGTCTCTTGTAGACTAAAAGCTGATGGTGTAAAACCTTGTGATAAAATTTGTAGATCGTTAAAATTATTCCTGAGGCCTCTGCAGTTCCACTGGATTACTTGTTGATAACCGTTCATGGTGGTTTAACTGGAGAACGTAATGCTTGCCTACTCCTATGAGTAGAGACTGGAGGGCTGACCTCCATGTCTAAAGGTTCAAAACGATTTTGAACCGTTGCGGGGGATGAGGGAGAAGAAGGCACTTCCAAGGTTTGGAGGGCCCTGGCCCTTCTTCTCATCTGTTTCTTTTCTGCTTTTGTTAAGTGCACTGAGTTATCTCTTGTAACATTTTCTGGTTCTGAGTTTTGTGTCAGTTGAACATCCGTTTGTGTTTCGGATACTGACGTGCCTGGTACAGAGGAAACTTGTTCCAGAATGATCTGATCATCATTCACCCAACTGATCAACGTTTGGCAATGAGTAGAAACTCCGGAAGGTTTGACAACAGGTATAGGAGAAGAGGAAACTACAGCATTCTTTGCATGACAAGACTTAGCGCCATGTCCAAATCTTTGGCATTTGTAACATCTGAGTGGGTTAGGTATGTATACGTCCACTGCAATATTGAAATAGCCGGCTTTAATAGACTTTGGAATGGTCGGACAGTTAAATGTAAACAGGTAGGTATTTGTTTTTATTATACTGGTTTCTTGTTTTCTGGTGAAACGCTTCACAGCTGTAACACCTTGACTTCCCAATTCAGCTCACTCATGAACGTAAGACACTTTGCCCGATCTCTAACAATTCCTCTACTGGAGTTCAGTGTTCTGTGCACCGAGACAACAACTTGTGTATTAACAAACTGCTTAAGACCAAGCAGGTTGACAGATTGTTGCCTCCGAGCACATTCCACTAACAGTGAACCATTTCGGAGGAAGGTAACATTCTTAACTTCTCCGCAGGCACCTTCAATGCCTTTGGAGATAGCAAAAGGGTTGAGTTTCAATGGAGTACCGTCAGCAGAAGCAACAACGATAAACCTAGGCCAAGAATCACAGTTTTCCGTTGATATTTCATGATCAGAATCAACATGTCGACGTTTGTTAGCTTTTGAAGAACCAGATTGATTGTGGAGAGACATGATGGGATAAATATATTCAACATCTCTGCTCCCCACCCGCCATGGAGTGTCAACAAGGACGACGTTACAGCGGAAGCCAGGCTGTAGCACCAGAGCTACAGAGATGTCATACTCCAGTAAATAAAGACATGAATAGCTATGATATCCAAAAGAACATGTGCCAGGCTGGTTCGGCCCATGACACATCTCTCAAGAAACATAGAATTCAGGGGTCAATATCACCAGATTGGCCCATGAGCCACCGCCTTCTGGCATAGGACTCTAGGCAAATATTATAATGACAATTGAATAAGCACAATATTCAGCGTCAACATACAAAGTAAGCAAAATAATGTCAACATGAACATGTCCATGCACAGGGCATGGCGTGACCAGCCGATTGATGGAACCGGGCCAGTTCCACCACCCGTCTAGGTGAAGTAAGGGGCGAAGTGGTGTGTTGGGCAAAAGGAACACGGCTCCAGGCTCCCAGTGCCCTCAACCACCAGCCTCCCGTCCTCCACCGACACAGGGGTGCAACCCACGGCAAACGGGTTGGTGGACCAAATATCCCCCCAGGTCCACAACGGGGGGTTGAAGGGCGCTTAGCATTACCCAGCACCCACCACGAGGAGGTGGCCCTTCATGGGTGCCTGAACTCGATTGAGTAAATTCGAAATATATTAGCTAAAGTGAGTGAAACTTATTCAGATGATTATTTCTACCATTGTGCCTATATATAAAGAATATGGACATGGTTCCCGCATTGCAACATGGCAAACGCACATGTTAACATTCAGTTCATTCCAAGTCAAGGGGAGGTAGACAGCTAATTTATCTAGGTCGCAAGTCAAGGGGAGGTAGACAGCTAATGTATCTAGGTCGCAAGTTAAGGGTGAAGAGCAAAAAATGGATACAGTTCATTGGAAATGTTGTAAGACAGATCGACCTGCAACCGTCAACACCGTTGGTGATGTTCTCAGCAGTTCCAGGAACATACACAACCATCAAGATCAAGTTCACATCTTGTCGTTTGTTGGTTTCACCCATAGAACGCTACCGATTCCCAGTGTACTATTTAGTTTCAACTTGGGAATCAACACGTAACATGTATATTTGAAATACGCGAGCAAAATGTCTTTATGATGCTAATACTTAACCAGTGTGACGTTAAGCTGTAATCCTCTCAGTCAAGGAGTAGTACCATACACCACAGCAAAGCTTCGTATCGCGAAAAGATGAAGAACGAAATGTTTTCATTGAACAAGAATTCTTTATTTCAATCTCTTAATGTCAGCATCTTCGGGAACTCTTCCTCGACGTCATTTCACTGCTTTCTCTACCACCGGAAATGTATTCCTTGAGGGCCTTTCAACTCCAATTTGCTTTCAGCTGGCATCATTGTAGGACGACCTGAACATAAAGCGTGAGTGAATTAGTGATGAATGAATTTGCTTTTACACCGCTTTCAGGGGGTTGGCGGAGGGGGGAGTTTACGTGTGTCAAATCCTGTATGATAAGGAATAATGATGCAGTCAAGAGTATCGGCTTCTTCATGAATACCAGGTTGTAGAGTGAGAAAGTGACTTTAGTTTTACTCCGCTTTTACAAAATGCCAGCAATATCACAGCGGGAACACCAGAAATTTGCTTCACGCATTGTACCAATGTATGAATCGAACCCGGTTCGCTTGAACCAATAGCTTACTCTGCCGCCCCACTAGGTTGTTAAAGTAAACAAATTTAATATTGAACAACTTTGGAATAGGGATTTTGAGAGTTAAACTAACACTGACTGGTTATAATAAATGGACCAAATGAAGGCAAGGGGTTATTATTCAACAAGGAGATAAACAGAAAGTGGAATCGGGATTTCTTGATGTTATTGAGCTTGTTCAGTTATCAAGACAGTGTTTGGGATATATTAAGTATATGTTTCCCCCAAACTGGATGATTGGATATTGTCTGCAGAAATGTTCTCTGTTAACAGTAGTTGATAGTTGAATCAACGAACAATGAAACCTGACACAAGGTGTGTGTGTGTGTGTGTGTGTGTGTGTGTGTTATATCCATTGATGATGCACAGCCTGATTATCATAATGCAAATATGCATCTTGAGCAAAGGTGTCTGAAAGGGAAACATGCCCAAACTCCACGTGTTAAAGTCATATCCACTGGTGAGCTCAGAAAGAGAACAAACAACCTTTGGATCTGCTATTTCAACTGATTAGAGTTAATGAGTAGGTGGGTCAAAATTTAACATTGCATCGGCAGTATTTCATCCATACCGTGACGGGAACTAACATACTTAAATACCTGTCCCAAAGAAACCTTAGATATGCGAACAATATTGCATTGCATACACAAAAAACTAACCCTGTCGAATATCAAACCATTCAAGTCAACCAGTATAATATTTGCACACCTATAATTACGCCTTATAATTGAATGAAATATTTGCTCCAAACGTTCTGTGCTTCAAACTGGACATTCATAGCGTGCCACTGCTCCTTCACTCTGATATAACATTCTAACTCATCCCTGCTTGGTCTCGATAAAATGTTATAACATTAAGCGAACCTGCACCATCCTAACCTTCAGTATCCCATGCTTTTCAGGCCCAGTGACTTAATGGAAGCATGTCATCTCTCCCAGCGTAGGTAGATGCTCATGCTGTCCATCACTGAAAAAACTAATAACACAATCAATTTTTTATGTGTGCCACTGCCAGGGCAGGATGGAAATTGTTTTCACCTTTTCACAAAACCCGGTATAATTTCAATAGTGATTCATAAAGGCAGTTCGATAGCCTAGTGGTTGGCTCGTCACGCCGAAGACCCGGGTTCGGTTCCCCACACTGGTGTCCCCCGCAATGATATTGCTGGAATAGTGCTAACAGCGGCCTGAAACTAAACTCACTTACACTCACACTCACAAGTTGTAGATATCTTGTCACTTGTGACATACGATGATTCAGTGTTGTGGGACTGGTGTACACATAATCAGGACTGACGGAGGAGGACCCTGAAAAACAAACAACCATGCATCAGCACACATACTGAGACATCTATCCTCGACATCAAGCTGTGTTCGTAATATCTTGTTAAAATGTTATGCGAAGCATCATTGATAATCTCCAAGGTATACGTTCCGATAATAAATCTCCACGGGTACCCTGGATGCATCTGTGAAGAGACTTTTATCAAAATCGCCGACCATGCGGATCAGCGGTCATGCGGCTTAGTGAATCATACAATACCATTATTCCATATCTGTCTGACGTATTACGTAGTTAACGGAGACACGAGGAGTATCGTCTATATAGTGTCTCGGGGGACTAAAGGGGCAGATGAGTGTCCCCAATACTGTTCTACTCACCTCGCAGAGGCCCAGGATCAGCACTCAACTGGGCCACTGAAATAACTGAAACATATAAGAAAGTAAACCTGTTGTTCGTACTGTTCTGATTTGTTTGTTGTGTAACGCCACTCTCAGCAATACTGCAGCAATATGGTGGTGATCTGTCAATAATCGAGTCTGGACGAGAGATTCTAGTGACTGACATGTGCATCGATCTACGTAAATGGGATACGATGACATGCATCAACCAAGTACGTGAATCTGATCACTCGATCCTTACCAGCGCGGGTTTTCTCTGACAGGTCTGTTTTCTAGTAGTATACAGCTTAACGATTATTATGCTATGGATGCATGTTTTGTTCAGTCATCTGACGGCTCTGGTTCATTGATATATAACCCAATGTGACACTTCTAACACAATGCAAGGGACTAATCAAATCAATATCAGGTGTATTAATAGCAGATTGTTGATAAAACGTGTTCTTAATCGAACAAACTTGCAAACATATAAATATAACAATCTTTATGGATTTGTATGAGGAAAATGTGAAGTTTCATTGATTGGAATAATGGAAATTGTGTTTCATTGTTCATAGAAATGGTTCATAGAAATATATCCAATAAATCCTAAAGCTTTAACCAGGATTTATTACACTTAAAAAGTATTATTGTAAATGCCTATTCAAGTAAACATTTGCGGTTCTTAATTGTGAGGGAAATTTGAAGAGTTACTTGCACTTATCAGACATAATTTCCTCTTTTGAGACTTTAAAACCATATTTAGAAATACACTTTTGGAAATATAACAAGAAGCTGAGAAGCGTTGAATAGAATATGTTTTCAACAAAATAATCTTGTTTGGCTTATCAGTAGCAGTTTTTCAGAGAGGTTGAATTCTTTATGAACCGCAATGTGCGAGTGCTTTTGGGACGTGTATTACTATTGGGAGTTATCGGTCTTGTTTGAAGTAGTTCTGGTCTTAAAATGTAATCTAATATGTAATCTTTGTGGAGGGTGAGGAATCGCCATTCGGCTTGTTCCGGAATTACTCGAGTTGGTAGCGAATGCCTGCTGTTTAACATTAACTCAATACACTTCCCATGATATTCAGACGGAAATGACATCATTTATAACTCCAATACCTTCCATTCAATTTTCATTTGATATTTGAAAATATTTTAAGCCATCATTGGATCGATTTCCTTGGGTGACGGTCAAACACTTTCAACGCCTCTACTCACAAAACACAGTTGAGCTACAGGGTTTTTGAGGCTTCTGTAATATTTGTCATCTTCATGAAAAGTTAGTGCGATCTTACATTCTTATGAAAAGTGACGGTGGTGTAACACACGGGAGGCGAACGTACCTAGAACCATCAGAAGTAACAGCTTCATGTTGAATAACAACGGCGTGGGTAGTCGTCAGGAAAGTAGTATGGCCAATCAATACGGCAGTCTTATAAACATTTACACAGCACGGAGAACATTATGATTGATTCAAGCTGTGAATGCTATGATTCTGCTTGTGAAGTGTCATGTTTCAGCTAAAAGAATGTTTATTGATGCTTAATGAATTTGACGGAAATTATTTATGTAACATATATGAATGTTGTCACATGAGTTCACAATAAACATAATATCGCTATACAGATTAAAAAATGTACTTTTCAGGTTTTTTCGACTTTTAATTAACAGAAACTTAGCATTTACTCTTCGCCTTATGGTTCTTGAGAAGAGATATGGAAACTGTACATGAAATTGATTTGAAAAGATTATGAAATCTGGAATGTTTCTCAAGCCTGAAAATGTATGGAACATCTAAACTTTTGACCAACAAAAGTGATATTAAAGTAGAAGACGATTAATTACCATAACGACTATTATGGGGGGACAAGCAGGTACATGTTCATTTGACAGCTCCGAATATATCCGTATTTTACAGCCGACCACTGGGACACAGACCTGCGCGTAGGATTTGTGAGCGTGTCCTTTTGTTATTCGTATTCAACATTCCCCTCACATCTAACAACTTTTGTCTTTTGTTTCCTATTTACATATTAATCACACAATCTTGTCAGAAACATTGGCATTCACGTCAGATTTATCACTGTGTATTATAATCAGTCTAAATGGTTAATTAGATGTCAGTTTGCTAAATTGTTTGGAATTCTCATGAATGTACAGGTACAAAACAGCCTGTGAAGGTT
Source organism: Haliotis rubra (assembly GCF_003918875.1). Classification (NCBI taxonomy): domain Eukaryota; kingdom Metazoa; phylum Mollusca; class Gastropoda; order Lepetellida; family Haliotidae; genus Haliotis; species Haliotis rubra. The sequence goes on from NW_025767568.1 coordinate 90,965, forward strand.
TGGTCCGCTCTGATTTTGTATCTGTCTGTACCATTTTGGGTTTTACCAAACTGGTCAGCATCCATGACACGATGGCATACATCAACCAGGTATGTGACTCTAATCACTCGATCCCGTTAGGCGCCTCTCACAGGCGTATGTTGCTGAAGACAGTTATGTATTCTTGTAGTATAGAGAATGTCGACTATTGTGGTATCGATTGATGTTTTGTCTACTCTTATGATCGCTCTGCTTCACTTGTATAAACCCAATGTGATACCAATAACAAAAACTAATATTACACAACCCGATCAATATAAGTATTCAATTTGGCTGGCGAAAGCTTTTGAATTTATTGCCTTTAATTTCCATAAACCAATTCTAACTGTTTCAGCTATGTTCTAATAAAAGGTTCTACGCTTAATAGTACAAACTGCGTAAATTGAAATTTGAGGGTTTCTATCAATCGAACTGTGTATCTATATCATATTGATAAGTTTGTCCCACACAAAGCAATCCCATTATAGACAATCTGCTATTAATATACTAGATGTATCTACCGGGGATCAGCAAACACACGGACGCGTTAGAATACGTACCTCCGGTGTATAATAATATGCAAAGTAGATCATTACATAATAGATGGTATCTCCCCAGTGAAGCGAAATGTATAGGAGTAAGAAAACGGTAATGTACGAAAATATAATTGTGAAACCCGTTGCTCTGTTTATCAGAAAATAGAAGATGAAGGGAACGGTCATATATGAATATACATTGTTTTGAAACTCGTGGCTCTATTTATCAGCTCTTATTACAAATAAAACGGTTATTAAACTAAAATATACCTGGAGTACCAAATATACAGACAAAGAAAATACTGAATAGGGAAATCACATTGCTAACAGTGCATGGATCTCAATTAACGAGTTACTATTTGTATTATCATCATGTACTTTGTACTGTCTAGATGACGATATGCATTTTTAACGACTGCATATTGAATTATCAGATTTAAGAAACCAGGTTAACTTTCAGTTGTTGGTCGTATTCTCACACATGTCCTTGTTAGAGGGACGGGACTTCCTGTAGTTGCCGGACAGGGGCGAGAGGTGTCATTGTTAGAGGGACGGGACTTCCTGTAGTTGCCGGACAGGGGCGAGAGGTGACATTGTTAGAGGGACGGGACTTCCTGTAGTTCATGGAGAGGGGCGAGAGGTGATATTGTTAGAGGGACGGGACTTCCTGTAGTTCATGGACAGGGGCGAGAGGTGACATTGTTAGAGGGACGGGACTTCCTGTAGTTGCCGGACAGGGGCGAGAGGTGACATTGTTAGAGGGACGGGACTTCCTGTAGTTCATGGAGAGGGGCGAGAGGTGACCTTGTTAGAGGTACGGGACTTCCTGTAGTTCATGGACAGGGGCGAGAGGTGATATTGTTAGAGTGACGGGACTTCCTGTAGTTCATGGAGAGGGGCGAGAGGTGACATTGTTAGAGGGACGGGACTTCCTGTAGTTCATGGAGAGGGGCGAGAGGTGATATTGTTAGAGGGACGGGTCTTCCTGTAGTTCATGGACAGGGGCGAGAGATGACATTGTTAGAGGGACGGGACTTCCTGTCGTTGCCGGACAGGGGCAGGTGACATTGTTAGAGACGGGACTTCCTGTAGTTCATGGACAGGGGCGAGAGATGACATTGTTAGAGTGACGGGACTTCCTGTAGTTCATGGACAGGGGCGAGAGGTGACATTGTTAGAGGGACGGGTCTTCCTTTAGTTCATGGACAGGGGCGAGAGATGACATTGTTAGAGGGACGGGACTTCCTGTAGTTCATGGACAGGGGCGAGAGGTGACATTGTTAGAGGGACGGGTCTTCCTGTAGTTCATGGACACGGGCGAGAGGAGACATTGTTAGAGGGACGGGACTTCCTGTAGTTCATGGACAGGGGCGAGAGGTGACGACTGAATCAACAGTTGCCATCAACGTGTCATGCATGTATCACATAGTGAGAATAGTGGACCCACCTGATATTGATTTATACACGCCCCGAATCATTGTTACTATCTTTATAGTCAGTTCCTTTAGTTTTTGTTAGTTGTATCATATTGGGTTATATATCAGTGAGCCGGAGTGTCTAACGGTATCGAGTGATCAGACTCACTTACCTGCCATCGTGGCATGGCTGTTGGTCAAATTTAGTAAAACCCAAAACGGTACGGACAGAAACAAAATCAGAACGGACCAAACCTTCACAGGCTATTTGTACCGTACATTAATGAGAAATCCAAGCAATTGAGCAAACCGACATCTAATTAAGACAGTAATTTTGTGCACTGAAGGTTGAATAGAACCTGACTGTTTGTTTGAATGGTAATGCACATTCAACATATGCTGTTATATACATTTTTCGGTCTCTGTCGTCATTTTCATATGTAACTGTTCTCAAATAATGTTCAAACCTTGTAAATGAACCATTAACATTAATTTTAGTACAAAGTGATAAATCTAACGAAAATGCCAATGTTTAGGACAAGATTGTACGATTAATATGTACATAGAAAACAACAGGGACATTTGTGAAATATGAAGGGAATGTTGAATGGGAAACAACAGGGTCAAATACACATGGCCTGCTTATCCCCAGTAATAGCCGTTATCGTAAGTAATCGTCGTCTACTCCAACGTCACATTTGCTCGTATGTTTTGTTGTTTAATCAGCAATATGACGGCGGTCTGTAAATAATCAATCTGGAACAGACAATAAAGTGATCAAAATTATGAGCTTCGATCTGGGGTACAATGTCATGAGTCAACCAAGTCAGCGAGCCTGGCCACCCGATGCCGTTAGTCGCCTCTTACAAGAATGGGTTGCTGAAGACCAACTCTAACCCGGATCTTCACAAGTGTCTCATACTCAGGAAACCTAACGCTGCAAAGGCACGTCATAAATATATGCAAAGGTAGTGAATTATTTATCTTAAACATCGTGAATGAACGGTTTAAGTCAAAATAGTCAACTACATTAATTTGACTTAGTTTTGCGTCAAATTGTAAAATGTTCTCCACGCCTTCCACAAAAAAAGTGAAAGCTAAACCGAGACCTTGAATATTGTAACATTAATCGAACAAATTCTGAACGCTCCTTGATAATCTTGGTAAAACAGCATGCTGGATTGTACCTGAAAATTTGTGAAATGTCAGGTGAGGTGAGGTAAAATTGGGTTTAACGTCGTGCTTGAGAATATTTCGCTCATATGACGACGTGCATGCGTGTGTATGTGCGGCTGCTTGTACTAGCCAAGACTGAAGCTGGTTTTATAGTGCTAGCTCACTGAGATACCATGCCGCAGTGAAGCATGAATACCCCACTCAGACACAGTATACTGACTCCGAGCCGACCAGTCCTTGTTGTACCCAATAATGCCGAGCGCCAGGCAGGGACCAACAAGTACCATGTTTTAACGTCTTTTGGTATGACGCGGTCGGGTATCGAACCCGCGACCTTCCGCTCTCCGGGTGGACGCTCTAACCACTACACCACGGAGGCTGTCTTGTGAAATGTGAAGGGAAAATTGATTGCTGGAAAGCTGAAACCATGTGGAGGTTTTTTTTCACTCTGAACCATTATGCATAGATCTAAATAGACAACAGATAAAACGGTGTCTCCTTCATTTCAAGTGCTGGGAAATTTATTCAGTGGATAGCAATTGTCTTTTTACAAATATTGAATGATATGTGATCACTGATATAGCCCCTCTTACAAGTTAAACGTTTATGTTGCCAACCTGAGCAGAAAATTCATATGCATAAATATACAATTTCCTATAAAAATCAAATGAAATGTGGTCTATTTGTTCTCACCTGTGCAGGATATCTTTCAGCCTTTGACATAAAATTTAAAATCTTGCCTTTCACTGGACGCTGAATTTACTCTAGTTCATTCCAGACCCTGCTCAACCAAGCAAGCAGGAAATTAATATCCTCCGCCCGGCGTTTAGCGCGAAAAGGGGGATATAGTATTAGGCTCAGTGTTTGCAATACTTTAATTTGCCAGTTGGCCATCAGGGCCTGCTGCCGTCAGCAGGCCTTAAAATGTACAGGCCCTGAATGAAATCTGCAGGCCCATTGTTAAAATCAAACCAATAACAACAAAAGAGACTACACTGTGCACAGTTTCAAATGGTTTCTACAAAATCAATTGGCGAAGCCTATGGCGCAGAGAGAAATTTTTATTTGTTAATTTTAATTTGGCATTCCTCTACGCAAAGCGCTGAAATGAAATTTGAATTTAGGCTCCGTCCGTACGTCCCGCACATACACCTATGTACGAATTGAAATATCTTAAGAAATCTTTTCATATTTGGTACCTAGGCTTATGGCAGTATGCAAAAGGTCCCAGTCAGGTTAAGTGTCTGGCACAGGGCCCAGTCGATTTTGCTGACCTTCCCGTAATTTCAAGGTCACAGCGACACTTTGAAGTTTTCAGCATGTTAACCTGCACGTTAAGCTAGTCAACTAAATACCTTAAGAACGGTTCTCTGGATATTCTTCATATTTTACACCAACAATTTATCTAGGGGAGGCGCAGGGCCCAGTCAAGTTTGGTAACCTTCACATAATTTTAAAGGTCACAGCGAAATGTCAACCTTCATGTTAAGACTGTCAGCAACTTATCTCAAGAACGGTTCGCTGGATTTTCTTCATAGACTTTCAAGACTTCTCTTGAATATGTTTTGATAAGCAATTTCTTTGTTACTATTTTTGCATATTTCATACACCGACATTCATATCCAGTCAAAGTGACTCTTGAAAATATTTGTGTGTTTGCACAACTACAAAACAAGATATCAAGAGAGGTTGACTGGTCATGTTTTTGTTGACATTGAACTTCACCTGAAACTACGACCTACACATTCATTACTTATTAAGTTTGATTTGATAATTTGCGGCGGGGGATTATGTCACCTTAGTGGCAATGCTTGTTATGCTTACCATTTCTACTAAACATCGTACAGATTCTTCATGTCTAACGCCACACCTGACAATATTCCAGCTGTTTGGCGGCGTTCGTAATAAGTGAATATGGACCAGACTATCCAGTGACTAACTCTATGAGCATCGATTCACGCAGTTGGGATACGATGGCATCGAGTGTGACCACTCCATTCCTACACTAACAACTAGTCTACTTCACAGAATAATAGCTCATAGTAAAAAAATAAATATAATGAAAAGGCCTGATACTTTCTTCATTTTCAGAATCTGTTGCAGACTTGCCACATTTTCTAGACTTGCGTGGGCTATCTTGAATATATTTGCTTCAGGGTCTGTATGACAGACTACTCCATTCCGTAAGCAGCCTCCCACGATAACCAGGGGTTGCTGAAGACCAATTCTAATCCAGATCTTCAGGCTTGAGAAACATCCTAGTTTTGATATTATTTTCAAATCAATTTCAAGTACAGTTTTCAAATCTTTTCTCAACGATAACCCAGGGTATGAAATAAGGCCCGTCCGACGAGGTGGATTACTGACGGACGGTCTAGATTTACAGCTCGTCAGCCCGATGGTCTAGTGAATTATTTTTATGTTACATCTGAGGAAATTCACCATATCTTTTTTTTCATTTAAGTCTTTTATTTCCCATTTCCATGTTACAAATACAGGATCGCTTGTTCAGTACGCGTTTGAAATAAATATCATGTACAATTTAAGTTCAACAACTGTAGAATTATTACAGATGTCGTGTGAATACTGCATAAAATACAATGGTAAGGTAGAATTTCAACTTTACAAATACAAGATCGCCTATTTGATAAGCATTTGAAAGGAATATCATGGAAAATTTAAGTTCATCAATTACATCAAAATTAATCCAAATTAAATTGAATTTTGAGTCCTGAAAATCTTGGGAAAAATTGAAAGTGAAATTGGAAACTGCCTGTAATCCCTCTGATCCATCTAGGGCTAAGGTAGCGTCACCTGCAAATTGCTCAAGATTGTGTTCGATATTGCCCGTTCTTACACCCTTAATATTTTTTTGACCGCCTCCGTTGTGTAGTGGTTAGAGCGTCCGCCCGGAGAGCGGAAGGTCGCGGGTTCGATCCCCGGCCGCGTCATACCAAAAGACGTTAAAATATGGTACTTGTTGGTCCCTGCCTGGCGCTCGGCATTATGTGTACAACAAGGACTGGTCGGCTCGGAGTCAGTATAATGTGTCTGAGTGGGGTATTCATGCTTCACTGCGGCATGGTATCTCAGTGAGCTAGCACTATAAAACCAGCTTAAGTCTGGGCTAGTACAAGCAGCCGCACATACACATACACACGCATGCACGTCGTCATATGAGCGAAATATTCTCAAGCACGACGTTAAACCCAATTTCACCTCACCTCACCTTAATATTTTTATCTTTTCTAATAAGTAGTGCAAGGATCTTCGGATGCAGATTCTGGAGGAAATAAAGAAATTCATTCATTCATAATATCTACTTTTCTAAGTTGTGCAAGGATCTCTATACACAGGATAAAGATATAAGGAGACACTGGGTGTCTGGGTATGTTGGTGTCTGGTCTGGTTAAATCCGGTTTGGGCTGGTAACATTTTGAAGTTACCAGCCCTGATGTCCCGCTGGGTTTATGGTTGGGTGGGTTTATGGGTTTATTTCATCAACTGGATAACCACGGGTTACTGAAAACAAATTCTAAACCTTATTTCAGGCTTAAGAAACATCCCAGATTTCATAATCTTTTCAAATCAATTTCATGTACAGTTTCCAAATCTCTTCGCAAGAACCAAAGGAGAGAATAAATGCTAAATTTATGTTAACAAAAAAATCGAGAAAAACCTGAAAGTACATTTTAAATCTGCATAGCAATGTAATGTTTTTTGTGTTCTCATGTGACAACATTCATATATGTTACATAAATAATTTCCGCCAAATTCATTAAGACTCAATAAATATTCTTTTACCGAAACATGACACTTCGCAAGCGGAATCATAGCATTCACAGCTTGAACCAATGAAAATGTCATCCGTGCTGTGTAAATGTTTATAAGGCTGCCGTACTGATGGGCTAAACTACTTTCCTGACGACTACCCAGACGGTTGTTATTCAACATGAAGCTGTTACTTCTGATGGTTCTAGGTAAGTTCGCCTCCTGTCTTTTACACCACAGTGTCTTTTCGTAAGGCTGTAAGCATAGGAGCGTGTCTCGCTTAGAAACGGCGTTAAAAAGACATATAGGTGTATAGACCCAACCCTATTACTGTATAAAAGGAAAGGGATGTAACGAAGAAACCAACCTCTCCTCAATCAAAGTTAGATTTCACCACGTAAAATATTCTTAAGACCCGCCGAGGCCTACGAATAGAAAATTAGATGGTTTCCCTACAAAATGAGCTATACATAGTCACAATCGGATAATTATTTCAAAAGTTATACGCCACAACTCACCGAAAACAGCTACTTCCACAATTCCACAATGGCTGTAAGGACTTCAAGGTCATGAAGATGACAAATATTACATAAGCCTAAGACACCCTGCAGCTCAACTGTGTTTTCAGTAGAGACGTTGACAGTGTTTGAATGTTTTTTTTCATCAAAAGAAAACAATCCAATGGTGGCTTTTAATATTTCAATATATCAAATGAAAGTTGAATGGAAGGTATTGGAGTTACTATGATGTCATTTCCGTCTGAATATTATGGGAAGTGTATTAATTAGGAAATGTTTAGTTAATGTCAAACAGCAGTCATTCTTGACCAATTCGAGTTATTTCGGGACAAGCCGTCAAATAGCGATTCCTCACCCTCCACAAGGATTACATATCAGTGTTCTAAGACCAGAAATATTTCAAACAAGAACGATAAGTAATAGTAATACCCGTCCCAGAAGCACTCGCACATTGCTGTTTATAAATAATTGAACGTACTTCCAAAAATGCTACTGATGAGACAAAACAGAATATTTTGTTGAACACATATTATTTAATGATTCTCTTCTTTTTGTTATCTTTCCAAATGTATATTTCTAAACTGTATGGTTTTAAAGTTATAAAAAGGATTTTATGTCTGATAACTCTTCAACTGAGTTCCTCAAAGTAACTCTTCAAATTAACTGACATTTAAGAACCGCCAATGTTTCTTTAAACAGGCTTTTACAATAATACTTTTTAAGTATAAAAAATCCTGGCTGAAGCATTAAAATTTATTTTTATTATATATTTTCTATATTTCCTATAAACCATATCTGTCTTGTTGTTAAAGCTCTATGCTAATACAGAGTGATACATTTAATACTACAAAACGTATAATTGCAATGTTGAAGGTATGGCATAAAGTGTTTCATGTGATCTTGCGTGTGCGCACGCGCACACACACACACACACACACACACACACACATCTTGTTTGTTGTGTAACGCCACTCTCAGCAATACTGCAGCAATATGGTGGTGATCTGTCAATAATGGAGTCTGGACGAGAGATTCCAGTGACTGACATCATGTGCATCGATCTACGGAAATGGGATACGTGAATCTGATCACTCGATCCTTGCTCTGACTTGCTCAGACTTTGCTCAAACTTACAAAAATCCATAAAGAACATTTATTATGTTTATGATGGAAAAGTGACTTTCCATCCTTTGGAAAAATGGAAATGTTTTATTTGTCTATATATTGACAGACCATATTGCTGCAGTATTGCTGAGAGTGGCGTTACGCAACAAACAAACCAGAAAAGTACGCACAACATATGTTTATCCGCTTGTATGTTTCAGTTGTTTCAGTGGCCCAGTTGAGTGCCTATCGTGGAAATCCGGATAGTGAGTAGAACACTGTTGGGGACATTCATCTGTCCCTTTAGTCCCCAGAGACACTATAGAGACGTTATTCTTCTCGTGTCCCTGATAACTATACAATACATCGGACAGACACGGAGTAATGATATTGTCTGGTTCACTAAGCCGCACGATCCCTCCGCATATAGTTCGAACAACATGGCGGGCGACTTTGAGAAACACCTCTACACATATATCCTGACTAGATATTAAGTACACAGTTTGATATCGGGGACATGTTTTCTAGCTTATCTCCCATTTGACAGACAGTCAGTTGACAGACACTGAAGCATAAGGTTAATTAGGGTAACACCTCGTGGCATAATGGAACAGTCCACATTCTAGTGAATAGAGTAGGGTGATTCTGAAACAGGTTCGTTACTGAGAAGTTTGATTGAGTGTAAATAGAACTTTGTTGTGATTAAATGAAAATCTGCCTTCTCTTCTCAAAATTCTTTAACTATCAATTACTATTGAATATAAAAGCAGGTAGTAGCTAATCTGTTCACTGAACCGCAAATGTTGTTGTTATAAAGCGTCTGCGAACTGCCTGTCTGCGTAATGGGAGGACACCCTTTAGTGGTATATTGCACATATATTCATGATCACACCTGGGTGTAAGGCATCAGTACGTGTGCTGATTCAGGTTTGTTTGTTTTTCAGGGTTCTCCGTGACCCGCCCTACTGGTGAGTACAGTATTCTAACAACACTGAATCAAAGTGTGTGAAGTAAAGGGACACGATATCACTAAAATGTATGAGTGAGTGAGTTTAGTTTTACGCCACTTTTATTCCAACAATATCACGGCGGGGGACAGCAGAAATGGGCGTCACACATTGTAGCAATGTGGGAAATCGAACCCGGATCTTCGGTGCGACGAGGGAACGCTCTAACCACTAGGCTACCCCACCGCATTTATGAATCCGTATCACATTGCAACGATACCAGGTTTTGTGAAAAGGTGAACATAATCTTCATCCTGCCCTGGCGGTGCATTGTTTTAATGCAATTTTAGTTGTTTTTTTTCTAATCATAGACAACATACAATACAATCAATCAAAACTACTTCGTCCACACTTCGGAGATGTTGTTTGTTTCCGTGGTATTGTTTGCTTGTTTCCGTGGTATTGTTTTTCTGTTTTGTTATGTTCCTGTTTAACGCTAACATATCATGCATGTATCGCATAGTGGACATAGTGGACATAGTGGACACAGTGGACATAGTGGACATAGTGGACATAGTGGACACAGTGGACACAGTGGACATAGTGGACACAGTGGACATAGTGGACCTAGTGGACACAGTGGACCTAGTGGACACAGTGGACCTAGTGGACATAGTGGACACAGTGGACATAATGGACACAGTGGACATAGTGGACACAGTGGACATAGTGGACCTAGTGGACACAGTGGACCTAGTGGACACAGTGGACCTAGTGGACATAGTGGACACAGTGGACATAATGGACACAGTGGACATAGTGGACACAGTGGACATAGTGGACACAGTGGACACAGTGGACATAGTGGACACAGTGGACATAGTGGACACAGTGGACATAATGGACATAGTGGACACAGTGGACATAGTGGACACAGTGGACATAGTGGACACAGTGGACACAGTGGACATAATGGACATAGTGGACACAGTGGACATAATGGACATAGTGGACACAGTGGACATAGTGGACACAGTGGACATAGTGGACACAGTGGACATAATGGACATAGTGGACACAGTGGACATAGTGGACACAGTGGACATAGTGGACACAGTGGACATAGTGGACATAGTGGACACAGTGGACATAGTGGACACAGTGGACATAGTGGACACAGTGGACACAGTGGACATAGTGGACACAGTGGACATAGTGGACACAGTGGACATAATGGACATAATGGACACAGTGGACATAGTGGACACAGTGGACATAGTGGACACAGTGGACATAGTGGACATAATGGACACAGTGGACATAGTGGACACAGTGGACATAGTGGACACAGTGGACACAGTGGACATAATGGACATAGTGGACACAGTGGACACAGTGGACATAGTGGACACAGTGGACACAGTGGACCTAGTGGACACAGTAGACATAGTGGACACAGTGGACATAGTGGACACAGTGGACATAGTGGACACAGTGGACACAGTGGACATAGTGGACATAGTGGACACAGTGGACATATTGGACATAGTGGACACAGTGGACAGAGTGGACATAATGGACATAGTGGACACAGTGGACATAGTGGACACAGTGGACATAGTGGACACAGTGGACATAGTGGACATAGTGGACACAGTGGACATATTGGACAGTGGACACAGTGGACATAGTGGACACAGTGGACATAGTGGACACAGTGGACATAATGGACATAGTGGACACAGTGGACATAGTGGACACAGTGGACATAGTGGACATAGTGGACATAGTGGACACAGTGGACACAGTGGACATATTGGACACAGTGGACATAGTGGACATAATGGACACAGTGGACACAGTGGACACAGTGGACATAATGGACATAATGGACATAGTGGACACAGTGGACACAGTGGACATAATGGACATAGTGGACACAGTGGACACAGTGGACACAGTGGACATAATGGACATAGTGGACACAGTGGACATAGTGGACACAGTGGACACAGTGGACACAGTGGACATAATGGACATAGTGGACACAGTGGACATAGTGGACACAGTGGACACAGTGGACATAGTGGACATAATGGACACAGTGGACACAGTGGACATAGTGGACACAGTGGACATAGTGGACACAGTGGACATAGTGGACATAGTGGACACAGTGGACACAGTGGACACAGTGGACATAGTGGACACAGTGGACATAGTGGACATAGTGGACACAGTGGACACAGTGGACATATTGGACACACCTGATATTGATTTATACACGCCCCGAATTAATGTTACCAGCATTTATCTTCGTTTTAGTTCCCTTAGTTTTGTTAGTGTTATCACATTGGGTCAAAAAGGACTTACAGTACCTTTCCTGCCTGCATGGACCCAAGCTGGATTTACACCATCTCCACAATGAACCGGAACCGTCAAAGAGTGGACAAAACATCTATCGATATCACAATAATCGATAATCTCGATACCACAAGAATACATACCTGTCTTCAGCAACACACGCTCGTGAGAGGCGCCTAGCGGGATCGAGTGATCAGACTCACTTGCATGATGCATGCCATGGTATCCCATTTGCGTAGATCGATGCACATAACGTCAGTCACTGCAATGTTTTTGATCTTCAGTAACCCATGCTTGTCGTAAGAGGCGACTAACGGGATCGGGTGGTCAGGCTCGCTGACTTGGTTGACACATGTCATCATATCCCAATTGCGTAGATCGATGCCAATGCTGTTGATCACTGGATTGTCTGGTCCAGACTCGATCATTTACAGACCTCAGATTATAGATGGAATTTTGCTGAGTGCGGCGTAAAACTAAATTCACTCACTCTCGTCCAAACTCGACTATTGACAGACTGCCGCAATATTGCTGTAGTATTGCTGAGAGCGGTGTTAAACAACAAACAAAAAAGAAAAGTATGAAAAACATATGTTTACCTGCTTGTATGTTTCGGTTATTTCAGTGTCCTGGCCCAGTGTGCGTCCTAGGATAGTGAATGGTGTGAGTGGAGTGAGTGAGCGAGTTAAAAATTATAGTCACATCCGCAATATTTCAGCTATATCGTGACCAAAGCAGGTAATACATTAACAATAGATAATATGTGAATATAAATTCGGCCGACAAAGGGCAGTAAAATTACTAGATTATCACAATTCGAGACATTTAAACTAGCATTTAACTTAACAATTCTATGACGATTTGGGACAATACAACATAAAAACGGGCTCCAGATCGCCAACACGAGATCGGGCCACGTGGACTTACAGTACCTTAGCTGGAGTTACACCACCTCCACACACCACCATGCAATAATGTTACGGTTCTTCAACACCGTTCGTGGACACAGCCATAATTAATCTCTGTTAATAATCATATCCTTCCAAACATTGTGAAAATCGATAGTGAGTAGAACATTATTGGGGACACTTATCTGCCCCTTTAGTCCCCAGAGACACTATACAGACGATACTCCACGTGTCTCCGTGAACTACACAATACATCGGACAGGTACTGTGTAATGATATTATCTGGTTCACTAAGCCGCATAACTGTGGATCCCTCTGCCAATAGATCGAACAACATGGCGGGCGATTTTGAGAAAATATTCTTCACATATATCCTAACTAGATATTAGGTACACAGTTTGGTGTCGAGGATAGGTGTATCAGTACTTGTGCTGATGCAGGTTTGTTTGTTTTTCAGAGTCCATGTTCATGATCAGTCCTGAGGTTGAGTCCTACAGACGACCACCACCTGCAGGTATGTACGAAAAGCGACAAGATATCACTAAAATGTATGAGTGAGTGAGTGTAAGTGAGTGAGTTAAGTTTTACGCTGCTGTTAGCACTATTCCAGCAATATCACGGCGGGGTACACAAATGTGGGGAATTGAACGCGGGTCTTCGGCCTGTCGAGCGAACGCTTTAACCACTAGGCTACCCCACTGCCTTTATGAATCACTATCATATTGCCATGACACCGGGTTTTGTGAAAATGTGAAGACAATTTTCATCTTGTCCTGGCAGTGGCACCTAAACAAAATGCATTGTGTATTTACCTTTTTACTAATTCATTTTTCATCGCTCATTCTCTCACTCACTCTTTGTGTTCAGGCCGTTCTAAGATGTTTCGAGCTAAACGCAAAGTGATGTTGAAAGGCCCTGCAGGAATACATCTCCAGGGTTACAGAAATCAGTGACATGACGCCGAGGAAGAGATCCCAAAGATGCTGACATCAGGAGACTGAAATAAAGAATTTTTGTTCATGAAAACATTTTGTTCGACCATTCTTTTCGCGATGAGACGCTGTGATGTGGTCTATAGAGAATATCACCCGAGTGTGTTTTAATATCAAATATATATCCACGAGTTGATAAAAGTGAGAAAACTCACTCACTAGACACGAGGGTGAGATTATATTTAAAATCCAATATCACACTTAATTTGTCGTTCAAGAGAAATAAAAAAACGATCGAAACGTCACCTCCAGGTTACACTATACCAAATCAGAATCCGTATTCCCGAACCTTCAGCACAGACTGAATCATCTGACAGCTGATTGGGTGCTTTTGTGTAATTTTTTTAAAATGTACTTCCGCCCAGTAATTTAATTTGACCATAGTATTTAATAGTTAGCGCTGTATTGTTTTACTGATGACCACAGGTATCTTCAAACAGTTGACATGCGGAATAGGGGTTGGTCTGTTTACCTTCCTCTACTCGGAAAAGCAACAGCCTGAAGGGTATCCTCCCATTTGTCAGATGTGCCATTTGTCAGACAGGTTAAAACAACAAACTATCTGGTTGAGTGCACAGCTAATACCCTGACTGTTACCTCTTAATGAGTTAATAGGAATGGCCCATAAAACAAATAACAGAAATCAGAAATGTAAGAAATCAGGGAAGACTTTTTAATATATATAATATATATAATAATAACAATCAAAATAATGACCACATCCAGTACAAGTAAGCAAATCAGTATGAAATCAGCCAGAACTGATTATATTAGATTCTAAGATGCCTAGCGGTTAGAACAATCGAAAAAAAGATACATTATCAGACAATAAAGGTATAGTTTTTTGATGACGTAACAATTGAATGACGTTATCCCGTCACTGCGCCATTCTAGTATGCCCCTCGTAATCGAACCGTGTTACATTACGTCACAATGTAAGCGACGTCACGATGCATGTCAGTTGTCATCGCCTCGTACGGCCTCCTACAGTAAACTACTCCGTTGCATCCCGTTTCTTGGTTTGCAGTTGCTTCACGCAGCTAACATCACTGGTGGAAACATTACGTTTATGTTTTACGACGGTTAAAATGTGTCAATTCGACTCACAAGCTTTCGGCGACACGGTAACGTTCGCATTGTCTACATTCCCACAATGCAATCGTGGAATGTCGCTTGACTACTCAGCTTCATCTGGATGCACTGATCTAAACTTACGTTGGCAGTAGAAATGCGACGTTCATATTGCCCCATATGGTTTACGTTAATGACAGATGTAATTAAAATAATTCAGAGAAGATATTTAATCCGAATGTAAACCGTCATCAAACTGTTATCATTTGTTTTCTTCTGGTAACGTTCGTCTTAACGTAGGGGGGCAGACACATCAATAGAACAGTGCGCCAGTTAGCCCTGTGCGAGGATTCTTAATTTAGGTCACCGACACCGTCGTTTATTTTCTGCCCTGAACTATTATAACGTTAAAGCACTCGGACGCAAGCGTCCTCGTACTTTAACTATAATAGTTCAGGGCGAAAGTGTGTTTTATTACACTATACATGGTGGTAGAGCGAACTGTATTTCTTAAGTAGAGTTCAATATTGTCAGTCCAGGTTCAATAGGTGTCCAACAGCATCCAGGAATTGAACAGATGTCTTCTGGCCACTTGTCAGCTTCTCTTTCAATCGGAGCAGTCTCCCCTCAGACTCTATGTAAACCTTCTTCCTGGGTAAGGTAGCGGCACCAAAGTCAATCTGCGTTAGCTTAGCGCCTTCCGATGTCTCTATGGCTTGGATCAGGTCCACAAATCGGTACAGGTTTGGGTGCTGATGTTATAGACTTCTGTTCACACGAGCATGAAATCCCTCCAATTGTTGTTTGTCCTCGGTCCAACTCTGCACTTGGGGATCTTCCTTGTACTGTATAGCTAAGCCTAGATCTTCCTCCAAACGGCCTTGAGAATCTGCTGCACCTCTGTCTTCAGCAGCGTGAACAGCCTGGCGTATGTTGTCGGTTGGGCAGCAGGGCGAAGACAAGTGGGTACATCGTCTCTGGCCCGTTCCCGCAAACTGCTAACAAATTGGACTTGAGTCGGATCTCTAGGCGGATGGCAGTGGTGCGAGAAATCTTTCAGGAAGTCCGCAACAGTGGAACATTTCCCTCGGCATGTCTTGATGATACATCTCCAGTGTGTGGTCTGGCCTCTGGTTCTATCCTTAGAGTAGGTGAAGCCATCAAGAAGTACTTGTGGGGTTCCTCTCTGAGACTCAATGCATTCAACTCTGCGTATACCAGCCATTACAGCGATATCTTACTGACTTAAGAGATCATGTTATATAGTACATGTGAGATTATACTTATGTTTTGGAGAAGCTTAATCCATTTAAGTAATAAAATAATGCAAAACAAATTCAGTTAAAACCTATTGATTAATCTTTACTGAGCCTCACGTACTTCCTGTATTCCATATCGTTGAACAAACTACTCCAAATTTCGTTACTACAACACATGCAACCCGTCACACTGATCAAAAGCAAATTACAAATATAATCATAATCTGGTTAATCTGTATCACTTAACGAACTTGAGAGCGGGGAGTAGCCTACTCTGTTCACAGTTTGGAGCAGCTCATTAATTAGTGGGTAAGTCCAGGCACTGGTCACACTTGACTGGTGTGTCTGATAATTGGGCCGTCTGACAAATGGCACGTCTGACAAATGGGATTGAACCGCCTGAAGTGTTCATATTTTATATTTTTATTGCTTCTTTATGGCCATTCTATGCACACATGTACATGTAATAGGTAATAATAATAATAATAATAATAATAATGGGGGCCTGATGATGTACGCCTCTCCGTGGTGGGCCTAGATAGGGGAATTATATTCCCTGAACCAAACGTGCATCACCCAGTTAGGGCTGACCCCCCGAAGCTGGTTTTTCACTGGGTTACAGACAGCCAAAAGGAAAGTTTAGATTCACTTCCGCAGCCCAGTCAGCCTTCCTCCGGTAGTGAAACCAACCATACTGGAGATGGGACTTGCCCCAGGGGAAGGCACAGTGAGTGAGTGAGTTAAGATTTTAAGTCACATCGGCAATATTTCAGCCATATCGTGACTAAAGCAAGTTATAAATAGATCAACAATTTAAGTGAAATTATAAAATTCTGCCAACGAAGGACAGTAAAACAACTAGATCATCACAGATATATACGTAAAACTAGTAACTGAATCTAAAACACTATAACTATGGGGGACAACACAATATAAAAATGGGCTATAGATCGCTAACAACTGAAGGTAGATCACCATACTAGGGACCATGGGGACTTACAGTACATTTGCTTCCTGCATGGACCCTAGCTGGATTTACACCATCCCTTCAGCCGTCAGCAAGTTTTGACAAATTAGCCATAAGTTAAAATAACACA
The DNA here is from genome assembly GCF_003918875.1 of Haliotis rubra. Lineage (NCBI taxonomy): Eukaryota > Metazoa > Mollusca > Gastropoda > Lepetellida > Haliotidae > Haliotis > Haliotis rubra. The sequence goes on from NW_025767568.1 coordinate 108,141, forward strand.
TATTCTACGATTAAAACTAATGGTATATTTAAATTTAGTTTGAATGCTTTGGGACTTACGTACCCTCTCAGGAGGACAATAATTTTACGCTACTTCAACCCCCTTTGAGGGTACAGCCACTAACAATCTCAGTTACTAATTTAAACTACCAATAATAAAATATCTATCTATTTACAAATCAGTTAGCAAGTCTAATTTTTTTAAAAAGGCAATAATTAAATGAGAACTTATATGACTAAAAAGATCCTTCATAGTTTTTACTTTGAAATAAATATCCCTTGTGATGGAATATTCAACACAGTCAAGCAAGACATGCTTGACCGTGATTCTTTCATCACAAGGGATACAAAATGGAGGATCCTCACCTTTTAATAGGTACTCATGAGTATATCTAGTGTGGCCAATACGACATCGTCGTATGATGACCTCTTCAAATCTGGACTGACAACCCAAGTAGGTGTAACCAATATAGGGTTTTATTTCATGTAATTTATTTATACCTACTTGGGTGTCCCACTTCTTCTGCATCAGATCACGGATGTAGGTTCTAATGCTTGCTTTGTAATCAGAGTAAGGAATAAGAGTGGTGTCACAGACTTGTTGAGTGCTGCCTTTGCAGCAAGATCGGCCATTGTATTCCCAGAAATACCAACGTGACTGGGTAACCAACAGAGGACGATGTCGCATTGGCCAGTTGCAAGATCATTATATAATTCTATAATTTTTATATTAAAAGTGGATGTTTACAAGAAATATTTTTAATAGCCTGAAGGCAAGACAGAGAGTCAGAAAAGATTATGTATTGTTTATATTTAGGGTGTCTATTTATATATTTGAGAGCTGTTAGGATTGCGTTTGCTTCTGCTGTGAAAATGGAACTGTCAGTGGGTAATCTGGAAGAGATTGTTTTGGACCCAATGACAGTGGCACAAGCAACCGCGCCACCATCCTTGGACCCATCTGTAAATAAGGATTTATATGTATTATATTTACTTTTTAATTGATTATATTCTTGTTTATATTGTCAGTCATTAGTTTCTGATTTTTTAAATTTAGTGAGTGTTAGGTCGACTTGTGGCCTAACCAATTGCCAAGGAGGAGAAGAAAGAAGACGGGAAGGAGATATATTCTCCAAGTCAATGCCAGCAGCAGAAATATATTGTTGGATTCTTATCCCAAGAGGTGGGACAAGTGAAGGCTTTTTATTATACAAATCCTCATAAAGAGGATTAAAAACGCAAGTGTGAGCAGGTTTGGATTCATTAGAATATAACTTTGTGATATATTGTAGGGACAATTTGATACGGCGAAGTTTTAAAGATGGCTCATCGGCCTGAACGTAGAGACTGTCAATGGGAGAGGTTCTGAAAGACCCAAGACAAAGTCTTAGACCCTGGTGATGGATAGAATCAAGTAGTTTGAGGTTGCTTTTGCAGGCCCCACCATATACGATAGAGCCGTAATCAAGCTTCGAGCGGACAAGTGATCTGTAAAGGTGTAGGAGCGTAGCTTGATCCCCTCCCCACCTTGAATTAGACACGACTTTTAATAAATCGAGTGCCTTCAGGCATTTAGTTTTCAGGGATTTGATATGCGGAAGAAAAGTTAAATGGGAGTCGAAAATGAGACCTAAGAACTTGGCCTCTTTTACAACTTTGATTGGAGTGCCATTTAAAAACAGTTCTGGGTCTTTATGTGGTTTATATTTACGGCAGAAATGTATGCAATTAGTTTTTGATTTAGAAAATTTAAAGCCGTTTTCAAGACACCATTTATGTATTTTGTTTAAACACAACTGTAGTTGCCGTTCAATGGTATGCATATTCTTGCCGCGACAAGAAATATTAAAATCATCCACAAAAAGTGATCCATCAATTGAATCATTTAAAACCTTGGATAAACTGTTGATCTTAATGCTAAACAATGTTACAGACAAAATACTGCCTTGTGGGACACCCTGATCCTGATTGTAATGGTCAGACAGGGTAGAACCCACTCGGACTTGAAATTGCCTGTCGGTTAAAAACTGTGAAATAAAAAGAGGTAAACGACCCCTTAAACCAAAATCATGTAAATCCTTCAAAATGCCATGCTTCCAGGTTGTATCATAAGCTTTCTCAAGATCAAAGAAAATTGATACAGCATGTTGTTTATTGACGATTGCATTTTTAACAAAGGATTCTAAGCGTACCAGATGATCAATGGTACTACGATTTTATCTGAAACCACATTGAATATTTGTTATGAGGTTATTGGTTTCAAGATACCAAGTTAATCTATTATTCACCATACGTTCCATGGTTTTACAGACACAGCTAGTTAGAGAGATCGGTCTATAATTAGACGGATCAGTATGATCCTTGCCAGGTTTTGGTATTGGGACTACAATGGCATTACGCCATGAAGGAGGAAATTCTCCAGACGTCAATATTTTGTCAAATATATCTAAAAGTGTCATCAGACATGGTTCCGGTAAGTGTTTCAATAGCTGGTAATGTATATTATCATCACCCGCTGCAGTGTCATGAGCTTGCTCAAGAGCAGTATGTAGCTCATGTAATGAAAACACTTCATTATAATCTTCACCGTTATTGGAGTCGAAATTAAGTTTTTTCTTTTCCTGTTGTTTCTGATATCTCTGAAACTCAGGGACATAATTTGCCTATGATGAATTTTTGGCAAGAGTTTCGCCAATTTTATTTGCAATGTTGCATTTGTCAGTTATTAAATTGTCACCATCTTTAAGATGATGAACAGCAGATTTGGAGCCTTTGCCTTTTATTCTCTGAACCATGTTCCACACCTTAGACATGGGTGTGCGCGAATTAATTTTGGAGACATAGTTTCTCCAAGAATGGCGCTTGTTTTGCTTATATGCCCGTCGTGCCTTGGCACTGGTAATTTTAACATTGTTCAAATTATGAACAGTAGGATGTCGGCAAAAATATTTTTCTGCCTTCTTCCTACATTTCCTGGCTTGTTTGCATTCGTTGTTAAACCATGGTTTACGAATGTGAGGATTTGCAGAGGACTTAGGAATTGTTTGGTCAGCAATTTCATTCAGTTCAGCGGAAAACAGCTGAATTGGATCTGATACATTATTAAAGTTGTCCGGTATTAATTTGTCCACACACATTATTTCAAATAAGGACCAGTTGGCCTTGGAGAAATTCCACCGTGATGAAGGGGAATCATCATCCGGTCTGATAGCTTTCAGGACAGTAGGGAAGTGATCGCTTCCACAAAGGTCATCATGAACAGACCATTCAAACTCGTTGTAAATATTCGCATCTGCGAGGGACAGATCAAGTGAAGAATAGGTTCCTGTAGCAGGGTGCAAATAGGTGCTTAATTCATCATTAAACACACATAAATTATTATCAGAAATAAAATCTTCAATTACTTTACCTTTATTGCTTGTACTTGTACTGCCCCATAGAGGGTTGTGCCCGTTCAAATCGCCCATGATGATACAGGGCTTAGGTAGTTGATCATATAGATTCTGAAGATCAGATTGGTGAAGAGCAGATGAAGGTGGAATGTACAGTGAGCACAAGGTAAATGCAATGTGCAAAGTAATGCGGATAGCTACGGCTTGAAGATTAGTATTTAGGGGAATGTCACTATGAATGACATTATTTCTGGCTAATATAGAAGCACCCCCAGTTGCTTTGTCCCCTGGAGGAGAAAATGAGTGGTGGCATGTGTACTGCCTTAGATCAACTGTATCAGTACGTTTAAGATAAGTCTCTTGTAGACATAATGCCGATGGTGAAAAGTCTTGAGCTATCAACTGTATCTCATTAAAATTATTTCTAAGTCCTCTGCAGTTCCACTGAATTATATTCGCCAACTGACTCATGGTGGTACAATTGGAGATCTCTCACGTGAATGTGAGGAGGATAAGCTCCTCCGCCTGTCCTGTGACGACAGGGTAACCGGAGATGGATTGACTTCTATGTCTAAAGGTTCATAGCTGTTATGAATCTCTACAGGGCATGTCAATGGGGATGGCACCTCCACAGGTTTGAGTGCCCTAGAACTTTTCTTCTTTAATAGTTTCCTTTCTTTGCTTGTAAGTTTGACTTTATTTTGTGATTGTTTCACTGCCTCGGTTCCAATCTCAGTGTCTGGTACTGGTGCAGTTTTTGGTTCAGAATGAATCACAGTCTGTGATGCCGACGTTGACGATTTGTTGCCTTCGGTTAGAACTGATTGCTCGTCAGTGACCCAGCAGATGTCTGTCTGACATGCTGCGTCAACTTTGTTCTGGGAGGAAGTAACGGCAGTAGAGTAAGAGTGAGAAAGTGGCGGTGCGGTTGGATGAGTTTGAGTTGTCATTAATTTAATTGCGTCTGAAAAGGAAATGTTATTTGTATACTTAAGTTTGATAATCTGTGATTGTTTCTGAAAGAATGGACAGGATTTTGAAGAGGAGGAGTGCTCACCATTGCAGTTAGCACACCTAATATCATCTACACAGGTATCAATACCTTCATGAGTTTTACTGCAACGGGAGCATATTGGAGATTTAGTGCAGGACCTGGCCCCATGCCCAAACTTCTGACAGTTATAACAACGGAGTGGATTCGGTATATATATATCCACTCCAATGTTGAAATAACCAGCCTTGATTGAAGACGGTACTTTGGGTAGGGCAAATGTAATGAGATAAGTGGTCGTTTGAACAACCCTGTCTTGCTCCTTCCTGGTAAATCTTTTCACAGACGTCACTCCTTGAGACTTCAGCTCTAGCGCAATCTCATCCTCGGACATGTCAGACAGACATCTGGCACGATCACGGATTACAACTCTACAAGAATTTAGATATTTGTGAACGGAGACAGAAATTTCTGTGGTTCCAAAATGGGTAGCTTTGAGTAAATTCATAGACTGTGGTCGCCTTGAGCATTCGACTAGCAGGGATCCGTTTCGTAGACGCGTTACGTTCTTGACGTCTCCACAAATCCCTTCAACAGCCTTGGACACAACAAAAGGATTAATCTTAAGAGGTGTCCCGTCAATTCCATCGACCACCAGAAACCGTGGCCATGAGTCAGCATTACCTTGTGAAGCAGTTTCGTCATCAGAAGAAATAATTTGGGTATCTAGATGCCTTCTTTTAGTTGTCGATCGAGAACCAGTGGATTGTAAGGATGCCATGATAAGGAAAATCATTCAACATCCCTGTTCCCCACCCACCATGGAGTGTCAACAAGGACAGTGTCGAAGTGGAAGCCGACTACGAACGCCAGGGTTACAGGGATGCTATACTCCAGCAAAAGAGACACGGGTAGCTACAATAATCAAACAGAATAAAAGTAAGGCTGGTTCCGCCCTAGACATTTACCTGAAGACAAACAGAACCCGGAGGTCAATAGTGCCAGATTGGCCCATGAGCCACCGCCTTCTGGCATAGGACTCTAGGCAATTAAATAGATCAAGAATTTATAAATACACAATCAAAATGGCCAAAACCCCCAAAAGAGTTAAATGTGCAAAAATATTCACTATGCACAGGGCATGGCGTGACCAGCCGATTGATAGAACCGGGCCAGTTCTACCACCCGTCTAGGTGAAGTAAGGGGCGAAGTGGTGTGTTGGGCAAAAGGAACACGGTTCCAGGCTCCCAGTGCCCTCAACCACCAGCCTCCCGTCCTCCACCGACACAGGGGCGCAACCCACGGCAAACGGGTTGGTGGACCTAATATCCCCCCGGGTCCACAACGGGGGGTTGAAGGGCGCTTAGCGTGACCCAGCACCCACCACGAGGAGGTGGCCCTTCATGGGTGCCGGGAAGGCACAGAACCCGACCAAGAATATCTTGGTCAAACCACCTTAAAACCACACTACTTGAGTGTGCGAGAGCGACAGGATGGCCTGAAAATCCACGTATCAATGGCAAGTCGCTGAAGCTGCATTGGGACAATGCCATGCCCATGTATGCTTACCTGACGGAGCAAAATATCCGAGATCAATTCCGGCGGCTGAAAAATCTCTTGCCCCGTGAGCCAGTTCAACCCACAACTGGTGCCCGTCAGGAACCTTTGCATGAACAGAATGCTCAAGTGGCAGCAGACCCAAAACTTCGAATGGACGTCCATGTCAACCTCTTTCCTCTTGCTGATGGAAACTCTTCCGGCATAGAGCCAATTGGCCCCGAAATTTCAGACCCTCACTCTTCCTCTTCCTCAGTTGCAGATCTTTATGAAAATCCTGTGTATATTTTGTTTCATTCTATTTATGATGAAATATCTGGCATACCTTTAGAAAATCGGAGGCCTATCAAACAAACAAATGAATCTTTTCCCAAAAATGAAATTAATTTATTAAATGATATTATTTCTATGAAACTTTCATAGGACTGTTCATTACATGAAGTTAATTGTTGTGTCTATGCTGCCGCTCGAACCTTGGAGGAACTTCACACAGTTTCCAAAGAAAACACATCCAATACTAAGAAGACTACACCAAAGAAAAACCGGTTTCAAGTAAAACTAACGGAAACTAGAAAATACATTTCCTGGATAGAGCTGTGCCTGAAGTTAAGATCATCAGGCAGTCCAATGTCAAAAAGACAAAAGGCAATTTGGAGAAAATTAAAACTGAAATATAAAACAACGAAAGAAAAGATACTTCTCCAAATTGTCGATTCCCTTAAGGCAAAAATAAAGGTTTGGACTGAAAGAAAGAAACAATGGGAAAATAAAAATAAATTCATTAAACAAAATAAACTGTTTAGAAACAATGAAAAGCACTTCTACAGGCAACTGAAAGCAAAGGGTGATGGTGAACATGACAAACGGCCTCCCATGGATGCCAATGAAAGGTTCGGAAACAGTTGTGGTCTGTACCCGGCAACTGTAATCTTGAGGCACCATGGGTCCGTGATTATGACCATGCAATGCATGAGAAGGTAACTAGGTCGTTTGTCTGTTACATCTCACCAGATTGCCTGAAAAGTGTTATAAAAAAGTCCAAATCTAATACAGCTCCAGGGCCTGATGGCATTCGAAATCGGTATTTGAAACTGTTCCCCTGTGTCCAAACACCATTACTACACTGTTTTAATACTCTCGTGGACACAGGTGATGTTCCTCCATGGTTCTGCAAAGGTCGAACAATACTCCTTCCCAAAAAAGGAGACTTGACTGATCCCAAAAACTTCCGCCCTATCACATGTTTGAATACACAATACAAAATATTCACAGGGTGTTTGACAAACCTCGTGTCATCTTACTGCTCTTCCAATGATATAATTTACAGAGAGCAGAAGGGGGCAAGAAAGGGATGTTGGGGGTGCAAGGATCAACTTCTTGTGCAGAAAATGATTTTAGAAGAGGCAAAAACATATCACCGCAACCTCTCCATGTGCTGGATTGACTACAAAAAGGCATACGACTCTGTCCCTCACGAATGGATTCTGAAGTCTCTTCATTGTATTGACCTCCCTGAGCGACTACTTGATTTACTCAAGTCTTTAATGAGTTGCTGGTCGACTCAACTTGAGATGTACTCGCAAGGGCAGGTTCAGACTTCGGAATCTATTCCAATCAGAAGGGGAATATTTCAGGGGGATTCCTTTAGTCCTTTGCTTTTTTGTCTGTCTTTAAATCCTTTGAGCTTTCTGCTCAATAAAGAGGAGGGTTACCATCCCGGACCTCCTCAGCACAGATCCCCAACACCTCTAACTCATCTCCTTTACATGGATGATATCGAGCTCCTTGCCAAAGGAGATACCAATTTGAAAGAGCAGGTTCTCCTTGTCGAGTCCTTTTCGAATGATATTGGCATGACATTTGGACTCGACAAATGTAATACTCTTCCTTTGAAACGAGGCAAGGTAACTAATGATGGATCGGTCAAGTTACAAGGGGGAGGAGTTATTGAGCATCTTGTGGAAGATCAGGCCTACACCTATCTTGGAATGCAAGTTCGAGACAAGCTCCAGGAGTCTTGACCGTCTGACCAGAAGGATCATGTCTGATAACAGAGCCCACCACCCTCGTTCCTCTCTTAACCGTTTATACATGCCAATCAATTCTGGAGGTCGGGGTTTGATTAATGTGGAGGCTCTTCATGATAGAATTTTATTGTGTACTTTTGCACATATTTATTTATCAGATGATCCTCTGGTGATGCATGTGAAGACTCATGATGAAAGCAAGGAATTCCACAGCTATTTTAAGCGTGCCAAGGTTGTTGGACAGAATCTGAAATTTGAGGTTGATTTTGTTAATGGCGATGTACTGCTGGACGGTACAGTGATGGGAGTAAACCAGGTGAAGTCCTTCACCAAGTCTGCCCAGAGTCGGTCTTTTGTGGAGAAGCTTTCTGAGAAGCCATTGCATCGTGTGTACATGCAGTGTGTTGAACAGAATAGCAATCCCACAGACTCCTTCGCCTGGATGAAGTCGGCTGGTCTTAAATGTGAAACCGAGGGCTTCCTTTTTGCTGCTCAGGACCAGTCACTTCCCACTCGCAATCGCCTAAATGTGATTCTTAAAGAAAATATCAATATGAAATGTCGACTTTGCAATGAATTCACGGAGACCGTCCAACACCTTGTCCTGATCTTGTCCTTTTTGATAAAGCCAATGAATTTATTTATATCATAGAATTTTCTGTCCCTTTTGACACCAATGTGATTGGCAAGATTAAGGAAAAGCATGATAAATATGCGGACCTCGCCTTTGAAATGTCTTGCTTGCATCCCAAGTACACTATCGTCAGGCTCCCCATTGTTCTCGGTGCCCTTGGTTTGGTACCTTCTGATCTCTTGGCGCAGATCAAGAGAGTGCCTGGGTTCTCCACCGGGAGTACAGCCCTTCTGACACTCTGGGTAATGCAGAAGGCTGCAGTGTTGGGGAGCCTTCATATTCTCCGGAAAGTTCTTGGTGGGTTCGACTAGGCAGCGTTTCCTGGGAGAAGTCCCATTTTCTGTCTGGGCTGCGTGTAGAGGGGGCAAGGGCCCTGAGCTGATGATGAGCCTTACCAGCCTGACTGTGCCAGGATCACCCGAACCCTCTCTGCTGCATATTATCTTTAATCTGTAAAACATAATAATGGCAATTATAATGCGCTATATCCACGCCATGAAGGTATGCTCAAAGCGCTGATATCTAAGTTAATTTTGAGAACAAATACAATGTTACTGTAGATTTTGTAATCAGTGGGAAGTTATTTGGTTTTGTGTAACCTGTAACAAGTTTGAAGACAGACTTGCGTATGAATACATCCAAGTGAACAAGAGTGATGGAAGAGGGAACGAGTGGCTTCATTACGTGATAAAAAACAAGCACATAAAAGGAAGTGCTAACATTTATTGCTTTAAATTATGCGATGCATACGTTTCATCATTTCTTGGTGGGATTTTAAGTTAACTTTAACGTCATTTGAATAAATCATGAACAAAAATATATCTTTCGACCTCAAAGAAGGAACTTCCAAGGAATTCGACTCTCTCAGTTCGAAGCGAAGCATGGCAGTTGCAACACTTCACTCAGAGTCATTGTCGCTTTCAATGACAGGTCTACGTCGCTTGTTAGAGGAAATGTTGTTGATATTTGTGCTGAAAGACCCCCCTGGCTATGTAACTGGATCCAGATACTGACTGGGGGTGGTTTCTCTTAATAATAATAATAATAATGATAATGGCCATTTGTCATGCGCTACAATCCACACACTAGTGCATGCTCAAAGCGCAGGGGGGAGAGGGAGAGAGTCAGGTATATACAGAGGAGAAAAGGTAAGTCTTAAATCCTGATTTGAAAGCTGTCAGAGAATCAGAGTCTTTGATGTGGACTGGCAATGAATCCCATAGTCTTGGGGCTGCATGAAAAAACGATCGTTTACCATATGAGGAAAGTCGGAAAATTGGTACAGTGAGTAGGAGCTGGTTCTGAGATGGAAGAGTTCTGGCTGGTGTGTATACATCGATCAAGTCAGCGAGGTAGGATGGGGCTTGGTTGTGGAGGCATTTGTAGACAGTGCAGATAACTTTAAAGTTGATACTTGATTTAATTTGAGAGCTAATGAAGTGATTTGAGGACTGGAGTAATGTAACATGATTTTGACTGTAACGAAATGATGCGGGCGGCCGTATTCTGTATTTTCTGTAGTCTTTTAGGCTGAGCCCTGTTACGACCTACAAGCAGCCTGTTGCAATAATCTAATCTTGAGGAAATTAGACTTCTGACTAGAATCTTCGCACTTTCTTCTGTGATGTACTCCCGGATGTTCCCAATCCTGCGCAAATGGAAATAGCAGGTTTTACAAAGTCTGTCGATATGTACATCCATGGCGAGATCCGACTCTAGCCATACGCCAAGATCCTGCACCAAAGGAGAAAAAGGAACCTGTGAGGAACCTATTGTTTTACTATCACTTGTGATAATCTTCAATTGTTGTGATCTGCCAATAGGTAATACTTCAGTTTTATCATCATTCAGTTTTAAAACTCTACTTGTCATCCATGGTTTTATCTGGGTTGTACAGTTTTCAATGTTCTTGAAAGTAGCTGCTGCTGTATCTGGTGTAAAGGTGGGTATCGTCAGCATAGGAGTAGTGGGAGGTATTGAAGGATTCGATGATGACAGAAAGGTGATTCATATACAGGAGGAAGAGGACAGGTCCCACAACGGAGCCTTGAGGGACACCACATGATAGAGTGGACTTCGTGGAGAGTTTATAGGCAACTAACACTGCCTGGCTTCTGTACTGTCAGGTAAGAGGAAAACCATGACAGAGCACTACCACCTATTCGAACGTGATGTTCCAGAGTATGTAGCAGCTTCTTATGATCGACTGTATCGAATGCTGCACTTAAGTCCAAAAGTACCAGTGTAGCCATGTTTCCACTATCCACGATACATCCACAGCAAAAATAACATAGTTTCCGTTCTTGCGGAAAGCTGGGATCTTGCCAATGTGACGTTAATTATTAACTCACTCACTCTTGCGGAAACATAATGGATACTTGGTAATTTAGGTTTCCGCTAGGTTTCAGTTGCCGGAAACAGGCAATGAGAGTTTCCGCACAGTTTACAAAACTGAAACTAACAAATCTAGGTTTCCGTCAAGTTTCTACAACTGAAACTGTCATTATGAGTTTCCATTTAGATTCAATTCGCTGAAACATTCATAACAAAAATGACTTAGCTTCCGCTGTTGCGGAAACCTATTGGATACTGGGTAATGTAGGTTTCCGCTAGGTTTCTGTACCCCGTGGACATTGGTGATAGACTAGTTATTTTACCGTCCTTCACAGACAGGTAAGCATATAAGCTTGTTTTTATTTCATAAACACATTTGCAAATTTACGACTTCCATAGTCACAACATGGCTGCCGATATGACTTTGATACTCACTCACTCACCATTCTACATACAGAAACTTACAATTGTGAAGTACCATTTATTTCATCTAACATGAAAAAGCAACAAACTCAGTAACACAGTCACTGTTATGATTCAGCTGTTTCATTATTTTGAATAGCTCACATTTCAATAGAACTCAACAAAAAATCAAAGCATTATGTATGTATGTGCGCGCGTGTGTGTGTGTGTGTGTGTGCGCGCGTGTGCGCGTGCGTGCGTGCGTGCGTGTGTGTGAGTGTATGTGTGTGTGAGATGTATATCATGATAGTGGATGTTTGGCGATAGTTGTGACGGAGAGTGTGTGGCTGAATGTCAAGGCGTGCAAATAAATGTCCGATGCAGCTATATTACTGTGTTTTTATGTTGTATGTTATTATTGTTTTTCACCATTAGCATGATTTTAGAAATAAATTTCATATCTAAAATGCTATTTCCAAATAATAACTGACTGAAAGTTTAACTGATGACATTACTACTTTGTTATAAATGATAGATGATTTCTTAAACTGGATTGAGATATATGTTTTGCTCGGTTCTTTAATGCTATATTATTAGTTATATGCATGATCTTTATTTGCCTTAAATGCTAATTCATATTCATGTTGGGAAAATAAAACAGTGAATCTTATTATATAGTCTGTTGTTCTATATGTAAACGTTATGATTAAAACAAATTGCTTAAATTGTTTTTAAAAAGAGTTTATAATATGAATAAATAAGAATGTTTAAAATTGGCTCAATGAAACGCGTATGAAAACCTGTGAACCTGAAACTGGTAACTGAAACTATGCGGAAACTATGTTGGATTGTTGGTAACTGAAACTCTGCGGAAACGTGTTGAATTCTTTATAACTGAAACTTTGCCTGTGAGAGGCGCCTAACGGGATCGAGTGATGAGAGTCACATACCTGGTTGATGTATGCCATCGTGTCATGGATGTTGACCAGTTTGGTAAAACCAAAAATGGTACGGACAGATACAAAATCAGAGCGGACCAAACCTTCGCAGGCTATTTTGTACCTGTACATTCATGAGAATTCCAAACAATTGAGCAAACTGACATCTAATTAACCATTTAGACTCATTTTAATACACAGTGATAAATCTGACGTGAATGCCAATGTTTCTGACAAGATTGTGTGATTTATATGTAAATAGGAAACAACAAGAAAAGTTGTTAGATGTGAGGGGAATGTTGAATACGAATAACAAATGGACAGCTCACAAATCCTACGCGAAGGTCTGTGTCCCAGTGTTCGGCTGTAAAATACGGATATATTCGGAGCTGTCAAATAAACATGTACCTGCTTGTCCCCAAAATAGTCGTTATGGTAATTAATCGTCTTCTACTTTAACATCACTTTTGTTGGTGAAGATTTGAGATGTTCCATACATTTTCAGGCTTAAGAAACATCCCAGATTTCATAATCTTTTCAAATCAATTTCATGTACAGTTTCCAAATCTCTTCTCAAGAACCATAAGGCGAAGAATAAATGCTACATTTATGTTAATTAAAAGTCGAGAAAAACCTGAAAAGTCCTTTTTTAATCTGTATAGCGATATTATGTTTATTGTGTTCTCATGTGACAACATTCATATATGTTACATAAATAATTTCCGCCAAATTCATTCAGACTCAATAAATATTCTTTTACCGAAACATGACACTTCGCAAGCGGAATCATAGCATTCACAGCTTGAACCAATGAAAATGTCATCCGTGCTGTGTAAATCTTTATAAGGCTGCCGTATTGATGGGCAAAACTACTTTCCTGACGACTAAACATGCCGCTGTTATTCAACATGAAGCTGTTACTTCTGATGGTTCCAGGTAAGTTCGCCTCTTGTCTCTTATACCACCGTGTCTTTTCATAAGGCTGTAAGCATAGAGGCGTGTCTCGCTTAGAAACGGCGTTAGAAAGACATATAGGTGTATAGACCCAACCCTATTACTGTATAAAAGGAAAGGGATGTAACGACGAAACCACCCTCTCCTCAATCAAAGTTAGATTTCACCACGTAAAATGTGTTTAAGACCCGCCGAGGCCTACGAATCGAAAGCTAGATGATTTCCCTACAAAATGAGCTATAAATAGTCACAATCGGATAATTATTTCAAAAGTTACGCCACAACTCACCGAAAACAGCTACTTCCACAATTCCACAATGGCTGTAAGGACTTCAAGGTCATGAAGATGACAAGTATTACATAAGCCTGAGACACCCTGCAGCTCAACTGTGTTTTGAGTAAAGACGTTGAAAGTGTTTGAATGTTATTCCACCAACAGAAAACAATCCAATGATGGCTTAAAAAAATTTCAAATATCAAATGAAAGTTGAATGGAAGGTATTGGAGTTACTATGATGTCATTTCCGTCTGAATATCATGGGGAGTGTATTGATTAGGAAATGTTTAGTTAATGTCAAACAGCAGTCATTCTTGACCAATTCGAGTTATTTCGGGACAAGCCGTCAAATAGCGATTCCTCACCCTCCACAAGGATTACATATCAGTGTTCTAAGACCAGAAATATGTCAAACAAGAACGATAAGTAATAGTAATACACGTCCCAGAAGCACTCGCACATTGCTGTTTATAAATAATTGAACGTACTTCCAAAAATGCTACTGATGAGACAAAACAGAATATTTTGTTGAACACATATTTTTTAATGATTCTCTTCTTTTTGTGATCTTTCCAAATGTATATTTCTAAACATGGTTTTAAAGTTTATAAAAAGGATATTATGTCTGATAACTCTTCAACTGAGTTACTCAAAGTAACTCTTCAAATTAACTGACATTTAAGAACCGCCAATGTTTCTTTAGACAGGCTTTTAGAATAACACTTTTTAAGTATAATAAATCCTGGCTGAAACATTAAAATTTATTTTTATTATATATTTTCTATATTTCCTATAAACCATATCTGTCTTGTTGTTAAAGCTCTATGCTAATACAGAGTGATACATTTAATACTACAAAACGCATAATTGCAATGTTGAAGGTATGGCATAAAGTGTTTCATGTGACCTTGCGTGTGCGCGCGCGCACGCACACACACACACACACACACACACACACACATACACGCGGTGATCTGTCAATAATGGAGTCTGGACGAGAGATTCCAGTGACTGACATCATGTGCATCGATCTACGGAAATGGGATACGTGAATCTGATCACTCGATCCTTACAAGCGTGGGTTTGCTCTGACTTGCTCAGACTTTGCTCAAACTTACAAAAATCCATAAAGAACATTTATTATGTTTATGATGGAAGAGTGACTTTCCATCGTTTGGAAAAATGGAAATGTTTTATTTGTCTATATATTGACAGACCATATTGCTGCAGTATTGCTGAGAGTGGCGTTACGCAACAAACAAACCAGAAAAGTACGCACAACATATGTTTATCCGCTTGTATGTTTCAGTTGTTTCAGTGGCCCAGTTGAGTGTGTATCGTGGGCCCAAGAAATGTGAGTAGAACACTGTTGGGGACATTCATCTGTCCCTTTAGTCCCCAGAGACACTATAGAAACGTTATTCTTCACGTGTCTCCGCTAAGTACACAATACATCGGACAGACACGGAGTAATGATATTGTCTGGTTCACTAAGCCGCACGATCCCTCCGCATATAGCTCGAACAACATGGCGGGTGACTTTGAGAAACACCTCTACACATATATCCTGACTAGATATTAAGTACACAGTTTGATATCGGGGACATGTTTTCTAGGTTATCTCCCATTTGACAGACACCCATTTGACAGACAGTCAGTTGACAGACACTGAAGCAGAAGGTTAATTAGGGTAACACCTAGTGGCATAATGGAACAGTCCACTGTCTAGTGAATAGAGTAGGGTGATTCTGAAACAGGTTCGTTACTGAGAAGTTTGATTGAGTGTAAGTAGAACTTTGTTGTTATTAAATGATAATCTGTCTTCTCTTCTCAAAATTCTTTAACTATCAATTACTATTGAATATAAAAGCAGGTAGTAGCTAATCTGTTCACTGAACCGTAAATGTTGTTGTTATAAAGCGTCTGCGAACTGCCTGTCTGCGTAATGGGAGGACACCGTTTTCTAGGGAAGGCCCTTTAGTGGTAAATTGATCATATTCATGATCACACCTGGGTGTAAGGCATCAGTACGTGTGCTGATTCAGGTTTGTTTGTATTTCAGGGTTCTCCGTGACCCGCCCTGTTGGTGAGTACAGTATTCTAACAACACTGAATCCAAGTGTGTGAAGAAAGGGGACATGATATCACTAAAATTTATGAGTGAGTGAGTTTAGTTTTACGCCGCTTTTATTCCAACAATATCACGGCGGGGGACATCAGAAATGGGCGTCACACATTGTAGCAATGTGGGAAATCGAACCCGGATCTTTGGTGCGACGAGCGAACGCTCTAACCACTAGGCCACCCCGCCGCCTTTCTGAATCCGTATCACATTGCAACGATACCAGGTTTTGTGAAAAGGTGAACATAATCTTCATCCTGCCCTGGCGGTGCATTGTTTGAATGGAATTTTACTTGTTTTTTTCTCATCATAGACAACATACAATACAATCAATCAAAACTACTTCGTCCACAGATGTTGTTTGTTTCCGTGGTATTGTTTGCTTGTTTCTGTGGTATTGTTTGTTTGTTTTGTTATGTTCCTGTTTAACGCCAACGTATCATGCATGTATCACATAGTGGACATAGTGGACATAGTGGACACAGTGGACATAGTGGACACAGTGTATACAGTGGATACAGTGGACATAGTGGACACAGTGGATACAGTGGACATAGTGGACACAGTGGACATAGTGGATACAGTGGATACAGTGGACATAGTGGACACAGTGGACACAGTGGATACAGTGGACACAGTGGACATAGTGGACACAGTGGATACAGTGGACATAGTGGACATAGTGGACACAGTGGATACAGTGGACCTAGTGGATACAGTGGACATAGTGGACATAGTGGACATAGTGGACACAGTGGACATAGTGGACACAGTGGATACAGTGGACATAGTGGACATAGTGGATACAGTGGACCTAGTGGATACAGTGGACACAGTGGATACAGTGGACACAGTGGATACAGTGGACATAGTGGACACAGTGGATACAGTGGACATAGTGGACACAGTGGATACAGTGGACCTAGTGGATACAGTGGACATAGTGGACATAATGGACACAGTGGACATAGTGGACACAGTGGATACAGTGGACATAGTGGATACAGTGGACATAGTGGACACAGTGGACATAGTGGACATAGTGGACACAGTGGACACAGTGGACATAGTGGATACAGTGGACATAGTGGACATAGTGGACACAGTGGATACAGTGGACACAGTGGATACAGTGGACATAGTGGACACAGTGGACATATTGGATACAGTGGACATAGTGGACATAATGGACACAGTGGATACAGTGGACACAGTGGATACAGTGGACATAGTGGACACAGTGGATACAGTGGACATAGTGGACACAGTGGATACAGTGGACCTAGTGGATACAGTGGACATAGTGGACACAGTGGATACAGTGGACATAGTGGACACAGTGGATACAGTGGACATAGTGGACACAGTGGATACAGTGGACCTAGTGGATACAGTGGACATAGTGGACATAGTGGACACAGTGGACATAGTGGACACAGTGGATACAGTGGACATAGTGGATACAGTGGACATAGTGGACATAGTGGACACAGTGGACATAGTGGACATAGTGGACACAGTGGATACAGTGGACATAGTGGATACAGTGGACATAGTGGACATAGTGGACACAGTGGACATAGTGGACATAGTGGACACAGTGGATACAGTGGACACAGAGGACACAGGGGATATAGTGGACATAGTGGACACAGGGGACACAGTGGACATAATGGACATAGTGGACACAGTGGACACAGTGGACACACCTGATATCAATCTATACATGCCCCGAATTAATGTTACAGACATTTATCTCTGTCACCATTTTATCTTCGTTTCAGTTCTCTTAGTTTTGTTAGTGTTATCACATTGGGTCAAAACCCCGTGAAGGTCCGGGTTAGAAAAAACCTTCAGCAACTCATGCTTGTCGTAAGAGGCGACTAACGGGATTGGGTGGCTTGGTTGACACATGTCATCGGTTGCGCAGATCGATGCTCATGCTGTTGATCACTAGATTGTCTGGTCCAGACTCGATTATTTACAGACCGCCGCCATATAGCTGGAATATTGCTGAGTGCGGCGTAAAACTAAACTCACTCACATTGGGTCAAAAAGGACTTACAGTACCTTATCTGCCTGCATGGACCCAAGCTGGATTTACACCACCTCCACAATGAACCGTCACAGAGTGGATAAAACATAGATAATCTCGATACCACAAGAATACAACCTGTCTTCAGCAACACACGCTCGTGAGAGGCGCCTAGCGGGATCGAGTGATCAGACTCACTTGCATGATGCATGCCATGGTATCCCATTTGCGTAGATCGATGCACATAATGTCAGTCACTGCAATGATTTTGATCTTCAGCAACCCATGCTTGTCGTAAGAGGCGACTAACGGGATCGGGTGGTCAGGCTCGGTGGCTCGGTTGACACATGTCATCGTATCCCAGTTACGTAGATCGATGCTCATACTGTTGATCACTGGATTGTCTGGTCCAGACTCGATCATTTACAGACCACAGATTTTGAGATGGAATTTTGCTGAGTGCGGCGTAAAACTAAATTCACTCACTCTCGTCCAAACTCGACTATTGACAGACTGCCGCCATATTGCTGTAGTATTGCTGAGAGCGGTGTTAAACAATAAACAAAAAAGAAAAGTATGAAAAACATATGTTTACCTGCTTGTATGTTTCGGTTATTTCAGTGTCCTGGCCCAGTGTGCGTCCTGGGATAGTGAATAGTGAGTGGAGTGAGTGAGCCAGTTACAAATTATAGTCACATCGGCAATATTTCAGCTATATCGTGACTAAAGCAGGTAATACATTAACAATAGATAATATCTGAATACAAATTCTGCCGACAAAGGACAGTAAAAATAACTAGATAATCACAATTCGAGACATTTAAACTAGCATTTAACTTAACAATTCTATGACGATTTGGGACAATACAACATTAAAACGGTCTCCAGATCGCCAACACCTGAATGGGGCCACGTGGACTTACAGTACCTTAGCTGGAGTTACACCACCTCAACACACCCCTCCACACACCACCCCTCCACGCACATTGTCTCTCTGCACGTCGCTCCACAACCGATGTCACTCAGCACTTATTGAATAATACAAACATTCTCCCATTCAGCAGGCATTCTTCTTTCATGTATCCGTCCACTCAAAATCATGTATAAAAGGTTCAGCCAATTTCACTTGACCAATCCCAGCTTCTTGGCTTCTGTCTCATACACTAATAATCTCCACATTTTGACCACAAACACTTCTGCTTCTAGATAATCACAATTCGAGACATTTAAATTAGCATTTAACTTAACAATTCTATGACGATTTGGGACAATACAACATTAAAACGGTCTCCAGATCGCCAACACCTGAATGGGGCCACGTGGACTTACAGTACCTTAGCTGGAGTACCTCCACACACCACCATGCAATAATGTTACGGCTCTTCAACACCGTTCGTGGACACAGCCATAATTAATCTCTGTTAATAATCATATCCTTCCAAACATTGTAAAACTCGATGGTGAGTAAAACAGTATTGGGGACACCCATCTGCCCCTTTAGTCCCCAGAGACACTATACAGACGAAACTCCACGTGTATCCGTGAACTCCGTACTGAGTAATGGTATTGTCTGGTTCACTAAGCCGCATAACTGTGGATCCCTCCACATATAGTTCGAACAACATGGCGGAAAATATTCTTCACATATATCCTAACCAGATATTAGGTACAGAGTTTGGTGTCGAGGATAGGTGTATCACTACTTGTGCTGATGCAGGTTTGTTTGTTTTTCAGAGTCCATCTTCAGTCCTGATTATGAGTTCAACAGTCGACCACCACCTGTAGGTATGTACGAAAAGCAACAAGATATCACTAAAATGTATCAGTGAGTGAGTGTAAGTGAGTGAGTTAAGCTGCTGTTAGCACTATTCCAGCAATATCACGGGGGGGGGTGGGGTACACAAATGTGGGGAATTGAACCCGGGTCTTCGGCCTGTCGAGCGAACGCTTTAACCACTAGGCTATCCCACTGCCTTTGTGAATCACTATCATATTGCCATGACACCGGGTTTTGTGAAAATGTGAAGACAATTTTCATCTTGCCCTGGCAATGCATTGTGTATTTACCTTTTTACTAATTCATTTTTCATCGCTCATTCTCTCACTCACTCTTCATGTTCAGGCCGTCCTAAGATGTTTCCAGCTAAACGCAAAGTGGTGTTGAAAGGCCCTGCAGGAATACATCTCCAGGATTACAGAAATCAGTGACATGACGCCGAGGAAGAGATCCCAAAGATGCTGACAGACTGAAATAAAGAATTCTTGTTCCATGAAAACATTTTGTTCGACCATTCTTTTCGCGATGAGACGCTGTGATGTGGTCTATAGAGAATATCACCCGAGTGTGTTTTAATATCAAATATATATCCACGAGTTGATAAAAGTGAGAAAACTCACTCACTAGACACGAGGGTGAGATTCTATTTATAATCCAATATCACACTTAATTTGTCGTTCAAGAGAAATAAAAAAACCCGATCGAAACGTCACCTACAGGTTACACTACAACAAATGAGAATCCGTATTCCCGAACCTTTAGTGCAAACTGAATAATCTGACAGCTGATTGGGTGATTTTGTGTAATTTTTTTAAAATGTACTTCCGCCCAGTAATTAAATTTGACCATAGTTTTTAATAGTTAGCGCTGTATTGTAACATCTTCAAACAGTTGACATTTTGTGCAGAATAGGGGTTGGTCTGTTTACCTTCCTCTACTCGGAAAAGCAACAGCCTGGAGGGTATCCTCCCATTTGTCAGATGTGCCATTTGTCAGACAGGTTAAAACAACAAACTATCTGGTTGAGTGCACAGCTAATCCCCTGACTGTCACCTCTTAATGAAATAGGAATGGCCCATAAAACAAATAACAGAAATTCTAAGATGCCTAGCCGTTAGAACAATCGAAAAAAAGATACATTATCAGACAATAAAGGTATAGTTTTTTGATGACGTAACAATTGAATGACGTTATCCCGTCACTGCGCCATTCTAGTGTGCCACTCGTAATCGAACCATGTTACATTACGTCACAATGTAAGCGACGTCACGATGCATGTCAGTTGTTATCGCCTCGTACGGCCTCCTACAGTAAACTACTCCGTTGCATCCCGTTTCTTGGTTTGCAGTTGCTTCATGCAGCTAACATCACTGGTGGAAACCTTACGTTTATGTTTTACGACACATTAATAGAACAGCGCGCCAGTTAGCCCTTTGCAAGGATCCTTAATTTAGGTCACCGATACCGTCGTTTGTTTTCTGCCCTGAACTATTATAACGTGGAAGCACTCGGACGCAAGCGTCCTCGTACTTTAACTATAATAGTTCAGGGCGAAAGTGTGTTTTATTACACTATACATGGTGGTAGAGCGAACTGTATTTCTTAAGTAGAGTGCAATATTGTCAGTCCAGGTTCAATAGGTGTCCAACAGCATCCAGGAATTGAACAGCTTCACGTCTCCCCTCAGACTCTATGTACACCTTCCTGGGTGGTGGAGCGGCACCAAAGTCAATCTGCGTTAACTTAGCGCCTTCTGATGTCTCTATGGCTTGGATCAGGTCCACAAATCGGTACAGGTTTGGGTGCTGATGTTATAGACGTCTGTTCACACGAGCATGAAATCCCTCCAAATTGTTGTTTGTCCTCGGTCCAACTCTGCACTTGGGCATCTTCCTTGTACTGTAAAGCTAAGCCTAGATCTTCCTCCTCCTTGAGAATCTGCTGCACCTCTGTCTTCAGCAGCGTGAACAGCCTGGCGTATGTTGTCGGTTGGGCAGCAGGGCAAGACATAATAATAATGGCACTTATAATGCGCTATATCCACGCCATGAAGGTATGCTCAAAGCGCTGATATCTAAGTTAATTTTTTAGAACAAATACAATGTTACTGTAGATTTTGTAATCAGTGGGAAGTTAAATGGCTTTGTGTAACCTGTAACAAGTTTGAAGACAGACTTGCGTATGAATACATCCAAGTGAACAAGAGTGATGGAAGAGGGAACGAGTGGCTTCATTACGTCATAAAAAAACAAGCACATAAAAAGAAGTGCTAACATTTATTGCTTTAAATTATGCGTTACATACGTTTCATCATTTCTTGGTGGGATTTTATGTTAACTTCATTGAAGAAATCATGAAAAAAATATATCTTTCGATCTCAAAGAAGAAACTTCCAAGGAATTCGACTCTCTCAGTTCAAAGCGAAGCATGGCAGTTGCAACATTTCACTCGGAGTCATTGTCACTTTCAATGACAGGTATACGTCGCTTGTCCCTGACTATGTAACTGGATCCAGATACTGACTGGGGGTGGTTTCTCTTAAAAATAATTCCGCCTTATCACATGTTTGAATACACAATACAAAATATCCACAGGGTTTTTTGACAAACCTCGTGTCATCATACCGCTCTTCCAATGATATAATTTACAGAGAGCAGAAGGGGCCAAGAAGGGGATGTTGGGGGTGCAAGGATCAACTTCTTGTACAGAAAATGAGTTTGGAAGAGGCTAAAACATATCACCGCAACCTCTCCATATGCTGGATTGACTACAAAAAAGCATACGACTCTGTCCCTAATGAATGGAGTCTGAAGTCTCTTCATTTTGTATTGACCTCCCTGAGCGACTACTTGATTTACTCAAGTCTTTAATGAGTTGCTGGTCGACTCAACTTGAGGTGTACTCGCAAGGGCAGGTGCAGACTTTGGAATCTATTCCAATCAGAAGGGGAATATTTCAGGGGGATTCCTTTATTCCTTTGCTTTTTGTCTGTCTTTAAATTCTTTGAGCTTTCTGCTCAATAAAGAGGAGGGTTACCATCCCGGACCTCCTCAGCACAGATCCCCAACACCTCTTACTCATCTCCTTTACATGGTTGACATCGAGCTCCTTGCCAAAGGAGATTCCAATTTGAAAGAGCAGGTTCTCCTTGTCGAGTCCTTTTCTAATGATATTGGCATGACATTTGGACTCGACAAATGTAATACTCTTCATTTGAAACGTGGCAAGGAAGCTAATGATGGATCGGTCAAGTTACAAGGGGGAGGAGTTATTGAGCATCTTGTGGAAGATCAGGCCTACACCTTTCTTGGAATGCAAGTTCGAGACAAGCTCCAGAATGCCCAGATTCAAGACAAACTTCGGGCCGAGTACAAATCTCGTTTAAAGAAAATCTGGAGCTCAGAGCTAAATGCTCTAAACAAGGTCAAAGCCACCAATACTTTTCCTGTGCCAGTCCTTTCCTATTCCTTTGGATTAGTTGATTGGACAAAACAAGACATCCAGAGTCTTGACCGTCTGACCAGAAGGATCATGTCTGATAACAGAGCCCACCACCCTCGTTCCTCTCTTAACCGTTTATACATGCCAATCAATTCTGGAGGTCGGGGTTTGATTAATGTGGAGGCTCTTCATGATAGAATTTTATTGTGTACTGTTGCACATATTTATTTATCGGATGATCCTCTAGTGATGCATGTGAAGACTCACGATGAAAGCAAGGAATTCCACAGTTATTTTAAGCGTGCCAAGGTTGTTGGACAGAATCTGATATTTGAGATTGATTTTGTTGATGGCGATGTACTGCTGAACGGTACAGCGATGGGAGTAAACCAGGTGAAGTCCTTCACCAAGTCTTCCCAGAGTCGGTCTTTTGTGGAGAAGCTTTCTGAGAAGCCATTGCATCGTGTGTACATGCCGTGTGTTGAACAGAATAGCAATCCCACCGACTCCTTCGCCTGTATGAAGTCGGCTTCCTTTTTGCTGTTCAGGACCAGTCACTTCCCACTCGCAATCGCCTAAATGTGATTCTTAAAGAAAATATCAATATGAAATGTCGACTTTGCAATGAATTCACGGAGACTGTCCAACACCTTGTCAGTGGCTGCCCTTCCTTGACACAAACAGCATATCTTAAACGACATGATGGCATGGCTCGTTGCTTTTACTAGCGTCTCCGACATGCCTGTGGCTTTGACCCCGAGGTCCATCCATGGTACGACCCTGAACATGTCAAGGGCGTCATGGAAAATGATGCTTTCAATTTTCTGTGGAATAGGCCCATATACAGCCTCAGAAGAATTCCAGCCAGCAAACCTGATCTTGACCTTTTTGATAAAGCCAATGAATTTATTTATATCATTGAATTTTCTGTCCCGTTTGACACCAGTGTGATTGGCAAGATTCAGGAAAAGCATGATAAATATGCGGACCTTGGCTTTGAAATGTCTCGCTTGCATCCCAAGTACACTGTCGCCAGGCTCCCCATCGTTCCCGGTGCCCTTGGTTTGGTACCTCCTGATCTCTTGGCGTAGATCAGGAGAGTGCCCGGATTCTCCACCGGGAGTACAGTCCTTCTGACACTCTGGGTAATGCAGAAGGCTGCAGTGTTGGGGAGCCTTCATATTCTCCAGAAAGTTCTTGTTGGGTTCAAATAAGCAGCGTTTCTTGGGAGAAGTCCCATTCGTTGTCTGGGCTCCGTGTAGAGGGGGCATGGGCCCTGAGCTGATGATGAGCCTTACCAGCCTGACTGTGCCAGGATCACCCCAACCCTCTCTGCTGCATACTATCTTTAATGTGTAAAACATAATAATAATAATGATAATGGCCATTTGTCATGCGCTACAATCCACACACTAGTGCATGCTCAAAGCGCAGGGGGAGAGGGAGAGAGTCAGTTATATACAGAGGGGAAAAGGTAAGTCTTAAGTCGTGATTTGAATGAGTGAGTGAGTTAATATTTAACGTCACATCGGTAATATTTCAGCCATATAGTGACGAGAAATGTTTTATAAAAATAATAAATTAAAGTTGCTAAAGAATCAGTCATCGAAGGACTGTAAAATAACTAGATTATCACAGATGGAGTCTAAAACTAGCATGAACATGTAAAACTATTTTATTTATGAAAACAATACAATATAAAAACGGGCTATAGATCGCCAACAACTGAAGGTAGATCATCATACTAGGAACCATGGGGACTTACATTACTTTTGCTACCTGCATGGACCCTAGTTGGATTTACACCATCCCTTCAGCCATTGGCGACAGAAGAGAAATCTAGCCATAAATTAAAAACACACTTATTCTACGATTAAAAAGCAGGTGCACTTAAATTGGCTTTGAAAGTTTTTGGACTTACGCACCCCCTCAGGAGGACAATAATTTTACGCTACTTCAACCCCCTTTGAGGGTACAGCCACTCACAATCTCAGTTACTAATTTAAACTACCAATAATAAAATATATATCTATTTACAAAGCAGTTCCTAAGTCTAATTTTTTTAAAAAGGCAATAATTAAATGAGAACTTATATGACTAAAAAGATCCTTCATAGTTTTTACTTTGAAATAAATATCCCTTGTGATGGAATATTCAACACAGTCAAGCAAGACATGCTTGACCGTGATTCGTTCATCACAAGGGATACAAAACGGAGTATCCTCACCTTTCAATAGGTACTCATGCGTATATCTTGTGTGGCCAATACGACATCGTCGTATGATGACCTCTTCAAATCTGGACTGACAACCCAAGTAAGTGTAACCGATAAAGGGTTTTATTGCATGTAATTTATTGATACCTACTTGGGTGTCCCACTTCTTTTGCATCAGATCACGGATGTAGGTTCTAATGCTAGCTTTATAATCAGAGTATGGGATAAGAAGTGGTGTCACAGATTTGTAGAGGGCTGCCTTAGCAGCAACATCAGCCATCGTGTTCCCAGAAATGCCAAAGTGGCTGGGCAACCAACAAAAGACGATGTCGCATTGGCCAGTAGCAAGTTCATTGTACAATTCAATAATTTCTAATAAAAGTGGATGTTTGCAAGATAGATTTTTAATAGCCTGAAGACACGAAAGAGAATCTGAAAAGATGATATATTGTTTATATTTACGGTGTTTATTAATATATTTAAGAGCTGTTAGTATTGCGTTTGCTTCTGCTGTGAAAATTGAACTGTCATTGGGTAGTCTGGAAGATATTGTTTTGGACCCAATGACAGTGGCGATTTGTACATTGATGTAGTGTAGAATTGTTGGGCTGAGGAGCCGTTATAATACCTCTATTCATAATTTGAAATGACGGAGTTACAATATATTTGTATATATGTTAGGCTGAAGAGCCGTTATAATACTTCTATTCATATACTGAAATGGAGGAATTACATTATATGTGTCTATTCGTTGGCCGAAGAGCCGTCGTAATACTTCTATTCATATATTGAAATGAAGCAAATACAATGTTTGTATATATTGTTAGGCTGAGGAGCCGTTATAATACTTCTATTCATGCATCTAAGCGTATGGTGTTTTATATATGTTGCTGGCTGAAGAGCCTTTATAATAACTGACGTCAGATATAATGACCGATATATTCATCTCTATTTGTATATCCCTTTGAGGCTGAAGAGCCATTATAATACAGTTACTTTAAAGATTGGTGTTGTACTGTTGGTTGAAGAGTCATTATACTGCTGTAACAGAGAGGAGTATTTATTAAACACGGACTCTATTTATCAGTAATGGTGATGTTATCACATTGCCCTGTTTATTTACATTATCAAAATATGAATGTTTTGTAAGGTTTATTCCAACACATGTAAGGTACCTTATATCTAAGGTGAACATAGTCTGCTGCAGACCCTCCAGTACAGGTTGCTGTTGCATACGTTGAGGGAACACGGTTCCAGAGTTTTTCTTCATGAAGGTTTATCTCTGGTTTTACGTGTCGGGCTTCAGCAACGGACTGCTAAGTTTAACATGTATTGTACCTAGTCTGGGTGAAATATTTGTCAGTGTAAACTGAATTTGAATGTGACATTGAAATAAACTCGGCCGTGCACACCTAGCAGCGTGTCCCAATGTTGATCATGAATGTGTTTTGTTGTTACTGAGCGTAACAGTGTTATGTAGGAGAATTGTAGTCTTCTCCATTGTCTGAGGTAAAATTTATTCTTTTCTTCTGCTGTTGTTTCTGCTGTTTCTGAAACTCAGGGACATAATTGGAGGAAGACGAATGTTTGGCGAGAGTTTCACCAACCTTTTTGGCAATGTCAGTCTGATCAGTTAACAAATTATCACCATCCTTCAGATGATGAATAGTAGATTTGGAACCTTTACCTTTTATCCTTTGTATCATGTTCCACACCTTTGAAATCGGTGTCCGTGAGTTTATCTTGGAAACATAATTTCGCCAAGACGGACGCTTATTCTGTTTAAAAGCACGTCGAGCCTTGACACTAGTGATTTTAACATTACTTAAATTATGAACTGTAGGATGCCGGCGAAAGTATTTCTCTGCCTTCTTCCTACACTTCCTGGCCTGTTTGCAATCATCAGTAAACCATGGTTTACGGATGTGTGGTGTCGCAGAGGACTTAGGAATAGTTTCATCAGCTATTATATTTAGCTTGTCCGAGAACAACTGAATAGGATCAATAACATTGACAAAACAGTCAGATTTCAATCGGTCAGAACAAAGAGTCTGAAATAAAGGCCAATTGGCCTTTTTAAAATTCCGCCTTGTTGTAGGAGGCTCATCATTAGGGTTTATAGCGGAAAGCATTGTGGGAAAATGGTCACTTCCACACAGGTCGTCGTGGACCGACCATTCAAATTCGTTATAAATGTTTTGATCTGTTAGTGACAGATCAAGTGCAGAATATGTTCCTGTACCAGGATGCTAATATGTGGCTGATCCATCATTAAATATGCATAAATTATTATTTGAAATGAAATCCTCAAGGAGTTTACCTTTAGTGTTAGTTGTGGAACTTCCCCACAGAGGGTTATGTCCATTAAGATCACCCATGATAATACAGGGTTTCGGGAGCTGGTCAAATAGATCCTGAAGATCGGACTGCTGAAGAACTGAAGAAGGAGAAATATACAAAGAGCAAAGTGTAAAGGTTATCTGTAAAGTAAGACGGACAGCAACAGCCTGAAGATTGGTTTTAAGAGGAACCGGGATATGGATAATACCCTGCCTCACAAGAATAGAAGCACCACCAGTGGCCTTATCACCTGGAGGTGAGAATGAATGAATTGAATTGTACCGACGCAATTCAAATCGATCTGTACTTTTTAGGTGTGTCTCTTGTAGACTAAAAGCTGATGGTGTACGATCTTGCGATAATAATTGTAGATCATTAAAATTGTTCCTAAGGCCTCTGCAATTCCATTGTATTAATGCCATAAAAAATGTTTAGGGAGGCTCAACTGGAGATCGTGAGCGCGAGGCCGCGCCACTCCTACACCCTGTTTGTGAAGGAGTGATCTCCATGTCAAGCGGATCAAAAAGATTCTGAACCGCCACAGGAGGAGAATGCTCTTCTGAATGTTGAAGAGTTCTGGCCTGTCTTCTCAATTTTTTCTTTTCTTTGCTAGTAAGACGAGCAGCACTCTGAGTAGCTTGACTGGAAGTAATGTCCAAAGTTTGTGATTGATGGGTCTCCTCAGTCTGGGAGGCTGATGAGCGCTGACCATCTTGTGATGAGTGAGTCGTGCCATCAAAGGTTATCTGGGCGTCATTAATCCAGGATATCACTGTCTGACAAGAAATTGAAACAGTTGAAACAGAAGAAGGAGCAGGAGATGGAACTGTAGCAGAGTATGTGAGACCTGTAGCTGGTTTTGATTGAGCTAGTACCAATTTTTTGGCTTCAAAGTATGAGATATTGTTAGTACATTTCAATTTCAGGATTTTGGTCTCATACTCAAATTTTGGACAAGCTTTCGATGGTGCCAGATGTTCACCACCGCAGTTGACACACTTGATGTCATTAGTACAGTCAGTACTGCCATGAGCACCACTGCAGCGTGAGCATACTGACTTGCCAGTGCAAGACCTCGCACCATGTCCAAACTTCTGGCAGTTGTAACACCGGAGTGGATTTGGTACATATACCTCCACTCCGATATTACAGTATCCTACTTTAATAAATTTGGGAAGAGTACTCAAACAAAATGTCAAAAGGTAAGTATTTGTTTTGATAAAAGTTGACTTTCGTTTCCTGCTAAAACGTTTAACTGAAGTGACTCCCTGGTCACCGCCACCGCCTTCTGGCATGGGACTCTAGGCAATTAGATACATTCATAATTTATACACTGAAAGTGTAAACGACCAAATACCCAATACTAAAAATGTGCAAAATTAGTAACCATGCACAGGGCTTGGCGTGACCAGCCGATTGATTGAACCGGGCCAGTTCAACCACTCGTCAAGGTGAAGTAAGGGGCGAAGTGGTGTGTTGGGCAAAGGAACACTGTTCCTGGAACCAGTGCCCTCAACCACCAGCCTCCCGTCCTCCACCGACACAGGGGCGCAACCCACGGCAAACGGGTTGGTGGACCAAATATCCCCCCGGGTCCACAACGGGGGGTTGAAGGGCGCTTAGCGTTACCCAGCACCCACCACGAGGAGGTGGCCCTTCATGGGTGCCTCGTGATTTGAAAGCTGTCAGAAAATCAGAGTCTTTGATGTGGACTTTGATGTGGAATTCCATTGTCATGGGGCTGCATGAAAGAACGATCGTTTACCATATGAGGAAAGTCGGAAAATTGGTACAGTAAGTAGGAGCTGGTTCTGAGATCGAAGAGTTCTGTCTGGAGTGTATACAGCGATCAAGTCAGTGAGGTAGGATGGGGCTTGGTTGTGGAGGCATTTGGAGACAGTGCAGAGAACTTTAAAATTGATACGTGATTTAATGTGGGAGCCAATGAACTGATTTGAGGACTGGAGTAATGCGACATGATTTTGACTGTAACGAAATGATGCGGGCGGCCGTATTCTGTATTTTCTGTAGTCTTTTAGGCTGAGCCCTGTTACGACCTACAAGCAGCCCGTTGCAATAATCTAATCTGGAGGAAATTAGACATCTGACTAGAATCTTCGCACTTTCTTCTGTGATGTACTCCCGGATGTTCCAAATCCTGCGCAATGGAAATAGCAGGTTTTACAAAGTCTGTCGATATTTACATCCATGGCGAGATCCGACTCTAGCCATACACCAAGATCCTGCACCAAAGGAGAAAAAGGAACCTGTGAGGAACCTTTTGTTTTACTATCACTTGTGATAATCTTCAGTTGTTGTGATCTGCCAATAGGTAATACTTCAGTTTTATCATCATTTAGTTTTAAAACTCTACTTGTCATCCATGGTTTTATCTGGGTTGTGCAGTTTTCAATGTTCTTGAAAGTAGCTGCTGCTGTATCTGGTGTAAAGGTACTCACAAGCTGGGTATCGTCAGCATAGGCGTAGTGGGAGGTATGGAAGGATTTGATGATGACAGAAAGTTGATTAATATACAGGAGGAAGAGGACAGGTCCCACAACGGAGCCTTGAGGGACACCACATGATAGAGTGGACTTCGTGGAGAGTTTATCAGCTACTAACACTGCCTGGCTTCTGTACTGTCAGGTAAGAGGAAAACCATGACAGAGCACTACCACCTATTCGAACGTGATGTTCCAGAGTATGTAGCAGCTTCTTATGATCGACTGTATTGAATGCTGCACTTAAGTCCAAAAGTACCAGTGTAGCCATGTTTCCACTATCCACGATACATCCACAGCAAAAATAACATAGTTTCCGTTCTTGCGGAAAGTTGGGATCTTGCCAATGTGACGTTAATTATTAACTCACTCACTCTTGCGGAAACATAATGGATACTGGGTAATTTAGGTTTCCGCTAGATTTCAGTTGCCGGAAACAGGCAATGAGAGTTTCCGCACAGTTTACAAAACTGAAACTAACAAATCTAGGTTTCCGTCAAGGTTCTACAACTGAAACTGTCATTATGAGTTTCCATTTAGATTCAATTCGCTGAAACATTCATAGTAAAAATGACTTAGCTTCCGCTGTTGCGGAAACCTATTGGATACTGGGTAATGTAGGTTTCCGCTAGGTTTCTGTACCCCGTGGACATTGGTGATAGACTAGTTATTTTACCGTCCTTCGCAGACAGGTAAGTATATAAGCTTGTTTTTATTTCATAAACACATTTGCAAATTTACGACTTCCATAGTCACAGCATGGCTGCCGATATGACTTTGATACTCACTCACTCACCATTCTACATACAGAAACTTACAATTGTGAAGTACCATTTATTTCATTTTACATGAAAAAAACAAAACAAACACAGTAACACAGTCACTGTTATGATTCAGCTGTTTCATTATTTTGAATAGCTCACATTTCAATAGAACTCAACAAAAAAGCAAAGCATTATGTATGTATGTGCGTGCGTGCGTGCGTGCGTGCGTGCGTGCGTGCGTGTGTGTGTGTGTGATGAATATCATAGTGGATGTTTGGCGATAGTAGTGACAGAGAGTGTGTGGCTGAATGTCAAGGCGTGCAAATAAATGTCCGATGCAGCTATGTTTTATTACTGTGTTAAAGTTGTATGTTATTATTGTTTTTCACCACTAGCATGATTTTAGTGACAAATTTCATATTTAAAATGCTATTTCCAAATAATAACTGAATGAAAGTTTAACTGATGACATTACTACTTTGTTATAAATGATAGATGATTTCTTAAACTGGATTGAGATATATGTTTTGCTCTGTTCTTTAATGCTATATTATTAGTTATATGTATGATATTTATTTGCCTTAAATGCTAATTCATATTCATGTTGAGAAAATAAAACAGTGAATCGTATGTAAACGTTATGATTATAACAAATTGCTTAAATTGTTTTCAACAAGAGTTTATAATATGAATAAATAAGAAAGTTTAAAATTTGCTCTATGAAACGCATATGAAAACCTGTGAACCTGAAACTGGTAACTGAAACTATGCGGAAATTATGTCGGATTGTTGGTAACTGAATCTCTGCGGAAACGTGTTGGGGTCTTAATAACTGAAACCTTGCGCAAACCTGATGGATTCAAAGTTAACTGAAACTCAACGGAAATCTGTTGGAGTGTTGGTAACGGATACCTTGCGGAAACCTGTTGGAGTGTTGGTATCGAATACCTTGCGGAAACCTGTTGGAGCGTTGGTAATGGATACCTTGCGGAAACCTGTTGGAGTGTTGGTAACGAATACCTTGCGGAAACCTGTTGGAGTGTTGGTAATGAATACCTTGCGGAAACCTGTTGGAGTGTTGGTAACGAATACCTTGCGGAAACCTGTTGGAGTGTTGGTAACGAATACCTTGCGGAAACCTGTTGGAGTGTGGGTAACGAATACCTTTCGGAAACCTGTTGGAGTGTTGGTAATGGATACCTTGCGGAAACCTGTTGGAGTGTTGGTAACGGATACCTTGCAGAAACCTGTTGGAGTGTGGGTAACGAATACCTTGCGGAAATCCTTAGAAAGTGGGTAATTGTAAGTTTCCGTCATTACGGAAACTCAATGTAAAAGAACGGAAACTCACTGGATTCTAGGTGGAAACTTAAGATTCAGTCCACTTTCCAATGCGGAAACCAAGTTATTTTTGCTGTGATCTAAGATCATTGACCACTCTCAGCAGTAAGTTTTCAGTGGAATGATGCTGTCGGTATGCAGATTGAAAAGAGTCCAATATGTTGTCCCATCAGCGGTTTTGTGGCGGCTCTTTCAATCAACTTGGACAGGAAGGAGAGGTTAGAAACTGGCCTGTAGCTTTTCATGACATTAACATCAAGTTTCTCGTTCTTGATGAAAGACTTAACAATAACATCTTTCAACAATTTTGGAAAAATTTCCCGACGACAAGCTTTTATTGATGATATCTGAGATGGTCGGTAGTAAAATGTCGACATGCTCCACTACAAGCTTTCATTGATGATATCTGTGATGGTCGGTAGTAATATGTCGACATGCTCCACTACAAGCTTTCACTGATGATATCTGTGATGGTCGGTAGTAATATGTCGACATGCTCCACTACAAGCTTTCACTGATGATATCTGTGATGGTCGGTAGTAATATGTCGACATGCTCCACTACACGCTTTCACTGATGATATCTGTGATGGTCGGTAGTATTATGTCGATAGCTCCACTACAAGCTTTCACTGATGATATCTGTGATGGTCGGTAGTAATATGTCGACATGCTCCACTACAAGCTTTCATTGATGATATCTGTGATGGTCGGTAGTAATATGTCGACATGCTCCACTACAAGCTTTCATTGATGATATCTGTGATGGTCGGTAGTAATATGTCGACATGCTCCACTACAAGCTTTCACTGATGATATCTGTGATGGTCGGTAGTAATATGTCGACATGCTCCACTACAAGCTTTCACTGATGATATCTGTGATGGTCGGTAGTAATATGTCGAGATGCTCCACTACAAGCTTTCACTGATGATATCTGTGATGGTCGGTAGTAATATGTCGACATGCTCCACTACAAGCTTTCACTAATGATATCTGTGATGGTCGGTAGTAATATGTCGACATGCTCCACTACAAGCTTTCACTGATGATATCTGTGATGGTCGGTAGTAATATGTCGACATGCTCCACTACAAGCTTTCACTGATGATATCTGTGATGGTCGGTAGTAATATGTCGACATGCTCCACTACAAGCTTTCATTGATGATATCTGTAGTAATGGTCGGTAGTAATATGTCGACATGCTCCACTACAAGCTTTCATTGATGATATCTGTGATGGTCGGTAGTAATATGTCGAGATGCTCCACTACAACCTGACCTGGGACTGGATCACTCTGACATGTAGTAACGTTGGCTGTCTTGATCAGAGCACGAACTTCAGATACTGTAAAGGGTTGGAAGTCAACTAGTAGAGTTCCTTTAAACGGCATTTCCTCTTGGTGCATGACCTGTTGGGAGCCTTGGAGAAGAGTATTCCGGATATCTTTGATTTTAGAATCAAAGAAAGTATTGAATTGTTCAGCTAGTTCAGAAGCAGTAGCTGATGTCGGCAGGATTACCTCAGTTTTCCCACCCATGAGTTAGTTCAAGCATGTCTGAAGATGACTTGGTTTGTAGCAAGATCAACAATCTGCTGTCTGCAGTATGCACGTTTGCTTTCTTGAATAAGTTTACGACACTTACTCCTCATAGACTTGTATATTTGACGGTCAATCTCGAATTTTAACTTACGCCACGCTCGTTCCGCCCGGCGTCTTTCTGTTTTTGCCGGAACTCTTGTGGTGTAGAAGGAACCGCTCTAGCGTGTTCCGATCATACATCTCAGGCAGACAACCCTCCGTCGTTGTGAATGGACAAATATCATACTACCAGGAGCTAGAGCTTGGTGTTCCCCAAGGGCCCGTCCTAGGTCCTCTGTTGTTCACCATATACACATCCCACTCGGTGACTTAGTGAGATATTTCGGATTGGGTCTGCACTTGTATGCAGACGACACCCAGAAACATTTCTAGTTTTCACAACCTCACGTGTGCAGTCAAGACTATCCTCGCCTGTATTTAGCATAGGAGGTTGTTCCATCAAGCCCAGTTCACATAGATACAAAATGTGAACTCGACATTTGTTAAATAACATTCAAAAGAACTGGAGACAGCTTTTAGAAAACAGAATTATTTGCTTAAATCAATCTAAACATTATTAATGTGGTTTCTCAAAAGTTAAATGTTCGATGATATTCTATGATAAACTGATTAAGAACAACAATACTCCTAAGGTAATATTATTCGTTTATTCGTTTTTAGGCCATCGGCCCATGTACATCATTGAACATTAATATACTCACAATGATTATACACTGCGGAGAGAAACAATATTTAACATATTTTGCTACATTTAGAATAATTTCATGATCTTTACTGCGTACTAGTAACTTATAATAATAAGAAGTAGGGTTATCAGAAAATCTAGATGGTATATATTTACTCTGTTATCAAATTATACATTGGGCAGACAAACAAACAGTGTATAGCATTTTCAACTACATTATCATTACAATTCTTACAGAAGCACAAACATTCATCTATACCCTACCTACGACCAATAGTTGTTTGAATAGGTAACTCGTCTAATCTAAACAAACATAAATATCTCCTAAACTCCCAATATCTAATATTCATGATATAATATTCTGCATCAAAACACGATTTTAACTGGAGATAATATTTTAACCTATCAGATGTACTTATGTTATTAAAATAAACATGTATATTACATTCACGTAGGCGTTGATAAAAAGCATTAAAAACATATCCACATTTCCAATATCCTGAAACAGCCAACATCATCAAATCCGAAATTGAAATGTAATTGCCTTACCCAACTTGCCCATGTTGTCCTGCCAGATTCCTCAAGTCGTTTCATTAAAAGATAATTCTGCCTGGGATACCTACTACACTCCATCCTCAAACGTTTGCACCAATAGTTCACACATTTAACATGATAATCTACATACAATTGATGTCTACCACGCCAAAACAGCATTACTAGAATTATATTTGCTAAACCCTAGCTAGAAATTAGTATAAAATTATTCTAGCACTAAATATATCTGATATCCCCCCAAATCGGCACCATACAGGTTTAATTTTAATGTCAGACAATTTAAATGAAATATTAGCTGGCAATCCTGGGAACTTAAAAAGTAACTTTGTGATGAAAAATAGAGCCTTATTACCTTTGATAGCTAACGTATCAACACACTTTGTCCATGACAATCTATTTGAGAAACACAAACAACAAATAATTGTAATAAGTAGTAACCTTTATCTGAGAGCCACTAAAAAACCATTTGATTAAGACCAACGATACTCAGGTACACAACATGCTGTGAGTTTTGCGTCCGATGGCCAAAATATTCGCTCTGACTCTGTATATGTGTTTGTCTGCACCACTCCCTTAATTGTGGGTTTTACCAAATTGGTCAACATTCGTGACCAGAATCACTTTTGATTTTGACAAGCCTTGAAATCACTGAAATACTCCTAAAAGCAGTGTTCAACCAAATCGAGTTCAGCTGTGGTTCCTATACCATGGGATCAGCTGTGGTACCTATACCATGGGATCAACTGTGGTACCTATGCCATGGGATCAGCTGTGGTACCTATACCATGAGATCAGCTGTGGTACCTATGCCATGGGATTAGCTGTGGTACCTATACCATGAGATCAGCTGTGGTACCTATGCCATGGGATTAGCTGTGGTACCTATACCATGGGAATAGCTGTGGTTCCTATACCATGGGATCAGCTGTGGTACCTATGCCATGGGATTAGCTGTGGTACCTATACCATGGGATCAGCTGTGGTACCTATGCCATGGGATTAGCTGCGGTACCTATACCATGGGAATAGCTGTGGTTCCTATACCATGGGAATAGCTGTGGTACCTATGCTATGTGATCAGCTGTGGTACCTGTACCATGGGATTAGCTGTGGTACCTATGCCATTGGATCAGCTGTGGTACCTATACCGTGGGATTTGAGGTTCATCAGCAATGAAAAGCACGAGGCTACAGGGTGTGAGGTGGCATTTATTATTTTATGTATAATTGCACATTGATTATTGCGGAACGAATCCACCAGGGTATAATGTCCTCCTTCAACATGAAACCCTGAACAAGTTGGCATCAATGTACACTTGCTGAGGTAGCATGTCATAAATCAAATACACCAAGATTGAGACACATGGTACACCCCAGTTATCTGCCCCTGCTTCAAGTACATGCTGCACATAACATGATTATTACAACATAGATTCCAGAACAAATAAAATAAATACAAATCACATTTTTTAAATTTACACGCATATATACCATGGAAGTATATAATACATCTATACTGACTTTCAGACGTATATATACAAATCGCATTAAACAATTTCAATTTTTGACTATTGTAAGGTTAGTATCTGTGCCTTCATTGATAATCTTTGCTGGAGCATGCTTCACCTGTACTGTAACATTGGGCGACCACTTCTCAGTTTGCTCATATCTCGACATCTAAAGGTGTGTTCTTTGTACATAAACAGGTATATCTGAAACTACACTAGCAGGACCTACGACAACAAAAATATTGTCCTGCAGCACAAAACTATAACACTGCCACACACACCCCCCTACCCATGAATGACGTCCTCGTTATGGAACCAAATACATTGCAAGAAGCTTCAAAACAATTGTCTATCTATGACCTATAACGCTGCAACAATAAATCATTACACTTTCTCTGGGTGAAACAACACGATGTTTCTTTGAGGCAGGTTCATCCTTTACTGTATTTTCTTGGGTGTCTACAACGTGGCTTGTCATTTCATCATGAACAGAAGGGGTGTCAGTGGGACCATTAGCAACTTCAACATGACGGTTTCGTTACTTCTAACATTCTTGGCAGAGACTGAAACATATGTTGTTACACTACCATTAGATCTATTTCCAGGTTTGAACAAATATGTTATTACTTTGATCCATCTTTCCACAGTCTAAAAAGATCTGAACTTTTACCGGGGCTGTAACTTAGCAAAACAGGTCGCCTTGGCCCTACAGTTCGTCGATCGATAAAAATGGTTGAGTTTGTATGGAAATATAACGATTCGTTATCACAAAAGATCTTTCGGTTTTTCCCGTTCCTCATTATTTGTTAATAATTGTCAGTCACGTGGCCGCGTTAACTTACGAATTCCAAGAAAGCAAACGGGGCGTTTGACCATAAACACCTCGGGATTTTACGATGATTAGCCTGAAAAGATATAGGTCCAAAAACATGAATGACTTGGTAATTACTGAAGTGTTGCTATATCTAAAGATTTCTTTTCTTATTACATGTATTTCTCTCAACAAAGACAATTCAACTTGATTTGCGTAACATTTTGCACACTGGTTTATCTTCGATTTGGGGTAGAGATTTCACTAACAGCTATAGCATATAATACAGCCTCCCAGATGCATCCCTGACATAATGCCCTTGCACCGTTACATTTTCACTCATTGACCCATACGTATACATTCTACCTTGACCAAATATATAACACAAACCCGTTGTCTTTATTTAATAATACCAAGATCTTTGTCACACAAGAAACTAGTTTCTTCCACACACACTCCCCATGAAGTGATGGACCATGAGTTTCACCACCTCTGCATTTGGATGTAAACCCGGAACTTCAAATGCCAAAGTCATCGGAATAAAATCAAGAAAGATAACTCGGTCCTTGATCAAAGAAAATTCTTCTTTCAAGATTGGATCATACGACATAGCATTCATGTCTCCAAATTTATCCCTTTCAAAACGTCTGAAGGTGCTCGTTCCTTTGACTACCACGATTGCTTTTGGGACCCTCAAAATAAATTCTCTGATGCTTTTCACGTTCCTCCGAATATGACCTCTAAAAACATCAGGTCCAAAATTGACCAGATGAGCTAATACATGAAACACTACAATATCTCTGGAATAGCTTGGAATCTTATCAAGGTACTGTTTCAAGGGTTTGTTAAACATTGCGTTAGTCCAGCCATTCCCTGTGTTGAAAGGAAATTCATGGGGTCCACAGAAAATTGAGCTGTTTGTGTCGCTTAGATAAGCTACTTGTGGCTTGTATTTTTCGTAAAGAACCATCTCCTTCCCAAGGAAACGTGAAATGTATTCAAACCATTGCCTGGTTGTAGAATCTCCATACAGCCACAGGCGCTTGTTTGTTAGGCATCGCTTATAGTCCAGTACTGTATGTTGTATTGAGTACCGGCAGTGTTGAGAGTACCAGGATGTCGTTTTGTTGTCACGTGAGCTGTACCCTGAAGAAAAGTCGTCCTTCCAGGTGTGACTTGCTGGTAGTTCAGAACAGCTGGTCCGTGACAAAGGGCGAAAGGTACCTGTCCATAAGAAATGTTATCGTCACTGGCTACAGCTATATTTATATTACTTAATATGTTATTGTGATATTCATGTGAGATGAGTGCGTGAGAATGGTGTTTTCGGCTTTAAGTAATATTGCAGCAATATAACGGGGAGGAATTTAACAGATGACATGTTTAAGACGAGACAAACGCCGTGTTTATAAACCTATAGTTAATATCTCAGAAAGGGTATTAAAAGTACAATGGAGAATGACATGATTAGATTTGTGTTTTTAGGTTTAACCCCGCACTGAACAGTGTTCCAGCTGTTGGACGCCGGTCTGTCGATCATCGAGTCTGGACCAGATTGACATCATGTGCTTTGTTGACCTTCGCAGAGGGTATACGATGAATGCATAAGCCATAAATTATGAACGGCCATTAAGTCGACTCATTAAGACAAGCACGGGTTGCTATAAACTTACTCTAACCCGGATCGTCACGGACCACATTGATCAGAGGTGGGTTTGGGTGAGGTAATTGTGGTCAACGTCATGTTAACGTTTCCTCCATCCAAAATGGAAGTGAAAGCACTTTTGTGACTAACTACTATTCTGAACGGATGCAAACTAACTGTACTATTCTGAACTAAATAAAACCAAGCGTGTGCTCTTCTTCAGCGTGGAAGGAGTATATTGCTTACCTCGAGTTATGGACGTGGTAATTCTCCGTAAAATCTGATGAGGAGGATGTCTTTCAAAGACAAAAACAAGATATCAGTTACAAACGTTTTGACTTCATTTATAATCTTCGAGGAAGTTAAAATAAATGTGTTATTAACTTTCAGTTACCTTCGCTGCTATATAGTGCCTGAATTGTTTATGTATTTCAGCATAACGTAACTGTATGATGACTTTAGTTGGTTTCAGGTTTACCTACTTTGAGAATCATGCACACAGCTTTCAAGTCTGAGATCATGAAGTTACAGTTACAATTATTATATATTTCACGTGTATTACAGTAACCGAAATCCTGATATAAATCATTATGGATGATAAAACAACGTATACAGGGGAAGGGGTGTGAAAACATCGCCAGGCTCACCTTTTTATGAAGAGTTTTTCGGCAGGTGTGTGATAATCACCCGCTACAACTGATTGGTGGCTTTTCAACGTCGAACATGAAAGAAGTTTTGTTTGGGGTCTTTCGCAAAACCATGGATGTCCGCCATTTCTTTCAGTATAGTTACACATTTTCTCTGTTGTCTTGGTTATGTTGCATCGAGTTACCTCCCTTAAAGGCCCCTTTCCGAACAAAGCATATATGAATGTGTATGGAGCATTTGCTGAACGAAGTCTGTCTTTGATATTTAGAAGTTGTCTTGTCCAAGCAATAGATACCAGAATGACAGGATGTCCCTCCCAGAATGCTCTTATAATTCCTGTGT
The DNA here is from genome assembly GCF_003918875.1 of Haliotis rubra. Taxonomy (NCBI): domain Eukaryota; kingdom Metazoa; phylum Mollusca; class Gastropoda; order Lepetellida; family Haliotidae; genus Haliotis; species Haliotis rubra. The sequence continues at coordinate 147,979 of NW_025767568.1, forward strand.
AGCTTCCGTTTCCGTGATCAACGACGTGGCCGGAAGTTCTGTATCTGCCATCAATAGATTTCATCCATATCCGTACGTCATCTCCTCCTGTATCAACTCTTTTGCCCTCTTCGTCCTTCAACATGATGGAGACATTTATGACGTCTCCGACTTGAAACTGATCCATTCCAGTGATGTGTACTTCGGAATAAAGCGGATCAGCAACGCCAGTGTCACTTGAAAGTGGCAGGTGCAGTCTTTTCCTTGGATGTGTGAAATGTGCCTGAATTGATATATCTCGATCATTTTCTTTCCCTTCTGATTCAGTTTTTGACGACACGACTGAGATGGATGTTGGCACCATACCAGTACTGCTGGAACTGACAAAATAGAAATATACACATGGAACAAAGTATTGCAGCATGATATGGAAACAGTTAACAAGTTAATATGGTAACTGGATTGATGTAATAAGAAATCAATGGTATACACGTACGGTGCTATACAGAAAAGCGTGCTATATCATCATTATTTGATCATCATTCATAAGCCCATGCTCAAGATATTGTCGAAATCGACCAATCCTCTCAGGTGTCTTGTTCTTGTGGAAATTACCCTTCTATTTGAGAATATAGGTACCGTGTAGGGGTAAATGGATCAAGGCTAGCTCACTGTTTTTGTTAGACTCGGGTCCCTGGATTTTCCTGTCAGATATAGAAACACCCAATCAACATGTTAATATATTCCCCTAGGAATGTGTTTCACCTGTTGTATAGACACCAGCTGATCAACAAGAGTGTACCACAGGTCGTCATCAACACTGCACATCGTCGGTTACGTCGTGACTGCAGCATCGTTAGGGTCATGACACACTTCACCTTCTGCAGCTGCTTGACCTGGAGTATAATGCCCAGAGGAAATATTACTTGATACATCCTTCATGCGCTCATGCGTGATACTAGGAACAAATGAAGGACAATGACACACAGGCCATGGAGAGTCAGATTATCGAATTCTAAATGAGGTAATTGTTAGAGTGGGTGTTGATTAAACACCGCATTAAATACCTGTGTTCAAAGTATGTGCACCTATGTTCAATTGCCAAACTGCCCAAATAAGTCTTGAGCCCGATTCCAGTCTGGAATTAAAAGTAGCGCACCTGTTGAGTCCATAATGCTTTTTATGGTCATGGGCGTATCCATGTATTTTATTATGTACCTGTACTACACAAAAACACAATCAGTTTGTTCCCGCTGCCAGTACAAGTTTGTATACACTACGTTGACCCATCACCTTTGCTGTGTAGTGGATATTGTGAATTAAAACACGTCATCCCCAAAAGTTGTTTTACAGAACTGTGTCGGGCATGGGCTGGGATAAGCATCAGAATGACAACAATAAGTCAATGCTAAAACTGTTAACAAACATGTAACGTTTGAAGTGTGAAAGCAATGACACCATAGTCGTTGTCGGGTTAAGGTGGAGCAGAGTATATTGACATCTTCTTTCCAATTGTAACACATATAACCGTAGACTGTGTGGGGTTCCTTTTCAAAATGGACGATAATTCTGCTAATGAACGATAAAAGGATAACAATGTACACAACAACAAATGATAGAAACCGGCTGCCAGCAAAACAAAGTTAGGCCACTATATTGACTAACCAAGGTGACTAAAGATCCACCAGTGTGGTGCGTAAGGCATGGTTTAAAGATCACATATACCCTAGGGGGGTACAAATACATAAATCACTAACTCGCATCGCTATAAATGAAACCCCGTCATTAAAACTACTCACTTCGGTCTTTAAGTAACTTAAATCGACCTTTTTGAGAACAGTGCACAATTCTCACCCGCGAACGAAATTTCAACCAATCAGAGCGGGGCGTCTCTGTGACGTCATATGAGGAATAGGTATGAGGGCCGATGCAGAATCTACATTTCAGGGGGTATATTATCTTGTTTACAGGTTTGTAAAAACCTGAAATCGTGACAACTGTTGTGGAAAATGAAAGCTATATGTTCGCACAATCTACTGTCATTTAATTTTGTCTCCTGCTTTGCCTAGTTTCCGAGTTACAACTTGTTTTCATAGACGATTCTGTCAAAATCGCTTGGTGTCGTTAGGCCTTATTTGTATAATGACTGATCCAAATTGATCCCATTTCTGTGTTTTTTTTACCTCGATATTTAATCATGTCATGTAAAAATCTGTTTGTATTCCCAAAACAGTGTCGGCCCATAAGTTTTCACATGCAATACAGCAATTAATACTCCCTTGTTGTAACCCGTGTTAGGTGGTATAAACCTACACATGTTATTTGTCATCATTCACTTGATGGTCAGTTAATGAATTTATAACAGGTATAATTAGTGGTAACACACTTAGATTACGCGACAAAGGTTCCCATTTGGCATTTCTTGTGTCTGGAGTAAATATTCAACATTGTGAACATCGATCAAAGGATTAACCGATAACACGCTGATTGATTAATTACTTTTACCTTATACAGCGGATTTGTCAAAAGGTAGTGTTTATGTATGTAGATTTACTAATATATACTGAATACACTCTGTCGTGTCGGTGTCTGCGTAAAAACAACGTCCTTCTTTCAAAGGATTAACCGGCAATACATTGATTGATTGCCCATTATTGGCTAATTAAATTACTGTTTTTAAAGAAAGGCAGACATTATGCAATTAGTTGCCAGGTGTGCTATCTTGGGTGACCAATGAGACTATACACCAATGTGAAATACCTGAAAAGATTTATCACTTTTTCGTATATTAAACTGTTAAAAGACACATCACTTGGAACAGCTGCAGATGAATGGCATATCACTCGTTTTTGTGGATATTGATGGATACATTCCTCGAACAAGGTAATAGCCTGACATTGTTCCTATAACTTTAATCTGTTTTAATTTTAATATTTGCATTTTGTTTTTATTCATTTGTCGTAGCATTCAACAGAATCATTGTTTTCGCCGTGAAGTGTAATGAGACAGACAACATACAGTGGACTCTGTCAATACCGGCCTCTCTTAACACCGGCACTCTGTCTACATCGGCACAAAGTTTCAGTCCCGGCAGAAATGCACGTTATTATCATTTAGAAACCTCTGTAAACATCGGCATCTGTCTATTCAGGATATCGGCATTGTTTTTCAGTCCCAACGAACAAGTTGTTATGAAAACGAATCTGTAAAAACCGGCACATGAAAGACGGCGTAACCCTTTGATGCAATTAGGTCCAAATGATGTAACAACACAATTCGTTGTGACTCCCGAGATTATTCAGAAACGGGAAGTGTTAATCAGTACCTTGTTAATCATTGAGTGGTAGTGCGTAACACTTACATAGAGTAATTAATACATGTAGTGGGCAGTTTGACTGTATAAACAAGCAAGTGTTTACATTTTGTTGATTCGCTGGTATTTACTCCGTGATTATTCAGAAACGGAAGTGTCAATCAGTTTCTTGTTAATTAGTGAGTGGCACGTGTCACTTACATAGAGGCGAATCGTTTGATGGCGTGTATCGTTCGAAAGCTCTGAACATCAACAATATCACTGTTCTCTTGCCGAGAGTATTTTCACATTTGTAAGAAGCGATTTTATTGGATAAAGATTGGTTTCTAACGACGCTTTTTCACTACACTCTGCTTATAAGGGTCGTGATTGGTCAAAATCAGACACGTGACCTAAGCAGCCAATCATATTATGGAAATGGATACCGTCCCCTAAAAGCGAAAAGTTTTAGATTAAGGCGAAAAGTTTTGGGTAAAATAATGCTATTCTGAACATATTAAGAAAGACATCGCTACCTATCGTAAATCATGGAACGCATTGGACATATCGTGCTAGGTTATGGCCTATGACAAAAATGCTTCAGCATATATTTTCACATTAAGCATCGTGTGAAAGCCGAGATGTAACTTGTCAGTGACTTGACTTACATTGCATGATCGCTCAAAGAATGGAAATAGTAATTTTATATGTACGTTTGACAACTTTTATGAATGTTATTGTTGATTTCAATTTATTTAATGATTTCCTCGATGTTTGAAACATCGTTACTTTGCTCTTTGACAATGCTATTGTAGACCCGCTGCGAAGCATAAACAAGAATCGTTGTTTGCAATAACATTGCGAAAAAATAGTTTATAATTTTAATTCTGCCGATAATATATGATCAGTTGAAATTTAATAAGAGATTTCAGACATTTTTATTTGATTTAAACAACATGAATGTGCATTCAGACACTGCCTTGTTTCTTATTCAAACATCTTGTTAATGCTAAAGTGACAGTACGACAGCGAACTTCCGTGTGCGCAGGCGTCATAAGCGAACCTAGCTAAACCGGCACTCTGTCAAAACCGGCATTTTTACTTGGTCCCGACTGATGCCGGTATTGACAGAGTACACTGTACACTAGGGTGTGTGTGCGAATTATGATTCACATTGGCAAACTATAAAATATTACAGTTCTGTTATAAATTCACTATAAGTATCAGCAGATCGTCTGCTTTTCATTTAGTTTCAAAATGCATACAAGTATGATAATAAACTAATTAGGATTATAAGACCAAACATAAAGACGTACAGTGACTAGTATCTACATACACAAACTGCGGGGTCCTGTGGAAATCTGTGCATGGTGACACCATCGCTCGACCCCTAGGACCAATTGACGACAAAGCAACGATTCTGCATGTCGTCGTTGATGTCGAGGAATCATCAAAATGATGAGCGTGCTACACACTTTCTATACAACTAACTGAAAATCGTTCCTCATATGACGTCACTGCAGTGCTCTGGCGACAGAGTTACGTAACCTGTCTGTGGTTTCGTTGGCGGGCGAGAGTGAAACAGGCGACTTTTTGGCAACTTTGGAGGTCGCCTTCGCCTGTTGGCATTTCGGCAGACCTATCTCTGTATCAATTTCCCAGTTGTACTTTTAGGAAAGTCACTATGTTGCAGTTGAGATTATTTTAATATAAGTCATAAAATGCAAATAAATAATATATGAAAAATAGTTCATAAAGGTTTTTTGGTTGTAGTATTTTATAGGTTATTTATTTCATGTGTGGTGAGAGAGTTCATCAATTATATTGATGACAAAGGTAGCATTTCAAGAGAAATGCATTTGTTCTGAGATCACTGTATATATTTAGCTCTTGACAAGGTCAAGGCTGTCAGGCAAGGCTCATAGTTCAAGGTTGTGTCATGTGAGGTCACGACACTAGCAATTGTTTATCATGTGGTCAGTTATGCTGATTTCTGATTGGTTAATTGGCAAACAGTTGGTTCTGTATGTTGCACCTGAGCAATTAACCTTCACTTCACATTGGGACACAGAGATTGACAGGTGAGCCATCTTGTGTTGGCGTGGCATTTTTACAGTGCTTGTTGGTACAGGTAAGACAAGTATTATAATCCAATTGATAGTAAAATAATATTGTATCTTTAACTATAATTGCATTGTAGTTTCTTGTAGTTAATAAATTAAAATTAATAATTTACAATAGTTTAAATAAGCTTTTTGAAATATTATCTTTACAAATTTACAGTTACTTTCCAAATTAAATTATTCCACTTCATAATATAATTCCTTGCACATTATCATTCCCAAAAGTGTGATTTGTGACTGAATGAATAGCTGTACTGTTTGTGTACTACAGACAGTAGCGTGTATGCTGCAGTATGCCATGTGGTCTTGAAACGCTGTATACCATATACACGTGAGTGAATGCTGTGTATTAATGAGTTTGTTACATGGTATTAGGCTGTGTCACTCTTGGTTTTATTCTTTATATGTAATGTGAGAATGTGTATGTAATTATGCAATATTATAAATGGGAATTTGTATCATAATTCAATGCAGTGTAATGAAATGAAATCTATTGCCATTTAAATCTGGTGTATTGAACATAATGTACTGAACATGACTTTTGTTATTTCAACGTGGTTTATGATCGATATATTAAGTATGTCAACATGTGATGTGTTGAAATGTCATGTTATTGTCCACTATATTGTTGGCTAAATGTTCCACTAAGTTATCAGACCATGCTGGATCACTAGAAAAAACTCACAATACCCTGAATAAAAGATTGACCCCAGACAGCTGCCTTCGTCGTCATTGGCTCCGGCGAATAGAGCTATTACATGCATTTGAAGAAGCTGAAACCAGTACTCAAGAATCCTCACTGGCCATATACCAAGTTGTACAGCACTGGGTGAACAGTGCTTTACGCCAAAGAACCTGTATTACAGTATACATGTTACACAGATCTTTATTCATGATGACCCCTTTTTGCATTTTACCTGAGTAGTACATGAACGTGTTTTTTTCTAATTATGCAAGATACGTATCAATATCGTCTTTTTCTGCGTTGCTATATTACTAGTGTGACTTCCACGATAATCTGAAATCCACCCGACATGTGAAAATTGCGACGGTTGTGACATAAAGAATAAGTTCCCCCACTTGATAGTCTATTTTCGTTTCAGTTGCTGTAATTGTCGGGGTTATTTCATTGTTTACTTCGATTTAACAATTAAAGCAATACAGCTCCACTCCACAAAGTCTTTAAACGTATCCATCTCTATCAGCAAAAAGCAACGAAACCACGTGAATAACAACTGCAGCTGTATCCCATCCCTACATCATTTATCTTTAGTTAGAGCAGTAAGTTCAGCGATGCATGTAAGTGTATATATGTATATATACTAATGATTTGATTTGCTCTATAATGAGCACGACCTTTCGCAATACATCTAAGTTACTTACATATTCAATAATGACTGCGATATTACGCATGACAATATTCACGGAAGAACATTATGCACAAAAATAGTTATGTGTATTATTTGTCCTAGCGCGGTGGGGTATCCCAGTGATTAAAGCGTTCGCTCGTCACGCTCGTCGATTCCCCATATGAATACAATGTGTGCGAAGCCATTTCTGGTGTCACCGCCGTGATATTGGTGGAATATTGCTAAAAGCGGCGTAAAAATAAACTCACTCAGTTGCCATAATTAGTAGGGTTTATACAAGAGAGCTCACCTTAGAGAAGGATGGAGAAGTGCGTGAGTGATAAGTCAAGGAGATGGTGTTCATATCAAATCGTTGACCTCATTTTATACTCTAAAACGTACTCTAAGCACAAACAAACACGGGTGGAATTCTTTCAATTGACCAAACATACAATAAATCTTTAATTACAGTTTTGGTTGGTTGAAATCGATAAGTAAGTTTAATTATAGCAATTGATTGGACAAACTGGAACGAGTTTTTGGATGAGTTGTCACGTGACCGTGATACGAAGATAACAGCGTTAAATAGATGAGATTAGTTGCTTTAAAGGGTGCAGAAAACAATGGATTAGATTTTCAGTAGACACTTCCAATAGTATCAGGTTGAAGTTCATTATGTTTGCTTTGTGAGGTACAAATGTATTGTGAGCTTCAACCACTCACTCAGGTGTTAACAGTCTACACACTTCATGACACTTCACCACACACCTACACTAAACCGCTCATTCAGGTCTTAACAGTCTACACACTTCATGAAACTTCACCACACACCTTCACTAAACCGCTCACTCAGGTATTAACAGTCTACACACTATATGAAACTTCACCACTCACCTACACTAAACCGCTCACACAGGTATAAATAGTCAACACACTTTATGAAACTTCACCACACACCTACACTAAACCGCTCGCTCAGGTATAAATAGTCAACACACTTTATGAAACTTCACCATACATATACACTAAGCAGCTCACTCAGGTATTAACAAACTACACACTTCATGAAACTTCACCATGCACCTACACTAAACCGCCAACTCAGGTAGTAACAATCTACACACTTCATGACACTTCACCACACACCTACACTAAACCGCTCATGCAGGTATTAACAGTCTATACACTTCATGAAAGTTCACAAAAACCTGCACTAAGCCGCTCACGGAGGTATTGACAGTCTACACACTATATGGAACTTCACCACACACCTACACAAAACCGCTCACATAGGTATTAACAGTCTACACACTTCATGAAACTTCACCATAACCTACACTAAACCGCTCACTAAGGTATTAAAAGACTACACACTTCATGAGACTTCGCCATAACCTACACTAAATCGCTCACTCAGGTGTTAGCAGTCTACACACTTCATGAGACTTCACCACACACGTACACTAAGCCGCTCACTCAGGTGCTAGCAGTCTACACACTTCATGAAACTTCACCATAACGTACACTAAACCACTCACTCAGATATAAATAGTCAACACACTTTATGAAACTTCACCATGCATATACACTAAGCAGCTCACTCAGGTATTAACAAACTACACACTTCATGAAACTTCACCATGCACCTACACTAAACCGCCAACTCAGGTAGTAACAATCTACACACTTCATGAAACTTCACCACACACCTACATTAAACCACTCACTCAGGTATTAACAGTCTACACACTTCATGAGACTTCGCCATAACCTACACTAAATCGCTCACTCAGGTAGTAACAGTCTACACACTATATGAAACTTCACCACTCACCTACACTAAGCCGCTCACTCAGGTGTTAGCAGTCTACACACTTCATTAACTTTCACCACACACCTACACTAAACCGCTCACTCAGGTGTTAGCAGTCTACACACTTCATGAAACTTCACCACACACCTACACTAAACCGCTCATGCAGGTATTAACAGTCTACACACTTCATGAATGTTCACCATAACCTGCACTAAACCGCTCACGGAGGTATTGACAGTCTACACACTATATGGAACTTCACCACACACCTACACTAAACCGCTCACATAGGTATTAACAGTCTACACACTTCATGAAACTTCACCATAACCTACACTAAACCGCTCACTAAGGTATTAAAAGACTACACACCCCACGAAACGTCACCATAACCTGCACTAAACCGCTCACTAAGGTATTAACAGTCTACACACTTCATGAAACTTCACCACACACCTACATTAAACCACTCACTCAGGTATCAACAGTCTACACACTTCATTAACTTCACCATAACCTACACTAAACCGCTCACTCAGGTATTAACAGTCTACACACTTCATGGAACTTCGCCATAACCTGCACTTAACCGCTCACTCAGGTATTAACAGTCTACACACTACATGGAACTTCGCCATAACCTACACTAAACCGCTCACTCAGGTATTAACAGTCTACACACTACATGGAACTTCGCCATTACCTGCACTAAACCACTCACTGAGGTATTAACAGTCTACACACTACATGGAACTTCGCCATAACCTGCACTAAACCGCTCACTCAGGTATTAACAGTCTACACACTTCATGAAACTTCACCATAACCTACACTAAACCACTCACTAAGGTATTAAAAGACTACACACCCATGTAACGTCATCATAACTTGCACTAAACTGCTCACTCAGGTATTAACAGTCTACACACTACATGGAACTTCGCCATAACCTGCACTAAACCGCTCACTCAGGTATTAACAGTCTACACACTTCATGAAACTTCACCATAACCTACACTAAACCGCTCACTAAGGTATTAAAAGACTACACACCCATGTAACGTCACCATAACTTGCACTAAACCGCTCACTCAGGTATTAACAGTCTACACACTTCATGAAACTTCACCACACACCTACACTAAATCGCTCACTCATGTATTAACAGTCTACACGCTTCATGAAATTTCACTATAACCTGCACTAAACCTCTCACTCATGTATTAAGACAGTCTACACACTTCATGGAACTTCGCCATAACCTGCACTAAACCACTCACTCAGGTATTAACAGTCTACACACTACATGGAACTTCGCCATAACCTACACTAAACCACTCACTCAGGTATTAACAGTCTACACACTACATGGAACTTCGCCATAACCTGCACTAAACCGCTCACTCAGGTATTAACAGTCTACACACTTCATGAAACTTCACCATAACCTACACTAAACCGCTCACTAAGGTATTAAAAGACTACACACCCATGTAACGTCACCATAACTTGCACTAAACCGCTCACTCAGGTATTAACAGTCTACACACTTCATGAAACTTCACCACACACCTACACTAAATCGCTCACTCATGTATTAACAGTCTACACGCTTCATGAAATTTCACTATAACCTGCACTAAACCTCTCACTCATGTATTAAGACAGTCTACACACTTCATGGAACTTCGCCATAACCTACACTAAACCACTCACTCAGGTATTAACAGTCTACACACTACATGGAACTTCGCCATAACCTACACTAAACCACTCACTCAGGTATTAACAGTCTACACACTACATGGAACTTCGCCATAACCTACACTAAACCACTCACTCAGGTATTAACAGTCAACACACTACATGGAACTTCGCCATAACCTACACTAAACCACTCACTCAGGTATTAACAGTCTACACACTACATGGAACTTCGCCATAACCTACACTAAACCGCTCACTCAGGTATTAACAATCTACACACTTCATGAAACTTCACCACACACCTACACTGAGCCGCTCACTCAGGTATTAACAGTCTACACACTTCATTAACTTTCACCACACACGTACACTAAGCCGCTCACTCAGGTGTTAGCAGTCTACACACTTCATGAAACTTCACCACACACGTACACTAAACCACTCACTCAGGTGTTAACAGTCTACACACTTCATGAAAGTTCACCATAACCTGCACTAAACCGCTCACTCAGGTATTAACAGTCTACACACTACATGGAACTTCGCCATAACCTACACTAAACCGCTCACTCAGGTATTAACAATCTACACACTTCATGAAACTTCACCACACACGTACACTAAACCACTCACTCAGGTGTTAACAGTCTACACACTTCATGAAACTTCACCATAACCTACACTAAACCGCTCACTAAGGTATTAAAAGACTACACACCCATGTAACGTCACCATAACTTGCACTAAACCGCTCACTCAGGTATTAACAGTCTACACACTTCATGAAACTTCACCACACACCTACACTAAATCGCTCACTCATGTATTAACAGTCTACACGCTTCATGAAATTTCACTATAACCTGCACTAAACCTCTCACTCATGTATTAAGACAGTCTACACACTTCATGGAACTTCGCCATAACCTACACTAAACCACTCACTCAGGTATTAACAGTCTACACACTACATGGAACTTCGCCATAACCTACACTAAACCGCTCACTCAGGTGTTAACAGTCTACACACTTCATGAACCTTCACCACACACCTACACTAAACCGCTCGCTCAGGTATAAATAGTCAACACACTTTATGAAACTTCACCATGCATATACACTAAGCAGCTCACTCAGGTATTAACAAACTACACACTTCATGAAACTTCACCATGCACCTACACTAAACCGCCAACTCAGGTAGTAACAATCTACACACTTCATAAACTTCACCACACACCTACATTAAACCACTCACTCAGGTATTAACAGTCTACACACTACATGAGACTTCACCATAACCTACACTAAACAGCTCACTCAGGTAGTAACAGTCTACACACTATATATGAAACTTCACCACACACCTACACTAAACCACTCACTCAGGTATTAACAGTCTACACACTACATGAGACTTCACCATAACCTACACTAAACAGCTCACTCAGGTAGTAACAGTCTACACACTATATATGAAACTTCACCACACACCTACACTAAACCGCTCACGGAGGTATTGACAGTCTACACACTATATGGAACGTTCACCACACACCTACACTAAACCACTCACATAGGTATTAACAGTCTACACACTTCATGAAACTTCACCATAACCTACACTAAACCGCTCACTAAGGTATTAAAAGACTACACACCCCATGAAACGTCACCATAACCTGCACTAAACCGCTCACTCAGGTATTAACAGTCTACACACTATATATGAAACTTCACCACACACCTACACTAAATCGCTCATGCAGGTATTAACAGTCTACACACTTCATGAAACTTCACCACACACCTACACTAAATCGCTCACTCATGTATTAACAGTCTACACGCTTCATGAAATTTCACTATAACCTGCACTAAACCTCTCACTCATGTATTAAGACAGTCTACACACTTCATGAAACTTCACCATAACCTTCACTAAACCACTCACTCAGGTATCAACAGTCTACACACTTCATTAACTTCACCATAACCTGCACTAAACCGCTCACTCAGGTATTAACAGTCTACACACTACATGGAACTTCGCCATAACCTACACTAAACAGCTCACTCAGGTATTAACAGTCTACACACTTCATGAAACTTCACCATAACCTACACTAAACCGCTCACTAAGGTATTAAAAGACTACACACCCATGCAACGTCACCATAACTTGCACTAAACCGCTCACTCAGGTATTAACAGTCTACACACTTCATGGAACTTCGCCATAACCTGCACTAAACCGCTCACTCAAGTATTAACAGTCTACACACTACATGGAACTTCGCCATAACCTGCACTAAACCACTCACTAAGGTATTAAATGACTACACACCCATGCAACGTCACCATAACTTGCACTAAACCGCTCACTCAGGTATTAACAGTCTACACACTTCATGAAACTTCACCATAACCTACACTAAACCGCCACTAAGGTATTAAAGACTACACACCCATGCAACGTCACCATAACTTGCACTAAACCGCTCACTCAGGTATTAATAAGCACTAAACCGCTCACTCAGGTATTCTAAACCGCTCACTCAAGTATTAACAGTCTACACACTACATGGAACTTCGCCATAACCTGCACTAAACCACTCACTAAGGTATTAAATGACTACACACCCATGCAACGTCACCATAACTTGCACTAAACCGCTCACTCAGGTATTAACAGTCTACACACTTCATGAAACTTCACCATAACCTACACTAAACCGCTCACTAAGGTATTAAAAGACTACACACCCATGCAACGTCACCATAACTTGCACTAAACCGCCACTCAGGAAACTTCACTTCACATGAAACTCTCTCACTCACACACCTACACTAAATCGGCTCACTCATGTATTAACAGTCTACACGCTTCATGAAATTTCACTATAACCTGCACTAAACCGCTCACTCATGTATTAAGACAGTCTACACACTTCATGGAACTTCGCCATAACCTGCACTAAACCGCTCACTCAGGTATTAACAGTCTACACACTTCATGGAACTTCGCCATAACCTGCACTAAACCGCTCACTCAGGTATTAACAGTCTACACACTACATGGAACTTCGCCATAACCTACACTAAACCGCTCACTCAGGTATTAACAGTCTACACACTTCATGGAACTTCGCCATAACCTACACTAAACCGCTCACTCAGGTATTAACAGTCTACACACTTCATGGAACTTCGCCATAACCTACACTAAACCGCTCACTCAGGTATTAACAGTCTACACACTTCATGGAACTTCGCCATAACCTGCACTAAACCGCTCACTCAGGTATTAACAGTCTACACACTACATGGAACTTCGCCATAACCTACACTAAACAGCTCACTCAGGTATTAACAGTCTACACACTTCATGGAACTTCACCATAACCTGCACTAAACCGCTCACTCAGGTATTAACAGTCTACACACTTCATGGAACTTCGCCATAACCTGCACTAAACCGCTCACTCAGGTATTAACAGTCTACACACTTCATGGAACTTCGCCATAACCTGCACTAAACCGCTCACTCAGGTATTAACAGTCTACACACTTCATGGAACTTCGCCATAACCTGCACTAAACCGCTCACTCAGGTATTAACAGTCTACACACTTCATGGAACTTCGCCATAACCTGCACTAAACCGCTCACTCAGGTATTAACAGTCTACACACTTCATGGAACTTCGCCATAACCTGCACTAAACCGCTCACTCAGGTATTAACAGTCTACACACTTCATGGAACTTCGCCATAACCTGCTCTAAACCACTCACTCAAGTATTAACAGTCTACACACTACATGGAACTTCGCCATAACCTACACTAAACCGCTCACTCAGGTATAACAGTCTACACACTACATGGAACTTCGCCATAACCTGCACTAAACCACTCACTCAAGTATTAACAGTCTACACACTACATGGAACTTCGCCATAACCTGCACTAAACCACTCACTCATGTATTAAGACAGTCTACACACTACATGGAACTTCGCCATAACCTGCACTAAACCACTCACTCAAGTATTAACAGTCTACACACTACATGGAACTTCGCCATAACCTACACTAAACCACTCACTCATGTATTAAGACAGTCTACACACTACATGGAACTTCGCCATTACCTGCACTAAACCACTCACTCAGGTATTAACAGTCTACACACTTCATGGAACTTCGCCATACATGTAAAACGCCCACCTATGTTACAACCGTCGTTATTACCCACACGGGTGTTTACATCCCATGTAATATCGTTTTGATATATGACTCTCGACGCTGATTGGTGGAACGTATATTTCTACATTTTCATTACATGCCGGAACTACTTTCACACCACTACGTTCATTCATAATATTTCATCGATTCATTGATGAATTTATCGTGCTGTAATTGCACTGAAACGAGATATTAAAATAGAAGAAAAAAACATTCAGGATTTCGATTTTGATGCTTTTTTAATGCGTCATTTCATAATTAATGAACAATATGGAGTCGTTTACTTAACAACATGTTTAGTAATAAGACATTGTCTAAATTTGATAAAATCGTATTTTGTAAACAAACATGGCTACCCAGTTAACTGCAATGAACTTCAATGACCTGGTCTAAGTGGGCGGACACATAACTGGACGTGTACAACCACGTGTACTAAATTCCTTTGATGTGTATGTGATAAACACTGAGTAAGGTGAAATGGAAGTCGCAAGGTATAGACTGAAAGCGTTGCTGGAAACGATATCGAGCGAGTTGGCATCTCGCCAAAGTCCCCACTTACCTGAGAGTGTCATAAATGACGTACTGCAAGATGTCCCAATTCTAATGTTTCAGCACATGCAAGGTAGTTTGAAGTGCTCTTTACACACGTTGATTTAAGTTTGTTGTGTGCCAAAGGCTGTTTTGATATTTTACGAAGAAGATGGTGTCTATATAAGTAATGAATTATTTATGTGTGTATATATCGCTCTATTTATATTCTGTCCATTTACATTTAAAAAATGGTTATTGGTAATTTTAATGTAGGCGATGTCGTTTATTTAATTTTGTTTTGTCTTGTACCAAAATCGTTAACTGTTAACACAAGGGAGAGTAAAAGCTCGTATATCTTGACGCTGTTGGCCATGTATAAAATCTTAATTAAATGTTGAAGATATAGCCACAAGATCATGATACAATGAACTGCTGATCCTCATTATTGCCACAATATGTGTTGACAATGTTCAAAATGTTGTTGCATGAATACTGTTACTGATGTCATCAATTACATGACTCACAACGCTATGACGTCAAAAATACGATGACTTTACATTGCTATGACATCACTGCACTGCAAGTACACGTCACAAAGGTAGTACTTGTCTGTTTTTTATTGATCAAGTTAATTCTCTTCAGGGTGACTTTTTTAGTATAGAGGTTGGCCAGCCGTGTCTTCGCAGGAAGGCGACTTTTTTTGGCGTGAAAAAACATGGGCAGTTTTTTGTTTTCGCCTTCGTGCGAAAAGGGCGGAAATTTGCAAGAATGGGTTGCACTTGCATGATGTGCAGTAGTAGTAGTTGCTTTTATTCCAGTAAAGGGGCCACCGGGCCCATTATACAAGTACAGAGCATGATGGACTACAATTGTGACATGAGGGCTGTATATAAATACACGTACATTAGGGACATTAATGTAACTAACAGATCATTTCACAGATATCCCTTTGAAAAAGGAATCACTTTTCTTAGCGGCAAGGAATATATATTTTGCCAGATTATTGCATATGTTATGATTTGTGGAGCAAAATAACAAGACCATTTTCTCGCGAGTTGGAAACAAGTGAAAATATTGTGTATGAGACTGGATAGCAGATCAAGGTAAAATGGACACGCGAGGCAAAAGTGAAATTCATCCTCGACAACTGGTATAATATACTCATGCCAATAATGGTTGTCACCCCTCCCCACCCCAACCCCTCACCCCACCCCTCTCCACTTAAAACAAAGTGAAGGGGGTGACAACCATTATTGGCATGAGTATACAAAATGGGCAAACACGTTCATTTCGTCGAATTCTATAATATCTGCCCGTTTCTATTAGAAGACGGTGATTAGATCCAAGAAAATTTAAAACATTAATTCGAAATAATTTTACATCGATAAATCGAACCCAGTTATGATATTGAGAATGATCTTTTACAGCAAAGAACAGTTCGAGTTTAGAGCAAGATTGAATATTTTCATGACAGATTTGATTCTCAATGTCTACACATCCTTGCCTAAACTGATGTAAGAATAAATCAGCCCATCCAACACTCTGTTGAAACCAAACCTCTGCCAATCCGTAAGAAAATAACAATGATTTAACCTTGAGTGCCCAGCAAGCACTACCCTTCTCTGCCCTTTTGTATTGAAATATACTAGGCACATAAAGAAACTGTGCATACAAAAATTTAAAATTTAAATTTATCAAACTTGTGTAGACACATAAGGATTTAAACTCAGAGATTAGTGACATGTATCCAACATGCATGCACGTGCCACGTTCCGTGACGTCAGTGGGTTCGTCCTTGAGACGTGCAATACGTTGTTGCACGTGCATTCCTGGAAAGAGAAACAGAGCAAATGAATGCCACACAATACTGTCACTTTGGAAAGCTCAACCCCTGCCCTTGCGATCGTTCAAAAATTAAACGGCTATTGAAACGCATAGCATGCCAAGGCTCACGTCTGCACAACGTCATGAGGCCATTGGGATGGTCTGTGGGGGAATGTCTCAACGACAAGTGGCTGCACATTTCCACTGCCACCGGAACACCATTTCTGCACTGGTGAGACGCTACCAGAACACAAATGACGTCATCGATCGGCCACTTTCTGGACGTACACGTGTAACAACGCCAAGACAGGACATATGGATAAGGGTGACCCATCTTCGCCACAGGTTTCAGACTGCAGTGATGACTGCCCGAACCATCCCAGGACTTCGCCGTATCCACCCCAACACAGTTCGACAACGTTTACGTCATCATGGGATCAGACCACGACGTCTCGCCATACGGCCTATCCTGACACAACGTCATCGACAAGCTCGCCGAATGTCCGCAGACCTTTGTTTTGGTGGAGAAATGTTGTTTTTACAAATGAGTCCAGGTTTAACATTTCCCATAGTGATTGACGTCAACGTGCCTATAGACGGTTGGGAGAACGTTATGCACAGGCCTGTGTCTTGGAGAGGAATCGCTTTGGTGGTGGTTCCGTGATGATTTGGGGTGGAATAACAGCACGCCAAAGAACTCCTTTGGTGATTGTTCAGGGCAACTTAACTGGTGTGGGCTACAAGGATCAGATTCTTCGACCTGTGACAATTCCTTTTCTGCACGTCGTGGCCCTGGGTTAACATTCCAACAGGACAATGCCCGCCCTCATACGGCAAGGGTTGCTTTGGATTTCTTGCGACACCACAAGGTTGACTTACTGCCTTGGCCTGCAAATTCACCGGATCTCTCCCCGATAGAGCATGTTTGGGACGAGATGGACCGACGTCTACGCCGTCTTCCTCATCCGCCAGATAACGTCCTTGGCCTTGCAACAGAACTTGAGAGAATCTGGCGTGACATCCCACAAGCCTTCCTTGCACGTTTGATAGGCTCTATACGTCGTCGATGCACTGCTGTTCTCAATGCCGATGGTGGACATACCCGTTATTGAGCTTGTGACATGGTCGTTTGACCCCTGTCCCGCTTGTGGACGTCATTGTGATTGACTTTCAACTGAAATTCTCCCGACTTGTTATGGTCTCATGATCCCTCCATTAAAGTTTATATGTACCTTTGTCATTGTTATCGTACTTATCAACTGGGATACTATTTTGACAATGCACAGTTTCTTTATGTGGCTAATATATTAATACATTCCTTGTTCAGTGGTGCATACATTTGTTTTGAAAAGAGTGTAGGCGAAATGAGGGCAAGCCCACATACTATCGTGGATATCAATGCACGGGACAAGGCTTCACACCTAAATAGTAGTGTATGTGCCAACAACTGTTTCTTGAATTGATGATAATGCACAGTTAACGTGAACTGAGTTCAACAATATATGCTGATATAAACAGTATCAGCTGAAACAACGTCGGTACAATATCACTCTTTAATGAAATATCACGTGCTAACGCTCATTAATATTTAGTACTGAGAAAATGTTGAGAACAGTAATAGCAAACACGTAAAACAACTTACCTCAATCACGACGTACAATCTTACATGGCGGTGAGTCTAGGTCTGTCCCAGTGCTGACAGGTTCGGATTGCTGTGAGCTTGGTATGCACAACTGCCTCTTAACGCATCAGCGAGCACACGAGTTACATCCATTGACCTGTTCAATCCGCTCCACTGGTCACGATAGCTTAACCATACCAATGTTGTTATGAGGTAAGCAAGTCTATTATAGTCTATAGACCTTGTTAGAGTGACTCATTCATGGATAGATAAATTAAAATGACCTTTGATTGTTCTCAATATAAATTAACACCTATGGAAACCATAAACGTACCACAATACAGAATACATTTTCGTTAAAATTAAATGTAAAACATGACATGGCACAGCCATGACACTTACAGTTTACATTTAATTTTCCTAAATTTACAATTCTCAGATGTTTGATAGGCATGTAGAAGTTGTTATGGTAATACAAGACACTGTGCAACTTTGTTTTATTTACACACGGCATTGTGGGTTAATCATCAGGTGAATGCCAGTCAGTAGTTACAGAGGTATATATAGTATGTACAGGAAGCCATAGAGTTGTTTTAACAGAGGTATATATAGTATGTACAGGAAGCCATAGAGTTGTTTTAACAGAGGTATATATAGTATGTACAGGAAGCCATAGAGTTGTTTTAACAGAGGTATATATAGTATGTACAGGAAGCCATAGAGTTGTTTTAACAGAGGTATATATAGTATGTACAGGAAGCCATAGAGTTGTTTTAACAGAGGTATATATAGTATGTACAGGAAGCCATAGAGTTGTTTTAACAGAGGTATATATAGTATGTACAGGAAGCCATAGAGTTGTTTTAACCCCCTGGATGCCACAGGGACATATATGTCCTTCCCCTTCAACCCTCAATTTGAAGTCGAATAAAAATCAAAATATCCCACGCACACAAATACACTTCACAGTTTCGAATTCTGCGGGAAATTCCCTGTTTCTTGATACCATCCACTATTATTTTAAACAAAGCTCAAGTGCTGAAAATGACCTTACAAAATAGGCTTCATCGAAAATGGCGACATTTTTGACACAGTATGAAATCGCGATTCACAGCGTTATTTGCTGTATGTTTTGCAATGTGAAAATCGGATAATTACTGTGAGTATTGAATTTCAAAAATAACATATTTATGATCACTGATATCAGTTTTACATGATTTCGCTAATTATAATTCTGAAACGTTGCCGATGAATCTAGAATCGGTTGGGATGTTTTCGAAAATGCACTTACACGAACACCGTGAGAGCTTTCCGCCATATTGGATAGTGTTTACAAAATCCGTTTAGCGAAGGCGGTATTGAGGCGCCTATTACATCGCGTATATTTCATATTCAGCTTGAAAAATGCATCACTGAATTCCCCATACATTTTAGAATCAATTTGAAACTGGTCTGTGTCACCAATAATAACTGTCTAGATAAAATGAGACGAAACATATTGGGTGTGAAAGCGAACGCTGTGCTTGAAAGACTGCGTTTGTGTGAAATGTAAACAAAGACAAATTCGATTTTACACTGCGCAGCATTTTCTCTGAATTTTTCAACATTCATCCGTCTATTCATTGCTTGCAATGGCTCAATACCTTTAGAATATACATGGAAAGAGTATCGTAGCAAGAAATAGGAAATTATAAATAGATACAATGCAATGATTTGATAATTCATAAGAAATTGTCAAAGTTTCCGTGCAGCGTGGCGCCATGACTGGCGCCAAATCACGCAGAGCGACAACGGTAATTATCTGCATTTCTGTCCTTTTCTCTCATTATAGTGAAAGCGATAAAACATATAACAATACACAGATAGTCAGAATCATTCTGATTACTTACATCTCATATTTATGTACAAAGCGATCCCTGAATCAGTGGAAGGGTCCTCGCAAAATCCTGTGTACCCTTGTCAGCAAAGCCGCCATTTTGTAAGAAATCGGTCAGCGGTAGTGATGTCATCGTCAACATTGTTGTACATATTAGGCAATTTCTTTGAGGTGAAGGTCGGTTGAACAAGAGTAAACACAATTGCCATATCCTTCCGATTACACTGTCAGTATTATGATGTATATTTTGCGGATAGTTAGGATACTTTTTCAGGAAACTGACTTCAGTATCTACATTTAGCCTTGTTCAATATCATATCATACATGCATATAGGGTTTACGGTGTTTTATTCTTTGAAAGTTTTGATTGTTTGAATCATATTTACATAAGAAATTGACATATTTATTGCAATACACCATATTTTAAACCTTTACACAAGTGTTAGAAGATCAAGCGTAGCCATAACTGCAATTACTTTAGTTCCTATGATGTACAATATTCAATTTATTTGGACTAATATTGCAATTTCATATGAACAGGTTAATGAACGGTGATATAATTCAACCTTATATGCAAAACTGATAATATTCATGACAATGATTTATATATGGTATGAAATGTACATGCACACATATTTAAAGGAATTGTCTTGTTCATTGCATAATTTTGTGTCGTTTTATAGACAAAAGAATGATGCATATAGATCGGCAAGGTCTTGGCGTTTGTTGGAAGCGTTTTATGATTCTCTATCATTGTTTTCGATAATATATTCAATTCATATTCGATTAAATAATATTGTGAAGACAGGATATCAAACTCTAACTACTTATAGGAAAATTGTTGAAAAATATATATACCATCTCATGTGTTAATTCGGACAAATCTTATATCCATATTCTAATATATAGTTCCATATATAAAAAGCTATCTTTATGCATCTTTCATTGCATCACGTATGAAGAGAAATAGCTTCATAATCATAAACAAACAAAATTCTTATCCCAAACAAAATATTCGGGTGTTGTGAAATATTATTTCTATTTACGTTAAATTGATGCCAAACAGGTGCGTGTTGGTCACAATAAGATACGCGCTGTCAAACTGTCTAATTGTTGATATATTCAGGACACTATTTAAATGGAAAAATCAGTCATTTTATGTTTTGTCTAAAGAGTGTTAAATTCTGACATAGAAGTCTAGACCTTTTATACAATGAATGGAAATTAAGTGAGATATATGCTAATCAGCATACCAGTGTCGTCGTTTTCCAACGTCGCAAAATGCATAAAACAAGCGATGGCGTCAACTAAAATGTTGTATTATTTTCAGCAATTTCGTTACATTTGAAGATATGGCTAGTACTCTGGTAATAACGATGCAAAATTAGTCAAATTACATCTACACAAACAGGAGAATATGGGAATCTAAGAACTAACTTATATATCGGATAGGGCCATCCAAATCGCTATTACGTGCTTTCACATGTAATACGTTGTCATCTTTTCTTATAAATTGTGAAACTACCAAAGCATCCGTTCACATTGGGGAACTTTGAATTGGAATAGTGAGGTTCACCATGAATATAAAATAACGAAAATATAGCGTCCGTATCCACAACACATTTTCTCCAAGTGATCTGAGTTACATTGACCTAGTGTTACGCATAAGCGGAGTTATGCCCCTTATCATTATATCGTTTATGACCTCTCTGTCGCCGTTTGGCGTCATAGAAGAAAATACATTTTTGACATTTATTGCGAGTCATTTTAATGTTGAGCGTATAACGTTATGCACAAGCACATAAACCCAATTCATATACACTTATGTCGTTCAGATATCAGGCTGTATTTTCTTAGCTCACACTTTCCGTAAAGATGCCCCATTAAAAATTCCTAGCACAGTGCTTTTTATCGGTCTCGCGATAAAAAGCGGAGAAATTTACTGTTTTTTAACGCATAACAAAAATTTGGACAACATTTAGCAAGGTCTATTTCTCAAACCGCCAAGGTAGTTGCACTTATATTTATACCAACGGATAGGAAATTTAATATTCTACATTTCTGTGTAATTTTATAGCCTTACGTAGATCCAGGACGACGCGAGAGCAATTCTCGCACAACGTTCACTTTTCAAACTGTATGAAAATGTGCGCCTGAAAAAAAACTCGGCAGCCAGGGGGTTAACAGAGGTATATATAGTATGTACAGGAAGCCATAGAGTTGTTTTAACAGAGGTATATATAGTATGTACAGGAAGCCATAGAGTTGTTTTAACAGAGGTATATATAGTATGTACAGGAAGCCATAGAGTTGTTTTAACAGAGGTATATATAGTATGTACAGGAAGCCATAGAGTTGTTTTAACAGAGGTATATATAGTATGTACAGGAAGCCATAGAGTTGTTTTAACAGAGGTATATATAGTATGTACAGGAAGCCATAGAGTTGTTTTCACAATAGATTGGTGTGTTATTAAGTTAAATAGGGTATACATAATGTTTGCACAGCATGTTTACATAGAGTGAATGACCATAGTTGGAAGTCAGTAAAGGGTATACAGTGATAGAAATGATGTGATTGGGATGTACAACATGTTTAGGTAAACACCACTGTTGGGAAGTCAGTAAAGGGTATACAGTGATAGAA
Source organism: Haliotis rubra (assembly GCF_003918875.1). Taxonomy (NCBI): domain Eukaryota; kingdom Metazoa; phylum Mollusca; class Gastropoda; order Lepetellida; family Haliotidae; genus Haliotis; species Haliotis rubra. Next base: position 170,990 of record NW_025767568.1, read on the forward strand.
ATGATGTGATTGGGATGTACAACATGTTTAGGTAAATACCACTGTTGGGAAGTAAGAATGTATTGCAATTCTCTTTCCCCCATGTGTCGTGTGACTGACGGTTGATTTTCTGGTAACTGACATTTGAAAAGTGAGCGAGCTTAGATATCTTACGGTGAGGAACGCAAAAAATGAGCTTCACACATCCATGTGGCTATTCGACCACGACCCCAGGCGTTACGCGTGAACACTTTAACAACTAGGCTAACCCATCGCCACTCGATAAGAAGGGAGACTCATATGTAACAATGCGTTGATAAACGCTATCAGTTTGCTCCGGTTAAGTTTTGCTGTTGTTGTTGAACTCGGCAGTTGTCACGCTGTATGGCAGCGATCTGTAAAGAACCGAGTCTGGACCGGGAAATTAAGTGATTCACATCATGAGCATTGATCCAAATGGGATAAGAGAACATGCATCAAGCTAGCCAGCGAGTCTGACCGTCAGATCCCGTTGGTCGCATTTAACGACAAGCATGGGGTATAACGCCGTACTAGAGCATGCTTCCTGTGTCTTCGACCATACTATAACCACCCGACCATACTATAACCACCCGACCATACTATAGCCATCCGACCATACTATAGCCACCCGACCATACTATAACCACCCGACCATACTATAGCCATCCGACCATACTATAACCATCCGACCATACTATAACCATCCGACCATACTATAACCATCCGACCATACTATAGCCATCCGACCATACTATAACCACCCGACCATACTATAACCACCCGACCATACTATAACCACCCGACCATACTATAGCCATCCGACCATACTATAGCCATCCGACCATACTATAACCATCCGACCATACTATAGCCACCAGACCATACTATAGCCACCCGACCATACTATAGCCACCCGACCATACTATAACCACCCGACCATACTATAACCACCCGACCATACTATAGCCATCCGACCATACTATAACCATCCGACCATACTATAGCCACCGACCATACTATAACCCATCCCGACCATACTATAACCATCCGACCATACTATAACCATCCGACCATACTATAACATACTATAACCATCCGACCATACTATAGCCACCCGACCATACTATAACCATCCGACCTATAACCATCCGACCATACTATAACCATCCGACCATACTATAACCATCCGACATACATACTATAACCATCCGACCATACTATAACCACCCGACCATACTATAAACACCCGACCATACTATAACCATCCGACCATACTATAACCATCCGACCATACTATAGCCACCCGACCATACTATAACCATCCGACCATACTATAACCATCCGACCATACTATAACCATCCGACCATACTATAACCATCCGACCATACTATAGCCATCCGACCATACTATAGCCACCCGACCATACTATAACCATCCGACCATACTATAACCATCCGACCATACTATAGCCACCCGACCATACTATAGCCACCCGACCATACTATAACCATCCGACCATACTATAGCCATCCCACCATACTATAACCTATAGCCCGACCATACTATAACCATACTATAACCATACTATACTACCACCAGACCATACTATCACCATCCGACCATACTATAACCATCCGACCATACTATAGCCATCCGACCATACTATAACCACCCGACCATACTATAACCATCCGACCATACTATAACCACCCGACCATACTATAACCATCCGACCATACTATAACCATCCGACCATACTATAACCACCCGACCATACTATAACCATCCGACCATACTATAACCACCCGACCATACTATAACCATCCGACCATACTATAGCCATCCGACCATACTATAGCCATCCGACCATACTATAACCATCCGACCATACTATAACCATCCGATCATACTATAACCACCCGACCATACTATAACCATCCGACCATACTATAACCACCAGACCATACTATAACCACCCGACCATACTATAACCATCCGACTAGAACCATCCGACCATACTATAACCACCCGACCATACTATAACCACCCGACCATACTATAACCACCCGACCATACTATAACCATCCGACCATACTATAACCACCCGACCATACTATAACCACCCGACCATACTATAGCCATCCGACCATACTATAGCCATCCGACCATACTATAACCATCCCATCCGACCATACTATAACCATCCCATCCGACCATACTATAGCCATCCGACCATACTATAACCATCCGACCATACTATAACCATCCGACCATACTATAGCCATCCGACCATACTATAACCATCCGACCATACTATAGCCATCCGACCATACTATAACCATCCGACCATACTATAACCACCCGACCATACTATAACCATCCGACCATACTATAACCATCCGACCATACTATAACCATACTATAACCATCCGACCATACTATAACCATCCGACCATACTATAGCCATCCGACCATACTATAACCATACTATAACCATCCGACCATACTATAACCATCCGACCATACTATAACCATCCGACCATACTATAACCACCCGACCATACTATAACCACCCGACCATACTATAACCATCCGGCCATACTATAACCATCCGACCATACTATAACCATCCGACCATACTATAACCATCCGATGTGGCGGTTACAACCCGGACGGAATTACTTTCTCAAATGAAAAGAACAATTTCGACTATAATTACTTTTTATTACTTTTTAATGACAACAGACACTGAAATCGCGACGCGATAGTCCGTCACACTTCGCGAGACTGCGGGCGTGGTAGGGGTAGCTACGTCGACACTGGAGTCGTCTTTTAGGAAGTTCACCGCCACCTTGGATCACCTTGCTCAGTTCTTTCTCCTGAGCTGTACTAACTCGCTTGTACTCTCTCACAGCGGTACTCCGATGTCCCGTTGTTCTGGCGATTAGTTGTTCATCAATGCCTGACTGAAGAGTCGAGTGGCGCATGTGGCTCTGAGTGAGTGATTGCTGTAAAAACCTGCAATAAGACAATTTACGTTATTGCTAGTCTAACAAAGTAAGGAATATGGCTATATGTTCAACACTTTTCAATACCGCCCCTTTGAACAGTCATACAGAAGCCTTGTCAATTTACGTTAACAGTACAAGGGCAGCCTCAATCAGAAATATGGTCACGCCATACTGTGAAACCAAAAACCACCACATTCACAAGTTTAATGAAAAGTTAAAAAGGTAAAACTTACCTTCAAAGCCTGCTTGTTTCCACATCTTGCCAACTGTCTGCTGCAGAGTGTGTTTTCCAACAGCCTGCTGACTGTACCACTGATCATCTCTGGGCTTCACCAGTGGTCGCAAATACATGACACGGGAGTTGGTCGGACGCAGACTACAGTACTTTCTGAATATCGCAACTACACACTTGTTACGATCCTCACTGGCGTATTCACGAACACACTTTGGAGGAACACCAAAATCCTTAAGTCCACGCTGGTAAAACTTACTAGTCTTCTCAGAATAAAGAAGAAATTCTCCAGTGTCATCCTTGTCAATTTCGAATTGTCAACTGTAAGATTCCTGTGCTCATCGACGCTTTTGAGTGCAAAATTTATTCCAATGAGGTACAGCATTGTATCCAAAAGAACACTGGAAAAAAAATCCATCTTTCCAAGCTTGGAAATGTCTTGGAAAGATGATGTTTCCAAGACATTTCCAATTTTGGAAAGATGATGTTTCCAAGACTTTCCAATTTTGGAAAGATGATGTTTCCAAAAATTTCCAATCTTGGAAATATCCGCAAGGGGAGATAACTGGTGGGTGATGGTAAATTATTGTTCTGCATGGGCTAATTGCAATAGTGGCATGGGGCGGCATGAGTGTTTCATGGGGTCGTTAAGGCGACTGGCGGTAGTCTTTGATGTTTGGTGTTGTTTAAGTAATGATTGTTTAAGGGGTTAACGAAAGGATTATCGACTTGACTAGACGAAATTGCAGTGAACACATTTTAAGTGTTCAATGTTGTGGGTGAAAAGTGAATTTGTCACGTTGAGTTTAAATATGTATCATCATAAGCTTATATCTAGTCAGTGAGAGTTAATTTCGTACAAGGGCCACCGACCCTTTTTACAATTATAAAGATGAAAATACAATCCAGCCATATATAATATTAAGCTGTATGCTAACGTGTACAATGTCTAATTTAATCTTATACTCTATATTCAAAAACTTCGCTCTTTTTGTCAATGTTTCACATGGATTATTTATGTAGTATTGTGGGAGAAGGCTGTTTCTCAGATCACAGTAGAATGAACATTCAATAAAGGATTGGTACTTTGATTCAATGGTAAGTACAATACACAGAGGGTAGAATCACTCATGTTGTTTTATATTTACTTTTGCCCTTATTCCAACATTAAAGGATGGTCTGAACAACGAAACTTACTCAAAGCAAAACGAATCGCTATGCGTTGCTGTCAATCGCTATGCTGCCGTCCTGGGGGTCGAAAGTGATGGTGTCACCATGCACTAATTTCCACCGGACCCGCGCAGTTCGTGCTAAATCATTTAGTAAATGAGTTATGTTTGTGAGTGCGAAACAAGCGTTGTGGAAGCTTGGAACGATATCTTAAATTTGTCCAGATCGCTTCTGAAGTTAAAGAATCAAACTACTTACTACTTGTAGTACAATATATATATGATTGATGACCAAACATATTTATCCATGACACAACTTGAAGCATAAAGATTTCTTTCTCGAGGCGAGGTCGTGGTGGAAGTGACAATAATATTGTAAGTAGTGTTATATTGACACCCACCTCGCTTCCTCGAGAGAAATTGTTATGATATAAGATATGTCACGCATAAATCCTATTGGACATCAATCAAATACATATTGTACTACCAGTAGAAAGTAGTTTTGATTTTTAACTTCGGTGAAAACAAACCTAAATAGCATTTATTCTCAGACTCATGGATGTTCGCGACAGTGCTTCGCCATTTTTAATAATCGTAACATGGCGGGCTAAAGTCTGTTAAAGAATTAATGAGATTATGGTTTGTTTTCATCAAGTTAGAAAAGCAAAACTATTTTCTACTCGTAGTTAAATATGTATTGGAATCATGGCCAACAGGATTTGGCATGACACAACTTATAACATAACGATTTCTTCCTCGAAGCGAGGTGGGGGTCGAAGTGACATACCGCGCTAATAAATATCTTGCTACATTCCCATGGTTAATGTCCACTCACCAGTATGTAGATACTAGTCAACGTCGTCTTTCTATTTGGTCTTATAATCCTAATTAGTTTATTATCAGGCGATCTGCCTTTACTAACTTGAATATCTAGACATTGTAAATCATAATTCGCGACGCACGCCCTAGTGTATGTTGTCTGTCTCATTACTTCACCGGCGAAATCATGGATTCTGTGGAATGCTGCGACAAATGAATAAAAACAAAATGCAATTATTAAAACTAAAACAGGTAGTTATAATGATGTCAGGCTATTACTTTGTTCGAGGAATGTATCCATCAATATCCACAAAAGCGAGCCGTATGCCATTCACCTGCAGCTGTTCCAAATGATGTGTCTTTTAACAGTCTAATACATGTTCACGAAAAGTGATATATCGTTTCAGGTATTTCACATTGGTATATAGTCGCATTGGTCACCCAAGATAGCATACCTGGGAACTAATTGCATAATCTCCGCCATTCTTTACAAAAAAGTAATTTAGTTAGCCAATAATGAGAATCAATGTCTTGGCGGTTAATCCTTTGAAAGAAGGAAGTTGTTTTACGAGACACAGACACACGACAGAGTGTATTTAGTATTGATTAGTAAATGTACATACATAAACACTACCTTTTGACAAATCCGCTGTGTAAGATAAAAGTATGGGTTAATCCTTTGATCGATGTTTATACTGTTGAGTATTTACTCCAGACACAAGAAATGCAAAATGGGAACCTTTGTCGGGTTATCTAAGTGGTGTTACCACTAATTATACCTGTTATAAATTCATTAACTGACCATCAAGTGAATGATGACAAATGACATGTGTAGGTTTATACCACCTAACACGGGTTACAACAAGGGAGTATTAATTGCTGTACTGCATGCAATTTTAATTGCATGTGAAAACCTATGGGCCGACACTATTTTGAGAATACGGACAGAACTTCATTGTTGCAAAAGAAATACATATAAGCATTTGCTGTGTGCTAAAACTGTATTTACCTATTTACCTAAGTAAATTTTCAGAGTCTTCTAGCAATAGCAAAGTGCAAGGATGTGTTAAAAGGAATAACGAGTCAAACAGTTGCTGTTCGAATTGCATGAAATATGCAAAAAGCATGACATATTCAAGAACAATGTTTCCAATTTTGGAAATATGAGATTTCCAAAAATGTACAATTTTGGAAATGTCCACAAGGGGAGATAACTGGTGGGTGATGGTAAATTATTGTTCTTTGCTTGCCCCAGGACCTAATCCCTTGTTGATTGATGAGTGAGTCAAGGCAGTTAAGAGTCACCAATTAACAAGGCCTACTGCCTTGGCCTTATGCCTCTTAAAGAAGTCTCTGGAAGTAAGTTAAATCTTTGATGGGCATTAAGAAGTGGAATGCATTACTGTGACCTGATTTTCACCTGATGAAGGAGCAAACATATGCTCGAAACTTTCGTGTTATTCACAATAAAGAAGTAGACATCCATAAATCTTGTTTTTCTTATTAAAAGGTAAGTTATTAAAATCTGCTGAGCTGTAGGTTTGTTAATCATGTCGCGATGTGATTATCGCTCTAACACACCTGAGAGATTCGTCAACAGTGTGGTATGCACAGGCGGTGAAAATTGTATTGTACTACATTGGGTTGGTTGCATATTGTTAACATTATTCCATGGTCAATATCGCAATGTTTCTGAAATGGTAGTATACGGAAGTTTGTTCCACATTTTGATAATTTATAGAGAGATTCTTATCAAATTAGATATTTCTTTATCGTCGAACAGAATTCACAAATTACGGATGTTTTGTGTGTGTGTGTGTGTGTGTGTGTGCATGCACGCAGCGTGTATAACATCTATAACTTGATAGGTATTAATTAAAATCAGGCCGATTGTAACCATAATGACTATATTGGATGGAACACTTGAGGAACAAAAATAATTTCACTCTTCAAAAGGAACTGGAACAGTAACATTTTTCATGTTTTCATATGAGCTTCAAAACATTGAATGACATAAATGCTGTATGATGAAATGGATCAGAGAACATTAGAATGGCATCGTGGACGTGTGAATGACACGTGTAATGGTCAAAAATATATAATCACTATGTTAGTTAACTCATGACCAGACACGTCAAACTGGTACCGATAGATTTATATCTAATATGTAAAAATTCAGTATATCTTAGTACCTGAAATAGAAAACACGACTTTGGAATGAGATGTTTTAATCTGAGATTAATCTGTTAGGTAGCAGTTTACTTAAGTAGAACTTAAATCAACTTCAAAAGATTGGTCATTCATAAAAGTGAAGCAGATTTCACTTATACTGCAGTAAACAGTATGGGGATACACAACGAAACATACCACTTATGTGATAACAACTCCCTGTTTATTGCATAGAGCGGCATTTCGATGTACAACGTTCAGGATAAACAAGCTGATTGAATGTTGATTGATTCCATCACTTGGACAAAGAGTGGATTTAGACTTGTTGATCTTACTCTCCTCATGCCCCCAACGATGTGCTACTTGCTGAATCACCTGGTGTTAATTTGCTGCTAGTCACTATGCATATATACTTCTGTTCACCTGGTAACTGTTATCTTGATAACGGCGTGAGAATATACATGGAAACTCCCTCTATCGACCTTTGGTCCAAACAGATGAGTTAAGAGAAATGTTGATGTCCCGTCCGTTAGCAAATTAACATTGGATGATAGAGACAATGATAGGCCTACGTGTTGATAGAAGAGGATATTCGGATTATGCGAATGAGAGCACACCTAATGAGAAAACGAGCCAAATATATGTATAAAGATAGTGTTTCATTTCAGTCTCAGCATATAAACATTGAAATATAAAACACATAAAAACATAGAAGGCGAAGCCACAGTGGTAACGGAGACTATATGGACAGATTTTATTTAATCATGTTACAACATGCTACATTTTACAGGCTTTTTTTATAAATAGTTATATAACATCATATTATGAAATGTTTCAAAATATTACATAATTATAAATATACATACACATTTATAAGTACATTATAAATATATTAAAGATGTGAAAGAAGAGACGCTGAATCAGCAAACTGTCTAACAGTTAACATTCCATTTTATTTTGAAACTGGTGTCTCAGTTCTTGAAGATGTCGTTCAAGGTATCCGTATTTCTTCGTCGTGGGTTGTCTTTGGCCTTCGGCATATTGCACCAACGAGGTGTAGGAATAAACTTATGTTCAAGTTGAGCATTAGCCATTTCGAAATCGAATGTACACTTTCATGCTTCTTCTCATTACATGTATATATCCCAATGTAATTAGAGGGGAACTGATCCAGAGCGATTAATGTTTCTCGCCAACAGTCTAATTACCAAACCAAACTGCAAGCTTGTCGGTATCTGCTCCCTCGACCGTGACGGACACAGGGACTGGGCTTCTGGCCACCTTGACAAAATTTCTTCAACCCAAACAGCGGGACATTAGGAAGGGTGGATGCTCATCAGATGCTGTTACATGTATTTGAGAATACCCCCAGTAGTTCCTGTCTGATTGCAATGAAGTATACCAGCAGTGTATATGCTTTTCGGATTTTTTAATGCATAGATGGCATAGTGACTGATCCAATTTTTCAATTTGATCTTATTTCTGTGTTTTTTTACCTCGATATTTAATCATGCCATGTAAACATATGATGTCTATTACATATTATATTTATGACAAATGAAAATGTACTCAGGTATATACAATTTTAACTTCAGTACACATCCAATGCTTATATGTATTTCTTATGCAACAATGTAATTCGTTCAGTATCCTCCAAACAGTGTCGGCCCATAACTTTTTTCAGGCAATTAACATTGCATGCAATTCAGCGATTATTATCCCCTTTGCTGTAACTAGCTGAGTGTTTGGTGGTATAAACCTACACATGTTATTTGTCATCATTCACTTGATGGTCAATTAATGCATTTATAACAGGTATGATGGTAATACCACTCAGGTTACCCGCCAAAGGTTCCCATTTCGCATTTCTTGTGTCTGGTGTAAATACATGTATTCAGCATTATGAATTGATGGTCTGATGTGACAAATGTATTACATGTTATGTAATATGCTCATGGAACTGCAGCAAGACGAATTATCAGCTGAGATACAAAACAAACATTGATCAATGGATTAACCGATAACACGCTGATTGATTAATTACTTTTTTCTTGCACAGTGGATTTGTCAAAAGGTAATGTTTATGTATGTAGATTTACTAATCTATACTGATTACACCCTGTCCTGTACCCTGTACCTGTGTAAAAACAACATCTTTCCTTCAATGTATTAACCGCCAGTAAGTTGATGGGGGTGTTCCTCTTTTGCCAGTCGGGCAAGTTGTTTATTTAAGGCGTAAGAGGATCACCAGACCATGTTAATTAGCAAGACAATGGTGCGAGGTGGGTGGGGAGTGTGGGGAGGAGATGACCAAGCCAAGAAAAACACAAGTGGATTTAATGCTCATTATTGGCTAATTAGATTACCTTTTAAAGAATGGCGGACATCATGCAATTCGTTGACCAATGAGATTATACACCAATGTGAAAACTGAATCGATGTATCCCTTTTCGGGTATTAGACTGTTAAAAGACACTTGGCATGGAACGGGATTCTTTGTCAGCTGCAGATCAATGGCATATTGTTCCTTTATGTGAAGGTAGTGTCCCATTTTTGACAGCGTCTTGGTCACTGATTCGCGAAGTTTCGCTCTCAAACCTGGGATAACTAGCTGCACCAATTAAGGGTAGTTATGTTAATGCAATCACCTGAGAGAAGTACAGAACAAGTAAAATTCTTCAACACTAATACAAACTAATACTGGAGACGAACTGCCAGCAGGAATGGTACCATTATATGGAGATATCAGTGCCTGAAAACAGCCTCAGTCACTACAACAGCAGATGGGACTGTTGTCAGAAGAGGGGACAAACAGCATACACATCCAGACCAAAGCTCTATTGGCTCCTATATCCAAATTTGAGGCTGTCAAAATCGGGACTTAACCTATGTGGATATTGATGGATACATTCCTCGAACAAGGTAATAACCTGACATTGTTGCAGACTTTAGTCGGTGTGTTATTTCTAATATTTGCATTTTGTTTTTATTCATTTGTGGTAGCATTCAACAGAATCATTTGTTTTCGCCGTAATGAGACAGACAACATACACTAGGTCATACCTAGGGTGTGTGTGAAATATGATTCTTGTTGGCATTCTATAAAATGTCTAGATGTTACAGTCATGTTATAAATACGCTATAAGTATAATCGTATGCTTTTATTAAGTTTCAAAATGCATGCCAAATATGGCAATATAATAATTAGGATTATAAGACAAAATATATAGACATACATTGACTTCGTTTTTTTCAGTCCTGACATTTTTACCACTGGCAGATGATTAAACTTCAAAGTGTTTTCATTTCATTTTCAAAATGATGGAAATATTATCGAGTAAAAAGATTTTATTTTTGTTGATCAATCTACACCTATAACGATCAATTGCGCATGCGGGTTAGCAGCAAAGGTCACGAACCAATCGAAAGTACTGGGATATCATCCGGGTACTCAGGGAGAAAAGCAATAACAAAAGCAACAACCAGTGCGGAAATTGCTCTGGATCAGTGCCTTGTTAAATGTGTTTACCATATGATTGTTTTGATCATGTTTTTACACGGTCGGCTTCAGTGTGCGCGATTTGTTCACTTCCATCAACCACCAGCTTGTAATAACATCGTCACATGAGATTAGCCATGTGCTAAAATAACACCCAAACTTTAAAGCGTACCTTGTCAATGTCCTGAGCCTTATAAGAATCGAAGGTCGGCTTCCTGAGTCGACATCTCAAACTATGGTATGTAAGTGGTAATAATTCCCGAGCATTAGAGAACAGATTGGCTTGGTTGGAATTTAATGATTTTCATAAACTAGAATCTCATAAACTATTTGTCTCTGGAATCATCTGTGATATGAACTTGTGTAGTGGTTTCTCTAGAAATTATTTAACGTTATCTAAAATTAAACATTTAGTCACCTTTTATTGTATATGACCAAATTAATTAGTTACACTATGAAGTTTTAAGAAGGGATTCATTTGGGTTCTTTTGCCCCAGTCCGCCTGTGTGTGGACAATATAACCAATTATCTATTATTAAGTTCATGATATTTCGTGGAATACACCAACTGCATAACACCGTCTCTGACCACAAACCCAAACGGGTTGCTCTCTATTCGCTCACAGTCTTAAAACAACATTTCATGGTCTGTTGACTGTTGATTTCATAATGATAAACCACCTAAACGGTCCATCCCTTGTGTCAGGTGTTAATTAGAGGGTACCATTAAAGAATGTATTCTACTACAATAAGCCTATTATTCCCTGGCAAGGGTTCACTTTTATGACATGTAATAAACAATGGCCAGTCAGTCAGTGGGTCGGTAAACTTTTATTTAATCAATGATGTAACGTAGGTCTATGTAATTTGTGTTTATGCAAACCGTGACAGGTCAAAACTATTTGCGCTTTTGTGGATAATAAGTAAACCATACACTTAAAACTGTATTTTGGAAAATGCTAGCCATATCAGGGCAAATATGACAGTTAATGCCAATTTTGACACCTAGAACAACCAGGATGCAGGACGAGAGAAGTTATACCAGGAATAATCTACAACGTCTTATAGTCTCCCTGGTTATAGTTGATCGCATAGGAGGACGAATACACTCCTAGGAGGACGAATACACAGTCTATACACTCACGGGGATCCTTGGGAAAAGGAGAAACTGAAAGAAGTAGTGGTAAAATCCTTCCTAAATTTCCAAAGATTTCCAAGCCTTGGAAATATCATCTTTCCAATTTTGGAAATTTTTGGAAATATCATCTTTCCAAATTGGAAATTTTTGGAAATCACCATTTTTTTTCTTGTGGAACCTGTAGTGATGAAACTCCCAAGATGCCCATATCCCACATAGTTTTCTCTTGTTCATAGGAAATAACCTTGGCCTTTTTGGTACGAATTCCAATGCGTTTCGATCCTTCTTTCATTACACTGTCCAATATATTTCGCAGTTCGAGAAAAACGTTATCCGACAGGAATTTCAAATCCCGACCACACTTCGTCATATGCATGTTCAATAACAGCACTAACTGTCGGAGACTTTTCGGATTATATTCAGATCCATCGCTTTTGCGCACCTCGCATACAAAACGACACAGAGAGTAATTAACAGGTTCGGTCCAACCCCGAACGGGTACTTGAACTCGTTCGGGAACTAACACCCCGATCGGGATAATAAACCCGTTCAAAAAACGCATAAAAACCGCAAATTACACTCGCCCAGCCTCAGTACACAACGGCGCACAATGGTGAGTGTTCACAATAATCGACGAAGCCCCCCACCACTGCACAGTAACACACGTGGGTCCAAATGACGCCGCATTTGGGGCGCCACCCCCACAAAGCAGAGGACCCCGTTCACAACGAATACACAAAATGCCCTCAAAATAAGTAAATGACATCATGTCATGACACAATGTTAGCAAAAATAGACTGTTCACTCACCACGTTTTCAATGTTGGCGCCAAGGAAGTCGCAAGCGCCCTCTAGTTGTCCGTGGGAGGGGGAAACAACTCCACCACCGGTTCGTCTGCTGGAAATGATGGAAGCTCAGTGAAGACACAAATCGTGTTTGTGAGCTACGTCAATGAAAGGTCAAAGGAGGCGTAATCGTACGTGACATGTGTGCAACGTGTACAGATTGAGATGATCATGTTGCATGTAGTGAAATGGAAAGGGTGATGCCAAGTAATGAAATAATTAATACAACATATATACTGGGACGCTGAACACAACATGTATAACGTAAGCATCAGAGATAAAAAAACCCGAAATACCCCGGCAATGATGAAAGGCTGACAAAATTAACAATAGTAATGATAATGATGGAATAAGTCATGGAAAATTTAACCATAGGAGCAAAAAAACAAAGCAACGTGGAGAAAGGCTGGAGAAGAACGGGTCCCAAGAAGAGGCACCAATCACCACACGGGACCCGTTCGGGTGGACTATATCACGGATCCGGACAGCCGTGCCAAAAGCTTTTACAAGCGAAGGAAGACCCTCCTGGAAAAGGTATGTAATTATTGAAACATGAAATAGTTACTCACCACTGTCATCGTTATCCACCATAGCTTTGAGTTGGGCCAAAAACGCTTCCATCTCTGGCTTCGTCTTGGATTTCAGAGATTTGTGGGCCTCTGTCACCTCTGCATTAGGCTGCATGCAATACACAAAAATTCATGGTTCACATGATGGAAGATGAACACTCGAAATAACACGTAATGACATACTGTGCGATGATGCCTATGACACAACAACACACTTAAAGTTAAGATGCAAGGAAACATCGTAAATCACAATGAAAACAGACATAGGATGGATGGAAGAAGGCACAGTCATATTAAATACGTCAGAAATTGTGTCTGAATAACGAAACAATGTGCATATACATCATGAAGAAGTGTGAAACATGCATCATCGACATCAATATCGGTCTCAGATGATGCACATGAACAAATGGACCCAAAAATTGTATCACCTGCCCAATAGGCTATAAAACATGACACATAACGATTGCTGGCGTGTACGGAACAATAATATCCGTCCGTTGTGTGGATAACGCTTGAACAGAACAATTGAAATGTGGAAAACCACAGCTCTATAAACCATTAATGAATGTAAAGACACCATGCTGCGTACATAAACAGCATCCAGTAAAACATGTCTACAAATGATGCCTCCATTCACTTCCATTGATGTCACAATGCCATCAATTGCCGCCGCCAACTGCGCCCTGCTCATGTTACTGGGCTTTTCCGATTCCTCCCTCTCAGCTGCGGTGATAATTACCCTGGGCAGTGCCAAAATGGTCCCACCACTATGTCTCTGTTCACTGCAATAAATATAATGTACAGTACACCACTGTGAACAATCATATATATCATCCACCACAAATAACGGTACTGTATGCAACACACTTACATGTACAACCGCCTGTTCTCATAACACTGGTGTCGACATGTTACCAAATGGAGATCCAACAAGTCCCCAGGATGGAGCCCGCTGTGAGGTTGGATCTCCATTGGTCGCTGGAAGTGTCCAACACGTCTAAGCCAACGACGCCATCCCAGAATTTCACACTGTAATGAATCTTCATTAACAGTGGAAGACTGGTAGGCGTCGTGGTCGGTCCCCAGAACGGTCTCGAGCATCTGCAATACATGTAACATGATTAGTCATACGTCCCAGGCCACCAAGTAATCAGTCACATGCATATGATGAATGTGTTGCAGGCTAAAGAGTTACATATCATCACCGGGGCCCGGATAACGCTCACAATTGAGCCTGAGATGGGTGGGGAGGCCCAATCCTTTATTTCACACCTAGATGATCAGGTGGGTTTTACATGAATATTGATATGTGTAACATATGCATGATAAATGAATGGCATGAAATTGTGATTGTGAATGAATTGCTACATAATACACATGTAAGTACACCTATCCATAGTCCTGTCACCCGTGGGTTGCACAACAAACTGATGGCTGGTGAGGTAAGTAACCAAAAATGATTAACACACAGATCCTCCCCAACTGAGGATTCATAAATGCACTCGGTATAACTACATCTGTCATTATGTTAAGCAGGAAAATATAAAATGTAACAAAAACTATTTGTCACATTATGATAACCATCGTCAAATACGCACTACATTCAGCACCCCAATGATACATGAAAATCAAATTGCCATCACCAATAATGCACTACAACTCATGCTCCATACATTGGAATATTGGCACATGTAAAAGAAATGGATTCAAAGCATAACTGCGTAAATCGACAACTGTCGCACGCGGTGTTGTCGATGTATAACGATTTGGTTTTCAATAAACACATTCATAGAGGATAACCGTAAAAAGTGCTGGAAGGGACATAACTCTATGGGATTCGCTGTCATAAATAATCGTCTGCTATGCCAATCTACATCAGTCATAATGATCGGTAGTATGATGGGAGTTGAATTTACTGAGACACTGATTGTAAATGCATACCGATCACATTGGATATCAATGGTTTAGCATCACACTTGTTTGACTGGTCGTTATCATTATGGACATATATGTATTATGTATGATGTAGTGATGTTACAGTTGGATTTGTTATACCTTCAGATATCACACACGGATGCAGTCCGTCAGGAGGTTAGTAATCCCTGAGCCAAGCCACATCCTACATTGCGATTCTAAAGGAACGCTAACTGACATTGACACTGATAATAAACGAAAAAGTGCTACAATAACCCAGGAAACAAAGACAAAGAAATCTAAAAGCGATGAAACTTTTTGTCCATTATGTGGTGTTCAGTATGGGAGTGCGAATGATGTGCGATTGATTGAATGGGTGGGGTGTGAGTATGCAAGTGGTGTGAATGCATGTTCCTATTGGGCACATTGTTCATGTATGGGTGTTCACAGATCATCAAAACGTCATTTACAGCCTCTATCATCCTTTTGTCCTTCACATAATCATGACATTCCCATCAAGTATCAATGTTAATACATCATGCCATCCTTCATTTGTATTATCATGAATCATACATTAAATCATCAAGTATGTCACTGTGAGAGAATGTGAAGAGAGTCAGTTGTGGACAAATGTGCTGTATATTAATAAACATTTCAGTATATTTAAAGTTGTTGTTTTCTTATTGTGCATACGTGCAGATACTAATGTCATTATACCTTTTCAAGCTTATCCTGCAACTCCTCCTCCACGAATGTTCTGTTGGGACACCTGGTGGCATCCACATTTTGACCCGACGGTTCCTGGCTTCGAACATGAAATCCGCACCCTCCCCTCTACTGACATGTCCTGACGCAACCTCCCCTCTACTGACAAGTCCTGACGCACCCTCCCCTCTACTGACATGTCCCGACGCACTGATGACTTCGGTTGCATGTGTGAAATCATGAATATCCTGATGAGCTGAGTGTCGGAGGATGTCATCCTTCAAAATTATGTCCTGGTATGTTGTGCAGTTTAAGCCATAAAATATAGTGGATGCCACAGACCGCGAGTCCAACATGTACCTAGCAGAGTTGCGTCTAACAGAGGAGCGGTATGTAAAGATCGGGAAGATGAAGGTTCGGACAACATTCCATACAAACAGGTGTTTTGGGTTCTTCACTTCAAACATCCATCTCCTGAGATGTTGAGCACTTAATGGGCTATGGCTGCTCAAACATGCACGTACATATGGCAGAAGGAGCTCATCAAGTGTTCCATACATGTATATGATGATGAACATCCATGATTTATGGTGATTTGCTGCTGATTGGGCGTATGAAAGGGCATGTAGTGTTCTGAACCCGCACAGAAGGGCAATGTGCTTGATGCATGGTATCCATAGTAGTTTGAAGATAGCTTTCGTTAAATTCAGTTCAATATGTCCCGGGCCAGGTATCAGGAGGAAATGTTTGAACATGAGATGTTGTTTCATGTCTGCATCTGTTAGATAACTGTTGTGCATCTGTTGCAAGTGTTTAGCAAACGCAGCTTACCCAGTGTGTATTTCGGACTGGCATCGTGGACAGATGAACCAGTTACTTAACATCTTGGACAACAGACTGTAAGGTGATCCATCACACACGAGGCCTATCCATTGACGTACTGTCCCCAGTGCTGTCGTTTCCTGAAGGGTGGTGAGGATTGTTCGTAAACTATCATAGCTGTTTGGATTGCACATGATAGGATCTCCAAGGGACATTTGAGGTGGTGGTTGAGGGTGATTATGAGGTAGAAAACTGTATGGATCAGCAGATGTTTTAGTTGATTGCGGTAGCACAAATTGGGTGTCAGAATCTAAGTTATTCATATAGGTGCCTTCCGCTGTCTGTATCTGTTGTTTAACTAAGGTGTGTAGTCGTGACTCAACAAATTCATCGAACAGATGATTGATCATGTTGTCTGCTTCCATGTAATCTTTCAACAATGCATGGTATGACGGCCATGATGAGTATGACAGCCATAGGTAGGGTGACAAATCGGGATTGGTTTGTATGTTAGTGGCAGGATTTGAAATGTACATCACATTGGTTATTACACTCTGCTTTGTCTTACAATTGATCGTGATTCGCCAGTTCCTCTGTATTACTTGGTTGTTATCAAAGACAACCACTATATCTGTATTTTGAGGGCACTCGTTGGGGATGAGGGTACCAACTTCCAGTCAGTTTCTGATGCTGCTATATGACCCACCAGGTGTCATTGCATGTATGAGGTTACTTATTGTCTTACTCCCACTGGCGAAATAGCACAGAATGTTCAGTAGGAAGGCCACAGGTGTGATCATACTTGATGTACTGATACTGCATAGATTTTCTATACTGCGCACAAACAGAAGTTTGTTTTTCTTGGATAGATGGTGTACGTCATTACCAAGTAGTGCAGAAAACAGTGTAATGAGTTTGTCTGACAATTTGGACAATATGTTGGTGGCAAGATCAGCCTCATACGTCTCTGTCTGTCTATATAGTCCAGAAATGGCCTTTGTATGTTCACTCAAATCCTGGCTGAGTGATGATCCTACTGCAGTTATGATTTTTGTGATGACATTGTCACTGTATATGTTGTCTGCAAGACCTTGCAACACAATTGCTAATGCATCCACATGATGCTGGTCGGTAGGTCTTTTGCCAATTAATTCGCGTTCCGTATATTCTGCACAGGCCGTACATAAGTATGTTGATTTTGGCTTCAACCATCCATTGTCTGACAGCGTTTCTGTTACAACTTTGCGGTATTTTCTGGATTTAATCTGGTAAATGTGGTAATTGTCATCACTCACAAAATCATCGTGTTTGGAACAACTACATCTCTTCGTTGGTGTCATTTTTTTTACCTGCAATGTGAAGAATGTGACAATGTGAATTCATATTTTTGGGGTAGGGA
Organism: Haliotis rubra; assembly: GCF_003918875.1. Taxonomy (NCBI): domain Eukaryota; kingdom Metazoa; phylum Mollusca; class Gastropoda; order Lepetellida; family Haliotidae; genus Haliotis; species Haliotis rubra. Next base: position 189,284 of record NW_025767568.1, read on the forward strand.
TGCTGTATCATTTCCTTTTTTTGTGTCCAACCACACCCCACACCCATCCGTATCTGTTTATGTACATCGTCCCTTGCACCCATGTCTGGGGAGGTCGGGGGTTTTCGAACTGTGTGTATACCCCCACATCTCCCACTCCATTTTTGTCCATAGTCCCTTCCACCCATGGCCGGGGGGTTCGGTGTCTGTTCATACCCCCCCCCCCCCCCTCTATTTCTGTACATAGTCCCTTACACACATGCCTTGGGGGAGGGGGCAGATGGTCGCTTGTGATGACAACCCCCAAACCCCACCTCCCACCCATATTTATGTAAATAGTCCTTTCCACCCACCCCGAACAGCACGCCACCCTCAACCACCACCAAGTTCTTGTTTCACCTATACGTCTTTTTACCCACTTGCATTGGTTAACTCTCCAGTGATGTGTCCGCCGGTCCTGTTTGGCTTATCGCCCTTCACAGGCAACCAGAGGGCGCTTGGTGTTCACTTCCGGACCAGACATGTAGCGTGGTGAGTGATGTTTGCATTTTTCATAACATTACATCATGTTGTTTATTTGACTCTTTTTGCGCCTGTCATGTGTATTAGTTCTGACAGGGGGCCTATGGTTAGGGGGGTTAGCGCCCCAAATGCGGCATCGTTTGGTCACACGTGTGCCACCGTCGCCACGTTGGCGGTTTCATTGACAAATATAACAACTCACCAGATTGTGCCGTTGTGTACTGAGGCTGGGCGAGTGTAAATTTGCGGTTTTTATGCGTTTTTTGGACGGGTTTATTATCCCGATCGGGGTGTTAGTTCCCGAACGGGTTCAAGTACCCGTTCGGGGGTTGTACCGAACCTGATTAAGTTCATCGTCGTTCAGATCCTCGAGTTTGTGAGATATTAAACTTAAACGCTGTCCGGATGTTTCCCCTCGTAAAATTCTCTGATTACGTGAATTTCTCCAAGTTTCAAAAAGACCACAGGCCCAACGTAAATTCTGTTTGGTATTTTGAGGCACACTTGTCTCGCATAATCCTGCAATTTCAGAATCCAACAACGGTACAGAAAATCTTTCATGATCACTATGCTTCCCACTACGGCCGCCAAACACATTCTCACTTCTTCCTCCACGTCACTAATATCGCTGTAATGTTGCTGAAGAAGATCCCTTTCCTCCGCAGTTTCCAGTGCTGTGCATAGAATTTCATCATCTCCAGAGTTTTCACTTATTGTCAAAAACTCACACTGTGAAGCTGGAATTAACGTATCGCCGCTGTCGGTCCCACTCATACCTGCTGCGTAATGAAGAGACATGTGCGCGGAGACAGTGTGTTTGTAAAGGTGAGATTTCCGAAAAGCACGTGCTTTACGTCCTCGGTTCATTAACCATCCTTGATGAGGGCCCGGAATGAAATCCTATGTACCCCTGAAGCTGATTAATTAAAGAGCATCGGGCCGCTTTCTCAAGACGACCTTCGATAACTGGTAAAGACATATTAGCGTTGATTTAACGACGATACGACCGTACGTGCCTTTAGGTAGAATACAGAATATAACACACATTAGCACGTGCCGTTCATGACATAAGTCGACCGCACCACAACCTTGCTTGCGCTTAAAAAACTATAGTCCATTCATTAAATTACAGACGCGTACCAAATAAATATTACTCTTTTATTTTATTAAAAGCAATATTTGTGTGCATGCTCTAAGTAGGTTAGAAGACTCGGACACGTTCTGTAACCGTGGATTAAGGCGGTTAGAGCCCTCGGCTCCGCGCCTCGGGCTCTAACCGCCTTAATCCACGGTTACAGAACGCGTCCTCGTCTTCTAACCTATACTTGTACCCCAGATCTACATGAGGACATGGGTAGTGTAATGGTCATCGGGATGAATTATAATTCCGGCCAGACAGTGCAGAGAGTGAGTTGGGTTGTACGCCGCTTTTATAGCATTATTCCAGCAATATCACGAGAAATGAGCTTCTCACATTGTACCCATGTGGGGAATCGAACCCGGGACTTCGGTGCGACGAGCGAACGCTTTAACCACTAGGCTACCCTACGGCCCCATGTGCAGTGATACTCACTACACTGATGATGGGAGTGGGCGTTTAGCAACTGAAGGTGATGACACACATGAGGGTATAGTGATAAGTGTGTTAGTTCCCGCATCTCCAGTCAGACAGGAAATATCTGATGCCACCACAATTTCCTCAATCATCCCAGGATTGATCACTATCAGCAGGGATTAGAAAGTCTCCATTTGTGTTTACTTGCAGACAATTTTCACTCAGAATTTATGTACAACGCATATTAATTAGTTTATAATTGTATTTATAGAATTATCGTGCAAAAACTCGTTTTAGAAAGCTCCAAACATTATAAAACTAGAAGTTTCGCAGCTTTGTGGAAAAGAAAAATCAATGGTAAATTGGCCACAATATAAGCTGACTTACCTAAGATATATATATTCATGGTGTATTCATCTCTAGTGTATCGATCTCTTTAGACAGGGACCCGTGAAGTTCCGGGTTAGAGTTGATCTTCTGTAACCCATGTTTGTCGTAAGAGGCGACTAACGGGATCGGGTGGTCACGCTCGCTCTTGATCACTGGATTGTTTGGTCCAGACTCGATTATTTACAGACCGCCGCCATATAGGTGGGATATTGATGAGTGTGGCGTAAAAATAAACTCACTCACTCACTTCAGACAGAGGCGGTGAGGTGGACTTGGCTAAAGCGTTCGGCTGTCACATCCATAAACCGTGTACAGACAATTCTGGCGTCCCCCCGCCGTGTTGGTAGACGCTAAAAATGCAACTCACTTAATCTGTTTCCACACAGTGGAGTGACGTGTTTCAATGTGTTTGTCGAGCATGACGGTGATTGCTGAATTCAAATGTGTGTGCAAAGTAAGAGATTTTACGAGCGCAACATTTGTCTGTCCACTGTCACTGCTTCTCCTCCTTCTTCGACTACAACTACTCATATTCTTGCTGCTACTACGGTTACTAACAACTACTACCCCTACCGCAACGACCAATTATACTACTTCATCTGATGCTTCCCCTGTTACGTCTACTGCAACTACTACTACCACTACTATATTCCTGCTGCTACTGTTCTGTTTGTTTGTTGTTTAATCGCCCCTCCATATTGTACATATCAAGGGAGACTTATGCTTATCGTGCATTGATAAATAATATCAGTACATATTTGGATTTGTTTTCTAACGCAGCATTCAACTATAGTCCAGCTACATGACAGGTCTGTAAATAAACGAGTCAGGTAATCCAACGGTTGATGTCATCAACTAAACCAGTTTGGTATAACGTGGTACCGGTATGTAACACAGTACAAACCTTTATAATGATCAAAAACCTGAAGTTCTTTGATTTAGAGAAAATCCGAAGTCCTCATACACAGTAGAGACAGGAGGCTTTCCTTGAGTAACAGGTTTTCTAGATGGAACACACATCATCCCTTCTGCCCCCATTGTTTAAAACAATGACTATTGCAACAGAAAACGGCTCCATTCGATGCAACGTCAGATAAACAAAATTCACGACAAACTGAATATGTGAGTAAAATGACAATCAGTCTCACCCGATAATGTATGCACCTTTAATTTAATTAAATCTTGGTAATCCAACACCTATCTAATCTGAATTCCGACGTTGTTTTGAGGGGAAATCTTCTGTGTGTAGTGTCACACCAAGGTAGTGCAATCAGGAAATGCCAATCAACTCGCAACAAGATTGACTCTCAAATGTCAATAATAGAGAAAACTCATTTAAAATTTCTAAAATATGCTTGTGGTCTTCGAAACTCAACCCCCAATATCATGTTTTATGGGGAATTAGGAAGATATCCGCTATATATTAAGATATATAAAAGAATATTATCATACTGGCATAAACTAGCTACAAACACTTTTAAAACGAAATTATCGACCCTTTTATTCAATTTCGTTATATCTTCTTCTCCAAACACTTTACCTAAATTGAAATGGTTTAAATTTGTCAAACGGATCTTAGATGATTGCGGACTCTCAGAAATGTATGATTACCCGTTCCTATGCTCATCAGAAGTTTTGGTTTCAAAAGTAGAAACAATACTCAAAGATCAATATTTACAACAATGGCGATGTGAACTAGCGTCTTGTTCGAAAGGAAAATTTTACCAAAATGTTAAAGACAATCTATGCTTTGAAAACTACCTCTTCCTTCCCAAAGTTATACATAATCCAATTCTTAGATTTAAGTTATCAAATCACAATTTACCGATAGAAACAGGACGCTGATACAACATTCTTAGAGAAAATAGACTCTGTAAACTTTGCGATTCTCCGTCAGTTGGGGACGAATTCCATTACCTTTTTAAATGCGAAGCTCTTCTCCAACAGCGGATAATGTATATTCCAAATTATTACTGCGAATGGCCTAATCTGTTCAAACTGAAACGGCTATTTTCAATAAAGAAAACAAAGCATTTGAAAAACCTAGCTAAATTTTTAAATGCCTTGTCAAACGCCATGAAATTGTAAACGAATTGTGATAATAATACTCTATCTAACTATTCTATTATCCACCATCTTGATTATATACTTATGTTAAATTGTATATCTTTATATTCTCATGTACCACCGTGGGTGGGTTTTTAGAGAATAAAATGTTCTGTTCTGTTCTGTCAAAGTTCAGACTATCGACTAGCATACTTTAAGTTATTTACGTTTACAAAATATTAATCACAATTTTTCAATAATTTGGGTTGGAAAGTTGTTTTCTGAGTCCAGACGCGATTAATTACAAATCAGAGCTGGAATGGTACAGATTGAGGTCTTAAACAACAAAGTTTTAGTGAGGATAGTCAAGACTGGGTGTTCGATTACAGACCGCCGTCAGAGCGGGGACTGAAGGTGACCGCGTGGTGTGGTCAAGTAGCGGACGCGAACTTGTGACCCCTCCTCGATCACGCCGAAGGCCTGGGTTCCAGTCCCCACACGGATACAATGCATGGAGCCCATCTGTGGTGTCTTCCGCCGTGATATTGCTGGAATAAAAGCGACTTCAAAACTTAATGGACTCAGTAGTGGTAATCGAAGAAGGAAGAGAATCAGTGACAGTGGGCAATCAAATGTTGCGCTCGTAAAATGTCTGTAGGAGGAGTAACAGGGGAACCTGAATGCATTTACTGAATCCCATTGTGTAGACGTAGACATGAACCGTAACGGCCGTAATAGGTTGATATAAATATACATGGTTAACGAAGGAAGTGTTTGGCGGAGAGAGTGAACACAGTTGAGTATGTAATCATGTCCATCTCCTAGCGTAATCACGCGTTCAGACAATCAATTGTTAGAGCTGGCTCACGACCATCGGTCATTTCATCGATATGCTTGCTATCCTGCTACTGGTACAGTGATGGTACTGCCGTAAATTGCTGAGATTAGTTGACATATATAGTTTTCAAGACTATTGTTCTTGTATGTCGACGTCCACTACTACCACTACCCCCACCACTACTGTTACGACCAGAACAACTACTACTGTATCTTACTCTTCTGCTGTTATCTCGTGGTATCTTCGTGAGTCAGTTACCACGGATACCACACTCAGACATGGTATCTGGTCCGTTTTGTCCCCTTAAGAGACGGACATATACTGTCAGAACTCCCAACACGGTGAGCAGCCTGCATGTTTGTAATTATTGTCAGTAATGAGGTCTTAACCTTAATAACAGCTCTGAGACTGGCCAGATACAGAGTTAAACACACCCTTACAATTCGTCCTGCCGGGCTGTATGACGCCATCTACCGGTAACGTTATCTTCTGGTAATATCTTCGGCCCATTCAGCTCCTACATTCAACTCAAGCAATGTATATATGCCATAACGCAAATAGCTGGTGTGCCTCAACACTGAAAAGAATCTACATATCGAAATTTATTACAAGACAGCATTGGCCTTCGATATTTAAAAATATGTTCAGATGTAAATATCTAGTCAACAATGCCAATGAAAATATGTTATAAAACCTACAATAATTAATTAACTGAATCAACATTCGCCTTTCAATATATGAGATGTAATGAAATGCCATTATTGTCAACAAAGGTTACACATTGGCCTTTCGATATTTAATTATTTATAATATACCTGGAAACCCACATTGTTCAACGTTGATACCTGAGATTGATTTAATGTCAACATTGTCGCGTCTTTTAAAACTAAAAATGACTGACATTTCAATGTTGAAGCACCTCATCTAACATCGATTCAGCATTGTCGTTTCAGCTGGGAATGTCACTCATGTGTTGATTGCTCAGAGCTTAGCATCCTATCCCAGTCAAATAGAATGAGAGACATAGTGAATGAGTAGCTGTTGTTTTATGCCGCATCAATTTGTAAAAGCTCCAATATGTGCATATATATAATACTAAATGTCGCAGAAAAAGAGGAGATCAGCTCAATATTTTGTCATAAATATGTATTTCTTTCAAAAATGCTGCAACCTTATTTTGAGTAAAACGTGAGTAAAAAGTGCTTACAATGAAGAAACGTCATTAGAAACCAATCTTCATCCAATCAAATCGCTTCTTACAACTGAAAATACTCTGGGCAAGGGTACAGTGATATTGTTGATGTTCTGAGCTTTCGAACTATGCCCGACATCAAACGATTTGCCTCGCTTGTTATTCATACGAAGCTTCGAAAACGGAGGTATTTTCCGTTGTTATGTCATGTTACCGAGCGAAAAGCTACAGATATCGGGAAATAGGCGACCATACATATTATTTAAGAAATCTTTTTATAATAATTTTCTGATTACATAAAAATGAAAATATAAAATAAAAAGGCACGGGCATGTTATGACATGTCACAAATGGAAAAAAATCGCTCTAGTTTTTGCTTCTTTCGTGGTTTATCTGGACGTTATAAATGTAAGCTTGCATTTTCATTCAAAAATAAATTTATTTAAGTTGTAGTTGTATTATTTGAATAATATTATAAAAATAAACTTCATATTTATCAACAGTAGAATTAGATTTTTAATTGGTGTATGGGATGTAGTAGCAATAACGTTTTACAAGCTTATAATTTCCTTCATAAACATAGGCTTCATCTATGACCTCAGAGTCTCTGGGAACTCGGTGTCATGGCAGTAAATGCCTCTGGTTGACTGGTGTTGAAAGAGTTAAGAAAATGACGGTGTTGTGAAACACTGCTTGGCAACCTACTGCATCAGTGGTATCACAAATTAAGAAGAAGGGGTGAATAGAACAACACCGTATGTTGTTTATGGAAACGGTGTTTATAGTGTTATGTTGTTTATGGAAACGGTGTTTATAGTGTTTTATTTTTAGTGATGTGCGAAGTGATGTGTTCAGTCAACCATGTTATTTTCACAGCCCCACCGTCACACTCCCTGAGCAGTTATATATCCCAGCTAGAGTAGTACAGATACAGTTGATGGTGTCGGGAGATATAGAGATGAACCCAGGCCCTAGCTCTGAGCTTAACGATTTGAAGCAGGAGATCATTAAGCATATAAACGATTTTGGAGATAGACTGTCAGGTGAAATCAAAGAAATTAGGGCGGACATACAATCTATAAGAGCTGAGATTGTAGATGTGAAACGTGAGGTGGAAAAGGGTAAGAAAGACCGGGAGGAGATAAGATCAGATACAGATAAACTGAATGAGAAACATGACTTTTTGGAGAGTTATGTTGAGCACCTAGAGTTTCGGATGGAAGACCAGGAGAGACGGGGGAGGAGAAACAACATGATTCTATATGGTATTGAGGAGACGCCTAATGAGACTTACACAGAGAGTAAACGTAAAGTACTGGAAGTGCTTAATAACGCCAGGAAAGTGAAAGATATGTCCCCACTTGATGCACGTGACATAGAGAGAGCACATCGGTTAGGTAAGAACTCAAATAAGACAAGACCTATGATCGTGCGCGTGTGTCGCTGGGAGGACAAGTGGAGGTCAGTCAAACTGCGTGATGTCCTCAGAGGCATGAAAATTGGTTTGCTAACGACCTAACCCATTTCCAGAAACAGTAGCTTGATAGACTGAGACAGAGTGACCCTGATAACAGGTACTATTACAAGGGTAATAAACTGTTGAGTCAGCCTAGGGTTGAGATTGAGTGCCTCAGGGGGTGCAGGAGGTGAGAGCAATGAGGCGCTACCCACGGGGCCACAGGCTGGGGGTGGTATCTCTAGAAACCCCAGGTCTCACTCTAGACGTGGTCGGTACCAATAGGGGTGTGGCCAGGGTCTAACTACTGACACTGATCCACCCAGTGATTGTACGGCGCATCACTCACCCTCTGCTCAGTCAACCGCGTCACCTGATGAGTTTTATCATCAATCATTTCTTTTTTGGAATGTGTCTGGCTTATCATCTAAATTAACCGATAATGAGTTCCTCATGTATATCAAAACATTTGAGATTATCGGACTTACCGAAACGTGGATTAATGACTGTGATGTTGATAATATATTTGATGACTATGTCACGTTCACGAAACCTGCAGATAAGTTATCTCACCGCGGCAGATTATCAGGTGGCATAGTTGTGCTAGTTAGAAAATGTCTTAGACAATATAATAAATGGTGTAAAATTACTGAAAATGCAGTTAACATTTTATTTGATAACCCATTAGCTAACGATAAAGATCTGTTGTATTCCTGTGTATATGTACACCCTGAGGGGTCAACTTGGTATGAAAAGACAAACGTACATTGTAAAAACGGGATTCAGTTGTTACAGGAAAATCTAGTAGATATATTGTCGGATCATCCAGATGCATCTGTTTTGTGTGGCGGAGATTTCAATGCGAGAACAGGAAATGACCCGGACTTTATTGAGGATGATAAACTTGAATATATAGAAACAGACACGTCAAATTGGAAATTTCTAGTAGATCAATTTAACCTCGCAAGATTCTCCGTCGACAAAACTGTTAATTCATTTGGACGATCTTTGGTAGAATTATGTGCTGTTTTGAATATCCATATCATGAATGGGAGATGCGGAGCAGACACAAATATTGGAGATTTTACAATTCTTGGGTCAAGGGGGGCCAGCGTAATTGATTATATTATTGCATCATCATGTCTGTTCTCGTCTTGTACTGACTTCAATATACAGTCTCGCACAGAGTCCACGCACCTCCCAGTCACAATGAAACTGATTACAACACACAAACGGGAATATGATGTAATAAAAGATAGTTTGAATCATAGTTATAAGTTTGTTTGGAATGAAGAAATATCGGATGAGTTTAGACAAAATATGTTCTCAGATTGTGTGCAGGACTTACTCGATAAATGTTTAGATACAGCCTTTAGTGATATCAATCAGAGTATAGAATATATTGCAGAGGCTTTTTGCTCTGCTGCAATGGGTATGAAACGAAAATTTACACATAGATATTTTAGTAAGAACATCCCATGGTTTGATAGTGAATGTAGGCGTTTGAAAGCCGAGCGTTGCCTCAAATTAAATCAGTTCAGAATTTAAAAAGACAAACAGCACTTAGATAAGTATCATTTAGTTAGAAACCTATATAACGCTAAGTGTAAGCAGAAAAGAACAGAGTACTATAAACAAAAACAGATAAAACTAAAAAACCATATCAATTCTAAAGAGTTTTGGTCAATCCTTCAAGGCTTGAATGGTAAACTGTCTACTAAACATGATATCAGTACCCGTGAGTGGTTTGAACACTTCAAACAATTGTTTACATCAACTAGCAATGATGTAACGGAGGATGTAAGTGTTGGCAACGACAGTACTAATGTACGTACAAGCACACCAACTGACTTTGACCTATTGACTACGATATTCTAGATCCACCTATTACCAGACAAGCAATTATAGATAGTATAAGACACTTAAAGGTAAATAAAGCAGCGGGTGTTGATGATATCTTACCTGAATTTATTAAATACTCTGAAAATATCTTATTACCTTACTTTGAGTTGATTTTTAATGTTATTTTAGAGAGCGGTAATTTTCCATTGTCTTGGACTATTGGAATTATTATTCCAGTTCATAAAAGCGGGAACATTAATAATGTTGATAATTATAGAGGTATAAATCTGTTAAGTATATATGTTGCATGGGAGCAGTGTTAACATAAGCAGTAATGCTTGTTCACCAATCCCAATTCACCTTCATGAATAAAAATATGTTTAAACCACAAATAAACATAATAATTCATAGAATGTATGTACTCATATTGTTATTTGATATGATATGGTATGATGTGGTGCGATATGATATGATGTAATATGATGTAATACGACACAGTTTGTATAATGCGATGTTATATGATGTGATACATTTTGATGTGATATGACATATTGTGATGTGACTATCTTATTCTTTTCTATGATATGTGTACTATGTTCTTGTATACTATGGGCCTGTGGCCTTCAGTATGAATAAGATTGATTGAATTTTTAGTATTTGTACGCAGTGAGTGGTAGTTCCGAACTGTCAGCTGGAGACTTTCGAATATACGTGTGATGCTCACTCACTCTTCAACGACGACGAGGTTGATATAGTGATACAAAAAGCCCTCTATCGAAATCGTAATACTATATATTTAGTATATTGGTGTAATGGAACATGTTTCCCAAGCCTTGGCTTTGTTTAATAGGAGACGTAATCCCAGGAGGGGTGTTAATTTTCAACAATAATTGGATCTTATCAATCATTCAATGCCGGCTTCCTCCCTACATATTTATGAAGGCAACGTTATCCATCAACTAGCGTGTAGCAGTCATCAAGCATTACACGCCACACCGCCACAACAATGGGTTGGGGGATGGAGCTGACACTTGTTATTCACTGCAACTCTGCTAGGGATGTTTGGACACAAACACGGTGTCAAGCGGATGTCGTAAGATGCGATAAATGTTGATAGGCATGGGTGACCTTTCAGTTTGGATGTCACCGTACTCCTCTAGTGTTGAGATCCGGGATAGAATTGATCTTGAGAAACCCATGCTTGTCGTAAGAGACGACTATCGGGATCGGGTGGTCAGTCTCACTTGGTTGACACATGTAATCGTGTCCCAATTGCGTAGACGTGTGTGTGTGTGCGTGCGTGCATGTGCGTGTGTCGATTGTGTATGTACGCCTGTATATGGAGTATATATATATATATGTATATGTGTATGTATGTACATGTGTATGTGTATGTGTATGTGTATGTGTAAGTCTCTCATTCCGATTGGAATGGCTTGTGCATTACCTTTTATACATTTAATTTGTATGTATCATTTGTAAATATTGTATGACTCAAATAAACACATCTGACTGTCTGTCTGTCTCTCTGTCTGTCTGTCTGCATTGCGAAGCCTAAGTGCTGTACAGCCATCAATTATACATGCTGTGAAGTAAAAAACATGAGTGAGTGAGTGAGTGAGTGAATATTTAACGTCACATCGGCAATATTAAACAACATGAAGGGGTAGGTAGCAAATCAGGCTACTGGAAACTGGCCTTCAGCAACACACGCTTGTCCATAGAGGCGACTATTCTTGTGGAAACAGACGACTAACTGCATTCGAAACTTGAAGCTCACTGGCTTGGTTATAGCGTAGATCGATGTCGATGAGTTATCTGGACCAGGGTTATATAATCACATCCCGTTTTCATACAACTGAAAAAAGCCCGCGGCAGGCAACCAAATAAAACCTGTCCGCGATAAACAAACCAATGGTAGCTGGAAAAGTATGACATCTAGCCATCCTTAGAACAGGAATCAACATTCTGTGAGCAACAGCTAGCTTACAGCTTCACCGCAAAGGCTTAATTGATGTTAACTGAAGCTCAGTAAAAGGAGTGAGTTAGCACTATTCCAGCAATATCACGGCGGAAGACACCAGGAATGGGCTTCACACATTGTACCCAAGAGGCGAACAGAACCCTCGGTGTAAGGAGCGAACGCTTTAGTCACTAGGCCTCCCCCCCCCCCCAGTCCCAGTGTAAAGGACATGAAGTGAATACCAACATGTACACGCTATCAGCATGTGAGAGTGGACACCTGCCAGCAACCATGTGATAAGAAATAATGTAATAAGAAATAATGACCATCGACCCTTCTCGGCAGTCACAGGCCTTTGGCTCAGAATCCGGTCCCTGTCTCTGTCTGACCTTTCAGACGGGGTCACAGACGCTATCGCTTCATTTGTTCAGGCGGAAGTGATTGAAGTGTCAATGACCTAGGGCGAGTGAGTGAGTGAATTAAGTTTTACGTCGCACTCAGCAACATTCCAGCTATATGGCGGCGGTCTGTAAATAATCCAGTTTGGACCAGACAATCCAGTGATCAACAACATGAACATCGATCTACGCATTTCGCATACAATGACATGTGTCAACCAAGTCAGCGAGCCTGACCACCCGATTCCGTGTTAGTCGCCTCTTACGACAAGCAGACCTAGGGCGAAACACGTAGACAAGACGATACTGTCCTGTGATATATAGGTGAAGTGAAATTGGTCTTAACCTCACGTTACAAATTATTGCTAGAGTGTTTGTAGCAGCTTGTGAGATTCCGATCTAGCCCACTACTGTGCCGGGTTCAATATTGACGTGAGACTGGGGCGTAGTGAGCTACTTCCAAGATAGGCAATCTCCATAAAGCCGAGCGGCAGACACAAGATCTGACATTTTTGTCTGGCCAGGTGAATCTGATACAACCACAGACCTCAGGTTTTAGTGATATCTCAGCGGTTTCCACACTGTAACTGTGCAGTAAAATGAACTTCGGTTCCGCAGAGAAACCGACTTCACACATGATGTTGATTATACAGAATGTTTAAATTATTTATGGCTGTGAGGATGCCAGGTGACATTACCATATTTCCTGTGGGCATTCACCCTCTTACATTCACACAGATACAAGAATTAACACATTTGACGTTTAAATGGCCATTATGCAAATGCCCTTGAACTCATTGCCGTGAAATGACTTTTGTCAAGTGTTATGTTGTAGCAATGTGTGACCTTCCATACTGAGGGAAGGCGAAGAGCTCCGGATTTCATTATCAGTATCTGGAGTTATGAATGCAGATATTGCCATCTGGCAATGACTTATGTATGTGGAGTGCTAATTGGACTGGGACCTGTTTACGGAAGCGATCGTAAACCTGCGACTTTCGTATCTCTAATGTATTGATATTGACGTATGGTCGTCTAAGGGTTATGTGATGGCTTTGTGAACCTAGCCCCTGGTTACAAGTAACACCTACACAGGACCAAAAGCCTGGGAGCAAACCATTGAAATATACGTAAATACAGTAGTAAATACATGCCATGACCGGATTTACGTATGTTTTCAGATATTTCCTAACTTCGGGCATATATTTCATATGAATCTATACCTTTGAAACATATGCTCATCGTACATTTTCGTATGCACAAGTACCTCGTTCATGTATGCCATGACCGGATTGTCAAGTATTTCCAAACATGAATTGCAAAACAGATACCCCAGTAAATACATGATCATACAGTATTTCCGATGCAATCCTTTGAATTTGAATGGGTGCTGACATTTCCGATTTCGTTCTAAGTTTTCTCAGGTTGGAAACATGTACATTTACGCAGGTGGGGAAACACACGTAAATTTTCAAATGTGCAAATGTTTACACACCTTAGACATTTATGTATCATACCGGATTTCAGGGGTATGTATATGAACGGTTCCTACACCTTCATGTTACCTGTGCTCAAGCAAGATGATCATTTGTTTCCATCATGTGATTTACTTGGTTCATGTAATTTTATTTTCACACATTTTAGTACGTTTGAAATTAACGTTCACGTGACCTCATTATTCTTATCATCAAATGAGCCTGACTAAGAAAGCAATATTACGCAAGCTAACATGGCTTATTAAGCTGCGCTCGCTCTTGTTACCAGTATCAGTTACACTTTGTCTGCGGTGTTGGCAAATCTTGTGAGTATATATATAGCTAACAGTTGAAAATTCAGTTTGATAAATATGATTAATCAACATGAGTACATGTCATCGACATATTCAGATCATACTGAAGTTGAATACATGACACGTTTTATGGATAACAACTTCTTCCTTATTCTTTACACGGCGTTTCAGAGCTAATTCTTGCTCCTTCATCAGGTGAATATACTCAACAGGTGAATGTACTCAACAGGTAAATGTACTCAACATTCACCTGATCAAGGTAAAGAATAAAGAAGACGTTGTTATCCATAAAACGTGTCATGTATTCATTTTCGTCAAATTTCTAAATGCCTTTAAAAAAATCCATATTGAAGTTGGCAGGATAAACCATAACCTCTTTCCTTATGTTTTGTATTCTGTTAATTGATATAAATTGATTTATATATATGATTATATACTCATTTCCAAAAGAAAAGCGAATCACGCAATACTGATAACGTGGTAAACAGAGAGATCGATCCATGCAAAGAAAACAACCCGAGCCTTTAAAGTGGTTATTAATAATCCGTATTTTTTGTGATATTGAAACTAAGACTTCATTAGATTGAGCCTTGGGAAATGACCCCTCAGTATCGAGTATGGTCTTTATTAGCAGCCACATCGGTGTAATGAGAACTCACAACTGACGAGAAACACGATCTCAGCATCGAATGTACAACACTTCGCCTTGATTTGTGTTTTATTTCATGTAATTTCAAACAGATTGTTTGCTCCTAGGCATCGAACTAAGGAAACTTGAAACTGCTTTAACTTTTGTTCGCATCGGTTATATTCATCCCTGCCTGTGACAAGGACAGTGAAGGATCTAGGAGCTATTCGTGATCCTGAACAACCATGTCAGCCATATATCCCGTGTCTGCTTTCTGCATTTGAGAAATATTGGTAATATCAGAAAACATATCTTAGGTTCGCGGCAAATACGTTTACTACAGACTAGACTCTCTCTCTCCCTATCTCTCTTTCTACCTCTCTCTATCCCCCTTCTCTCTCTCCCTTCCTATCCCTCCCTGATTTGTATCTAGAGGTATTTGTTAAATTCGTGTAATTTAGAATAAAATTGTTAATTACAATTGTTATGGTTTAGAAGTTACGGTGACAAAATGTTTGTGAGTAGTCAATGTGGGAGTTCAAATCCATACTCAGCGATTTAAACTTTTGTGACTCATAACAACTAAAGGTTAATTAATGTGATATTATAATTAACAAAAACATATCGTCATAAGACAATCATCATTCTTTGTTGTTTGTGTACCTCCTAGTTCTTTACCTGTTAAGTACAGCATGAATTTCAACTTGGGAATCATATGTTTCTGACGGATGCCACCGGTCGGTCAACGGATACGCAGACCATTTCGTGAAAACCTGGAACCATCACTATATTGACAGTGCTTTTCAAACACATACCCATGACAAGTCGGACCTGTGAGATCAACCCTCCATTGAGTAGACACAATGTATGGATGCGGAACGGGTTGTGTCGCTTTTATTTACCATTGTGAGGTGGTGACAAAATCAAAGACGTACGATGTGAGAAAAAAGAAGTTGTTGGCTCTTGGAAGCAAACAGGAAACACTGCTTGGTTAGCCTATCAAATACCTGATCACCTGCGATGTATATAGTTTGTTTGTCTATAGTGAGTGAGTTTGGTTATACGTCGCTTTTAGCAATATTCCAGCAATATCGCGGCGGGGGACTCCAGAAATGGGCTTAACACATTGTACCCATGTGGGGAATCGAACCCGGGTCTTCGGCGTGACGAGCGAACGCCTTAACCACTAGGCTACCCCGTCACCCTCTGTTACAGAATACTACAGAATACTGTAGTCAGATATGTGAAACGTACATCGTACCAGTTGGTAGTTACTGTATCAGTAATTAATTACTGCTGAGTAGGGGTCAGTGATCCGGACCATCCAGCCTTTTATCTGATACGCCCCTTCAATCTGAGACCCCCTTTAATCTGAGTCAGCCTTACGAGTCGACAATGCCATCAATGGTGGAGCTGATATTTAGTTGGCACTATATTGTCAAGCTTGTCATACAATAAACTTCCCCATTCAGTTCAAGCTGTATTCAATCTACGTCCACGACACGACCAGTGAATAGATATCGGACCGAACCAGTGGTATGTAAACAGGTGCAATGAATGTCTTTCGCCAGTGACTTCAATCGTGCCATTTTCCTTTATTTTCAATCAAGCGTTTGCCATGTGACCATGATCACATTGACCTGACCTCGATATCTCCACAGTCACGTTGGAAGAAGACGTCAGACTGCGTCGCACTATACTTGGCAATAAAGTGATGATTACAGATATCCTTCGAGGTGGTCTAAAACACAATAAAAATACTTATACCACAACTGTTTCACTGGTTTAAAAACGTATGTATAACTGACTTGTCATAATGAGCAACTGAAAAACACGAATAGAGGCAAAATGATCAAATATCGCTGCCTGTTTGATTCGCTGTATTTCCTTTACTGATTGTAAACCTAACCATGTGTGTTTCAGTATCATCAACTATTTGTGGTCACGTGTTGTTATTCTACTATTGCACAAGTTAATTCTAAGCGAACTGATTTCAGGGGTAAGCTTCTTGCTTCATCTTCAGAATTTACAGATAAAAAGTTCAATGCACGGTGTCTTGTTTCATGAACACAAGACTTTATACTTCATAAGGAGGGATCGGGTCGATCTGCCGCGTTAGACGCTTGTTATGATATGAACAGTGTGTTTACCAGAGCAGGAATACTGGTGACTGGCGTCACAGCGTTCTTCCCATATTGCAGTCATATTACTAAAACAATTAATAAAAAGCTTTAATTGTCATATATATGCTATTGGAATTGCGGCGTTACAAACAAACTGTATATACCTGAGTAACTCTGGGAAATAAATAAAGTTCACCAGCAACATGTGTTAAGGCAACTACCTGTATCGGCCGGTCAGGCCACCCTGACTTCACTCATGCTTGCCACTGAGGCGAAAAACCTTAAACAAATAATTATGTAGTATGGTGACGTGCTGTGTTGCTATCAAACACGTTACATGAGGTTCACACTTGTCAACGTTCCAGTGCCTTAAAGCATTACACTGAAGCATTTATCTACATCCAAAGTGTGTGTGACTCGATAATAACCTGATTGTCTCCTCGAAATTTAATTATTATGTTGATCGCCGTTACAATAGTGCTGAATGCTGCCTTCAACAACAAATTATGTTGAACAATTTTATCATCTGTGTTGCTATCAAGATGTACGCCCCTGCTCTATTGCGTGCTTGATGACTATATCTTCTTCCACAAAACCCATCAATGTAATATCCTGGTTCAATTAATGGAATACCATGGGATTATTTCGTATTTATGTAACATCTCCTCTCTTATGAAAGCCACAGAAAAAGAATAAATGCACTCAGTAATTAGGTTCCATTCATAATTATTCACATCCATGTTAGTGAATACATGGAATGTTATAACATCCCAATCAGAGACTGGCGCAACCGTCTGGTTTGGTCGATATTGGGCCGTAGGCGGACGGAGACACAAATCTCTCCCATCAGACTGGTCAACCGCACTGAATGCGTTTGAAGTGATCTGTTCTCCCAATGAGACTCAATGCAATTCTGTGTCATGATTCCCAATGCTTGTGTCTGTGTTACAAGTAACTGAACGATCTATACTTCGTCGGCAATATTTCACCCTTCTGACTAGTCCCTGAACCACATTATTTCCCTCCCTAGTCTAGAATTCCTCAGGTCCAGGATCTCCCAACTCACTAGGGCTCCTTTTCAATTTAAATGGGTTTATTTGTTACTATCAAACTTATATATATTCAGGGACTAAGCGTTAGTCTACCTTCTGACTTGAGTAAGGCTGAATGAATGTAATTGGGTGCCGTTTTGAGGTACGTTGAAGCTGCATGGCGAGTGATGCTTTACGCCGCCTCTGCAATAGTGCATCGAGAAAAACAAATAGTTTCATATTGAAAGGATCTAGAAAGCAGCATGGAAGCAGCAAGGTGTCGCCGCATTGCCCTCGTCAGTCAGATCTCCAGTCGTGACACTGATTGAACGTCTTTAATTTGGGATGTTCTTGACCGAAGGTTTCACAACTGATGTCAGCGACCACACAGTTTCCGGGACAGAACAGTCCAACCCGCCTTATATGTTAATAATAATAATAGGCTTTGACTCTAAGGTCCATCCATGGTATTACCATGGAAAATGATGCTTTCAAACTTCTATACAGCCTCAGAAGAAGTCCCGCTAACAAACCTGATCTTGTCCTTTTTGATAAGGGCAATTAATTTATTTATATCATTGAATTTTCTGTCCCTTTTGACAGCAACGTGATTGACAAGATTCAGGAAAAGCATGATAGATATGCGGACCTCGCCTTTGAAATGTCTAACTTACATTCCAAGTACACCGTCGTCAGGCTCCCCATTGTTCTCGTTGCCCTTGGTTACGTACCTCCTGATCTCTCGGCGCAGATCAGGAGAGTACCTGGGTTCTCCACTGGGAGCACAGCCCTTCTGACACTCTGGGTAATGCAGAAGGCTGCAGTGTTGGGGAGCGTTGTTCTCCGGAACGTTCTTGGTGGGTTCGTCTAGGCAGTGTTTTCTTGGATAAGTCCCATTCGATGCCTGGGCTGCGTGTAGAGGGGGCAAGGGCCCTGAGCTGATGACGAGCCTTACCAGCCTGACTGTGCCATGATCACCCGAACCCTCTCTGCTGCATATTATCTTTAATCTGTAAAAAATAATAATATTACATTTGTAAAGCGCCTAATATCCACCTTACAGATGCTCACTGGCGCTAATACAGTGATAAAACTGAACATATATACTTAAAACAGAGAATGATTATCTACTGGTACATAGATAGAAATAGGTGAGTCTTAAAGGGCCACTGATCCAGAGCGATTAATGTTTCTCGCCAACAGTCTAATTACGAAACCTAGCTGCCACCTTGGCAGAATTTCTTCAACCTAATCAGTGGGACATTAGGAAGGGTGGATGCCCATCAGATGCAGTTATTTGAAAATATCCACGGTAGTTCTTGTCTGATTGTAATAAAGTTTCCAAGCAGTGTAGGCTTTTCAAATGTTTGGATGGTATAGTGACTGATCCAATGTGATCCTATTTTTGTGTTTTTTACCTCAATATTTAATCATGTAAACATATGATGTCTATTCCCTATGCTATGATATCAAACACACTCATTTGATATATTTAAATCCATAAACTAAACAACCCGACTTTGCCATTGCAAAATAAACGTGAAATTTTACTTAGGTACATAGGTGTATACAGTTTTTAACTAAGTACACAGTAAAGGCTTGTATATATTTCTTATGTAACAATGAAGTTCCGTTCTTATCCTCCAAACAGTGTCGGCCCATAAGTTTTTTTTTTTTCAGACAATCAAACACAGTGATTACTACTCTCTTGCTGTAACCCTGTTTGGTGGTAAACCTACACATGTTATTTGTCATCATTCACTTGATGGTCAGTTAATGAATGTATAACAGGTATAATTAGTGATAACACCACTCAGATTACCCGACAAAGGTTCCCATTTGGCATTTCTAGTGTCTGAAGTAAATACTCATCATTATAAATTTAGGTCTGATAGTGTTATGTATGTAGATTTACTAATCTATACTGAATACACCCTGTCGTAAAGTGCTTGTGTAAAAACAACGCCCTTCCTTCAAAGGATTAACCGCCAATACATTGATTGATTGCTCATTATAGGCTAACTATATTACTTTTTTAAAGAATGGCGGACATCATGCCAGGTGTGCTATCTTGGTGACCAATGCGACTGTACACCAATGTGAAAAACCTGAAACGATAGATCACTTTTTTCGCATATTAGACTGTTGAAAGACACATGACATGGAACAGGATACTTTGTCAGCTGCAGATGAATGGCAGCTCTTTCCTTTATGTGGATATTGATGGATACATTCCCCGAACAAGGTAATAGCCTGATATTGTTGCTATTACTTTAGTCTGTTTTAATTTTAATATTTGCATTTTGTTTTTATTTATTTGTTATGGCATTCAACAAATTGCCGTGTAGTGTAATGAGTCAGACAGCATACACTAGGTCGCACTCAGGGCATGTGTGTAAAATATGATACACGTTGGCAATCTATAACATGTCTAGACATTACAATCATGTTATAAATTCACTAAGTATAAGCATATCGTGTGCATTTTATTAAGTTTCAAAATGCATACAAATATGATCCTAAATTAATTAGGGTTATAGGCTCATTCTCCACTAAACGTGCATATAGGTGGGTGTGGGTGCTGACAAATAAAGTGTCTCATAGATTACCATTTGTTTAGGCAAGCTGCAGGGTAACGTCAGGGAAACATGTTTCTGAAGTGGCTGGACTGTGCGATGCTTGTGCTGGTTTTTATGGTGGTCAACATTCATATACCCCTTTCTGTGTATGGACAGATACGTTACTACATCACTTGGAAGATGAGAGAACTATATACAAAACAACATGCACATATCAGATATTGATGTATTTTATTGAACTGTTGATACGTCTTGTTGTACAAAACACATGTCCAGTGGGTAAATGTTGTACTTTGAAGTATGCTGAACAGCGTTTGGGTGAAAAGAACAAACAGCTTCCTCTATTTATTCAATGATTACAAACATAACATTTTCTTCATAAAAAAGGGAACTGAACCAAGAATGTACATATTTCTCCAGATGAGGCATTTGTCTGTGCACAATATGGTTAAAGAACAGAAAGATGAAAATATATTACCTTAACCTCTCCAAGAAACTATTTTCACCAAGACTCAAATTGTCACGTATCTGTCACTCCCACGTCACGTATCTGGTTCACTATAAAACGAACATATATAAACTAACTATCTTTTAACCTTTAAACTAACATGTAGGAGATCAACGCAGGATACAACTAAACCAAAACCAGTGAACCCTTACGGATACAACAGCAGCTGAAATCAGTAACGTATCTGTTCACATAGTGGTCTTGGCATTTGGGACGGACTGAACAAGATCTGGTGCCATTTTGTAATACTTTCTGAATCGCCCAAGGTACGTTACTACAACTGGCATGATTATATCATGGAATGTACACCAGATGGCATCACGATGGTCTGGCCATTGCAGTCGGATTTTACCTTGAACAGTTTTCTCTGCCATGAAGGATATAGAGGCACCTGCATCCTCCATATCAACCTCAAGCACGTGTCCTGGAAACCAGTCATCATCATCCTTCACAGCTAGCATACCCCCCACATTTGGGCGGTGTTAGACATGTATAGATGTAAACTCGGTATCTTTTGGCAGAACCCCAGGTGTATCTGATAATGTGGATTGTTGAGTTGAGTGGATTGTTGTAGGTCTGTAGTAGCTGCAGTGTCTGGTTCAGTAACGTTGGTTGTTACTGGTGTCAGCTCATGGGCAATCCATCCGTCACATGGTTGATTCCAGTTCAGACGGTTGTCACAGTAACAAGATGTCTCTCGAACAAAGATAACCCTGTCTCAAGAAGACTGTACAACATGAATCTTCACAGTTCCAGGGACTGTCTTAGATTTCAGTGAGGCAATTAGGCTGCTGCAGCATCATGCTCATCCTGGGAGTAGAAAATATACCGGATTGTTTTCTCATTCTCAGATGCCCATTTGTAATGATTATGGGCATCCTGAATTGTACCTATGCCTTGTTTGATAGCATGTGCTGCCATACGTTTAGATGTCCGCTATATCCCATCGCACGGACCTTTACCATGTCCACATCAAAAATAATTCCATCTGGCTCGCATGTTGTCAATATATCCCGTATGCTTTGCAATGGTGTTGAACATAAACCTGTTTCTGTACAGGGAAGATGGACTATCAATTCAGTATTGGATATCCGTGAGCTTTGGATGGAAAATTTTCAATTCAGGTATCAGCTTCTGCAAGATGGTGTACACAGCATTAGCATTATGATAGCTGACATCTGACACATAAACCAAATTCTTATGTGTCACTCGTGATGCTATATAGCTGGAATATTGCTGAGTGCGGCGTAAACCGAAACTCAATAAACTGTGTCACTCCTGAAGTAAACAACAACTGGGTGTAATGAAGCTGCTGTAGCATTCCAGTATGCGGACTGAATTTCATCCATGGTCTAGCATATAAAGTCCGCAAAGTCCATCTGTATCACGGCATGTCCTTTGGGCAATTTTTTTTTCAGATTATGGAGCGCTTTGTATTGTGCAGCTACTCTTTCTAAGAAGAGGTGGTACTGATGGGGTTGATACTGATAACGAGAAATGCTGCAGTACTGTAGGAGCTGTAGGGTCTGGTTCAGTTACGTTGGTTATCATCAGATTTCTTCTTGCGTTCTCGATAGGCTTTTTTAATTTCGACCCCTGTTTTGGCCATGACTGTCTGCACTTGAAACTAAAACCCCATTTAGACTTTAGGAATCGTTGTTGGTTATCTAACACTAGAATTTCATGCTTTACCATCTAGTGAAGTTAGTGAAATCTGATAGAATGTGCAGCTGAAAATGTGCAACAGATACGTTACTATGAAAGACTTCAGTAAATCATCAATGCATGTTTTTACAGTAAGCTAATTATAATTGCAATTTATAAATAAACTTTGCATTAAATAGTTAACATAACAAAAACCCAATATAGCATGTTTTTACAACATTTAGACTGGCGACGAAACAAAATTGCATGGACAATAAATACATACCTTTCAGATAGGTGACGTTCCTTCTCATGCGTCCTTCCTACTAACCAGAAATGCTTCTGTGATATAAACATCGTTAATTATCACGTCAAACTTGAGTTCTTAACGCGGAAAAGTCAAATTTTGACACGGTGGTAACGTATTGGTAACGTATCTGTTCTTAACGTATCTGTTGGATATAACATGTATTGAGATGTGTTGGACAAACAGTTAAAGCCAGAAAAGGGCCATAACTCCCAGACTACTCAACAAACTCCATGCACGATGGTCATGTATGAGAGTCGGTGAAAGTAGGACGAGTCATTCCAAAATGGAAGCAACATATGTAACGTATCTGTTGATATTTTCGCGTACTTGTTACAGTTGAGAGAACTCTCTCAAAAAAACATAATATTGTGAAAGCATGCGTCAATCCACTGATTGTTAAATATTGTTTTCTATTCATTTGCGGTTGAGATGACATTCTAATTATTGTTATAAACCTTCAATTTTGATTTCATAATGCAACATGATTTTAGGTAACGTATCTGTCAATTATTTTGGCGACACCTACCTCTGAGCCTGGCTTGAAAAACACTGACATACTAAAGTATTGGAATCGTACTAAATATATTCTTATGTTATCGAGTCAACATTAAGACCTTATATTAAGACAATTTGTTCACTATTTCGAATATGACATATATAATTGTTACTGCTCTGTTGGCTAGCGACATGCATATTTATGTAAAGCTGGCACATTTAAGAGCCTGAAAGTAAATAAAATCAGTTTCTATAACTTCTGTTAAACATGTTCTGACACTGTCATACCATAAGGTACACTTTGGTATATCAATTGCTCATTACCAACAAAACATTTTATAATTATCCCAAAGCAACGCCATTATCTGTTAAATGCACGTTTAGTGGAGAATGAACCTATAAGAGAAAATATACAGACGTACACTGACTTCGTTATTTCAGTCCTAACATTTTTTACCACTGGCAAGTTAAACTGTTTTCATTTGTTATCAAAATAATGCCATTTAATACAACTTCCAAATTGACTAGTAGTGAACCCAAGCTCACTACTCTCCCCAAGACTCTCTATGTACTTAGTTAGCCTTACTTTCAAAACAATGCTATTATATCAGGCTTCTCACCAAATTCAAGGTCAAACTATTTCTTAAATCAAATTCTACATCCATTTACGTTAACATTTTTATAAAATCAACATTACTATTTTACATCAAAATCAGCATTTCTATCAAAGTGAATATTTTTTTTATAAGAACCCAAATTATTCAAAGTCTACACAATTTTACAACAAAATCAACACACAATTATCGAGTAAAAAGATTTCATCTTTGTTGATCAGTCTATACTTATACTATCAATTGCGCCTGAGGGTGGCGCAGCAGAGGTAACGAACCAGTCATGAATTCTGGGATATCATCCGGGTACTCACTGGAGAAAAAGAATAACAAAAGCAACAACCAGTCCACGGAAATTGCTCTGGATCAGTGGCCCTTTAAGCTGTGATTTAAAGGTGTCTTTAGTGGTTGTATTTCTGAGGTTTTGGGGAAGCGAATTCCAGAGTTGTGGGCTGACGAAAGAGAAGGCGCGTTTAGTCCATTAGTGATTTTGGTTGAGTCAAGAGAGAGTCACTGGAGGATCTGAGATTCTGCCGAGGTGAGTAATGGGAGATAGGTTCTTTGAGATAGGATGGAAAGTTTTTAGTGTAGAGACAGTCATGAGTGAGGGCGAGGAGTTCTGAATTCTTTGAAGTTTCTGAATTGATTTGGATGACATGTTGGCGTACAGTGAGTGAGTCAAGTTTTGAAGATACTAGGCAGTGCATCAACGTTTTGCAGGTTTGAATGTCAAGATAGTTGCGTACGATGCTCATGTTGAAAATGCTGTAGTAGCAAGCTTTGCTGACAGAAACAATATGGGCGTCCATGGACATGGTGGAATCAAGAATTACTCCCAGATTTCGCGCACTGTGTGAGGACAAAACCTCAGCATCACCGATGTGAAGACACATGGAGTCAGATTCTATGTTGGCGGAACTCTGGGGAGCATAAACGTTCTACCAGTTGTCTGTCGCGCTGTCATCTGTAGTTGCTGAGCTTGATATTATTGAGAATAGCTGGGTATGTCAATCATACCAGTGTATGCTTCATGTGCAACGCCTCACACCGGCGGGTTACGTGCACATGCAGTCAACCAAATACCAGTGCCTCACCACATGGTCCATTACATCACTTCTTTAACAATCATAGGCTGCTTCGAAACAGTTCTCAATATGAAACCTAGAGATATACTGTGACAGAAAATGTACTCACTTTGAAACTCTCTTCTTTTATAGTTCGTTTGCTGTTTAGCTCCGTATTCAGGCATTGAAAAGTCGCCTGTAAATATGTCTTCACAAAGTAATCCAGACACACCCTTCATCGTTTACAGAACTATACTGAGTGCAATATTCCCAGTATATGATGTCAGTCTGTAAATTTAGCTTGACCAGAAGATCCCTTGGTTGACACGATGAGCGCCGATTTGAATAACAATGACCCACATCGCCCAAGACAGTCTCCGATCTCAAGTTTCCTTCTGATTGTGATATACTGCGTGCACCTTACTCGATAACGCTGATAGATAAATGTGCACTGAACTCAAGTTGTCCTCAGGTTGTATTAGAGTTTAATGACGGTATATCTTTAAAAGATATTTGGTATATACTGTAGCATATATTTTCTTGATTAAGGGACGACCATTTGATTGACAGAGGAGTGTTTGCGTGTGTGTGTGTGCACGTGTGACGTTTGTGTGGAAGATATATAATGCAATTGCGCTTATTTAAAGTACAACAAGAGCTTGAAAGCTTGAGATATTATATTTTTGGAAAC
The DNA here is from genome assembly GCF_003918875.1 of Haliotis rubra. Classification (NCBI taxonomy): domain Eukaryota; kingdom Metazoa; phylum Mollusca; class Gastropoda; order Lepetellida; family Haliotidae; genus Haliotis; species Haliotis rubra. The sequence continues at coordinate 214,938 of NW_025767568.1, forward strand.
CTGTGTTACTATAACAAAATACCATGGTCGGACGATACTCCTTTCGTTGACAACAGCTCTTAGTGTACTTCTTTCCTTTCATGTAACACATTCTTGGTGTGTGGAAGGAAAGGGCATATGATCTCTTTTGCAACAAATGAAATATTTGCGATTATTTAAGGTAAAATAAGAGCTTGGGAATATTACCCTTCCTTTAAAACCTCCCCCATTCCACAGGAAGTCCCAGTTTGGGTGCACAAGATTTCACTCCTTAATGAGGACAGTGATCTCCCTCGACGGCGACACTGGGATGAGTGCTTCCCAGTTCCGAGAACTGTTTCCTGTTGAAGCATATCCTGGGTGTTGATTTGTGTAATGGGAAATGACATCTTTGATATATGGAGTGGGCTTTTTCGCTTTTATTTCACTTCATGCCCAGGTGTTAAAGTACAACTGACGTTTAAGTGCGGAAATTTTGATTTTCTATTGTCATTGTGTCACCTCAGTTGAATTTTTAAGTTTGTCGTAAACGTCAAATGATTCAAATGAAATAAGAACTTGTTTGTCATGTTTGCTTGTGAGGCTTCCTGTTCTGACGTCACGTCGAACATTACGTACTCAATAGTTGGCCAGTCCCATGTTTTGAGTGTGTGTGTCAAGTTGTTTTCTGTATAAAAGGACGGTTCACCACTTAAGCAGTTTCAAAATAATTGAAGTGGTGTTTGCTTTGCAATAGCTATAAAACCTCTCAGCAATAAAATCACGACAGTAGTAATGACCACAATAATCACCATTGTTTTGATACTGACGCAAATATACTGTAATTGACTGACATCTTCATCGGAATAATGGTACCTTTCTGCACTCGCAACAAGTCATTGCCCATGGCTTCCTCATTAAGAAGACTTGCAACTTGTAGGAGAGGCAAGAGTGTTTTCGAACTCAGAGTACTAGACATGGTCAATAACAGAATGTACGTTTATCTGTGTAAGAGTAACCACCCATTTCGAGTGCAGGAAGCTATAGTGGGCGAAAACATGAAACACAAACTGAAAATAACCTGTCAAAGTTGAATAAATATTGGTAACAGTGCGAATATTGAACGGGCTGTCTATAAATAGCAGTCTGTATCCGAAACGTTCGATAGATGTCAGTGTAAGGAGAAGAAATGAACACGGAAACCATACACGTTGCATGACAAAGACGTTGACTCAACAACAGCTAAATGAATTAGATCAGAAATGGTACAGTGTTATGTGTTTAGCATTCTGGAACAAAGGCGTTCAATATTTGAGCGTAAACTCAGTTGCGTAGGCCTATCAGAAGTAATTTTAACCTCCGGAAAAACAGGACGTCGTTCCAAGCCCGAGGTTAGTCAGTCGGTTTAAAGTGTAATGCAAGTAATAGAAACCTTTGAAACATTGTCCTTACTTTATAACACATGTCAGTAACAACTATTCTTTTTCACGTTCACATGCTTCATGCCTATCACAAGATAACAAGATCATAAGATCACAACATGCCAATATAACAATATCACAATGATGAGTGTATAATGTCGTTTAAATATATTTATAATGCTTAAAGGTGCGTTCACACGTTGCAACTAGTTGTATAAAACTTGTGAAATGCAACAAATTTCACAGTGTGAACAGGGGAGTTGGAATTTTTGTTGTTGCATGCAACAAGTTGCAAGCGAGTTGCAAGGAATAGTTTTAATTATTAACATAAGATAACTGGAAATTCTTCTGACTGTTTTTCAACCAATGATGACATTTAGGCCTATAAATGTTCTATAAAAGAAGTTTTCCTATCTAACTTAAATATTTTTGAGTATTAACATAATGTATAGCTCCACCCCCCCAAAAATGAGACAAATCTGACTTTTAATCAACGATAAAAGTGCCTCACATTTTAGTGACATTTTGATCAATAATAGTTGAGCATTACAGCAATATTCATTGAAACATCTACAGTATTTTACATTATCATAATTATTAGAGATCTGTCAGCATGGTCAGGGTAAAATGTAAATAAATGCATATTTGTTAGGTTACCCAGAATTTTTACATTAAAGTATACATTTATCATGTTTATATGTCAAATAAAAATATTTTCATTTCATTTTTTCATTATAGGGGATCAGGTCCCAGTTAGGATTTCTGCTCTGAGGACCTACTATTGCAAGGAACCAAGGAAGGAAACCCTCTCCCGGAAAAGTGGGGCTGGTCGAGTGGATATCTATGAGTCTACCTGGGAATGGTTTAAGCTGTTGGATCCTTTTCTTAGAAGCCAGGTACATAAAAAGAGAATGTAAACTTTACATAAACCTTGTACATCCGTTGGTGTGGATAGAATTCTATTACCAAATTTTATTAATTACACAAACAAGTTACTGTCTGCCTTGACATAAGTTAAACATGAACAAATCAAATAATTAGTGCCATTCTACTGTATCGGACTTCGAAAATAGCTGCAGATATGGTTGAAAATAGCTTGTTGCATATGAACACTTCTTTTGACTTCATGCATAGAATCAGACAATGTGATCCACTGCCAATCAACTTGGCCATTAGAACAGAAATACCCGCAAATTCTTCCCTAATCTGCCTTGCATTATCGGCACTCCTGTTGCCACCTTGTTGACGTAGTGGTTGGGACCTGCTTCCATTATCCAATGGAAAAATTTCTGTTTCTGTGTCCTTTTTGTCTTTTGTACACAGAAAGTTGTGTAGAGCAAAACATGGAAGAACAACCGTTGTACATGTCTCAGGTGTTAATGTTAAGCTCCTCCTGAAATACCCGAAACGGTTGGTCAGTATACCAAAAGCATTTTCTGATACGCGTCTGGCTCTGGAAAGTCTGTAATTGAATACTTTCCTTTCCATATTAAGTCCCGGTGCGGATATGGCTTCATGATGTTATCTTTTAGTGGAAAGGCATCATCCCCAACAATCACATAGGGAGTATCAAGACATCTTCCAGGCTTTGGATCTGGAATTGCCAAGGAGTTACTGTTCAGTGCCTAATACAGTGATGAATTGGCAAATTATACCTGCATCACTTGACCTACCATTTGCACCAACATCTACATACACAGATCTATAGTTAGAATCAACAAGTGCTAGGAGTACAATGCTAAACATGTGTTTATAGTTGTAGTAGAGTGATCCTGATTTGGCAGGTGATTTTATAGATATATGCTTTCTATCCAAAGCCCCGATACAGTGTGGAAACTGCCACTTCTCCTCGAATCCCATCTGTAACGTGCAGCCATTCTTCTTCTGACTGTGGCACCTGAAATCAATTTTAGATATTTAATAAATACTTTTCGAAATAATACCATATACTTACACTAACAATATTATCTGACAGGAAACCAACATACTGTCAACTGAGTAGGATGGACCCAGTCAATTGGAACAAGTGTTTCTAGAGGAGGAAAATGTGGAACCAGACAATGCGCAGGCTGATACCATGGATTGTACTCCACCACCCCCATCTAAAAGAAAGCGACAGGACAGTGTTCCCCTCCAAGTTTTAGCTATTCGTGAGTCAATTGAAAACAGAAAATCACAAAGTGAAAATAATGGAGAAGTATGTTTTGCTAAATATTTGGCATCAGAGATGGCCCGAGTTTCCTACCTAAGTAAAACGAATGAATTGAAAATTAAAATACAACAACTTATTTTTGAATATCAAAATGAAGCATAACATTTTATATGTATTGTGCACATGCCATCTGTCCTTAATGTTATCTTTTAAAACAAAACATAACTTGATAAGATAACTGCTTGAGATATTTATATGAAGCTTGACTTGAAATCCTAATATATGCACAGAAGAAAAACTATTTAAGGTCAGCTGCAAAGCTCATTCCCAAGAAATTTGTCAGCAAGTTTAAATAATAAATTATAATTCATATTATTAAGGCTTTTCTGTTGTACTTCAGTGCGAGTGGTGTTCAAATATCATTGGGAGTGTGTTAGGTTTGTTTCAGTAATTTATGTAGATTTTTACACCAAGTGAAGCAAACCCATTCATTACAAAGCCCTACTGGTGATAAACTTAAGTTATATAATATTATGTTTTACACAAGAGTGATTTGAGATGATGAGTATAAATATTATTGTTTCGATAAATCACATGGGATTTATTGGTTTTCTTCTTAATGCTTGGACATCTGAAAAAAACCTCATGACGTTATAATAACAATGTTTACACAGAATTACAAAAGTTAAACCCATAAATAAATACATATTGTGTTTCATTACAGCTTTTTGATTAATTTAGTCATCTTCTAAACATGGGGAAAAATATCAAGAATTCAAGTGTTGACATGCACCTTACCTTCAGAAAGTCCTTGAGTGTTTCATAAATTGCCACACACACTTGAGGGACGAACTTGCAAATTGCATTCTTTGCAAACAGATACAAGAATTCTAGAGACTTGTAACTGTCACCTAAATAAAAAAACACAGATGATTCATTCTGTACATGTGTAATTATCTAGTTGTATCTTATAAACTTCAAACATTTACAATTTATCCATTTATTACTGTTATCTAAAAATTAATGGGTAGAAAATAAACAAATAAATAAATTGATATATACCAAATAAAAGTTGATTTCATTGGCGCTTTGTTCCATTTTATAAAACTAATAATAGGATTTTATAATACCTATAATTGTCCTGGCAATAAATGGAACAAGTTGTTATTAAATTCAGGTTTGAAATAGTTTACAAATTCTGTGTCAGCAAACTTTTTTCACTACTAATATTGTCAAATATTTAAAACATTTTGAATAATCAAAACGTTATTGAGCGTATGTGGTACACCTTCGGGAGCCTCACTCAACTCTGTACAGGGTTAGGGACAGCAGCTTTGCGCTCAAACATTAGGTGTTAACGCAATCAGGAGTGGTCGGTTTATTTATAGATTGCTTATTGATAAACACAAAACAGCTGATCGACAAACAGGAGGTGATCTGTGCTTTGGTTATCATCGGTGACACTCTGCCCAGCAGTTGATCAAAACGCTCTCTGCCCATGCGTAAAAAAATGACAAAACTTTTTGTGTCCTCAGCTTCAAGTTCCCTCATTAAAGCTCTATAAGCTCCTAGATCACTTCGTCTTGCAATCCAGGGACGGACCCAGCACGAACGATCGGCTTTGCCATGGTTAAAATCAACGAACATTGCGACAACCGCCGCTTCCAGTACAGCGTCATCACTATCCCTGTTGTATATGGACGCCATGACTATGCTACAGTGCGTTGCTAAGCAACTTGTAAAACGACATCTCACGATACCGAAAATTGTATACATCTTGGCCTGTGTGTGAACGCATGTTGCATGCAACTCAAGACGTGCAACTTGTTGTATGCAACATGTAACAAACGAGTTGCAACGTGTGAACGGATCATTAGTCTGAACAGATCGCTGGTGGCGAGGTCGTCAGGTTCTGTGAATGGTGCCATCGTATCCGGTGGAATCCTGGCTAATAACTGGGTAATCTAGACCAGACATTATAATAGACATGTCTTTGCAACTGGAACAAGGCGACTGTTTACAACAAGCACAGCATGTTGGATTACGTGGTGTCCAAGCTAATAATTGTGGTGACAGAGCAAAGCGAGAATACCACTGACTACAATATCCAGGAGAATACACAGTCGAACCAACATGCTGCGATGCGAATGTAAAGCGACACATTCCTCAGAAGGAAGTCAAACGACATTTAGTGTTGCCGTTCGCTTGAAATTCTTCAGTTGTGTAATAGCATTTGTAGTCAAGTCTGGTCAAGTCAAGTCAAATCAAGTTTATTGTATTCAAGGCCTCCGGCCCATATACAAGGCGTTACATACATATACATAACTACAGTACATAATACAATGGCAATGATGAAATTACTTGGATAACCTATTATTTCTCAGGACAACAACCTTTTTACAAATAGAGAAAGGTTACGGATAGCAGTTTCATTTCTGGAAGTGAGAATAGAGATAAAGGCTATTGTTGGATATTTTGATAGATAATTACTTGAAATATAAGATCATCATAATATGGACATACACATATAAAATGAATTTCATCTTCAATAGATGAAGTGCATAATGGACAAATTCTCATATTTCTTTCTACAGACAATGTTCTACCTTTATTAATACTTAAATCTAATAGACCTAGTCGGAGCTGAACAAATGTGCGTCTGATATTTCTTGATGTCAATACAGGTAAATATATTTCTGGTTGGATAAGGCTCTTAAAGGACTTATATATATCATACCTTGAACTATTTTCGAGAGTCGAATGGCATTCTTGATGGAACATATTAACTGACTGTTCTCGGAAACGTTTAAGAAAAAGAGTTACATTACCCACTGTCTGATTTAACCATGCAAACCCAAAGCCATGAGAAAATAAAAGATTTCTAATATGTGAAGCCCAAGGTGTCTTGCCCATGTTATCGAGATGAACACGCATATTATAAGCTATTTTAGGCATTCGTTGTTCATGTGTTTCCAGAATCCTAAGCCAGTACTTTAAACATCTGATTTGTGAATTTATATAAACTGGATATCTCCCACATTCCCCATAAACCATACAATATTGCGTTGCTTGTCCAACATTTAGAAATCTTTTACCAGCAAGACATTCTTGACGCTGAAACCCCCAAACTTCTGACCCATAAAACATAATCGGTTGAATTTGTGAATCAAACAGTTTGAAAAATATGTTTGGAGTGAAGGTACATATATACTGAGAAACAGACATAACATTTATGAAAGCCTTCTTTGCACGTGACTGCAAATCAAGAACACTTTTTTAAAAATTCATCGTGTGAGAAAACATAATGAGTGAGTGAGTTACGATTTATCGTCACATCGGCAATATTTCAGCCATATCGTGACAAGAACAATTAATTGTATACATAGTAAGTAATGGTAAATTGTAAAAACCTGTCAAGGAAGGACAGTAAAATAACTAGATTATCACAGATTAGAATTTAAAACTAGCATGTCAAACTAAAAGATTTTAATTAAAGAAGACAATACAATATAAAACACGGGCTATAGATCGCCAACAACTGAAGGTAGATCACCATACTAGGGACTATGGGGACTTACAGTACCTTTGCTACCTGCATGGACCCATGTTGGATTTACACAATCCCTTCAGCTGCTGGCGATTGTAAGAAATGTTAGCCAAAATTAAAACAACAAGAATACTAAGTTTAAATATCCTGGTACGTTTAAATTGACTTTGACAGTTTTGGGACTTACGTACCCTCTCAGAGAAAACATAAAACCAAGATAATTATAGTGATTAGCGATAGTCAGTAATTTGCCATTGAAAAACCATTTCTCTTTTGAAGCGACGGGACCGACTCTTCTGAAGATTACAATATTTGTTTTCTCGAAATTAAAAGAGAGTTTCCAATCGTTTCCAAAAAAATACAGACGTTCTTTAACCTCACAGAACAAGACTTTCCTTCCTTTATGGAAACAAGCATCACCAGGCTGGCGACATGATATGTTTGGTAAATGTGTACACGCTTCTGCAAGTGACTTATTACCAGGATCCTTGCGTGATTCGACCAATGATTAAACACTCGGTTGAGCATCGAATGAGTGAGTGAGTAAGGTTTTACGACTCTTTTAGCAATATTCCAGTGATATAACGACGGGGACAGCAGAAATGGGCTTCACACATGCGGGGAATGGAACCCGGGTATTAACCACTAGGCTTCGACACCGCCCCTCGAACTGAGCCTGGATCATATGACAAGGTGCCCCAACACCGTAGTTAACACAGTACATGTTTACGTCACAGATAAGCTTCTGTCGAGTGACACAGTTCACGGGATTTAGACTGGACGATTTGTTTGTTGTCAAGGTAAATGTCATTAAAAAGTCAACATGCAACAGAATCGAAAATTTAAGCTTGTTTTTAAGGGTGCACAACATATGCATATTATGTAGTTATATAATGCATGTGTACACGAGTACACATCGAGGGTCTATAATCACATTCAGTGCGGGCAACGAGGAGAGTTCTGTGGATATACAACTTCTTTAATATAATATGAGTGACGTTTCGGTGTAGCTACTAACGGGGTGTTCTCTTTTTGCCTACACATATTGTTTAGGGATTAAAATTACTGGACCGTACTAATCCTTACAACAATGGGGATTAAAGTTATGGTCTGTAGTAGAAATGTAAGTATGCCAGCACTTACTGGTAAACAGTAAAGTTTATCACATTTTGTTTATTGTATATAGCACCCGCAAATGTACGAATATGAGTCATTTGAAAATATTGGATGTAACATAATATGCATGCACAATATTGCATATATACAAATATACGAAAATTAATTATCTGACAAATATGATGAAATTTTAAATCAGCAAATACACAAAATAACCGTTAAATGTCACACCAGGAAATAAATATTTATGTGCACTGTGCATTATACATAAATACATACAATTGTATAATTTGTTTCACATGGCATAATAATCACATTCACAATCCATGTTATAGACTCTAGCATATCACTCTTCTTATCATGGCAGGATTGATTGAAGTGGAATACGTCACCTCTAGGCGAGGTACACAACAGGTACCGTTTGAAGGTTACCTTCACAACAAGAATTCTACAAATTGGAAGAAAGTACAAGACCTGGGGCTTGCTGTCCAGACTCTGGGTCAGAAGAGCATCATCCCTGGCACTGTTACCAGAAGGTGATGTGCAAGATGCCTGGGTCGACGCCATGGACAGTACGCCAGAAGTAGACAACGTCCAGAGATTTAACTACATTGTGACAACTTGGGTTGATGATGATGCAAGATTCCCCATCCCTCTATGGAATCACCACCGCAACGTTGGGCCTCGAACGAATAATAATCTTGAAGGCTTCCACTACCGTATGAACAAGACTCTGACACACCATCATCCAAACATCTATCGCTTTGTAGAGCTGCTCAAGCAGATTGAGAAGTCTGAATCTGCCAAGATGCGCCAAATCAACTTCGGTGCTGCCATCCAGGGAAGAAAGCGAGTGTATCGTGAAAAAGAAAACAGACTTGTCCGATTGTGGGATCAACTTGAGTCAGGTCAGAAAAACTCTGTTCAATTTCTGGATGCTGTTGGCTACCTCTACCCAACTGACCATTAATCGCGAACTGTGAATTTAAGTAATTTAAGTTATAATAATGCTGAAGACAGAAGAATGTTTTTTATTCAAGTGTCCAGTGCTTACAATATGTTAAACGCACTATAAGTGCTAAGAAAAGACATATATATATATAATAATATATATTGTTAAGCATTTACATTTTAAGTGTACAGATTATGTATGTATACTTTGCTGAAAACAGAAGAAGAATTTTTATTCAAGTGTCTATTCAATATGTCACCATTTTAACATGTATGCTTTGCTGAAGACAGATCATTAAAGTTCACTGATGTGAAGCTGTATTTTTGTTCTTGGATCATTCCATTTTATTACAAAGGTATTACAAAGGTAGTTGTTGGTGCAGTCAACTAGTGGGACGGTTGGCTAATGGGAGGACACCGCCGGTAGTGAACTCTACTTGTGCAGGGACTGGACTGTTAATCCTAATCCGCTTAAAGCCAATTAAAGTGCGGGCAAACAGAGAATACACCGCTACTAACCCCGTTATCAAGCCTTCTTCAGAGCGATTGATGCTGCTTAGTTTGATCACAGTTTTCTTTAGGTATTCGTTTCTAGATGGAGAGGCTCGGGTGCTGGTTGGTGGCCTGAGCTTGTCAAATTTTGTGATGTGGGTCTTCTTTGTTGGGGCGTCTAGATTCTGGTTTGCTTTTGTCTGGAAGTGGCGCTTTTAAAAGTAGTTCTCAGGATGGAGGATGTTTTGGAGTTGGTGTTCTATGGTGTTGGTTAAGGTGAGGGCCTTGGTCTTGCGATGGTGTTGAATTCTCTATCGGACAAGTAGGCTGCTTTCTTGAGGATGTTGCTGGCTGTTGGTGAGTGGACTGGACTTGTTAGTCTAAGGCTTTCAGGGTTGAGATGATTATCTCTACATCTCATAAGCAAGGTGAGATGGTTAGATGAGTGGATGAACTTCTTCTCTAGGTTCTAAATACCATTCAAACAAGTTATTCAGTGCGGGGAAAGCTTGTTAGTATGGTCATTTTGGATTAATGATTAAATGAAACAAAACTACAGTCTAAAGAGAAAGCTGCTTTTCACTTTATTTTAGCTTTAGTCTATACATTTACTATGTGAACAGTTGCACAGCTTTTGCATGTTGTTAGGAAGTATTCTAACCTGGAATCCGCTTTCATGAGATGGTGATGTAGATCTAAACAGCGGTGCCCAAACCAAAGGGATACATTCATAAGTACCTAATATGTAATGCTAGATAATGGCTTTGATACTGGTCATATACCATTCTCCGTCTTTTGACCCATTTCTGCGTGGTTTTCCTTCTATAGATGACACCCATTGAGTTAAATATATGTAAAGATTTGAGACAAACACATTCACAGTGCCAACTACCAGCTAAAATTACAAGGTATTACGTCATCTGCAGTTAACATTAAGGAAATCTTTCTTGGTTATGATCATGAAAGGTACTTAATCATAAATCATAAAACTTTTCGAGCGACATTTAATCATATTCATTCAGAATATTGGAGATGATTGGAGCTTCCTTTGCAGTGGTGGAATCATTTCCCCGATGTTTGTGAATTTTCCTTTACAAATACCAAACAGGATGATCCCTGATGCATCTACCTGACACAGAACAGCTGCTTCACAATATCACCAGGATCTATAGTCAGTTAGGTTTCGCTAACTCTGGGGCCTCGAGAACAGGAACATCTGTGAAAATGGATTTAATTTTCTAAAAGTTTAAGTGACTGTACAAAGATGCACACAACTATAAAAAAAATCCCACTAATGACTGTTAAATCCTTTCTAAATAATTGAGAAACAGTAGGCACTATTCCATTAACGTTACAGGTGACTATTGCTTACTTGCCTTGAGCCTTGACTACATTTTGTGTCAATTACATACTTTGACCTTAGTTGTGGTCTCGTGTTATACATGCATGTATTATGCATTGTTTTTTCTGACGACACAACGTATTATTCCGACATTTTAATAAATTGTACATGTATTAATCTATTTCATTCAAAGGCGCTTTCTATTCTCTAATTTCTGCTCTGTAAACCTTATGGTTATGATTGTTCTTCAGCCAACAATTTCGTGTTACAATGTTTTATTGTCATTGTCAGAATGTTTAATTGTCATTGTCAGAATGTTTAATTGTCATCGTTACATTGTTTAATTGTCATTGTTACATAGTTTAATTGTCATTGTTACAACGTTTAATTGTTATAGTCACAGTGTTTAATTGTCATTGTTGCAATGTTTAATTGTCTTGCATGAGCATGTCGATTGATTAGTGTGTCATTGTTTGTGTTTTGAACCTTACGTTTGCCGTATTTCCGCAGCCGTTTTCAACCTAAACAGGTTCAGATAACGTGTGTAAGTATTTGTTCCAGTTTTCATGTGTACACTTTTGTTTTCGCCCAGTAGTGTCTATCCTTATCAAGTCTCCTTAATGAGGTTTATATATGTGTAGAAACCTAATGTACATTTGATAGCCAGAAAAGCCAATTTACACCTATCAACAAACTTTATTGAATTAAATGTTCCTTGATTGTTCGGATTGAAGCTGACCCGTTTCAACTGCAGTATCGGATTACACCAGTTACTTCCTTTGTATGTTATATACTGAAAGGCCAAATAAAGGAATACATATTGTATTTCACGAATTTCACGCCAACAAGACTCAATCGACTTTTCAATTACCATCTTGCTGACTCAGCGTGTTTTACACTGTCCTCTCAATGTGTATTTGAGAATGGTGAATCGCACTGATAATACCTCCAAATTCATGAGTCCAGTTGAAACTGAACAAGAATATCTATTGATCTATCACGTGGCTTTAGACACTTTCTTCTTCTCTCCTTTCAACGATTCAACTAACTTTTCTATTTCATGTTAAATCGTATTGTGCCAAAAGTAAAGACGTCAGTTGACCTCCTGTCATTCAAACCATTTATCCACAAGTTAGGACTTGACTAGTGATTAAAATGGAACACAGTTTCACAGAGAAATGATAGAGGAAAACACACGCTGAAATGGGTTGAAAGATGGAGGATTGTATATGGCCAGCATCAAACCCATTTTTCAGAATTACAAATGACATATTATGTGAGTATCCCTCTGGTTTGGGCTCAGCTGTTCAGATCTGACTCTTTCTCATAAAAGCGGATCTAGCAGTTATTCGAGGTTAGACTAAATCCCCTGGAACCGAAAGTCGTGTAATCAAGAAGAGTGCTAAACATAATACGGAAATGCGTATAAGTTGGAGGGAGAGGATAGAAAATGTTTCCTGTCTAGACTACCTCGTGGCATAACTACTGTAGTCCTCAACATGTGACTCGCATGTTTCTTGGACTTTGGAATGTGACACTGACGTGAATGCTTATTGTTTTATCAAGAAGTATGCAATCATGCTTAATCCTGGTGGCTAACATACTTCATCATTCACTCAGGTCGGGATGACACATTCAGACGCATTATATGGCACATCTCCCTAAGAGCTTATAGCAAATCCCACGGCTCCTTATTCCACACATGGGGATACCCTAGCCATGGACGTTGTAGTACTTATTAGTTCGGAGAAAGTAATGTAACGATGCATCACAACTGCCCACTGCAATACATAGATGACAAGATAATACATCTGACTACAATATCGAAAGTATTATTATGAAATCAATCCTTAAACAAAGACACTCAACTTGACACACTCATCTCATTGCAATACTACAGGAATGGTTGAACCCAAATCATAATGGTTGCACAGATATATATGATTGCCATAGAAGACATACTCATATTAATTACAAAAGGAGAGTGAAAAGGGAACCGTTAATAATTTCGATGGCGTTTTGTTGATAACATTCCTACATGGAAGTTTTGTATTTCATAGCACCATCACAGAGTGAGAGATAGAGCGAGTTTGGTTTCACCTTGCTTTATCAATATTCCAGTAGTATCATGGGGGGAACACCAGCACATTGTACCTATGTGGTGAATCGAACCCGGGGTCTTCGGCGTGACGAGCGAACGCTTTAACTACTAGGCTACCCCCACCGTCCCTCCATCCATCACTACATCGAGTCAATGTGAAAGTAGCGACGGCAGTTCGTTGTTATGCTGGCCTTGCACAAGTCTGACTGGAGTGAACATCAAGTGGTTCCACCATTAGAGTTGACAACAGCGACACATAGCTGGTACATGAGACGAATATGTTGTTGTTGTATCTGAATAACTTGACTCTGACAAGTTCAGTATTAATCGCTGTTCAAGGCCTGAATGCAAGCATTGGATCGCCATCTTGTACAAATGTCCACTCCGAAACATCACAAGAGATAAAGCCTGCTACATTTATGACAACAAAAATGGCAAATGTACTTTACGGTTCTATTCTGGTCATGATTGTATTTTAATCTTTCCCCACTGATTTCAGTTTTGTTATATAGAATCGTGTAATGTCGATGTAGTTCGTCTTCATAACAGTATTCCAATGGTGTCCGTATTGTGATACGATCGTTATGTTTTTATCCATGCTAAACAGGGATACAATGATGTCGACTGAGCAAGAGGAGTCATGAAAGTATTCAACAGCGAGATCGATCTGAAGCTTCAGTGACTCGCTGCAGGTCTCCTGCGTCTGTTCATCTGTCAACGTAATTCACAGGACTCATAAGACATTGTATATCCATAATAATTGACACGATTCTTCAGAAACTATGTAGCCAAGCCATGTGAGACTTAATTGTAATTATTTAATCTGAATGTTTAATCCTTATTACTGCATTGTCTTGTCAGCCACCCTGTACCACTCTGTCACTTTCAATAATTACTGTATGTGACATTTATAAGCTTAGTTGGTAATCCCACTGCCATCACATCAACTGGTTCAAGGAAGTGCTATTGTTTCTCTATTTGTCCATTGTTGAGTGTTCGCCTGTCCATTGTTGTCAAAAACTGTATATATGCTCACCTCTATATTGTCAAGGAGTCCGACTGTCTGTGTTGGGACGACAGCGAGCAGGATAATGCCGCTTGTAGGAAACGCCCTGGGTTTGAGCAGGAACTCCGCTCACCTCATTTATGTCTGCCGGCAACCCAGCTCAGTTCCGTCTTGTATACTTCTTTGCCATGTCTTGTGTATCCAACTAAAGAAGTTTGAACTGAACCATTCCTTCGTCTTTGTCAACACATTCTTCGTCTTCCGTATGAGTTAATTCCCTAGTCGACCGTATGTACGCGTTGACACATGAATTGTCTGTAAAATGGGTCTATTCCACGTGCCTGTTTCTAAAATCGTAACGCCTATGGAATGGATCATGTTATTTGGAAAAAAACCCGCCATGAAATGTACCACACAAAACTTGTGCAGATACGGTGCTGTTCCACCGGAAAGCCAATTGTTCCGTCTATCAACTTAAAAGACAGAGGCATGACCGGTTGAACAGATGGATCATCCAATGGGAAGAAATCACGCTGCTGAGTGCCATGTCTATTTGTGAGCCGTACATATTGGGTGCGTTCACCATGCAAATGATATTATTCCAACATTATCGAATAGTGAATGCTCACTACGGAATTGTGTCGAATTTACCAAACAATTCCAGAATCAAGATTATTTTTATGTTTTTGTTTCTATGACTTTTACTGCAGCCATAATGATTTGGTTACCTCAGCTGTGTCAATGGGAAGGTTTACAAATTTACAAGTGCCACGAATACACGGGCAATTCTTCAATCAGACAGTCCTCCAAGGAAGCGTGTATTATTGGTTAATTGCGTTACAGCCGTCATGATTTCATGTGAGACCCCATCGACTGAAAATTGGTCTAACATGAGTTTTTCGTTCGACGTGAATTCTTAATCTATACAAATTTGGCAAGAAGAAATATGCTTTAAGGGTGTGTGTAGCTGATTTTCTGTCGCAGATGGTATCATATTTTCATAATGCTGTACACATATAGCGTCTATGATCATTACGGATTAATTATTAAATAAAAAGAAACAAATTTAAGAAACGAAACTGCTATTTCTTAAGCTTCACTCTCTAATTTTGCCATATCAGCTGTTCACTTTGTAAGTATTTGTGACAAGTACCGCGAGTAATGCAGGATGCACCCACTTCATGAAAAAACCTCGCATTAGTCCTAATTGACAGAGATTACGAATAAAGTTTTATGATATATACTAGGCACATAAAGTAACTGTGCATTCAAAAGTTTAAAATATAAATTTATCAAACCTGTGTAGACACATAAGGATTTAAACTCAGAGATTAGTGACATGTATCCAACATGCATGCACGTGCCGTGACGTCAGTGGGTTCGTCCTTGAGACGTGCATGACGTTGTTGCACGTGCATTCCGGGAAAGAGAAACAGAGCAAATGAATGCCACACAATACTGTCACTTTGGAAAGCTCAACCCCATTGAAACGCATAGCATGCCAAGGCTCACGTCTGCACAACGTCATGAGGCCATTGGGATGGTCCGTGGGGGAATGTCTCAACGACAAGTGGCTGCACATTTCCACTGCCACCGGAACACTATTTCTGCACTGGTGAGACGCTACGAGAACACAAATGACGCCATGGATCGGCCACGTTCTGGACGTCCACTTGTAACAACGCCAAGACAGGACAGATGTATAAGGGTGACCCATCTTCGCCACAGTGATGACTGCCCGAACCATCCCAGGACTTCGCCGTATCCACCCCAACACAGTTCGACAACGTTTACGTCATCACGGGATCAGACCACGACGTCCCGCCATACGGCCTATCCTGACACAACGTCATTGACAAGCTTGCCGAATGTGGTACCGAAATCATGTCCGCAGACCCTTGTTTTGGTGGAGAAATGTTGTTTTTACAGATGAGTCCAGGTTTAACATTTCCCATAGTGATGGACGTCAACGTGCCTATAGACGCGTGGGAGAACGTTATTGAGCTTGTGACATGATCGTTTGACCCCTGTCCCGCTTGTGGACTCGTGACGTCATTGTGATTGACTTTTCAATTGCAATTCTCCCGACTTGTAATGGTCTCATGATCCCTCCATTAAAGTTTATATGTACCTTTGACATTGTTATCGCACTTATGAACTGGGATGATATTTTGACAATGCACAGTTTCTTTATGTGGCTAGTATAGTTTGAACTGCACAATAAAACCTGATTTTATGAAACCCGTGAAGGTCCGGGTTAGAATGAGCCTTTAGTAACCCATGCTTGTCGTAAGAGGCGACTAACGGGATCGCGTGGTCAGGCTCGCTGGTTTGGTTGACACATGCGATCGGTTCCAAATTGCACAGATCGATGCTCATGCTGTTGATCACTGGATTGTTTGGTCCAGTCTCGATTATTTACAGACCGCCGCCATATAGCTGGAATATTGCTGAGTGCGGCGTAAAACTAAACTCGCTCACTCTGATTTTATTAAATGAGTGAACAGTCACTTCCACACAAAGTCTGACAACTGGTAGTCTAAACCACGAGTTTACCCCTCTGAGTGTACCCCTCTGTTAAAGGTTAATTGGCACGGCTCCCACGACCGAAAGCTATGAATTCACAATGCCATTTAGGTAAGTGGTCAAATGTAACGCATGTTTTATTTGGGATTACACTTTCTCAGTAAAGTACAGATTCTAGTACTTCTGCTGGGTTGAGTCCCTTTCGGGATTTGAACCCACACCCTCAGAGTCACACACCTAATCGCCAGGACACAGAGCCATTCTGCTACCGAGGTAGTTCGAATCCCGGATGAGACTCAACACAACAAAAGTACTAGACTCTGTACTTTACTGAGAATGTGTAATCCCAAATAAAACAGTGTTACTATGTAATGAGGTATGTTGGTTGTTGCTCATATTTTCTGACATTTCTATGGTTTCATTTTACAGATTTGAAATTACCACAAGGCTCTTTGTAGACATTTTTATGAGGGCGATGTTACACTACAAACAAAGTAAATATGACATTTGCACATCCATAAGACATATTTACCACAAGCCGAGTTGATTCTCCTTTTCCAAATACATATCATGAACATGTGTCTGAATCTCTGTCGATTAATGGTGATACCAGATGTTAGCGTTTCAGCTGTAGTGCGGTTGACCTATATTCCCTCTTGTTGATCTGAAAGTTGTGCGTTGGCTACCAACAGGACCAAATACCTCCCCTCCATCACACAATCCAAGGTTGCAGGCTCACGTGACCTGCCTTGCGGGACTTGACGATGTCGACTTAATCAGGTATGCAGCTGCTCTTGATACAAGAATATATTATTACACGGACGAGAAGTCTAACGATGTTTGAAGAGAAAAAGACTTAACATACATACATCAAAATACGATTGACTACCTGTACTGTTAATGATTTCGACTACATTCTCACCCAGGGAGTTTTTTTCTTAGGTATTTAAGGGTAGCTAAATCTTACCTCTTATATCACATCACATCTCGAGTCACTAGATGACCAGCACTTGTGTGGAAATCAGTTTTACTCTGGACACTAAGCATAGAAAGTTGGGTGAATATTACCATTTCCCTCTTTAATTAATGCAAGGATCACTGCCTTTGACTTTTTTACTGAGACTTATTTGGTACTGCCGCTGGTATACTTTTGTTGTAGTTTCTACTGATTAGTAAACTCTGTTAATTCTGGAGGACAATCGTTAATTACATCCCATCTCCGTGTTGTTTGTTGTTGTCCCACAACGGATTTCCGGTTAACTAATGCAAATTAAATTTTCATTGGGGAATCAAATCGCAACATGACTTAACCCTGCACCTGAACTGTAATAACTATTGAAATACCAATATGGTGCACCTTGCGTTTCATGCAATATTAATATTCAATTACTCCCCGATATTCTACGAGTGTAACGGGTATCGATCCATATATATTTCGTTAACGGTCTTTAAGATGGAAATCTTGTGGTTATATCCGCAATGTTGCTTATACTTCAGCGGTCAACTGACTATTGCAGTGAAGACTGTGGACATATGTATGTGCGTGCATGCAGAGTGGTATCCCTTATCAGTGCCCTGATGCAATCATCATTGTTCGAGTATCGGATGTTTGTTTGTTCCAGCTACAGGCGACCGTCTGTAAACGATCGATTCTGACTCAGACAGAAAGTGACTGACATCACCATCGATCTTCGCTAATGATACACAATGGCATGCAGCAACCAAATCAGGATTGGGTCAGTCGCCTCTAAAGACAAGTATGGGTTGCTGAAGACCAAACCTATTGCGGATCTTTACAGTCTACGTTACTTCTTCCAAATATCAATTTTTGTTTTCAAATTATAACGCTACAGCACACACAGCCCGTGTCACCGTGAACGTCCTTCGTAACTCAAACGTCAGTGTGGGGCCTATTGGTTAAAGCATTGGCTCGTCACGCCGAAGACCCGGGTTCGATTCACCACATGGGTACAATGTGTGAAGCCCATTTCTGGTGTCTCCTGCCGTGATATTTCTGGAATATTGATAAAAGCGTCATAAAACTAAACTCACTCACTCAAACGTCAGTGTAATGGCATGGCCTTCCATGACGTGTACATCAACTTAAAAATACACCAAGACACTTTGATAACTGGCATTGAGGAATGCAGGAGACATCCTCTGGATTGAATCCGTAGACGTAATTAGTCTGCTCCAGCATACGGTGATCACTCCAGGTACTGAATGTACGTCGTGGGCGTACGTGTCTTGTGGCAGGACAAACAGTATTGCTATGTCTACAGAACATGAGACTATCACCATGCTAGTGTAGCAGGGTGGTGGCTTTACCTCTGACTGAGTTATGACCACTTAAGTACCACCCTCTCATAATCCCCCACAGTCTTATCATAAACATCAGATCTATATATACACATTGTCATCCACATTATCATCATCATCAACAACACCATTTCATGCTGTTTTCATTGTATGTTGTCCTTGTCTGCAGTTGAATGTCAGCCCACTAACATCTTCAATCTTCAATACCCTTAGCAGCCTCTGAGTTCTCCAGCTTCTCCTAGACTTCCCCTCTCCACCATCTAATGTAACTGTCCATCATCTGACTTCCTTTGACACCTGTCAGATGCTACCTGTATTCTGGTTGGCCTTTTGGCTCCCCTCTCTGAACTTCCTTTCTCACCTGCCCTCCTCATGCATTCTTCATGAACTCTTATAGGAGGGAGGTTCTCTCTTTTCAGGTGAGAAAGATTTCAATATTCTTATCTTCTGTACTTTGTTCTGTAAACAAATGCTATTCATTAAAGGGTATCTCACAACTTCATAATTGTAAAATATATTTAATTACAATATAATTTCCTACATTATCCAAATATTTACCAGCATACTTTGTAACTCTGACTGAGCACATGGCCTTCAACCATGTGCTACATCCATTTGAATTATTTGGCTTAATTCATACCTTATTCTGCATGAACTCCTATAGGAGAGAGGTTCTCTCTTTTCAACCTTCCTCCCCAACTTTCAACAAAGTAAACTTCATCTTTCATCAAGAACTGCTCTTGTTATGACTAGCAGCCCAGCGGCTGGACATTACATACCACACCCGGCTACACTAGGATTCATCAGTGTGTCACTCAATTCACAGTAAATATGCAGAGTTAATTGTTCACAGAAAGATGTTTTCAACCTTAATTTGTGTGTTGTGAGGTCGGGAGTGCCTGAAATGAACCACACGAAGTTCACCTTCCGATCAATTTAGTCGAACCTTACGGCAAGCAGAGGCTGATATGTTCTTAACCGACATCCCCATCGGGTCTAACGCAAGCCAAGGATCAGTTACCAGTATCCCTGACCATCTTGATGACTTTGTTTCCTCAGAGCTCCCATACAAGAAACCGATGTCAGTGATTCCATTAATGTTACTTAGGGGTCAGTATTGCTTCTTTGTCTTAAACCCCGACTCCATTTTGCGTCGAATTAAACACTTTGACCCCAGTGTTGTGTAGTCCGATGTTATTTCTGCATGCCTTATTACTTGCAGTTCACTGAAAGGAAAGAATAACCCACTAATTGCTATATTTGTCCATTAAACCTAGTTGATTATACCCTCTCTCCCATTTCGTTAGGCTGTAATGTGAGCGTTAAAATGCAGATTATCAGTGTGTCAAGGGAGAACAAATCATTTGAAAAGGTATGTATCACCTGTCAACTGTGTCTGATATGACCCGTTAGATATACACGTAATGGACCTTGAAACAATAAAACGCGGGTGGTATGGAGAAGAAGTAGGAGGCTTGATGAGTGATCACCTGTCAACGTTGCAGCATCCTCAGTCAGCCTACATTAGTATGACCTGTTTCATGTGCCATTACCACCAGGCTGTCGAAATTCCAGGTTCCAGATATGTTCCTGTTAAATGGAAGTCGTGTCTTCGTAATGTGAGACGTGTTACTATATAATTCTAATTGTCTTGATCAATCCCTTTTGTTGAAATGAACAGAGTCAGACATGATTTATGTTTGGTTTGAAGAAACTACAATGATAGACAGTACACAGACATTTGATCAATATTGATGTCACATAATTTACACTCAGCACTTTTATACTTTCTCGGTCTGATTTTCCCGGGGTTTCGTCAAAAATCTTTTTGAGACGTTGTTATGATGTAGAACACTGTCGTCTTTGCAATTACAATAGTCTATATGGTATTGCTATAACATTTATACTTGTAAATATACTGGTACTAATGATTCAACTAATGGATACAAACACGCCGTGACGTATTTCCCTGTTCTTGAGTTCATTTCTTGCAAGTGCACAACAGTTTGTAAGCTGCCAAGTTGTCAATGCCTTACCAATGGACTGAAATGCACTGTGATATGTTGGAACCAGACTTGTGACAAGATGGTATGCGAGGACCATGACATGCCGAAGAGTGATACTGATGATGCAGCTGATGTTTATGATGCGAAACAGTGACTATCACTAACCAATTTAAGGAACTTGAAGGTGCTCTCACTCTTTGAAATTAAAGAGCTGTCTTCAAAATAAATAAAATGATGAGTTTTCGAAAAAGCTCTTTGAACTTACAATTTTGACTCTTACAAAATCCGGAAACGATATGATTTAAAGGTATCAATTAACACAACTTGATATTAATTTAACCTATTTAATCATGTTAGCACTATTTTATCTCCCTTTTTTCATTTCAAACCTAATTATTGAACTTTACTCACGATTAGAGCTTTGAATCGACACTTTTTGAAAGTTTTGGGTTTTTTTGCGGCCATCTTGGATTTAGCCTCGTTCTGAGTTTGAGCTACCAAACTGACATAGCCATCGTATATGTTTGATATATAGAGACATAAAGGAATATAAAAAACACTAAATCTTTTGGTCCCTTTGAGTGGTACCAATATGTCAATTTTCAGCTCCTGGCTCCTGGCCTATTCTTCACTTCACTTTATTCAGAATTGAAGGCCATGTGGCCAAGAGTACAACAGGTAATACAACATTGTCATGGTGTGTAGAGTTGAAATATAATTCATAATACAGTTATTTTAACGTAGGTTTTGCTTCAGGAATATACATATTCCTTTAAGAACAGTGACACTGTGTATCTTCATAAGGGCTCGGAATTTGACAATTGAAGGTGGGCTGTAGAAATAGGCTGGAATACATTGGGATCTGCATCGGTTATAAAATGGACATATTAGCAACAAGTGATATTCGTCTTCAAGCACGTTTAAAGTACATTTGTTACAAACTAATTCTTTATATGGGACAATTATCTTTGAAAAACTTTGTTTTTGTATATTCAAGTTATGTGATTGGCATCGGAATTTGATCAATTCGCATAAGATCTTTGTTTAATGCGCCACAGGAAATATACAGTTCAGGTTCAAGAAGTGACTTAAATGTACTATAATTTACAAGAAATGATGAGTTTCTTATTTTACTATTCCAGTGTTGTATATTAATATCTATACAGCGTTGTTTGAACTCAAACATGAAGTGATTTACATCGCCACAATCTTAGGCTAACCAGACATAGGAGAAACCTGTAGTAAAAAGAAGCATTCGAACATGTGAAACCCAGTTTGTGCCTCCGTTATCATCATAGGCTTTCATCATCTTATAACAGGCATTCGGGTATCTATTTTAGTCCATACGAATAATTCGGCACCAATATTTAATACACCTTGAATGGTAATGTACACACGAGTTATATCTGCCAATTTCTCCAAGTACAGCACATGATGCAGTTTTTTACTGAGTGACAGAAATCTTTTATAGTACTCACTATGAACCTTTTCAATACACGTTCTATAAGTTCTATTCTATAAGTATAGCCCCAAATTTCACTTCCATAGGTTAGAATTGGTAGTATCTTACTGACAAATATATTATTAGCAATAGTTAAAGACATACTTTGATACTTGGTGAACAGTTGAAACAGAGGGAAACATGCACGTCTGGCTTGTAAAGATAGCGTTTCACAGGCTTTGGACCAAACTAAACGAGATGAAAATACAATTCCTAATTATTTATAATAAGGGGTGGCCTCTACAGGTAGACCTTTAAAAAAACATTTTTCATTTCTCTTAACGCGTCCTCCGTTTCGAAAAACAACCACCTTAGATTTATCCAGATTTACTTCAAAGCCCCTCGTGTTACAAAAATCTTCAAGAATGTCTAATTTTCTTTGTAAATCAACAATGCTATCTCCTAGTAGTGCAACGTCATCTTAATATCTTAATGGCTTCTATGTATTCATTTACATAAATTCCACGAGTATTGCCATGATGGAGATCGTCTGCAAGTTTATTGATGAATAGGATGAAAAGTAGCGACTGAGCATGCAGCCCTGACAAACACCATTATTGGTTGAAAAGAAATCTGTTCTAGATTTACCAGAACGAACGGAGACACATACATTTGAGTACATGTTCTCAATGATTTTATACATCTTGCCGTGTACACCCTTTTCAAGTAGAATATATAACCTTTTTTTCTATCAATAAGATCGAATGCCTTGCGGAAATCGATGAAAGCTACATAAAAACGATGTTTTGCTTTACGCAGGTACTTATGAACTAAAGAATGGAGTGAGAACATATTATCTATGGTAGAATAATCATTTCTAAAGCCTCCTTGCCCTTCATTAAGTAAAGCATTAAACTCGGCCCAGCTGTTTTCAAGAACATAAGTGAAAATTTTACCAATAACACTTAACACGGATATTCCCCGATAGTTGTTGGGATCAGACATATTTCCTTGTTTATAGATAGGTACCAGTAAACCAACATTCCAAGCAGAGGGAAATACTCCTGAATCTAAAATGACATTAAACAATGCATAGAAATGATCAGCAAGGGAAGGTGCATTCTTCATGAATTCTGGCAGAAGGCCATCTATTCCTGGTGACTTGCCCGATTTAATATCAGAGATCGCTTTAATAATTTCCTCATGGCTGATGGTATCTGATAACATATCAATGTTCAAGCATTTTTCACATGGAAAACTATCATGATTTTCAAGAAAATGTGCAACATCGTGATCAAATTCAGTTTGACTATCAGTAGGATTTAAAAGACCTTTAAAGTATACAAACCATTCACTTGGTGTTATATTATTTTCATCACGTTTACTAGCAAGGAGACGTTTCAATTGTTTCCAAAAACTTCTGCAGTCTTTATTATTTACAGCTATTGACAAGTTATTTAAAGCTTCGGCAATGAATGTTTCCTCTTTTTGTTACAGATGCGCCGGAACATACGTTTGGCCTCCAAGTATTGATTGATATTGACTCTGTTTCTGTTCATACGTAGCTTTTTTAAAGTGCTATACTTTAAACGTTTTAAAGAAGAACATTCTTTATCAAACCAAATCGGTTGTTTTTTCATAGATTTCATAGCAACCCCTGTTGGATTTAAAGTGCTCCCAGCAAAGTAGAAAAGCTGACATAATTTTTCAACCGCACCATTAACATCAGTTTTTTCAAGAAGAGATGTAAACTCTGATACTAGCTCTTTAGCTCTGATATTTTCAAAATTAGCACTAAAGAGATGTTTTCCATACTCTTTCCATCGGAACTTAAGTACATCAAAAGATGGAATATTAGTTGAAGCCGTAGTATACGTAGACGTAGATTCGTAGTTCAAACTGCATGATATAGGTAAATGATCAGACACTGTAGAAGAATGTACTCTCATATCCGTTATTAACGAAAACAGACTAGCTGATGCAAGGAAATAGTCTACTAGACTAGTACCATTATTCCCAATAAAAGTAAAAGAACCATCACTATCCGCTGGCTTTCTTCCATTAACAATGTGAAGACCCCAAGCTTTACACAGTGATGCTAAAGATTTTCCGAACCTATTAACTTTTTCATCCATCGAACTCCTTGGCTGACAGAATGAATCCACATGGTACAGAGAACCGAGATTAAGAAATCGGATATCATCCTCATCCTCCAAGATAAAATCATCAAGTAGCCCGGTTCGGGCGTTAAAATCTCCCATCACGGGAACGTCATGTTTTCCCAAATCAAAATCTGCTGCAACCACTGATAGTTTGTTTTCTAGATAATCAATACCGTCATCCTCCTGTTTATCATATACCTGACTATATTCCGGTGGGATGTATACGCCAAATAGTATGAACTGTCTAACTGCAAATGTCAGCTTCAGCACAACAACATTATCAAACTCCTGATACAATCGTGTACAGATGTGCTGCAAGCTCTTATGCACATACATTGCTACCCCACCTGAAAAACGGCCATACTGACTACACCTTTTGGCAGGTGTTGCGAAACAGCAGTAATTGGAGAACAGGTCTTTTAATTTGTCTGCATCGTGAACCATGGTTTCAACCAAACAAAATAGCTTAAATGTTTCTACAAAAGAAATAAAGTCTCCATCGTCTAACTCCGACAGGAGTCCGGGTATATTCCATACACAAACGTCACTCAGCTCACAGTGTGAGCTGTGTTGATCATCCCTGTTGGGACCACGGCCGACGCCCTATGTGGACTGGTCTCCCCTGGGAGATGACGTCACGTCTGGAGCCCGTCTATCTGCAGCTGCAGCTGGCTGGCGACCTGCGGAGGAAAACAGCGGGGTAGAGCTCCGGCTGGCCCTGGTCCCCGAGTTTCTCCCGGAGCCAGGGTCAACCGGAACTCTGTTTCTCTGATTACTACGTCTTGTCGCAACTTGCCTGATACTGTTTCCATCGTTGACATCGTCCAGCACGAATACCTTGTTCTCCACGACGAGCTTGTCATAGGAGAGGTAGGCTTCCTTCCCCGCATCTCGTTCATTTATCATCCTAGGGAGCTGACCTGATCTTCCTCACCCTGTCGGTGTAGTCGTCACTCACTCGGAGCTCTGCGTTGCCTTTCAGTAGTGCCCTGGCCGCCTCCTGTACACGACGCTTGTCCTTGTATAGGGTGAACTTGACGATCAATGGCCTCACTTTAGCCTTTGAGTAGAGACGGTGAGCCCTTTCAATGGAAACAGACTCGGCGTTGTCCAGGTCCAGCTTCTCCTTCATGAAGTCTCGTACAAGTCTCTCAGACTGGTCCCATGTCTCCCCAGCTTTACCAATGAGTCCATGAATGATTAGATTCGACCGTCTGCTCTGCGCCTCTGTGTTATCTATTCTACTTTCCAACTCTCTTAATTTTCCTTTAAGTTCGATGTTTTCCTGTTTCAACAGCTCATGTTCACGTTCCATTTCGGCAGCAACTCTATCAAATTTGTTATTCAAATTCACCATGTCCTTCTTGATCTCCTTAAACATTGCCAGCACATCATTGTCGTTGGGTTCGAACTCACCCTCCGAGTCACACTCACCACTGAAAGTAAGCTTCGCCTGCTTGGATTTATCTTTCACCTGACGATTTGGTGGTCCAGGATTTAACTCAATATCAGAGCACAGTTCCAGTAGACGGGCGATGAACGGATTGGTCTCAAGGTAGTCGTCACTGGCTGGGTACTTGGCCACACTCATACACATGGTGTCAGAATCAGCTCCTGGCCTATTATCATTTGGCAATCTTCAAACAATCAGGCAATGAACAATACCTTTTATCTAAGTAGTTCGGATGGAATGTAAACATTAGGCAGGGGGCAATTTAGCTTATCTAAGTAGTGGGAAAGAATATATTTGATGCACGCCGTTGTTCTGTCTGGGGCTCATATGTTTACAAGTGGAGCTTGATATGAAATATATCACCACATAGTAAAGAGACTTAGGACATCCATCATCGCCTCAGATGCGTCGAGAGCGGGGACGCTTGTGATAGTGCATTCGATCAGTCATGAAAGGAACATGCGTCTTTCACGTCGATGTTTCTGTGGCCAGGAATACCGATAAGCACTGAGCATTGAGCATTGGACATCCTTCGTAATTCAATTGTCAATGTCATGACATGGCTTTCCATGATGTGTTCTCTGGTACGGTGATCTACCGTCAGTTGATGGCGTTATATAGCCCGTTTTTCTATTGTGTAGTTTATAAAATGTCATTTTGTGGTGACTTGTTTTCAATCTAAAGCTGTGATATTCTAGTTATTTTACTGTCATTTGTTGACAGGTTTTCATATCATTAATGATTGTCTTTTATTAATCTGTCGGTTTCACAATATGGCTGAAATATTGTCGATGTGACTTTAAATGTCAACCAACTCATATTGTCATATACATGTAATATTTGTAAATACGGCTGTCGTATCCGTACTATGTTTACATACTATGTTTACAGAACATTGTCATATACATGTAATATTTGCAAATACGGCTGTCGTATCCGTACTATGTTTACAGAACATTGTCATATACATGTAATATTTGTCAATACGGCTGTCGTATCCGTACTATGTTTACAGAACATTGTCATATACATGTAATATTTGTCAATACGGCTGTCGTATCCGTACTATGTTTACAGAACATTGTCATATACATGTAATATTTGTAAATACGGCTGTCGTATCCATACTATGTTTACAGAACATTGTCATATACATGTAATATTTGTAAATACGGCTGTCGTATCCGTACTATGTTTACAGAACATTGTCATATACATGTAATATTTGTCAATATGGCTGTCGTATCCGTACTATGTTTACAGAACATTGTCATATACATGTAATATTTGTCAATACGGCTGTCGTATCCGTACTATGTTTACAGAACATTGTCATATACATGTAATATTTGTCAGTACGGCTGTCGTATCCGTACTATGTTTACAGAACATTGTCATATACATGTAACATTTGTAAATACAGCTGTCGTATCTCAGTCAGTTTGTATTAAAAACAATACAATACAATACAATACAATACAAAATGATAAAACTGTGAATGTGATTATTTGTAATTACTGTCCACCACAGTAGCTGCCTCATGACCCTGAACTAACGCATTTATACATGATTATATATCCTTGAGGATGACGTTTTGCAAAGCAGAGGTTTTCCAGGGATATGAAGGAGAATTGTTTTACCAAATTATACAGTATTAGGGGAGACAACATAGCTGGGTGAGCTGAACAACAATGATGAAGGTAAAGTCCATACATTAAAACTATTGTAGAGGTAAAGATTGACAATTAATATCTCATACAAGGGATCATTTAGGAGACATATAGAGGAAATCTTTATTCAGCTCTACATTAGATAAAAGCCCTTAACTAGAAATTATTCTGTTGAACCTATTCCGGTCACAATCTGTGGAAAAAATGTAACACTGTTCAGGCAGCAAGCTTAGATTTATTACTATACAAGGCTATTACTCTCTTGATCAGTGAGTGGCGTATTGCCTACCATACGAACGAAAGTATATTCTCGTATTTGACATCAGCGGATCAATGTGATGTGCAGATGACGGAAAGGTACTTTTCTTTATTTAGCGGTATGCAGTTGAATGGCTTAGTTTTGTCAAAAGATTGGAAAGGGGTGGTAACTGCGGGTGGAGGGCATAAGGCAAGAAAAACATGCACTATGGCGCGACATTAAAAGTGTGCACCTCTGTTTGTGAGCGGAAAATGATGTACGGCTGTTTGAGATGCATTGATTCTGCCACGAAATTTGTATGAACGTATAATTTATAAAAGTTCCCTTAAAGCCCAAATCGTATACTTATAGGATTGTACAACGCAACACTACGAATGTGTTTCACCAGAACTGTCACAGAATAAAGCGGTGTACAAAAGTTTTGCAGAATGTGATGGATATTGACTTGAAACTGACATGCTGTATGTACGTCCCAAGGTTCACACGATGATCACTTATGGTATTCCTTATACTGTCTGAAGCATAGGCAACTATAAAAAAGGTATTACACACAGATATAAATTTCAGTTAAACCTGTTGTGTCGAACATTCATGTGTCGAATTTACGTTCATGAAAGGTGAGGTGAGGTGAAATTGGGTTTAACGTCGTGCTTGAGAATATTTCGCTCATATGACGACGTGCATGCGTGTGTATGTGTATGTGCGGCTGCTTGTACTAGCCCAGACTGAAGCTGGTTTTATAGTGCTAGCCCACTGAGATACCATGCCGCAGTGAAGCATGAATACCCTACTGAGACACATTATACTGACTCCGAGCCGACCAGTCCTTGATGTACCCATTAATGACGAGCGCCAGGCAGGGACCAACAAGTACCATCTTTTGGTATGACGCTGTCGGGGGTCGAACCCGCGACCTTCCGCTCTCCGGGCGGACGCTCTAACCACTACACCACGGAGGCGGTCTGTTCATGAAAGGAACTCAGTTGGTATGGTCAGCAGTGACGAAAGAGCCTGTAGCGTTTAGCTTTTATAATTTGTTACACTCCTTGTAAATATGTTTCGTCCTAATACAATACTTTATAAACTTGTTGTAAATACTGTTTTGAATATTCAGTCAAGAATAATGTAAGGTACCCTATCACGATTAGCATGATTTTGTTTTAAGGTGGTTTGGTTACCGACCAAAGCTATTAATATTTGTCAATTTTCTGAACACATGGGGCACAAATAAAATACTTATTTTTTTGGATAAGTATTATTATTTTGAAGGGCAACTGGTTGTCACATCACGAATAAATTGTCGCTTCACACGATCACTTTTCTGAAGGTGTTTCCCCAAGATACACTACTAATTATAACAGGATACTGGAGATGAATCTACATTTGGTCACTGCTAATCATACACCGAAACACTTACAATTTTATTAAAGAGCTTCGAGTAAACTCTGACAGAACAGACTACTGACCAGTATCTGATCGACATAAGTATAAACACACTTCCCAGAATGGTACAGCAATCCTCGAAAATGAACTGACAAAGTGTAAAGTATCTGACATAAATATCGATCAAATGTCTGTATATTGTCTATCATTGCAGTTTCTTCAAACAAAACACATGATCGTGTCTGTCTCTGTTCATATCTATTTTTCAGGTAATGAGCTCGAGGGTTGCCAGCAAACCAACAGACGGGACTTATCAAGACGAATACAATTATATAGTAATGTGTCTCACATTACGAAGACACGACTTCCATTTAAAAGGAACATAAACTGACGTTCAAAAGAAAGTACACACCTGATTCTTTTGGTTTTCATGAAAACAGCATTAATATTTAAATAGTGTTTTGATTCTGCCTTGTCACAAACATTGTGCAAGGGCTTCCAAAATACCACAGACATTGTGCCCATTTACAACATTGCCAGAAAAACATTTATGATTTTATTGGGAATAGTCCCAAAACACCAGGTGTGTACTTTCTTTTATACGCTAGTATATTTGGAAGCTACTTATCTCCACAGCCTGGCTGTAACGCAACAGGAAACAGGCCACAGCAGTGTACGTTGACTGATGATCGTCTAGGTACAGCATGACAGCAATTTTGACTGGCGATCACTCGCCAAGTCTCCTACATCCTCTTTCACTCCTTACCATCCTTGTGCTCTTATTGCAAGGTCCTTACGTGTATATCTAACGGGTCATATCAGAAACAGTGGACAAACGAGTTATGATATTTCCATATCGGCCTTGAATTTTCTTTAGTGGATCAAACCTGTATACCAGTGCCACATTATTCATGGTCTACGAGGTATTCATGGTACATAGGGGTGTACAAGCAACTGGTCTAATGTAAGCTTGCACTAATCTGCATTGTAAAAGGAATAATTCATTGGTCTGCACACGTGAAAAGAAGATCATGACAGATCAGAACTCAGGCTTTTGATAAGAAAACCAAGACATGAACATACACAGTTTTACAATGGAAATAATAACTGTAGTTGGCACATTTCCAAAAAGGAAAATTAACAGTTCTAAAATGGAAAAAAGAGCTATGGAACAAGTTACACACGGAACAAATAGGCGTTCCATCGACCACTCACTGGCGAAGAGAGTGACGGTGTCACATAAGTTTTGACATTGTAATGTGTTCAGGATATGATATGTCTCTGGGGGTATATTTCTTTATTATTTTTGGTTTCACCTAGATGTCAAATTCAAAATGAATGTTATTAGTGGGAATTGCACTGGGGACTTCAGTGTTAACTGCCGCGCCAATCTTATACCTTTTATAGGGGCTCAGAACGGGTATCACTCATCTTGTTAACATTTTTGTATGAAGTGAAAAGGACCCAGATAATGGTAACGAACATGCGCCAACACATCCCTCAACATGTGTGACATCATATTGAAAAGAAAGCTGTTGTGCTAATGTTGCTATCTCGGTACCCAGAAGCACCAGTTGTCAGCTCAAACCACATAATGATGAACCAGGTAGTGAGTACTGGCTAATTCATCGTAGTCTATTGGTACTGAACACTCAGACAGTTAGCAATGGTTATTTCTTTGCCACGCTGTTCCACCCAACTGTTATGTAATAGCACTGAACCGGACTTTGATCACGGACGTGTTCCCTCTGGTGCTTGTATATTTACAAGTGGAGTTTGATATGATTATGCCTCGAGAGCAGGGTAGCCTCCATATCTTGTGAAAGTGCATTCGATCAGTCATGGAAGGAACATGCGTCTTTCACGTCGTTGCTTGTTATTTGCGGCCAGGAATACCGATAAGCATTGATCATTGAGCATCGAATGCAACGGTGACATGGCACATATTGCTCCTGCCAAATGACAGGGTCTGGTGTTAGATAATATATTGGAATTGTTTTGGGGAATAATATTGGAATGAACTCTTGCGTCCTCGATCTGTAAATGTCGTGCAAATGAAAAGAAAGAGTACATCCATGTTTGATTGTGACTAAAATCGAAATAAACGAGATAGTGGTTATTCAAGGTGATGCAACTGATATCATTGTTGTATTTTGGACGTTAAGTTTGCAGTGTTTCTGTAGATGTTTTCAGCCTAGAAATGTTTGATTATAACGTTTGTAAGTATACTAGCCACATAAAGAAACTGTGCATTGTCAAAATATTATCCCAGTTGATAAGTACGATAACAATGTCAAAGGTACATATAAACTTTAATGGAGGGATCATGAGACCATAACAAGTCGGGAGAATTTCAATTGAAAAGTCAATCACAATGACGTCACGAGTCCACAAGCGGGACAGGGGTCAAACGATCATGTCACAAGCTCAATAACGAGTATGTCCACCATCGGCATTGAGAACAGCAGTGCATCAACGACGCATAGAGCCTATCAAACGTGCAAGGAAGGCTTGTGGGATGTCACACCAGATTCTCTCAAGTTCTGTTGCAAGGTTAAGGACGTTATCTGGCGGATGAGGACGACGGCGTAGACGTCGATCCATCTCGTCCCAAACATGCTCTATCGGGGAGAGATCCGGTGAATTTGCAGGCCAAGGCAGTAAGTCAACGTTGTGGTGTTGCAAGAAATCCATAGCAACCCTTGCCGTATGAGGGCGGGCATTGTCCTGTTGGAAGGTTAACCCAGGGCCATGACGTTGCAGAAAAGTAATTGCCACAGGTCGAAGAATCTGATCCCTGTAGCCCACACCAGTCCATCTGCCCTGAACAATCACCAAAGGAGTTCTTTGGCGTGCTGTTATTCCACCCCAAATCATCACGGAACCACTACCAAAGCGATTCCTCTCCAAGACACAGGCCTGTGCATAACGTTCTCCCACGCGTCTATAGGCACGTGGACGTCCATCACTATGGGAAATGTTAAACCTGGACTCATCTCTAAACACAACATTTCTCCACCAAAACAAGGGTCTGCGGACATGATTTCGGCACCACATTCGGCGAGCTTGTCGATGACATTGTGTCAGGATAGGCCGTATGGCGTGACTTCGTGGTCTGATCCCGTGATGACGTAAACGTTGTCGAACTGTGTTGGGGTGGATACGGCGAAGTCCTGGGATGGTTCGTGCAGTCATCACTGCAGTCTGAAACCTGTGGCGAAGATGGGTAACCCTTATCCATATGTCCTGTCTTGGTGTTGTTACACGTGTACGTCCAGAACGTGGCCGATCGATGACGTCATTTGTGTTCTGGTAGCGTCTCACCGGTGTTCCGGTGGCAGTGGAAATGTGCAGCCACTTGTCGTTGAGACATTCCCCCACAGACCATCCCAATGGCCTCATGACGTTGTGCAGACGTGAGCCTTGGCATGCTATGCGTTTCAATAGTTGTTTAATTGTTTGAACGATCGCAAGGGCAGGGGTTGAGCTTTCTAAAGTGACAGTATTGTGTGACATTCATTTGCTCTGTTTCTCTTTCCCGGAATGCACGTGCAACAACGTATTGCACGTCTCAAGGACGAACCCACTGACGTCACGGAACGTGGCACGTGCATGCATGTTGGATACATGTCACTAATCTCTGAGTTTAAATCCTTATGTGTCTACACAGGTTTGGTAAATTTAGATTTTAAATTTTTGTATGCACAGTTTCTTTATGTGCCTAGTATATTTGGTCAAATCCAGTTGCCATGTGACTAGTTTTCTTTCCCCGACACTGTATGTAGATGAAACCTCATCAATTCTTGTTAACGAGGCTCACATATGTTTTCAAACCTAATGTAAATGTGAGAGCGGGGAAAAACAATTTACACATATCATCAAGCTTTGCAATATGATTACCTGCTCTTTGATCCGTTTCGAATTTACTATCAGATTACATTTATTCTTAAAATATCCCTTTTTGAAATGCCAAATAAAGACACAAAGTGTATCATTATGGCGCCGAAAAGACTCAACAGATGTCTAAATCAGCATCTTGCAGGCCGAGGGTGTTTTACACTGTTCTCTCAAGGTGTATCTGAGGTGGATAGCTACTTTCTTCTTTTCCTTTT
Source organism: Haliotis rubra (assembly GCF_003918875.1). NCBI lineage: Eukaryota > Metazoa > Mollusca > Gastropoda > Lepetellida > Haliotidae > Haliotis > Haliotis rubra. The sequence continues at coordinate 248,355 of NW_025767568.1, forward strand.
TCAGCAACTTGTCTATTTCATGTCCGATATCATATTCTGACAAAACTACAGACATTAGTTGCCCTTTGTTTCATGTAAATATGTATGCATGTAACCAATTGTTTCTAAACTTGTGTTTTAGCCCATATTTACTTTGTAAATGTAATAGTCCTTATTGTAAATTGTATATACCATTTTAGACTAAGTATTTATTAGCTTGAAGAAAGTAATGTAATGATGCTATATAATGGCCCACTGCAATAGATGCGCATCCTACGAGGACGTGTAATCGTGTAGAAAAGTTCAAGCAAGTCAGCATTGTCAAAAAGTAGAGACACCTACATGGGATGTATAAGACGGAGTTGCTTCCCTAGGTTCAATATTACTCGCTGTTCTAGGCCTGAACAACAAGCCTCTTTGCATAATCACCCTCGAAAAAGGCATTGGATTTCCCTCCTGCTTTTCTCATATACAACCAAACTTAAAACAATGCCTATTTCAAAATGTCCCGAATGATTGAGCATGCGACGTTTATGTAAGCAAAAAGGGTGGGTAACTTTACAAAACCATTGGGGAAACCTCCAACCGTTCCTTCTGTCGAGTGTGGATTAATTCCAACAACGACATCACTGATTGTATTTTAAGCACCTTTTACCACTGACTACAGCTTCCTTTATTTGGTAGGGACGGTGGGGTGGCTTAGTGGTTAATGCGTTCGCTAGTCACACCGAAGATTCGGGTTCGATTACCCACAAGGGCCCATTTCTGGTGTTATATTGCTGGCATATTGCTAAAAGCGGCTAAAACTAAACTCATTGCTATATTTGGTATGATGTGTGTCTAGTTTGTCTACACAGCAAGGTTTCAATGGTATCTCTATAACGATGCAATTGCTGTGAATCTACTCATATTGTTTAGGATATAATGACGTGCAAGAGAAATCAGTTGTGTTTCAGGAATGTATTGAAACGTGAAATTGATCTCCAGCTTCTCTTCTGCATTTTTAATCAGCTTACATACATCACAGGACACAAACATTTTATTTCACCGCTTACGACCTTTTCGAACCAATTATAACACGTTGCTATATTTCACCAAAATGGAATTTCCAAATTTCATCAAATATAGATACAATACGAGAGACAAAACCATTACTATTATCATAGTTCTAAAATACGTCATGTTGTCCTCCATATATATACATAATAATCACTGTGACTTTATGAAATAGGACTGAACAACACATTTTATATATTTTACTCAATAGCGAGAATACTAAAAGTCTATCTTAATTAGTGTTGATCTTTATTTCAAGTTGTAAGATAAAATTAGCATTATGCATTAAGCTTTAAGACTACATTCATGGTTCGTCCCAGGTCTAGAATCAGTCAGTGTCCATATACGCTCGTCTTCATTGCCAAGTTTGCTTGATTAGCTTTATGTACAAATCATTAAGACTACATGTCCGGGAAGAGAAGTAAACATTACTCTATGGTAACACGCTCTCCGAGAAAACTGTTAGATATTTTTAGTCATTTCTGCATTCTCAAGTCTTTCAAAGTTACGAGGTAATCTCAAGATTCAGATAGTCAGCAGCGTAGATTAGCAGCATTTGTAAGTATTGTTTAAAGTGGCCACGTGCGACCATATCACGAGCTCTGAGAGCATTGGTGGTATAAATAACGGCCTTTATTCGGGGTATTTCACTCATGAAATGCACCGAATAAAGACTGACCACTAATGGATGCTTCTCTTGGTTATTTGAAGGTAAGCCAAGTTCATTTCATTCATTGTATGTTCCTAAATTATGTTTATGTTCTCTGTTTTCTTTTGCGTTTCATACTGTTAGTTTATTCCAATGTTATCATTTAAACTAAGCAGTATTGGTACGTAAGTCCCAAAACATTTCAAGTAAATTTAAGTCTATCAGGTTTTAAATCGTAGTATTTTTGTCATTTTAATGTATGGCTAAATCTCAGCATAAACGCCAATGGCTGAAGGGATGGTATAAATCCAGCTAGTTTCCATGCAGGTAGCAAAGGTACTGTAAGTCCCCATGGACCCTAGTATGGTGATCTACCTTCAGTTGTTGGCGATCTATTGTCCGTGTTTTATATTGTATTGTCTTCCTCAATTAAAATGTTTTAGATTTACATTCACGATATGGCTGAGATATTGCCGATGTGACGTTAAATATTAACTCACTCACTCACTATGCAGTATCGATTAAGTACAACAGAGAATATTTATATCAAAGTTAGGTAAGACCATGTAGCACTAATCTAAATAGTATAAGTTCAATAAATTAAAATTACATATAATCGGGCTCGTGTAAGCAAAGTAATTCTTGTACACATGTTGTTTATTTTATTGCGTGTTTGCAATCAAAGTGTATGCAAGTGAATGTATTTCCAATTATTATTATGTGTGTTTAATTCAAATGTTCCATGCTACCTTACATCAACCAATGTTCAAACAACGTACATATATATTATGTGAGGTAATTATACTGTACACACAAAACTCCTGAGCGCACATAGACCTTGTTGTTCTATTCAGCTATTAACATCTGTATTGTTAGTCTCTATTTATGTGTACGTTCTATCCATTCAATAACATGCCGTTCGGTCAGTAAGGGTTATATCATTCTTAATTCATGATTTTCAGGTCGTCATATGAGCGAAATATTCTCAAGCACGACGTTAAACCCAATTTCACCTCACCTCACCTCATGATTCTCAGAATATATTAATTGTCCAAGGTTGTGGTTTTGCTGATGTTTTATTATGAAATGACTCGTGAAATGCACCGAATAAAGACTGGCCACTAAGCGATGCTTCTCTTGGTTATTTGAAGGTGTTGCGGTCCAAGCTATTTGTTCCCCGACAACAAATTCTAGGTATTATAGTATCCTAGACCCAATATAAACCCTAAACAGGTTACTATAAGGTCAAGGTTATTATACTATACTAAAACTTCCATGAAATATGCATTGTATGAATCCATTGTACGAATCTAAATCGCACACATGAGTTGTCAGTAAAATTAGTCTTTTCAGCTTGTCTGTTTCAAATACAGCAAGGGGTATAATATGAATTCAAATTTATGCTAAAAAGGCGCCTTGAAATACAAAATGTTGGACAACATTTGTACATGCTGTTCCACTGGAGGCAGGACAAGGGGAAGAAAGTACGCTGGTTGTTTGATGTCCCTTAGGGAGCCGTACTTATTGGATGTAATTACGTGCAAATGATATTATTCCAACACTATCGAATGAGTAATTCTGACTTCAGCGATCATATTTCTGTCCCGAAATTATCAAATAATTTTAGAATCAATAAATCTGTTGTTGTTTTTTCTATGTCCTTTATGGCAGCCATAATGATTCGATTCCCTTAGTCTTGTCACTGGGAAGGTTTACAAACTCATTCGCGGCCAATAAACACGGGCAATTCTTGAATCAGACAGTCTTTCAAGGAAGCGTACATTGCTGGTTACTTGTGTTATGGCTGTCATGATTTGATGTGAGACTCCATGGATTGAAACCTGGTCCAACATGTGTTGTTAGTTCGACTAGAATTCTATATTCTACCTGTTTGGTAGTCAGGCTGAGGTTTATATTTTGAAATTTGGCAAATATATATTTTTACTTGTGTCAAGTTCCATGCTTACCCAAGATTAGCACACGTACATATTTATGAGTTTGTTGAGCTACATCCGTCTTAAGGAATGAGTTTAGGTGACACATTCGTCGCGAGAATCATGTATACTGACACTGATTATAAACACATCTTTTATAATATAGTCAGAATTGTACAATGAAAATTGCTTTAAGTAGGGCTATGAAATGAGATATGAAATGGTAATTGTCGATCATATTTTCTCACATTACCAACATTTCATTTTACAGATTTGAAATTTCTACAAGACTCTCCTTTGCTGATGTTTTTATGAAAGTAAGGTTACAATTCACTTGCGACCCGTGAAGGTCCGGGTTTGAATATTGGCCTTCAGTAACCCATGCTTGTCGTAAGAGGCGACTAACGGGATCGGGTGGTCAGGATCGCTGACCAACTCACTCACTCACTCATTCACTCACTACAACTCACTTGTTGATATGACATCGGATCCACTACAAACACTCTAAATAAACCCTTTGCACATCCATAACCAATCACAAGTAGAGTAGACTGTGTTTTTCCGACTACATATCAAGAACATGTGTTAATGAGTCACTATCGAATAGTGATGTTACCAGGTGTTAGTGGTTCACCTACAGTGCGGTTCACCAACAGTGCGGTTCAACTACGGTGCGGTTCACCTACAGTGCGGTTCACCTACATTCCCTCTTGCTGATTTATGAGTTGTGAGCAAAACTGCCGCATGCCTCCAGTCCTTCACACAATGCTAACAATGTTGTGGGCGGACGAGACCTGCCTTGCGGGAGTTGACACTAGCGACTTAATTAGGTGTACAGCTGTTCTTGGTACAAAAACATAGTTAAGTACGGACGAGAAATCTGACGATGATTGAAGAAAAAAGAACGTATATACAGTACAACCAGAAATTATTGAGAATTTAAAGATTGTAATTTTTCAATTTTTTTCACTCATTACTCACGTATTAAATGTGAATTTAGCAGAACATAAATCCAGATTCAAAGACAGGTGAACAATTAGTATTTTGTCAAGTCACCATGGGCAACAATGCAGGCTTCAATGCGGTGGGGCATACTACTGATCAAAGAAGTTAGAAAGTCGTGGTCCATGCTGTCCCAATATCGGACCACCTCTTCTTTCATTTCAGCAATATTAGTCAGATATTTCTTATTGACTCTTTCCTTCATAAGTCCCCAAACATTTTCTATTGGATTAAGGTCAGGGCTATAGCTTGGCCAATCTAATAATGTCATATTTTGGGTCCGAAACAAGGCCTGTGAATGCTCTTTGAACGATCTTTTGGGTCGTTGTCCTGCTGGAAAATCGATTTTTTTCCATAGAACACGTGAGGAGATTGAAGTAAATGTCCCTCGAGAATATCTGTGTACCGCTCACTGTTCATATACCCTTCAAATACACTCAGGGGCGTTGCCCCTAACACAGATATGCCACCCCACACGTTAAATTTCGGACTGTTCTGTGGGCGCTAACACAAAGGTTTTTCAGTTTGTTTGGTCCAGAATTTCAGTGGATTAGGAAACAGCCACACAGAACTTTCATCTGAGAAAATCACATTGTCCCAGTTCAAACTTCTATGCTGTAAGCACCAGTTCAACCTTTGCTCCTTTTGTTCAGGTTTCATGATCGGTGATGGAATTCCTCGACTTTTCTGCCAACTCATTGCATGCAGCTCAGTTATAATTGTCTCCTTACAGACAGCCACAGTTCCTCTATCAATCATATCCAGCCTTAAGTTTTCTAAACTCCTTCGTTTGTTTTTAGAAACAAGAATACCAAGCCGCCTCCTGTCACCGACAGTCAATTTTCTGGGCCTCCCTGCGCCTCCCTGCATTCTCTTCCCACAGAGGTTACTTGTCATATCTTCCTACGAACCTCTGTTCTAATACGGCCATATTTCCGGGTTCTCATAAAATCCCCTAGCGGCAAAAGATCGCAACACGAGTTATCTCCCTTCTTTCTATTCAATCAGAACACGTGTTACATCGACTTAGATTCAACTTGACTAACACAAGCAAATGTGGGGCCACAAATATCCCCCAAAGGGGGATAACTCTTCACAAGCTAATGAAAAAGGATTAACGGAGTTGTCTCTTTTGAATGAAACCAAGCACTTGATAGCTGGTCAAGGTTGTTAATACTAGAAATCCAATTATACATATTCCTAAAATTCTCAATAATTTCTGGTCATACTATAAAACGAGAACACTTTTGAGAAATCAAACAAATTCTATTTTTGGTGTGGTTACAAGCATAGGTTTTCAATCTTTTAAAAACTTAAGTTTCTGTACATTAAAAAACGAAAATAGAACAATCTGAATAGGTAAACAAATACGTCTACTAGGTATATCGTTGAGTGTAAACAAATATCGCGTCGACCGTAAAAGTTAATGGTTTGGTCAAAATTGACGGACAACTGGTTGGAAGAGTTGTGAATATTATCAGGCCATTAAATTCCCTTCAGCGTGTGTGTTGTCAAGACAGCACAGGGAGTTTCTAACACACAACATCAAAATATGAGCGGCGCTCTTGTATCCCGATCACTGCCACTGTTAGCTTCGTCCACTTGTCCTCCCGCACAAGACATGTGTTCTCCTGCCACTGCCATGCCTCCCGTGGTTATCATGTAGGGGTTGAAAACACTTCTCAGGGTCAGAAAACAATAGGCTTGAAATCGTGTTCATTCGAGGTTGTAGGCAATGTGTTTTCAGGCCCAGTTTACGGATCGAATCTCGACAAGTGGAAATTCCAAGCCGATATGAGCAGGCGTCACTGGCGTCTTCTGCCACGCGTCGCCTTATTATTTACAGTGACTCGTCCTCCGATGAAGAACATTAACCACAACTGTTTGAGACATACAGTTCCCTACCATTTACATTCGACTTCTTGTTGTCTGTGCCGCTCCTAATGCTTCCTTTTATCTGCTTGTTTGTGAACAATTCTCAACATGAAGACTAGCCCGACAGTGATGGCCGACTGACGTTCAGGTCACGTAGTTAAGTTCAAAATGTTTACAGTGTTTTGATGAATTACATTATTGCATTTGAAACCAATTCCTCAATTGTCTTAATATGTTTAGTTTCTTGACTAGTTATAGGAACTACATTGCCTCTACGCAGCATACATTTTCCTGGAGTGAAGCGATTGACATCCCAATCACCAATGTAATGTATTAATCCGCATTTTGCAGTTCTATATGGGAAAGCAAAGTATTGACTTATCTTAACGATATTTTAATTTAATAAGATAAAAAACCGATTCCCCTTTCATATCAAGTTTTTGTCCCTCATGATACAAGAATGGGGTGAGGTGAAATTGGGTTTAACGTCGTGCTTGAGAATATTTCGCTCATATGACGACGTGCATGCGTGTGTATGTGTATTTGCGGCTGCTTGTACTAGTCCAGACTGAATCTGGTTTTATAGTGCTAGCCCACTGAGATACCATGCCGCAGTGAAGCATGAATACCCCACGCAGACACATTATACTGACTCCGAGCCGACCAGTCCTTGTTGTACCCATTACTGCCGAGCGCCAGGCAGGGACCAACAAGTACCATATTTTAACGTCTTTTGGTATGGGGGCGGTGGGGTAGCCTAGTGGTCAAAGCGTTGGCTCGTCACGCCGAAGACCCGGGTTCGAATCCCCACATGGGTACAATGTGTGAAGCCCATTTCTGGTGTCCCCCGCCGTGATGTTGCTGGAATATTGCTAAAAGCGGCGTAAAACCAAAACTCAGTCAGTCAGTCAGTCTTTTGGTATGACGCGGTCGGGGATCGAACCCGCGACCTTCCGCTCTCCGGGCGGACGCTCTAACCACTACACCACGGAGGCGGTCGATACAAGAATGAAGAAACGAATGAAAATTTATTGTCGCTATGTATATAACACAGGTTAGTGGCGTTAAAATCGCCATCTTTCTTCCTATCGAGTGTCGTTGACATGGCTGAGACATGTCATTGTATCGCAGTTGCATAGATCGTTGATGGTGTTGATCAAAGGATTATGTACAGATATATATTTATCAGTCAATATCTCAATCACCCGTGAAGGTCCGGGTTAGAATGAGCCTTCAGTAACCCATGCTTGTCGTAAGAGGCGACTAATGGGATCGGGTGCTAGGTCTGTTCCGCTGACTTGGTTGACAAATGTCATCGGTTCCCAATTATGCAGATCGATGCTCCAGGCCCCGGGATCATGAAAAAGTCTAAAATTTCCGTAGCACAAAAAAATCTTAAGTCTAAATAAATTTGCTTAGCTAAGATTTTAGATAAGACTGGATCATGAAACTGTCTCAGCAAAATCTTAGCTAAGACTAAGACTAAGACAGTTACCATGGCAATTTTAGAATGATGTAATGATGTCCGGTCACTCTTAATTAATTGAGGACAATAGTTTAGTAGCAGGCACCTGCAGAAATGGACCAAACAAGTCAACTGACGCTTTTATCCCTGCCAGTAATGTGATATGTTTATACGAAATTGTCAAAGTTTCTGTGCAGCGTGACGCCATGACTGATGGAAAATCTCGCAGAACAACAACGGTAATGATCGGCATATCTGGCTTCTTCTCTTACTTACAATAAATACGATAAACATATAAGAATACTCAGATAGTCAGATTCAATCTGATTACTAACATCACACATTTATGTACAAACGATTCCAGAAGCAAAGTAGGGCTCTCACGAGTCCAAAATTTGGGACTCGAGGGGTCAGATCCGACTCGGACCTGAGTATCCGACAATTTGGATGCTTATCTAAAACCAACATTCAATCATACACGTGGCTGCTCCACCTTCCAATCTACGAATAATGCAACATGTATATGTGAATCTAAACGTTCTTGAATAAAGCAATTGATGTTCAATTTCAATGGAAGTATCTATTACCTTTTTATGATTGCAAACAACATGTGAAGACAGTGTAAGTGTCACGGTGACGCAGTTCTACGCGATCAATAATGTGATCAATATTCATGAGCTGGGCTGGTGATAACTTATTTTACTTGTAAATGCTGTAATATGATTGAAACCAATCAGTGTACTTGTCTTCTCATATTAGCAACTTTTAAACATTCACCTGGAGGATAAGTCACATAATCAATTAACCTTTATCGTGGTTAACTTGCGGCAAAATATGTGTGCAAGCTGGAAGATATTTAGACAAAGCATTCATTGATTGATGCTGCATCGGATAACCTTGTAAAGATGGATCGACTAAGGAACTTAAAATATGTAAAACACGATTGGTGTTTATTTGAGACTTCTTACAGTGAAAACGTTTTGGTTTCAAACTAAAGACTTACCATTTATTGAGTAACACTACACTGAATTTCTTCTGCCGAAACTCTACTGAACGGAGATCACGTCAATGGTATTTATTGTGATTAAAACTTTACCTATTTTAGGATTTAGGTCTCCAAGTGTGAATGTTATTTTGAATGCTTATGTATGTGTTGATTGTTGAATATGTAACACTGAAATACGCTGGATAAGAACGACTGAATATCTATGTAGAAAACAAGTTTAACAACAAGAGTGAAGACTAGTTGTATCAAATTGTTTGTTTAATGATTTTACTGCAAGAAGGTAAGAACACAAGGCTTGGTTCTAAAGAACATAGCTTATTACATTATCTTTATCTTTTAATGCGTTTCGTAGATTCTAGTTTAGGAATATGATTGCGTCTGCAGTCTCCAGACACAAGACAGCCCGTTGTTTAGTAATGGTGAGTCCGGCAGCAGAGAACGCGCGTTCAGATGGAACACTGGTTCCAGGTATACAGAGATACCTCTTGGCAAGTGGTGCTATACGTGGGAACAGGTTCTCATTCTCCCGCCACCAAGATAGCGATAGAGACTTCAAAGTAGACCTTTCTCTCACGGTAGACACCAGATGCCGTTGGAAGTTCCTCACTACACACTTCTGTTGCTGAAACAAGAGATGTCAGTACTATGACAACCTGATCCACCAACGTCCAGTGTTTGTCCTTTAAGTCTAGGTGTTTGTGTTTCTTGAGAAGGGGATCACAAAGCACTGCAACAACGTCACCATGCAAGAGGGACAGCCGGTCAAGTAGACGGAATTCCAACGCGTCACAACATAGGTGATGACATGTTTCGGGTTTTTTTTCCAAGTTTTCTGATGACTTTCGAGAAACTGTGTTGCCATTGTCGACTTTGCAAAGAAGGCCACAAGTGTGTGTGCATGCATTAGCATGTTTTTAATGCCAGGTACCTTGAACCCATCATTAACAGCAAATTGCAGTGTGTGGGCAAAACAGCGAACATGGGGATAGCCAGCCGTTTTTGCTGCAGCTGACAAATTTTAAGCATTGTCAGTTGTAATGCCAGACACTGTTTTGATACCAAATTCCTCCTGAATTGATTTCAGATTTGCGGCAATATTTTAACCCGTGTGTCTCTCCTCTACAAGTCGTGTTGCAAGAATGCATAACTTAAAATTCCAATCTGATAAGTAGTGGGAAATGACAGTGATATAGCCGTGAGGGGCTACGCTGGTCCACATGTCCGTAATAAGGGCAACGGCAGGTACTGTTTTGAGTACTGATATTATGTTCTCCTTGCAATCTTCATACGACTCCATGAGGTAGTTGTGAATTGTCGCGGCACATGGGACCCTGAAACCTTCCCCTTTAACAAGGCTTATTGGTCGCATATCTTTAACGCACGTAAGCATTGCTTTTTGCGTAATACCTTCATACCATTTTCTGTCAACAGGCTTGCGACTTTTGCTAAAATATTACCAAACTGCCCCAGTGTTGCTTGCTGAGCTGGTTTTTCGTCTACAATGGTTATTTGCGGTTGCTTACAGAACAAATGCTTGCGCATGGAATTTGTTGTACTACCTGCGTAACTAAGGGAAACACCACAAAGACGGCATTTTGGGTTTTTTCGCCACTAAATCAAGATCAACATGCGTCCAGACATTGGATTTCTTCTCACCATTATCCATCTTGATTGCGTGAGACATTTAGAGTTATCTCCCCTGTGAGTCCTCGCGTCCATTCAATTGGACTCGAGTCCTGCTTTACCCGACTCGGCCCCGAGTACCCGAGTACTCGTGAGAGCCCTAGAATCAAGGGAAAGGTTCTCGCAAAATCCTGTGTACCCATGTCAGCGAAGCCGCCATTTTGTCAGAAATCGGTCAACGATAGTGATGTCATAAACGTTAACATTGTTGTTACATATTTGGCAATTTCTTTGAGGTGAAGGTCGGTTGAATAAGAGTAAACACAATCGCCATGTCCCACCGATTACACTTTCAGTGTTATAATAATATATATTTTGTGTATCGTTCAGATATTTTTTCATGAAAATAATTTCATTATCTATATTTAGCCTTGTTCTATATCATGTCCGTGGATAAAGGGTAAACGGTTTTTATTCTTTCAAGGGTTTTGTTTGTTTGAATAATATTTACATAGGAAATTGACATACTGTGTGTAGTAGACCATATTTTAAACCCTTAAACAAGTATTACAAGAACAAACGTAGGCGTAACTGCAACATGTACTTAAATAGTTCCTATCATGTGCAATATTCGCTATTCGGACCAATATTACAGTTGCATATGAACAGGTTGATGAACAGCGATTTAACTTTCATGATCCCGGGGCCAGGTGTTGTGAAATATTCTTTTTAATTTACGTCAAATTGATGCCAAACAGGTTCGCGTGTTGTTCATATTAAGATACACAGTCAAACCGTCTAATTATGGATCTATTCAGGACATTATTTAAATGGTAAAATCAGTCATTTTAAGTTCTGTCGAAAGAGTGTTAAATTCTGACATAGAAACCGAAACCTTTTGTACAATTCATGGAAATTAGTTGAGATATATACTAATCAGCATACCAATGTAGTCTTTTTCCGACGTCGCAAAATACATAAAACAAGCAATGACGTCAACTCCAATGCTGTAGTCTTTTCAGTAATTTCACTACATTGAAGATAAGGCTAGTACTCGGTTAATAATCATGCAAACTTAGTCAAAATACATCTACACAAACAGGAGAATATGTAAATCTAAGAACTAATTTACATATCGGATAGGGCCATCCAAATCGGTTTTACGTGCTTTCTCATGAAGACTATTGTCATCTTTTCTTATAAATTGTGAAACTACCAAAATGTATCCGCTGACATTGGGGAACTTTGTATTGGAATAGTTGGGTTCCCTGCGAACAAAACATAAGGAAAATATAGCATAGGTATCTACAACAAATTCTCTCCAAGTGATCTGAGTAACATTGACCTAGTATTATGCATAGCGGAGTTATGCCCCCTTATCTCTATACGTGCATGACCGATCTGTCGTCGTTTGAAGTCATGCAAGAAAATCCATTTTCGACATTTATTGCGAGTCATTTTTAATGTTAAGCGTATAATGTTATGCAGAAGCAAATAAACCCATTTCATATATACTTTTGTCGTTCAGATATCAGGCTGTATTTTCGTCGCTCACACTTTCTGTAAAGATGCCAAATTAAAAAAATCGTAGCACAGTGCTTTTATCGGTGGACGATAAAAGCGGAGAAATTTACTGTTTTTTAACGCATAACAAAATTTTGGACCTCATTTAGCAGTGTCTATATCTCAAACCGCCGATGTATTTGCATTTATATTTATACCAACGGATAGGATATTTAATATTCCACATTTCTGTGTAATTTTATAGTCATACGCAGATCCAGGACCACGCGAGCGCAAATCTTGCACAACAGTCACTTTTCAAACCTTATTAAAATATGCGCCTGAAAAAAACCTCGGCACCAAAAAGGGCTTAAGACTGGAAGGTATGATCTCAGTCTTAACTTGTAAGACTAAAAAATGTACGTGATCCCCGATTTAAGACAATTTTTGGGACTTAAGATCAAAATGACAGATTTATATAATTAAGCACTTTTTAGACTTAAGTCACTTTCATGACCCTGCTGTTGATCACTGGATTGCCTGGTCCAGACTCGATTATTTACAGACCGCCGCCACATAGCTAGAATATTGCTGAGTGCTGCGTACAACTACATTCACTCACTCACTCAATATATCAATCAGTGAGTGTGACCTTAAGCAACAGACATGCAAAACAAAATGTCATGATTTTCTTCTCAGTACAAGTATGTATGGTGATAAATTTGCCGTCACGTGGTAGTGAGACAAAAGTCAGGATTTGATCTTTGGAAACATATTTCAGAGAATAGTGGCGTTTTTCCAAGTAATTTTCTAACGATCGATATCATCCACCCGTACTTGATTGCCTTGATATGATACATAAAGTGCACGATATAAAAGAAAAGAGTCCAGTTGAACACGCATCATTGCACGGCACAAGAGCGAAGATTGATTCGGGGCTTGAGGCATAACGCCGTTTAAAGATGAATTTCACATTTGGACACATGAAGCTAATTTATTGGCATCAAAAAGAGAAAGTTGATATATAACACGAGTATATGGAGAAAGTTGATGTAATAAAGCTGTTTTGATGATGTGCTGTTTCTTTTATGCTCCGTCGCATGTTCTTACAACGATGTGGATGTGAGCAAGTGCGTGTGAACTGTAAGAAGGTGGCATGACTTTCAAAGGTCGTTACAGGTACCACAGGTGAGACAAGATACGCTAACATCTCAACTCATCACAACTGATATCTCACACACATACATGTCTTTTGGGTGGCATTTGGAAGTAATACACATAACTGACATCCACAAAACTCTCTTCGTTTCACACAGATAGTTGGAGTATTAAAATCGACTATGCCGTGAACAACTGGTATTTATAAAGGCGGGATGTGAATCCAGCTAGGGCCCATGTAGGAAGCAAATGTACTGTAAGTCCCCATGGTCTCTAGTATGGTGATCTACTTTCAGTTGTTGGCAGTCTCTTATAGTTAAAATATTTTAGATTTAATTACTAGTTTTAAATGTATTCCTCTGATAGTCTAGTTGTTTACTGTCCTTTGCAGACAGGTAACTATATTATATCACTTTGTATTCATTTATAAATTTATTACTTTCTTAGTCACGAAATGGCTGAAATACTGCCGATGTGACTTCACATTTTAACTCACTCATATAAAGGCGGAAAGAGTTTTGTGACTTTCATCTTTCCAGTAGTCAACACTTGTAGCTCCTGCCTCTCGTGTCTAGATTTTAGAACTTGTTCAAGTACATATGATCTTTCCTCGAAGGTTTTAAACACAACCTGCTGGGGTACAATTGATCATGTTCTTTCCACGAAGGTTTCAAAGGCCAAACAGCTGTTGTAGGTCAGATGCTTAATCAGTCTTACAACATTCAAGACGTCGGCTTTCAAAATCATACATTGATAAAGTTTCCCCATATGACGCACAAGTGAAGACAATGATGAGGAAAGCAATTCTATGGTTTACTTTGTAACATACGTACTAGTATTTGTTCAGATGTCCACTTGCCTTGCCTGTGCGCGTGTACTTTCTCTGATTTGATTAGTCAGAGATCATTGCAAGGGTAAAGAGTTGATCTTTTATGTTGTCGTCTATAAAAAAATAAACCAATCACCTAGTAGTGATAAGACTTTGAACCTTTGCCACGTTGCCAATTTGTACGTTATTCTTGTTTAATGACACAGCTCCATAACACGGGTAGAGTACGCTGACCTTATTACGGACTGGTTCCAACACTATTTTGTGGTCAGATTTGCACATCGCGTAGTCAGAAAGTAACAATGAACTATGTCTTCAGCGATTTTTTTCTATTATCATTTTGATAAAAACGGATTTGTCTCTTTTGAAGTTGTTTACCAATTACACCACATCAATGTGTTTGGTGCTAACTAAACATACTGCTGTAAAATATTTAGTTGGATATATGTCCGCGAAACGTTAAGTCATGTGAATTAAGGTATGCGATGACTGCATTGATTTCGCTGGAATTAGGCTATATTATTTCACAATGTGTTCTACGGAGTTAAATAGATGAAGACAGCTATGAGGGTTCGGGTGATCTTGACTTAGAGGTGGTTAGGCTCATCATCAGCTCAGGTACTCTTACCCCCTCTACACAGACAGCTGCAAGGAAACACGGCCAAGCCGAACCCACCAAGAACGTTTCGGAGATCTGTGAACTCCCAAACACTGTAGCTTTTTGCATAAGCCAGAGTGTCAGAAGGGTGAGCTCTCAGTTGAGAACCCGGGCACACTCCAGGCTCCTTTTCCACAAAGCTATTGTAGCTCTTAGGTGATCGTAATCCCCATTCTTCAACTTTGTGTTACGGTTGGCGCAGCCCTCCGTTTGCTTTGCGGAAGAGGACGTCGGAGTTTTTATAAATAATAACTTCATTTTATTTTCGCGCATTTGTTTTTATAAATCTGGTGCATGTTTTCTATCGATCTGTGGAAAGCTTTCATGTGGCACAAGCCACTGCGCCACCATCCTTGGACCCATCTGTAAATAAGGATTTGTATGTATTATAGTTAGTTTTTAATTGATTAAATTCTTGTTTATATTGTAATTCTGACTTTTGAAGTTTCTGACTTTTTAAATGTGGTTAATGTAAGGTCGACTTGTGGCCTAACCAATTGCCAAGGAGGAGAAGAAAGCAGACGAGAAGGAGCTATATGTTCTAGCTCAGTGCAAGAAGCAGAAAGGAAAGGTTTCACTCTTATACCAGAGGCGGAACTAGAGAAGACTTCTTGTTGTACAGATCCTCATAGAGAGGATTAAAGACGCAGTGATATGCAGGGTTAGATTCGTTGGAGTATAGTTTCGTAATATATTGTAAAGGTAACTTTATACGGCGTTGTGTAAGAGAAGGTTCATCTTCCTCGACATAGAGACTGTCAACAGGGGAAATTCTAATAGACCCAAGACAAAGTCTTAGGCCTTGGTGCTGGACAGAATCTAAAAGTTTTAGGTTGCTTTTACAGGCTCCACCATAAACGCAATGGAGCGTACCAGTGATCTATAGAGGTGTAGGAGAGTAGCTTGCTCCCCTCCTCACCTAGAATTTGAAACGACTCGTAACAAGTCAAGTGCCTTCATGCATTTATTTTTCAAATATATGATATGCGGAAGAAAAGTTAAAAGGGAGTCGAAAATAAGGCCCAAGAACTTGGCCTCCTTGACAATGATAGGAATGCCATTTAGAAATAGTTCTGGGTTTTTAAACATAACTGTAGTTGCCGTTCAATAGTATGCATATGTTTACCCGCGACAATAAATATTAAAATCATCCACAAAAAGTGATTGTAACGGTAACATGCCATTCCTGCGGGAATATCTACTCCAGTGAGAGTAACTAGTGTTATGTGTTTTTTATGTACGCGCCCTTTTTCCTTAATTATTCATGTCTGCACAACTTTCGCCCATGACATTAGGTATCATCTGAAAGATCATGTTCTCACCTTTCTTAGTGAGTAATCAGTTTTGTTCAAACTATAATCTTGGAAAAATACCTTCACGACAAAGTATACCAACCTACTCCCTGTAGCTCAATTTCATCAGTTAAATCCCGATATCCCATATTAAATTCATCTTATGATTATAATACCCAGGCAGGCTGATAGGGACGTTTCTCAGCTTGCCATCCACGTATGGATTTATAACTTCGAAGCTCATGCTGTTGATCCCTGGATTGTCTGGTCCACACTCGATTATTTACAGACCACCGCTATGCAGTTGGAATATTGCGGAGAGCAACAAACAATCAAACATTAAACAAAAGGTCGTGGTGTATACGGATTTACACTAACGACAGTAGTGTGCCAGTTACCTTATTTAATCGTGGAGGTAGCATGGAAACCTGCGTTGGTACTCCACCTCTCCACGATACCGGCAGCCAGCTAGGGGCATTACAGCTCCATCGAACGAATTTAGATTTGGTTTCCAACTCGAGTTTCAAGGCCTGTTCTATATTCGTCTCACAGGCAATTTGGTCTGCTACACACAGTTCCTTCCTACAATGGTGCATAAGTCATGGTCCGATGGGAAAACAAATCCTGGAAGACCTGACCCGTGCATCGAAGGATACAAAATGCCAAACAAATTTGCGGTCTTAACTTGAAATGCTAACTCATCCAGGTATTCCAATTGCCCGGGACAAAACAATTGACCTGGTATCATTGTTAAGTCCATTTTAAACAAAACGAAGAAAGTCTTACAGTGGTAAGTTGTAGATATAGGGCCTTCCCGATTGGTACAGCAACGACCACTAATCTCCTTCCTCTGCCAAGGTAAGCAGTGATCCATCAGATTCAGATCAGAGGCTGGGTAAAACAGGATCTTCATTAAGAGACTAACATTTCTAATGACCTTTAATGGTTAACAGGCTTTCAGGGCCAATTGCGTATACAACTCCCACCTTAAACTATGTACAGCAGCACGGGTTTGTAGGCAAATAGTTCTGCAGCGGATGGCCTGATCAGTGTGTTGAAGTTGGGACTATTCATGTACATCAACGTTTCCTGAAACTGTTCTTGGATATCCAACTATGGGGGATACACTAGATGATAAACCTGAAAACACTTTTGAACTTTTAAACAGCAGTTTAGATGAGCTTCTCTTGATCAGGTCGTACACTTTATTGCTCGCTAGTCATTAAATAACAATTTAAACTCATATCGTGCCTCAATCTTCTTATCGTATATTTATAGGCCTTTCGGATCTAGCCAATTATACTCCGGTTACCAAACTGTAATCAGTTCCAGTGGTCGCCAGGACAAAATAGAATCTACTACTCTTGGATCTGTTAAAGTTAGCAACACTACCATGCAGGTCGTTCCTCTTCATACAAAGAATGCCTTTGTAAACCCCGTGATTGCGTCACATCATAGTCAGTTTTCTCCAGCAAGGAGTATTTCGAGTCAGTTGGACACTGGTACCATCCACCTTCCAAAAGAGATAAACATGGGTTTGGCAAAATCAGTAGTTATCGAGACTACACAAGGTAAATCACCTTGACCGTTTGTGGTCTTCATGCCATATTTTCACGTCCGACCAACAGGCTCTTCGCCAGCATTCATCTATTTCGACCACACACTTGTAATCAGGTATCAGATCCAAGCTGTTCTTAAAAGGTTTTCAGCTCTCGAAGTACTGAAAGCAATTCTTCTATAGCAGTCATGATTGGGCAACCGCCACCTCTCATCGATCAATACAGAATGCTATCTGTCTTATACGTCCACCCGTCAAATTATTAAAACATGTTAGCTGGTTAACGCTAATAGTAGTGATCGGTGCTTCCGCACTTGTACATCGGGTTTCATTGGATTGGCCATCCGATGCTGCTCGTATGTTATCAGGTGTGATCGAGACAACTTACCTACCAAATCTGACAGGTGACAAATCAAGACCAACCAGACAAGAGACAAGACGTACTGAATCATACAATCGAAGTAAAGCTGATCTCCCCAATCATCCGCTTACTTAGTTAGGTAAGCACCTTTCCATGCTACTAGGCTTTCACAACAATGGCGGTGTGAACAGGTTAAAGCCTATGTGAAAGTTCTGACAAAATAAATATGTCACACGACAATGGGAAAGGACTGGTGAATTGGTCACGTGATGTCCTAAGATCGAGCAAAACTCGCTGTATGGAGCGTTTTAAGCCTTTTCCCATTGACTATAAGGCAATACCCCAATCATGTTCAGCCTAAACTAATGTTTAAAACATACTAATATCAAAGGGTGTAGATGCATGTGCTTGATATTGTCAATTGCTGCTGGCTGCATGTTGCGCGCTCCTGGCATTGCGTGTACATTTTTTGGTGTTGTTTGCAGTGTTGTGCTGTCATTCATTGTTGCTGGGTTCATGTTAATGTTGTAGCAACGCTCCCATGGCTTTACGCGTAATTATTCAATATATATTCTGCCATCATATCCACATATGCGTAGAGTTATCATTTAGGAGATAATCCTATTGTGTTTACATTTTGGAAGTGATTATAGTTGGTTGAACGCTGCTATATGTCATTTAAAACCACACGTACGAAATGGCAGTATGGAAGACGAGGCATTGTCATATTGGAGAATGTCAGATAGTGACTAAGAGGAGGAGGATCGTCTCCTACTCAAGCAGAATGAGAGTGATCTTTATTGACCTCCAACCTCAAGCACCTTTGTGAGACCTTAAGTTTCGAGACAACAGGGTTCATACTCTTATGCAGATCGGGACCCTAGGGTTAGTCAGGCCCTACGGGATTCCCCTAATTATCAAACCTTTGAGAATAAACGACATCAAGGCTCCTATTTCCGTTCGTCCCCGTTGTATGACCATGGGTGGATGCTACACATCCTGTTGCTAACATGCCCGCAAGTCGCAGGGAGTTTGTCCAGAAGTTTGGATCTTTTGTAGAGAATCATGCACGTGTAGCAAGGGACAGGCAAAGAATGTGCAGGCCTATAATGAGAGGTTAATAAATGACAGGAAGGTTCCTCATCTACAGGCCATCTGGAGAGAACCATTAGGCTACTCTCCGGAAGCTAGATGAGCTTCATCATTGTGAGGAGGCATCGATTAGTTGCGAATAAACCAGCAGCTCAACTACCACGGATGTTATCCTAATACCTTAGTACAAGATGATCCTCATTTTACATGATGTTTCAACGTTTCGCTCGTTCTCAGTCATGGAATGATGAGGAAAAGCTACATCGACTGTGTTACTGCCTAGCTGGTAAAGAAGGAGGCATTTTCACCTTATTACTAGAGAGGGATGAATTCATCTCCTTCCAAGGAACGGTTAGGAAACTGGATATGCGGTTTGGGAAACAGTGACTGCCCAACTGCAGTTTCCAAATCTGCGTCAGACCTCGAGCGAGTCATTGGAAGAGTAGGCGGAGAGTGTACTCCAAATAGTGATTGCTGCCTTTCCAGATTTACCAGATGGCTCTCTGGAACAACCAATGGTGCAGAGATTCTTCCAGAGATCTGCCAATAAAAATAACTGCCTAGTATGTTTCGTGGGATTCAGAACCCTGGAAGCAGCTATGGATATTTTCCAAAAGTACTTCCAGAACACCCAGGCAGTCTATGATAGACCAGTCATTAGGCAAGATGTAGAGCAATCAAATTTGGCCAATGATCCCGAGGAAGATGAGTACTTGGTGTCTCAACTGACTTCTCAGTCAAATCATACCCCTTCCCAGTGTAAGTGGCAAACTCTATACCAATCTTTTAGGACTATTGTGGTGAAACGTTTGACCCACCTGGAAGCTCGATTTGAAGAGATGTCAGAAGACATACGAAAGTTGACAGCCATCGTGAGTCGACGGTTAAGAAGCCCCTCATATATGCATCATCACCAACTACATTGGGGGAATGCCTCAAGTGTGAGAAAACGGTAAAACCGACGCGGAGATAAAATAAAGTCAAATTCAACGCTCAGGGGATTGATGTCAAAGCTAGACAGGTTTCAACAGTGGCATTAAACACGCTGGGATCGAACACAGAGACCTAACCTCAATCCAAGGAAGAAGGCCAACAGCTTGAATCTCCTTTGTCGATACATTTTCTCCATTACGACAACCCACTGGACATCGTATTAGTTATCATCCTAAGGCACTGGAAGTTAATCTAATCTTTAATCTGACTTGGTCAGAACTGAAACTGAGTCCACCAATATGTTCTAGATTTCAGAGTCGTATTGTCCTAATCAGACTTGTACAGGACTGAAATTGAGTCCATCGATCCGGTTCTAGGACTATTAGACTAAAGTTTTCATCTTCTAAGTTACGTGAACCAACTCGGTTGCCACCAAACAGTCTGGTTAGGCATTTTCCTATTTAGATGTATAACGTAAATTGACAATGAGTTATGTGAACTGTCTCGGTTGATAACATAAGTCTGAGGGATAAACCCGGAAGGGATTTTCTCATGTCTTTGAGAGGTCAAGAGACAAGTCGTACTGAATCATGGAATCTAATCTGAGTTTCATCTCCCCAATCATCAGTAGGGTAAGCACTACTAACTATTTGCTTCCTAGAGTTGCATCCACCTGAAGAATTACTATAAATATACTCCGAAACGCCGTGTCCCTCATAATAAAGACGTTCACATAATAAGAATCGAATAATAAGAAAAGTGTAATACGTTATGGATAACAACTTCTTTATTTATTATGACGCGACGTTTCGGTATAGCTTCCTATACCGTTGTGAAGCAAGAGTAAAGTAATACAGCACAGAACCGACATGTATACATGTAACAGGCACACGTCACCCGCGAAGACCCGGGTTAGGATTGATCTTCAGTAACCCATGTATGAGACGACTAACGGGATCGGGTGGTCAGACTCGCTGACTTGGTTGACACATGTCATCGTAGCCTCATTGCGCAGAACGATGCTCATGCTGTTGATAAGTAGATTGTCTGGTACAGACCGCCGCCATATAGCTGGAATGTTGCTGAGTGCGACGTAAAACTAAACTTACTCACTCACCTTTTAAGTGTATGACTAAATTCCGTTCAAAGACTTTTTGTTCTGACGCTCAAGTCCAGGTGTTGAGACGGAGTCCGAATACTGTGGATATACGTCTAAGATCTAACGACCTGAACTCTGTCGAATATTATGCTGAATAAAAAGACCTCAGTTTTCCAGATATCCCAGTTCCCATAAATGAAAAATAGCAAATCTATACCTTACCGAAGGGACGGGATATATAGAACAACTTATGTGTTTACATGTATTCCAAAGTAGACAATTCGATGGGTATTCGTGAAACTGGACATTCATGGATATCTGGACTGTTTCTGTTATTTGGATCTCAGCAGGTGAAAAATTAAACTTTCGGAAGATTCTTGATTTGATCATTCAGTATGGAATGCGACCATAATGAGATCATAAAACAAGGACACCAACTGAAAACGGATATTTACTACAAGCCAACGGCCACAAACAAATCAATACCAGCAATTCAATTCGTGTCACCCGCGGCACACTCAAGTAAATATTTCATAGGCAGTGGCAAGAAGAGAGTGTAATATTGTTTCAGAGTGGACACGAGAAACCATAGATAAGATGAATTAATGCTGTTGAAGATGCTACATATAAAGCAATGAACCGCCTCGATACATCAAATAAACATGAAGAAAAGAACGTTTTTTTCAATTGCTTGTACTAGTAATTGGAGTAAGTGTTATGCCAATTATGAGTGCTAATCTTCCAAGGTTGCAGAAACATGATACTATGAAAAATTGTTTATCTTTGATTAACCTTATACGCAACACTAGGTGGCCTAAAATTCTAACAGATCCTTCGTCTGGATTCTCACAAAATATATAAACTGTCAGTGTAATAAAATGCCATTGCAATATGGACCTTCGGCCGATTGTAATTGAAGTCATGTAAGTTTTAACAAGTGCAGAAAACTGGTATGCAGTAGGAAGACCTAGTCCCTTTACACAGACACCAGGTTCGACATGCAAATGTAGGAATTATGTTTATCATCCAAAACTGTGTTCCACAGGAGATATCGCTTGTGTGAGATCAAACGATATCTCCTAGGAGATATCGTTTTGACAGTAGATTTTGTACAATGCCCTGACAATGCTATGACGTCATGTACTTGATGACGTCACAATGCTATGACATCGCTGCACTGCAAGTCTAATGGCAGTAAAAAGTTCAGAGATGTACATTTTTCATTGAAAATTAATGAAGAGTGATTTTGGATGATAAATAGAATCTCACCCTCGTGTCTTCTGATATCAAATATATCAACACTCGTTGATAAAGTAAAAATATCCTCGGCAAGCCTCGGATATTTGTAACTTTATCAACTCGTGTTGATATAATTGATATCAGAAGACACTTGGGTGAGATTCTCTATATGTAAGCAAACACACTAATGAATAAACTACATGAATAGTGCTGATGAAATGTCCAGTTTACTGTCTTTTATCAATTGAAATAATAATAATGATAATATCAATTTATCAAAGAAATGTGTCTCAGGCTTTTGAAATCTAATCTTCATTTAAAAGTGTAATTTTCACATTGTATACATGAAACCATGCTGTATTTAAGCATTCCACTATTGTTACTGTGACGTCAGCGACATTTGTGACGTCACATGAATAATTGAGTAAGTGAATCAAAATTTTACATCGGCATCGGCAATATTGCAGCCATATCGCGATGAGAACAGGTTAGTTTTTAAATGGGGCGTTGGGGTAGCCTAATAGTTAAAGCGTTGGCTCGTTACGCCGAAGGCCCGGGTTTGATTCCCATCAAGGGTACAATATGTGAAGGTAATTTCTTGTGTCCCCCCGCCGTGATATTGCTGGAATGTTGCTTAAAGCGACGTAAAACCCACCTCACTTACTCACTAGTTATTAAATACATGTCTACAAAGAACAGAAATACAGTAAGGTACGTATCACAATTTTAGGTATGAAACCAACCATGTCAATATTAATGTATGATATAACAACAGATCATGTTTCATCGAATTATTTAGTACAGATTAAAACTAGTCTATAGACCACTAGTACTTACCCTGTTTCTGCTTCCTGCAGGATTTACGTCATCGCTGTGTGTAGCCAATCGGTTAAAAGCGTTCGCTCGTCCGGGTTCGATTCCTCACATGTGTGAAGCCCATTGCTGGTGTTCCCATCGTGATATTGCCGGAATATTGAATAAAAGCGGCGTAAAACCAAACAAACTTGTTTACCAGTGGCAGTGAGCAATGTTAACTAATATTAAAATATCAAATTAGTATCTACTAAGTAGGAATTAATACACTAGATCACGTTATAGATTCAGTTGGATACACGTGCCAGTGTCAGGGACAATAATTTTACAGCACTAGCACCACCGCCAGTAACCTCAGTTGGTGATACCATCACACCGATGTAAATTAAAACTGATGAAATATTTTAATTTCATTCCAAGAATTAAATGAACACTAACATTATTAAACAGATCCTTCAAAGAAGATGAAGTATAATACGCAATGCCTGCAAGAGAAAATTGTACACAAATAAGAAAATTGTGCTTGATAGTGATTCTCTCATCACAAGGGACACGGAATGGAGGATCCTCACTTTTCAACTAAATATTCATGACTGTGTCAAACGCGTATGGCCAGTCAGACGTCGTCGCATTATAACTTCCCCATGACTACAATGACATGCTATCTTGGTGTAAACTAATTTGGGTTTCATTTCATGAAGTTTATTTTTACCCACTTTCGTGTCCCATTCTTTAATGCACTGTTCAGAATCACTGTAGGAAATTGAAAGGTTAGATTCTGATTGATTTATCAAGAACAGCATCTGCTCTTGTATTACCTGTAATAACAACAGGATCAGTTAACCAACCAAGAACGATGTCGCATTGGCCACTGGCAAGAATACTGTAGAATTCTAAAATACAAAGGCTTAGTGGATGATTCGAGTTGACATTTATACAAAACCAGTTAACCAACTAAGAAAGATGTCGTACTGGCCATTGGCAAGAATACTGTAGATGTTTAAATCATCAAGCCTTAGAAGATGATTTTAGTTGGCATATGTACGTGCCTGGGGGCATGATAAGGAGTCCAAGGAAATTGTGAATTGACTACATGCATTCTGTTACTGAATCGATACCAAACAAAGCTGTTTGGATAACCTTGACCCCAGCAGTAAATATGGAGCTGAGGTCTGGTAGTCTAGAAGAAATTATTTTGTCACCATACCTGTATCCATCAGTACAGGTACAGCGGCGGGAATCGTATTTTGATCATGACTGGACATACTCTTGGTGAACAATTATCTAATGTATATCAGATATTTAAATGTAGCAAGGATGAGGTGTGCCTCTAGTTGTCGACAGGGGGCGTCCTGAAGCTTCAAGCCTCAAGCCATAATGATGTTCTGAATGTAGCTTTTGTAGGGGCGGTGGGGTAGCCTAGTGGTTAAAGCGTTGGCTCGTCACGCCGAAGACCCGGGTTCGAATCCCCACATGGGTACAATGTGTGAAGCCCATTTCTGGTGTCCCCCGCCGTGATGTTGCTGGAATATTGCTAAAAGCGGCGTAAAACCAAACTCAGTCAGTCAGTAGCTTTTGTAAGTGGCTTTTTCCAGACTCCACCGTAAACGATGGAACCGTAGTCCAGTTTTGATCTGATCAGCGATCTGTATAGATGGAGAAACATTATCTGACCTCCTCCCTCGATCCCCAGAGTTGGATTATCTTGATCCCCAGAGTTGGATACGATTTTCAGCAAGCTCACAAACATAATGGTGACTGTCGCCTATGAGTACGTTTTATGTCTTTTACGTTTTGTTTTCATCACACCCAAAGTGCCGTTCTGTGTGACCAATATCTTAACTTTTTTTTATATAAACTCAGTGTCAATAGATAGATAGACAGGTAGATATATTCCTACCGCTTTCGCATCACCACCACTCCCTTGGTTGGCTGCTCAATGTATTTGTGTAGACGATAGCATGGGTTGTACGTATGTCTTGAATGAGTGAGTGAGTAAGTTAAAAGTCACTTTGCCAATATTTCAGCCATATCGTGACTAAACCAAGTCACATACTAACAGAAATCAAAGGTAAATTATGAAAAACCTGTCGAAGAAGGACAGTAAAACAACTAGATTATCACAGGTAGAAATTTAAAACTAGTAACCAAATCTAAAACATTTTAACTATACAAGACAATACAATATAAAAACAGGCTATACATTGCCAACAACTGAAGGTAGATCACCATACTAGGGACCATGGGGACTTACAGTACATTTGCTTCCTGCATGGGCCCTAGCTGGATTTACATCATCCCTTCAGCTGTTCGCAATTGAGACAAATCTAGCCATATATTAACATTACACATATTCTACGATTAAAAAACTGGAGTTTTGATTTACTGGGAATGTTTTGGGACTAACGTACCGTCTCAGGACGTATGTCTAGAAACTATACGAGAAGCTTCCAGCCAGGTAAGACCACGTGGGGTTTTCTGGCTACTCTAGAAGCGTCCTGACCAGTCTTGACCAGTCTTGACCAGTCTAAATATACTCACGGAAACAAGTGAAATTACAAGTGTTCCTATGTTCTTTTCCAGGTTTCTTCGCAAGGTATGTACTGCACTGTGAGTGAAATTCTGGAAATAAATAAGGAACACTTGTACTTTCGTGTAGTCCTTTATTCGTTTCTATGAGTATATTACATAGTAACCACTACCCTCTACTCTACTGAATCTTTATAGATGTAATATAATTACAACATTGTTTTGACTAACGGGTTCGGTTGGTTAGGCTCGCTGACACTGGTTGACACTAACCATCGTATCCCAACTGCGTAGAGCGATGTTCATGCTATTGATCACTGGAATGTCTGTTCCCAACTGGATAATTTACGGCCCAGGTATATAGCTGAAACGGTTTTACACTAGGGGTGGGTATTGCAGAGAATTTTCATATTGCGATATATTGCGATGCAAAAGCATATATTGCGATATGTATTGCAATATATTGCAAGCAGTTCTTTTTTGAGACAAAAACTACGTATAATCGAGTTAATGCTTGATTTATAAAGCAAAAACACAACAAAACCACCATGCTTCATTAAGCTTTAATAAAAACTTTTGATCATGACAAAAAAATAATGTTAATAATATTTGGCACAAATGAAACATGGAAACCAACAATTTAAAGAACGGAAATATCCGAAGATTTCCGAGTGTTACGAATGCATGTCAAAATACCGGTTTTGGATCAGCGTATCGCAATACGTATCTGTTTCATTTCTGAACCGTTAAATACCGGTAAACCGGTTATATAGCGTAGCCTTATTTACACACATACCGTAGTGTGACTTTACATAGTGAATTGAGTAAATGAACGTAGTAGCCTGTTCACGCAATGTAGGCGCCGCGCGAATTCATGTATGGAAATCGCACGTTTTCATCTCTTACGCTTAACTTTGGAGTAGATCAAATAAAACCCATTGCTAACGCTCCTTTAAAACACACACACACACACACACACACACACACACACACACACACACACACACACACACACACACACACACACACACACACACACACACACACACACACACCAAATGCACTTGTTTTGTGTTTTGTACTCTTTCTCATAAAACCAAAGACACAATTACAAACAGTCAAGAAAATAACATGGTTGTTTATTCATAAACATGAGGACAAAAAACATTTTGTAGAAACTTCTGTTTCCCAGGGTGAGATAGTTCCGCACGTACACATCGTTTCCGTCTCCCGCTCTCATTGCTGTGGCAATTGTTTCAACACGTTTTATGAATTTGGTACTTTTGTTTCAAATAACAGTGGGTAACAAACAACGGGAATGCGTAAATAAGGTGTCACAGACAATTGCAGATACAATTAGAATTGCATAAATATTCTATGCAATTAGCCACATGTCTCCTCGTAACGAGAGTTCTTATAAAGAAAATGAAAATAAAGTAATTCAGAATGTAATATGAACGGAAAACATTTAGAAGAAAACGAAAAACCTGACCGAATGCAACATCCCTGTTCAAGCTGAACTAATTATAGTTCCCTGTGTGTGGACCTCATATGCGGTTATCTCCCCTGAGTTCATTAACAGCGTTAGAATCCGGTGGAATAGGCGCAAAAGACTTTTCAGGGTCTCCCTTTCATTACTGTGACAAATAGGCGAACACACTTTTTAAATTTAAGGGCTTCATTAAAAACAAAACAGAAAAACTCACAATAGAATGGTTATGTATAAAACACACACAACAAAATAGAATTGTCGCAAACAATTGATGTCATCATTTGAAATGCATGATTTTCCAATACATTAACCCTATTCCCACTTGTTCCCACAGCCATTCCAGAGACGTGTTGCAAATATAGTTTGGTTACTCTTTGCATGGTTAACTTTCGTTGGCTTGTCTTACTACTGTAGAGGCAATAGCATGTGCTATTTAACTTAGTTTTTCCAGGGGTAATTACAAGTTCTATTCTTATCTGAAGAGGCGGGATAAGGAAGTTGTCCTCATGGACCGATTCGTCATAAGAGGGAGTAAAAAAGTCCCTGGCCTTGATGATGAATGGGATATAACTGTTTTAAGTTACCTTTACATGCTCTAACACAGTCGATGGAGCTGGATGTAATCCAGTGTTGAACGAATTACTGCTCTGCACAGTTGGAGGAGGGTTGTTTGATCTCCGCTCCAGATCAAAATAGGAGTGACTTTGAAAAAGGTCAAGTGCCGTAGGGCATGTATTTCTCTGTATGTGGTAAAAAGGTTACATGGTTACACAAGTTGGCACCAATGCAAGAACTTGGCTTCTTTAACAGCTTTTTTTGATATGGCAGCCATAACTAATTTCAGGCATCGGGATTCATCTGGCTATTTGACGTGTCTTTTGTTGCACATTATATAATTATATTTGTAATTAGATAACTGTATAGTGTTTAATGACGTAGAAATTCATTAGAAATATAAATACTTTGCGATCAGAAGCGCAGCTTTTTTTAAAAGAAATTCCCAATACAAAATAATAAAGAAATATATTATGTATAATTTCATCATTAAATATTTTGTTACTGAAACTCTCAAAATTAACTACAGCGAAAATTTTGAAAAGATTGTTTACGCGAAAAACGCTGTCCGTGAAAAAAACATGTTTGATATTTGAAATGTATCCCCCATCTAAATACCTGAAATGGGCCATACCATGACTTGAGGACCTTTCATATATTTAATGTTTGTCATTAATGTGTGCTAGTGTCCTGGGGCTCCTTTCACGAAGCAACCTTTACTAAGGTTAACCTTAACTCCTATTCTTTAATATTGCACTAAGGTTACCTTAGTGACTTACGATCACCTTAGTGCTTTGTGAAAGGAGGCCCTGGTATTTTATGCACCATGTTCACATTTTAGATGAGTCACAATATTGCTGATAAGGTGCATCAAGAAACATCCACATTACGAACATCCTTTCTCACAGTGGGGGGTTACATGCAATCCAACGACAGGCCTTTGTACTGGCTTTGGCAGCCGCAGCTACCATCGAAGTCCTGTATGGATATTTGGTAATGCTGAATTCCCTTATTTCAGTTGTGACTCCTAACAGCTGAAGCCTCGATTTGTTCTTGCTGCTTTGAAAAGACCTGTGTACGTGGATACCATGGACGAAGACTGCATAATTAAGTGCAAAGGGAACCGGCTAATGCAATTGTTCATAATTGCTTTAAAAAATTCACTGCGTCTGAAAAGCTCTGTTTTTTTTTGTCTAGACAGCAGTCTCTCGAGAAGAATCGATCTGAACTATTTTTTGTCTTAAAACTTTATGCAGACCAGACGGGCCAAATGGAAATTGTGTGGGGGACCCAGACAATCCTATACATAATTACCCGAGATTAACCTTCACAATCATTTCGCTCCACTTTCCTTTCAACTAATATTGTCTTCGCGCATAGAATTGGTCTTCTGCATCAGAAGAGGCAAGAGGCGACAACCTGGATCTGGTGGACTGGACTTGATGCACATAAAACTACCCCAGGTAGATCGAAGCTCAAAGTGACAATCATTGGATTGTCTTGTCCAGACTAGATTATTTGCAAACCGTGGACACACAACTGTAATATTGCTGATTGCGGCGTTAAACAACAAACGAATCCTTCATTTAAAAATCGTTAATCACCAAGCAAATGAAAAGAACGGTTGCCCAAGCTTGGTTCCTTCAAGCAACTAAAACGCACGGCATAGGTTTAGAATGCCACACGTCGAATTTAAGTCAAAGTCAGTTTCATCAAGTCAGAATCTAAGCAGTTGGGGGAAATAACCCAGTACGAGTACTGCTGAATTCATACTGCTGAATCAATGTTCATATTGCGTGTATACGAAGACATGACAGGTCTACTACTGTGCAGCAACAGCACACAGGCAGTTATTTCTAAATGACAATGATGTGAGTGACGGACGCTGCCAGTAGGGAATCCATTTTGTGAACGCCTGGTGTCATTCTTTCACAAATAACTTCATTTATATATAATTGCGAGAAAGACCTAAGTATATAATTTATAGAATGTCCACTAGAAACCCGTGCTCATGTCACAATTTTGGCCATATTGTGTTAATTTGCCTGACCTTTCGTTTACTAATTTTTGTTCTGATTTTAAGCTGATTTTGTCTCAAGGCTTGAAGAAGTCCATCACGTCACCAGTATCTCGATACAATCTTGTTGGCAACTGTGGTAAAGCGACGCTACCATGACTCCATTGATACGTGATCAAAGGACTCATTTACCAGTTTTTTAACACCCCGCAATGTGAATGTTGTGTTCAGTCATCGAATGTCACCTTTGACGATACCCCATATGAACACGAAGGTCTCAGTCGTGAGACAGTGTGACCTGGCCCTTTAATGTTAATGTCAAACATAAACACGGTCTCAGATTTGTTGATTTCATAGCAGTGTGCTTTTTCAGTCTGCATGGTCAAAGGTCACATCGATCCGTCCCAACCACGTCACCGTTATTCCTTTAAGACTGTTAGACGTCGAGACCCTGTTCTCTGGATCCTGCTCACTGTGATATCGTGCCTTGTCCATGATAATAATGGACTTGGCACGCAAACAGGGCAATCAATTTTCCACTCCCTCCTTGCTCTTCATTTCTGCGTGGTAGTCCCTGTTTTCCTTGACCGTGGCGCGAATGACGAGGAGGGCATATCGTGGGAGAAAACCGGCCAGCATGGATATTGACAGGTCTTTCCTCCTTTCCCATTGGTAATCATATCCAAGACGCCTTACAGTCCCCACCGGATACCCACTGACTGTAGCTGTGTGAAAAGCATTAACAAACGTCTCATGTAGAAGACGGGCGTATTATTACGTTTCTGTGTAAGGGTTTGAAGATACAGAGTTCACAATGTCAGATTGTTCACATAACACAGCCCTTTTTCACCATTTATCTTTGTATCCAGATGTATTAAAAAGCGGCTATATCTTGTATTTGTATCCCCTCCGTTGTGTAGTGGTTAGAGCGTCCGCCCGGAGAGCGGAAGGTCGCTGGTTCGATCCCCGGCCGCGTCATACCAAAAGATGTAAAAATATGGTACTTGTTGGTCCTTGCCTGGCGCTCGG
The DNA here is from genome assembly GCF_003918875.1 of Haliotis rubra. Classification (NCBI taxonomy): domain Eukaryota; kingdom Metazoa; phylum Mollusca; class Gastropoda; order Lepetellida; family Haliotidae; genus Haliotis; species Haliotis rubra. The sequence continues at coordinate 279,101 of NW_025767568.1, forward strand.
CATTAATTGGTACAGCAATAACTCGGCATGGAGTCAGTATAATGTGTCTGAGTGGGGTATTCATGCTTCACTGCGGCATGGTATCTCAGTGAGCTAGCACTATAAAACCAGCTTAAGACTGGGCTAGTACAAGCAGCCACAAATACATCCGCATGCACGTCGTCATATGAGCGATATATTCTTAAGTCCAACGTTAACCCCATTTCACCTCACCTCGCCTTGTATTTTGTAAGATTTTAATCATGTTCAGTTTCAAGCTACTTCTTCAAAAGTCTCAGTAACATGTCCTTATAATCTGAATGCAGTTTACCAATTGCACGTCTGACTTGATTTTCCCGAAAACTGTCCCTCCATGCTATTGATAGGTACTTGCCCTGATTGCTAGAATCCCATCGAAGAACAACATTTATTAGCGTGTTAGGACACATACCAAGAGCTTTAGAAGCTCTTTTTAGTAATATCGTAAAATATCCTTTCCCTCTTTCAACGTCTCATTGAAAGAAACCATACGCCTTAAGGATCAACGCTTTTACATCAGATGAGCCTTGTCACTCAACAATAACACATGGTACTTTCTTATCGCATGCTTGTCGGAAGAGGCGACTAACGGGATCAGATGGCCAGGCTCGCTGACTTGGTTGACACTTGTTATCATTGGTGAGTGCTCCGTTAAACAACCAAAGCAAACCTTAAACATCTTTTTCCAGTGACGGGCATTTCTATAACAAACAACAGACATGGTTTGATGCAGGGTTTTCATTGAGATGAACACAATTGCAATTCACCGTTCATAATCTGGAGATGACACAAACACTTGATGAAAGGAATCACTCGATAACAGTTCTTCTTAATGGCTATTTCAAACTGCTTAAACGCCGCACTTACTCCAGCTACATGGTGGCGGTCTGTAAATAATGGAGTCTGGACCAGACAATTCAGTGATCAAAAGCATGAGTGAGCATCGCTATACGCACTTATTGGGGCATGATGACGTCAACTAAGTCTGACCAATCGATCCCGTTAGTCGCCTCTTAGAGCAATCATAGGTTGCTGAAGACCAATTCTAACACGGATCTTCACGGGTCGTGTTTATATTAACAGCTACCCTTAAAATGCACTGCTGATCTGTCGCTCGCCTCCCGATTTCGTTCGGCGCGCCCATTTCTGGTGTCCCCCGCCGTGATGTTGCTGGAATATTGCTAAAAGCGGCGTAAAACCAAACTCAGTCAGTCGTTCGGCGCCAGGTTTGTAAACTTTGTATTTTAATGGGCTCAAAAACCTAGATTAATACACCAAAAACAGAAAATGCTGTGAAAATGTATTTATTCACTATGTGTGTAATAAACTATAAGCAGTGCGAAATAATTCTAGTTTTTTATGAGCGTTTTTATTTTGGTTGTTCTTGTGACACTGTACCGTTTTATCGTGCAGAAAGCCACGCGTTTAAAGGTCAATGTGATCTTTAAAGTAAGATGAGTTTACATTTCTCGTTATTTGGTAGCTTGTGTTAAAACACTGTCAACAATAGATGGAGTATGTAATAAACTGGATGAAGCATGTATCTAGTGAAATACAATCTTTCCTCACGAGTTGAGAATATATATATTCACTCGTAATAAATCTTCTTTCCACAAGTCATCATGAAACACAAAATATTCCCTATGATGACAGGAGATCTGGTGGTCAGGCCCGCCGACTAAGTTAATGCACATGTCATCACATCCCAGTTGTGTAGATCGATGCTCATGATGTCAATCACTGGATGGGCTGATCCAGCTGTCCCTTAGCTGGATCCTGCGGGGTGCGGCGGTAAACAACAAACAAACTCACATAGGGCTTTGCCATTTATTCGAGGTGCTCATGGCTCAGTGTGCTTTGGTTTAACAAAAAAATGGATTTGTATGCTCTCCACTAATCAGTGCTCCCCTTAGAGAGCCGGGTTCGATTCAACACGTGGATACATGCCCAGATATTGCTGGAAAAGCGGCATAAAACCATACTCACTTACATGTGAGGTACCGATCCCCTGCTGGGCAAACAGAGGCACATTCAAACTAACACATTTAAACTGGAATTGTTTAATGAAGCCACACCAAAGGATTCAAACCCGAAAGCTCCGAGGATCTGCAAACCCAATGGTATGGACGTGAATAACCTGCCCACCTGTCAACTTGGAACATTTATATGGAATTTACATTACATAATACATTATAGAAACAGCTGATTGTACTTAACTGTTGTTTAGTATTGATTACTTATCTGAATTTGAAGTGAAATCGTGAGGCAACGAATATTCATGTATTTGAACGACCGTATACCTTTGACTTCATACCATCCTCAGTTGCAACACTTAAACAGAACGAGAAAAAAATTCTTCCTGCTTCAGTGAATCGAAGCCGCCATATTACAGAAATAATGTCGATGTGACTGGAAAATTTAGTTCACTGGACTTATGAGAGGACACGGAGCCAAACATTCATTGCGTCTGTGTGAGCTCCACTCTTATGTAACATAAAACAAAAAGTTAAGCACCCCCATAAAGACCACCAGTGACCTCACAGCGTGAAGACAGAGCGCTATTACGACATGTGCGCCGACATCCGTTTGCGTCAAGCAACGAACTGCTACGTTTGTGGTTACCAGGTCGACGAATTTCCCTGGGAACTGTGAGGAATCGTTTGAGACATGCTGGTTTGAGGGCAAGGAGGATCACCAGACGTCCTCTGTTAACAGATCGTCATCGGAGGTTACGTTTAGCATGGTGTGTACAACGAAGAGGATGGAATTTACGGACATGGCGACGTGTTCATTGGACAGATGAGAGCAGGTTTTTGCTCCACATGACCGATCGACGTGAGAGAGTCTGGAGGCACAGGAATTCCGCTTTTGCAGAGAGAAACATCATGCCAACAGTAGCTCTTGGCGGGGACTCGATAATGGTGTGGGGAGGTCTGTCACATGACTGCAAGATGGACTTGGTGACTATTCGTGGAAACCTCAACGGCGATTGTACGATGTAATCTTAACAAGATGGTTGTGCTTCACACCCAATTTCATTATGGACAATTCATGACATAGCTTATCCAACGTCCATAATTCGATGAGTCGATCGATCATCTTCTTCGGTCTGAGCTCTTTATTATTGCCAAGTAAACGTCGTAAATAATCGAGTATGGACCACACAATCCAGTGACTGACGAGTCAGAAAACCTGACCACCCGATCCAATTAGTCGCATATTAAGACAATCATGGGTTGCAGAAGACCTTTTCTAACCGGGCTCTTCGTTCGATACTCGTACTGTTGATCATTGGATTGTCTGGTCCAGACTCGATATGGCCCAGTTAAGCAACAAACCAGCCCACCAACCAGGTGATCGTTACCAAGCGCAAATTTACTGTTGTAGTTTGTAATGCCGGTAATGGTCTTTAGAATGACCACAATTTTTCATGGCAGGAAAATTCCGCTAGGGTTCATAGAAAATCTGGTAAGAAGTAAGTCTGTCTTAGAAGTGTAGAAATCACCACGGGATACGGGGTGAAAACAATTTATCTACTGGACGTAGTTTAGTCAGCAGTGTAATTAGGGACACAAGTTTTCACTTACACCAGAACACGCCCAGACACAATCGGTTCAGCAGTTCGTCGCTCCACCACCAGTTCCCCACGTCACAGAGCCACCTCACAATCACACAGAACACACACACACACACACACACACACAGAGAGAGAGAGAGAGAGAGAGAGAGAGAGAGAGAACACACACACACACACACACACACAGAGAACACACACACACACAAATTAAACATGGACGCGAACACACCTCAAAGTTCAACCGCAAGAGGAAGTCTGTAGTCCCGGTAATGGTCTTTAGAATGACAACCACTGAGAAGGTGACAGGTGACAAAGCTGTACAGGAAACGTTAATAGAGATCGTCTTTATCAGCATCCCTGAATCAGGTAACCTTTCTGTCCTCGAGCAACAACGTCAATAACCCTTTCTTCTCTGTCAAAAGCGATATGTGTCTGTAATTATTTTTGATGATGGCGTCAGTTTACATATGTATTTTTAAATGGCGCCCATACCACCTCCATCCCCCTCTCTCGCCCCCACTTAATTCACACCCAACACAAAGCCATTACGATCAACGTTCGTGTTTGTGACACTAAATGTCCCTGAGGTGTATGAGGAAGCAGACAACCTCCTTAAAAAACTGGTGATGCACGGATTGGCAACTCAAGAAATGGTGACTTGACTGACACCTACATTCTCTGCTTTATATACAAACGGAAAAAAGTAACTGTGCATATCATAAAACTGCATAAAATTAAGGTTATTTGAAAAGTTATAAAAGTAACCATAAACAACATGTAGCAAAGCAGTTTGCATGCAGTTTGATTTCCCGTATCGTGTGTGGCACGTGCACTTTGTGCACGATGAAATTACTCACTTTTTGCATGCTTTTGACACCTTAAGTTTACACACCTGATACTGAAAATTAAAGGACTGTTGATTATTCTGTAGCCTTGAATGTTGGAAAACACGTTAATTTCAATCTAACCTGAGCGTACGTCATGCCACGGATTAGAGAAAATCATCGTCTCCTCGCCGTGGATATGCTGGAAACTGGACATTTTGGTGTTCATCGAAACACGATTTCAAAATAATGAGAACATGAGAGATTTGCCTCGGAAAGGCCGTCCACTCGTGAGTGAGTGAGTGAGTTAAAATTTAACGTTACCTCGGCAATATGTCAGCCATATAGTGACCAGAAAGGTTGTACATACACGATAAATACAAGTAGTTAAATAACCAGTCATCGACGGACTGTAAAATAATTAGAGTATTACAAAAGAGTTAAAACTAGCTAGCATATATACTACAAACAAAAAATATGGGAACACCCTAAAATTTGATATTCATGTTTAAACTGAAAAACGTGGTAAGGTCATTTATACTCTAAGGTAAATGCAACTTTTTGTGTGCTTAATGGGCACTTAAACGACATGTTGGAACATGCAGTGAAGCAACTGATTCAATATTCGTTGATTTTGAGTGAAATTAAACATTGTGAAAAACAGCGAAACACAAGGATGCTGAAACACACCAGCACCATATTTGATTCAAACGCCCGAACACAACAGCCTAGTGCATGTGGAAGACAGACTTTTTGTTTGTAGTATATCTTTAAAAGTAGGAAACAGTTTTGGAAATTATGTGACAAATGCATTCTTTTTAAAAGTGCAATAACTAATTGATAACTGATGTTATTAAGAAAGATCCTTTATAGTTCGTGATTTGAAATAGTTATCCCTTGTGATTGAAAAATCCGTCCACGCGTGACGTCACGACAGCAGGACAACCACATTGCCCTGACCCGTCTACGGAATCGATTCCAGGCTGCCAATTGCACTGTTTGGATCTTTCCTGGTTCACGTTCAACCAGTTCCAGGACTTACGGAGCACAACATACAGCCACGACGGCCTGCAATACGTCAATTTTGCTCCAACGTCACCGACAGAAACGCACCCTATTCATGGATGGTACATTCTATTCCTGTCCCAGCTGTGGAACCAGCTATATGCTGTTCACCGTCTCTCTGGTTCCACCATGTTCCCCGTTGCGTTTGCCCTAATGCCTAATAGACAAAGAGTGACCTTCATCAGGCTGTTCCAGCAACCGAAGAATGTTGTCCATACCGTAACAGGTGCCGATCTAGATGCACCTACCACCCAGACCGACTTTGAGCTTCCTGCCATTCAAGAACTCGAGACTGTCTTCCCCAACTCTTATCTACGAGGATGTCTCTTTCACTACAGTCAGCGTATCCTGCGCAGGATCCAAACCATAGGTTTGTTTCGACAGTACAGAGAGGACCCTGGGTGGACAAGGATGCCTTGTTCCACAAGTCCATGTCGAATCAATCTGATAAGGCCGGCCCACGCACCAACAATCCCTTGGAGGGCTGGTACTCTTAGCCTATCTAGACTGAACAGGTCTCTTGGCAAGTCCCACCCAAACCTGTTCGAGTTTATCAGTAAGTTGAAGGACATCAACAGACAGAAAGAAGAAAATTCAACTGGAGCATGATGGTAAACCGAATGCAGAAAGCGAGTATATCGCGAACTTACTTCTCGTTTTCAGAGACTAAAGGAGGCCCTTCATCAAGGTCGAAGGACAAAGCTTCAATTTATTATAAATGTATAACTTGTTTTAGTCCCGATATGGCTGAAATACTGCCGTTGTGACTTAAACTCACTCATTCACAAAGCGTTGTGAGAGGAATAATCATGTTCTTAATCCATGTACAATCATATAACTTTGTTCCCAAATAAAACAACCCTATAATGAAAAATTCCCAACATTTTTCAATAATAAGAAGTCGGGAAATATTTGCTAGTGAGTAAATGCGAGAGTAATGTTTTCATACCTTTCTTCACAAATGTGTTAAGATCCATGGAAATACTCCAATTCCAGGCTAGACAGTATCTATTGTATCACTGAATTGACATTTGAAAATGCTGAAGGAATACAACAAAGAAGCTCCGATTACGCAGTTTTTACGTCTGTGTTTCCAGCAGGTCAAGAAAACAACAGAACGAGTCCGTGTCTCTTATCGTCATCCATATATTTTATCAAGCAATCAGTCAACAGAACCCGATGACCTCGAGCCATCTGTGACGTCCACAATTACAATATTCTGTTACACAGAACTAAACAAGAATGGTGAACCAATATGACTCTTCATTATAGACCTGAGTGTCATCTGACCTGGGGTTGTGGATCATGAGTAGTCCTTGGCAATCCTTAATGGTTGTACAGCAAGACGCCCAGATACTGGATATGATTGACCTTTTGAAAATATAGTTGGCAGGAATTCACATACATTTAAACATTCACCTCCATTTTCACTGACACTTATCCTTGAAATTCTGAAATGACTTCCTGTTGTGGTGCCTAAAAGACGGGCAACAGCACACACCAAGATATCATGTCACATTTAGTCAGGAAGACATTTAGATCACCACTTAGAGACCGACTATATGATATTTTCAGGTTCTTAATGAGATGTTTTTCAGAATGTTTTTTCAGTCTTCTCTTTAAAAAGATCATTGTGTTTCTCTCACAGAAAGAACCGTGTATTGTTTGTTTTTTCTAAAAGCCCAAACACATTATACTACAGAGCAGCCAGCCTAACTAATGCATAGTTTATACGCTTTAGGCTCATGCTAGTTCACAACTATACGTTGGTCATGTACAACAGAAAAACAAGTGTCTTTGTGTCAGTTGAAGATCGATGGTCCCTTGAGCAGTTATGTGTCATTAAAGAGGTGTCTTTAAGAATGTGGAGAATATCTGTTTTGACAGTCCGAGTCCCAGTTTGTGTCAACACTGTGTCTGCGTGGGGTCTGATGATCAGGTTTGGAGACAGTTGCCATTGACTGGATTGTCACGATATGGCTGCAATATTGCCGATGTGACGGTAAATTTTAACTCACTCACTCACTCATACGGGATTATTTAGAGACGGCTGACCTGCAGCTGGAACATTGCCGAGAGTTATATTAAACAACAAATGAAAAGACCCCTTGGATTTTGTCTTCATCAATTTTGTTTTCGTTCTAACAAGAGTTGATGACGGATTGTGATCGAAACATTGATCAAACATGCGATCTTTCGAATGTTCTGCCAACAAAGGATCGTCAGAATGAATAACATCACAGGATACGAGGCGTGAAGCAGTAAGATGCCCAAGTTTCCATTATGTGCAATTGTCTCGTAGTTAGATAAGCCGAATATAGCAATTACCTGTACAGACATTTCCCTTTATAATACACAATGGAACAAATAATGTTCATCAAATGTTCTTAACCTGGCACTGAAACATTTCACCTAGTGACTAAATTTATCTTTCAACATAATCCCACTTTGAAACAATTTACACAATGAGGAAAACGTAGCGCGTTGTTTGGCACATGTCCCTTTATAATACACAATGGAACAAAGAATGTTCATGACTTAGCAACACTGATTATCCTGACATAGACATTTACTTCACGAAGGAGGCGTTGCGGTCAGTACCTGGTGTGACCACAGGGTACTATTAACCCAGCCTATCGAGTTCATTCCTCAAATGCTCTATCGGGTTCACATACGGAGGTTCTGAGGGCGACTATAGCAGTGTATGAAATAAGCCCAAAATCCAGCCAGCGTTGTCGTGTTGTTGAAACAACTCATTTATCATTGTAAGAAGGTGATGAAGAATTTGATCGATGTACAAATTTGCTGTGAGATTCCTCTGAACCACCAAATCAGATCTTCATGTGATATGGCTTCCAAATCAACTTTCCGATCAGCCACCGAATCATTTCAAAGTCGGTAAACACAGTTTTCCATCTCTGTGTTGAAGAAGAAATCTTGAATCATCACTGACCAAGACTCGCTTCAAATTTCTCAGTCCATGCCTTTGTGGTGTCTGTCTGAGAAAGGTCTCAATACAGAGACAAATACTGGTCTATTCTATTACCTGAATGTTTGGTCCGATACCCACCTCAAATCCGACACGTGTTGCGGTCTCGGTGGCTGTAGCACGTCAATGAGGGAGATGTGCGGGGTTGGCTCCTCTTGGTTTACCATTTCTCGGACGTTCACGGGTGGATTTTGAGGCGGGTTTGCCAGTCCAATAAACAAGATCTCGTATGATGGTGTACAGTGAAATGACGTGCACCTGCACGCTGGGACCTTGAAGCATTGAAACGTCCTGTGTTGGTGATGTTGCGATTGACAACAATAGTCTCCGCATTTCCCAACTTGCAACAAGTCGAAAGTTTAGTCATTTTTTACTTAAGTTTGACCTTTTATACAATGTAGTTATTGTCAAATGATTGCCAGTACTGTATATTCCGCAAACATAGTGAATAATAATGAGACGTTTTTCATAAAACGCGAAACGCCAAGATGTCCAAGTTCTTCATTACGTGTCACTGTCTCGTGAGACAAGTCGGATATAGCAATTACCTGTGACATTTTCACTGATCACAATCGATTATGATTCCCAATGGAACAAAGGGTATTAGAGTGACATTTTCGTGCAGTTATGTAGCAAGTGCCGTATAAAGCGACCAAAGTTTACAACGTTTCATGTGTGCAGTAGAACGGTTAACGGAATGTGACGAACATTGTTCTATCAAATTTAATGAATTTGTACTGAATTTATAATGAACAGATCAAACATTCTCATTGTATCACTATCTTTTGTTATAGAGTCTATGATACCATTAAAACCACGCAAAGTGAGCTCGAACACTAGGAAAATATACACGCTCCAGCTTGGACGATGTTAACTGCGACAATATTGCGAATGAATACGGTTTTAAAATGTAACTAAAACACTTCAGTGCTGTGTATGAACTAGGGCACAATGTTAGTTGTTACAATAGTTGCAGTTCGTAAATAATCGAGTCTGGACCATCGATCCATGCAATAAGGATATGATGACATGTGTCAACCAAGTCAGCAAGCCTGACCACCTGATCCCGTAAGTCGCATCTTACACTTACGATTAACAAGCTGAAGACCAAGTCTAACACGGATTACTCTATTATTTATGTGCTTTCTCCTCGAGGTAACTTAAACACCACCGCAACTTGAGAGGCATGGTTGGTATGCCTAGATCCTCACGTTATAGTCGCCTTTCATACGGTCATGAATGTAGAGCTTAGAGAACGCCGTTTGAGAAATACTGCACAAAAAGGTTTGAGCGGAACTCAAGTCGAAGAAAATGCTTTCTTACTGCCTTCTCGTCTTCCGGAGTTAATCGCTTGATGGCTGTAAAAAGGATGGTTCCAAATCAGGCTGATTGTATTTTCTGATTTGATGAGCATTCGAACCGCAATTTGTGCATGTGAATGCTGTCAGAATGCAGCATTAATCTGTACTTTGACTTAAACATTCTACAACCCGATTAGCTCTCAGTAATATTGAAGTTATGGAATTGGTATGAATATGTTTGAAAATAATCGATTCCCATCAATACGGTCGCAGTTAATGGATCAGATAACTATTTGCATCACGAGTATCGAACTACTCAACTGGAATACGATGACAAACATCACCCACGTTAGCAAGCCTGACCACCCCATTCCGTTACTTGCCACTTACAAGAACTGGTTCCGTTGTTTGAAACAATTTGATAATCAAAGAAGCCCCTGAACTATAACATCTGACGGAAAAAGAGGGGATGAAACCATCTTCCGGAACAATAACATCACAGAAAACGAGACAACCAGAGCACATGACATTTCTGGAAGTGTACAGTTAGATATACTGTACAGATACTGCTTATATGTTAGAGGATGTGACTGCACCTTTCAGGTCAACAACTATTTCTTCATCGTCAAGGATGACCTAAGGGAGCGCAGTTGGCTGGCTACTGTTGCTTTCTCGGCGCACGCCATAAGACTCTTTGGTTCGAGATCCAGTTAGCCTCAATTACGTTTCAGATTAGATTCCAATGACGACAGGTGCAGATATGAATCTATTGCTAAGTGCAATTAATGTAATGAGACGATGTGGACAAGAATGGTGCCAGACATTGTAATGTCCATCAACACGCAGTACATATACTTGGAGACATTATCTACAGTAGGGCAAACATTCATGCCTTGCACCAAACCAAAGTGGTAAATGTCCAAGACTCCCATTGCTCAGGGCTTTCCTCCCACAGCTAACAGACCGTCATATGCTCAAGGCGTTGTTAAAACTAACTCACATTCAGCACCGAGGATGTAACTGGATAGTTGTGACGATAGCCTGTGACAGGACAAGGGTTACATTTCCTAGATAGTGACCTTGTGTGAAGTCTCTTACCGATGTTCTCCGAATATGTATTTGCTAAATGTGATGTAATGTCTTGCTCTATCAGTCAGAGCACGGTTAGTGAGTCGATTGTAAAATGTGTTCAAGACGTTTTGCAAGAAATGATTGTCTCCCTCTCGATATTGCACCAAGAAGTCTTATAGAATGTCTCGAATCTAAAGCGTTTTTAAAATATACCTCACAATTATTATTAAAATACACCCTGCATACATTGCGTTGCATTAAGATCAAAAGACACAAAGTGATAATGCTTGCATTTCCTTTCAATTTCCAACATTCTCAAAGATTTTTATTTCTGGCTGTTCGAAAATAACACATATTAGTTCAGACGGGTGAAATTATTTCATATTTAATAATATGTATCAATTTTCTGAAAACTAAGTAATTTTCGTTTCAAGGCGAATGATGAAATAATCTGATCCAAGATGCTGGGTCCCGTTTCACAAAGCTATCGTAGTGCTACGACTGTCGTAAGTCTATGTTACAGTATAGGAAGTACGACAGCGCTACGATAGCTTTGTGAAACAGGGCACTCGTTACCACTGCAGTCATTGAATTCTATTACTATCCAAAGACGTTTCAGAACAATATTGCAAAAGATCCGAAAATTCCATCATGAACTCAAATTTGAATTTGGAAAAATTACAATGAAAAAAGTGTTTTTTTATTCAGGATGTCCTGACATTCAGAAAAAAAGGGGCGGTGGTGAGCCTAGCTGTTAGAGTTTTCGCCCATCACGCAGAAGACCCGGGTTCGAATCCCCACATGGGTACAGTGTGAAGCCCATTTCTGGTGTCCCCCGCAGTGATATTGCTAGAATATTGTGGCGTAAACAATCGTCACTCACTCACTCATTCAGAAGAAAAAATAAAACATGTTTTGCAGGCTAGGGTCAGCTGTCGCAATCAAGGTCGGCCAGGCAGCATTCCTCACGGACACATCACTTGAGTGTCTCCCTCTCATTATCGTCACAAACTTTCCAAAACCTTTTGTGAATTTGAGGTTTCGTTGAAAATAAAACTTGACACCTAACAACACAATGGGGATGTGTAAAACACATGTTCCAAAATGCGAGTATCACAGACAATTGCAGGGCAGAGACGTAAAAGTGCTTTTCTTTTACCTTCATATTATGTTCCATTTAAATTACCCGAACGTTTACAAATTGATGTGTATTAAGAAGCGTATATTAACACAGATACATTAAGAAGAAAACAAATACTTGAAATGAATGAATTAACCCCCAAACGCCAGTGTGCCCACAAACATTTAACTATTACAAACATCCACGGCGGGATGGAGCCAAACGTTAGTGCAGTTAGAAAGGGTTAAGAAAGCACCTTGCCAATCTCTGATTTGTTTGATCTCATGAAATAAGCTGGTCTGTATAATAAGTTGTTAATATGTATGTGAGTAATTGCGTGTTATTTAATTGATAGCCCGTGTTTTAAATTATAAATAATGTTGTTATAACTCACTGAGTGAGTGACTTAATATCTAACGTCACATCTATACATTACACCAAAATACAGCAATATCATAGTCTGTAGTCAAAGGACAGTAAAAACACCAGAGTATGACAGATTTGGCTTAGAACCACCATATTAAAAAAATGTATCACTACAGAAAACTGTCATAGCTCATATTTTAAATAGTAAGTAATAAAGTCGTATGTAGCCCATGTTTTAAATTTTAGATGGTATTATAATGCTAAAATGTGTATATAAAATGCTTTCGAGTGTGGATGTGTGTTTCAAAGATTTACGTATGTGTATGAACTTGGTGCTGTTGCTATCTGGCCGAAATAAAGCTGCTGCGACGTAAAATTATAGCTCACGGATTTCTGTTAATACATTGGAATATGAAGATATAGCACCTAACAAGGTCAGACGCAATGCCCTTCGTGTATCAATACGAAAATAATCAGCCCCGTACCTACTGATGTTATAATTTCTTTTTAGTCATTTGTATTTATTCGTTAACTTAGTTACGTTTTCGTAAAACACTTTCAGTTGTTCTTGGTTTCTGCCTGAATTCAGGTGTGTAGAGATATAGTGTTGTCTTACTGTTTCGATTTGATTATCGGCACAACATCTACTGAATTGAAATGTATTTTATCACTTTCGGCTGATGTGAAATAATAAAGAAAATATGTAAAATAGGAGACATTACAGCACTGAAGTTAAGAGATTCACCAGGGCGTATGTTGTTTGTTGTCGCACAAGCTTGGTCCCACTAGTGATGTCATCTCAGTTTTATTATTCAAGGAGTATAAAAGTCACACAAGTTTCAATAGGGATTCAGGACAGAGATATTGTTAAAATCTTTCCACTATATTGCTTAACCGTTGTTTATTTAAAAAACATAAGAACTTTGGTATAGTAGTAGTCAATAGCAGGGCTCAGCATATCTGTTCAGTATTTGTGGGCGAAGTTTCACATTTGACTACGCTGCTTAATACTCTCAATATGCATAACAATTATTTAAACATGTTCTCCACAGCAGCTTCAAGAATGAGCATCCCCAAGATGACATTGTATTTTGCTATGTTAAATATGGGAATTAATTTTTACTCATTGATGTGTAAGCAGACCGTATTTGATATCAGTGCTGATAGCATTTTGGTTTATTGTCTGTTTTTTTTCACTTCCAGGACTGACTGAGTTTGGTTTTACGCCGCTTTTAGCAATATTCCAGCAACATCACGGCGGGGGACACCAGAAATTGGCTTCACACATTGTACCCAGTTTGGGATTCTAACCCGGGTCTTCGGCTTTAACCACTAGGCTACCCCACCGCCCCTCACTTTCAGGAGCTTAAGTGCGCCTCAGTGTAGTGGCTCTAATTTTTAAACATACATGTTAACAGCAGTGACGAAGTATACCTTTTGAATATATTTTCAGCGCGACCGATTCTCGACGAGAAAAACAATTATGTTCTTCAAATGGATGGTATCGCCGTCTTATTTCCTTTTACACATAACTGAATATCGTTTATACGCTTGCTGGAGGTCGATAGGTGAATTGATCCCCAGGGGCCTACGGGTCAGCATTTCCAGTTATCGGATTCCTGTACATCCACTTTCCGAGTGTCGTTCTTGGTATGCTGCCATCATACCCTAGGGCCTGCAAGTGGACTTCGCCGACGTGTTGCTCCTCGGCGACCTGCCTCCCTTGGGATTTCATCCCCAATTTGAGCTGATTTGCCACATTTTATAACTGGAGTATTTCTTAATTGTAGCAAAGCTCAGAGTAAATCCCAGCTGAAAGCAGAAACACTGGAAAATGCCGACAATAGCATAAGCTTTTCCCCATCGGCAGATGCGGCAAAGGTTGTCGCCATCAGTTCAGCGAATTACTGTAGAGTGTCACTCTGGCAACCAACAATTGGGTTAATGAAACCGCATACCATTACAACTAGATCGGGAATGATATCATTGTTTCTTTCTGTCAACAGATTGGAACGTTCAGTGTGTGATGTATTGGATAGACAGGTTCAACGGTGCAGTCTCGGCAGTCGCTGCAGGTTTGGATCGTACCCTCATTTCCGACATGGACCGGAGACGCCTGGTTGTACATTTCCGACATGGACCGGAGACGCCTGGTTGTACATGACGTGCAGATTGGCCGATCAGGATTTTGACAGGATATGGCCTTGACTTTTGACATATAATTTCTGCTTCATTGACTGGAGTCATATTAACAATAGGCAGTTTTCATATGATCAGTCCATTTGTTCTGTGTAAAGCCCATTTCTGGTGTGCCCCGCCGTGATATTTGCTGTAGTTTTGCTAAGAGCGGCGTAAAATTAAACTCACTCACTCACTCTTCACAGATTTTCAGTTTTCAGTTCATCCTTATCGTTGATTGAACGTTTTGAGCCCAGTGACTTCGAATCTGTTTCGCTGGGTAATCGAGAGTGGTTAATCTCTGGCGTTGATGTATATGTATACTATTATCTCTGAACCTTCCGTGTATTGAACAGGGTACACACGTACAATGCGATCTGATCTCTGCGACGATCGTAACGCCCATACTCTAACACAGACTACGATAGTCGTAACTCCCATATTCTAACACAAACGTACGATAGTCGTAACTCTCATGCTCTAACACAGACGTACGATAGTCGTAACTCTCATGCTCTAACACAGACTACGATAGTCGTAACTCCCATATTCTAACACAGACTACGATAGTCGTAACTCCCATATTCTAACACAGACGTACGATAGTCGTAATTCCCATATTCTAACACCGACTACGATAGTCGTAACTCCCATATTCTAACACAGACGTACGATAGTCGTAACTCTCATGCTCTAACACAGACGTACGATAGTCGTAACTCCCATATTCTAACACAGACTACGATAGTCGTAACTCCCATATTCTAACACAGACTACGATAGTCGTAACTCCCATATTCTAACACAGACGTACGATAGTCGTAACTCCCATATTCTAACACAGACTACGATAGTCGTAACTCTCATGCTCTAACACAGACGTACGATAGTCGTAACTCCCATATTCTAACACAGACTACGATAGTCGTAACTCCCATATTCTAACACAGACTACGATAGTCGTAACTCCCATATTCTAACACTGACGTACGATAGTCGTAACCCCGATACTTTTAACACAGCGCTGGGATCGCTTTGTGAAACTGGCCCTAAGTCAAGAAGAAATCGATTTACAAAAACGATCCGATGATAGCTTTAGCGGATGGCTCATCGTGACAGCTATCTATCAAGCAACAATGTTTACAATTAGCCTTAAATGTTCTTATTCTCGTCTCCGTCTTCTCCAGCTCTGGGGAGGTGGGGTAGCCTAGTGGTTAAAGTGTTCGCTCGTCACGTCGAAGGCCCGGGTTCGATGTGTGAAGCCCATTTCTGGTGTCCCCCGAAGTGATGTTGCTGGAGTAAAACCAAACTCACTCACTCAATCTCCAGTCATCATCTCCACCTTCTCTATTGTAATACTGCATGTATCGAAATATTGTAGTGCCATATGTAGCTTATCAATAAACTGTTGACTGTAATTTTGGAAAATATTTCCCATGTTTTCCTTCACCTTGCTCAAGAACCTGTACGAATAATCCGTATTATGCTGTAAGTCACTTACAGTATGTCGCAAGGGACTTGGGTCAAAGTAACCTTATTGCTTTGACACGATCCAAACTACCAAGCAAATACGCATAAACTGATTTATCATTTGAGAAAAACCATGTGTGCTGACATTACTAAATGTCACATGAATACCATGGCTGTTAGCGACAGTTGATGAGACGATTGTTTCTGGAAACTGATATTCAATGTCTGCCTATGCTAATGTTAATGCCACAAATATCGTTTATGGTAATGTAAGGTTGTTTCATGGTCTTTTGCATTGTAAGTTATCAGCGCATTTATTGCCTAACCGTGAGTTCTTCACACAACAACCTTAATCTGGTTTTCAGTGTCAGTTATGCAAGGGATGGATGTTTGCACAGGCGATAGGGTCGGCGTTTGAATCACGTTTCCGTACATCACGCGCTTGATGACGATGTGAGTAACAACAATGAAAGTCGCACTTATTGAGTGAGTGAGTGAGCATAGGCCCCCACTGCGGGTCAGAAAATCGATAAACTAACCCCGGTTTACTATCCTACCCTCCTACTATATAATATGTGAAGGTTCGTCACAGAAATACGACATGATCGAAAACCGGACGATTCCGCACACATCAATCGATATATCGAATCTTAAAGGTCTCACAAGTACCAAATCATCACGGGTGATGTGTGCCACAAGGGGGACTGGAATCGCTCCCTTTATCGCGAAAAATCTGTTATCATCACTTTTCTTTGTATCTGTTGCATAAGGAAGCTGTCTGTTCTAAGCGATTTCGAAAAAGCTAATCCAGTGATTTTTCTCCGAAGAATCCATATGCCAAAAATGGGATACGATGACATGTACCAACAAAGCATAAAGACCTGATTCTGTTAGAATGGTCAGTCACGCTAAATTGTCATGAAAGCATATTTCATCACCCCTTGTTTTTTTCAGGTTTTATGAAAGACAGATGACATTTCCAAAGTAAAAAACTATTTCTGCCATACCGTGACTAAAAAGGGTCATATTTAGATAATTTATAATGTTTGCATGAACTCTAGTTGGTCTTTACACCATCCCCTCGGCCGCTATTCTGAAATGTTTTCAAAGTAGTGAGTGAGTGAGTTAGGTTTTGTGTCACATCGGCTGTATTTCCTCCATATCGTGACTAAACCTTAGTAACTATCTTTTAGAAAAAAAAGTAATATGTGTAATAATGAATGCTGGCATATTGCTGAGTGACATGAAGAAAAGAAACAAACAAGAGAGAAAACAAACAGAAACAGAAACATGCGCACGAGAGAAAACATTACGGGGCGCGAGGACATAGTTGTATAAATGTCGATTCAAGTTATTGCCGGTCTTTTCGAATTGTTTCTTTATTCTCATCTGCAGTATATGCGGAATTAATTAGTTTCATTAAGTGCAGCCTTGAGCAAGAGGTGCTATTTCACGTGGAATCCAGAATGTGACGGACATGTCCGTTTTCAAAGTATCTCTTATTCATAATGTACCAGACCACGTCTAGCGCAGCCCTCACAAACGCTTGTCATTGTCAGTGTGTGGGCACAGATACGGTTTCCGTGTTCTAGGAGGTATGGAGACAATAGTGACTGAGTGGGAATGTGTGTAGGATAAGAAGGACGTATCAGATGCTGGTCACTGGAAACCAAACAAACAGACAGTACCGGTCGGAGGCATTTGTGACACCAATAGAGACGGACGGTTGGTCGACAAGCAGTGAAGTACCATGCGCCACTCAATGGTGTCACGTTTGGAAGATGAGAGCACTTCTCAGTACAGGCACAGTACATGCACAATAGAGTTATATTACCGAGCAGACCGAACTGACAGTACTGATAGATACCATATGAGAGACATGTCACAAAAAGTTATTTATATTTGGGGAATAATCTTCTGTTACCAGATATTCTGAAGAATATATAGAAACGACAAACTCTTTAAACGGATGGTACAAATCCTAATACGACATTGGATCATACTGTTTGAAACTATCGTTTGCATCAACTGTGTAAAATGTGTGTTTTAAGTGAAAAATTATACCGAAGGGCGATAGAACCGGTTTCATTTTTCGATTTATCATGATTACATGTACAAAGTCTTCAATTCCTAACTTTCTATTTCACTAAACCTATGATACACAATCTAATACCCAAATGGGTACCACTTACATTGGAATGACTTAACGATTGTGAAGGGCAAATGTACGAGGTTATAGAATAAGTATATTTAGATCAACATTACTTTCTCACCTCCATATAACTGCGATTTACTCTGTCGGATTAGGAGTGTGAGGAGGAGTGTGGTTAACTTGTGTTGCAGTTGGGAAGTACAATATAGGCAAAAAAAAAGGAGTGTGGTGCTGAATATGTAAGTATTGCGAAGTATGTTTAGTTGAAGTAGAAGAGGATTATACCAGTCACATGGTGTTGAAGATATAGTGTCGTCAGTCAGTTACTAAAATTACCGTCTATTGCCAGGTATATTGCATTGCTTACTCCAACTACGAATTAGGGAACACAAAACTTCAGTCCAGAAAGAAGACTACAAATCCGCCATATCCGACCACACCCAAGATAACCCTGACCACACCATCCAACATCGATATCCTGGAAATCAAGAGGCAGACTTCAAGATTAGGAAATTGTTCGAGGCCATAAAATTCGAACGTTTCGACCCCACCCTGAATCGTGATCAACGTTATGTCATCTCCTCGTCCTATCGCCACCTAATTAAAGATCATCACCAGTAATCCACCCATACCTACTTGTCCATCCGGATTCCACGCTTCCCTTTGTGTATTGTAATCACAACCAATCACTGTGTACATCAACCTACTCTATTCTAGTTACTAATTACCATCTCAGTGTACACTAACCTCATCAGTTGTATAAATTCATGCTGCATATGTATCTCAATCTATAATCACAACCAATCACTGTGTACATTAACCAACTCTGCTTTAATCACTAATTAGATACTAGTTTCCAATGTACATCAACCTTGTCAATGTGTGTGTGTGTGTGTGTGTGTGTGTGTGTGTGTGTGTGTGTGTGTGTTCTTCTATCTTATTAACAGTAGAATATAGGTTTTTAGAATTTGCCATATTTGTCAAAAATTGCCAATAAATGAGAAGGATGATGTAAGTCCAGCTGGGGTCCATCTAAGTTACCACAAGTGCCCATGGTCCCCAGTAAGGTGATCTACTTTCAGTTGTTTATCAGTCCCGTTAATTATAGTGATTATGGCAACGCACCAGCGTTATACACGGTATGTGATTATCTAATTATTTAATAAATTTATCATTTAATAATCAAACTGTATTTATTATTAATGTAGAACCTTTCTACTCATGATATAGCTGAAATACTGCCAACGTGACTATAAATAATAACTCACTCAAGTAAATTTCTCAAAGAATGTGGAAACATCTTTAGGTACCCTAAAATCACTAAATTAGATTAACCGTATCGACACATACTCAAAAGTTACAGCGAGGTTCAAGAACCATATGACTCATACCGTTGATCTGATAACCTTCTTGAACTCATTTCATGCCTCGTGACAGATGTTGTTAACGAGCATAAGGCTCCCAGAATATAAGAACAAAGATAGCCTCTTAAATCCCAACTCGTGTAGAAAAGCTTAGTTAGTGTAGTACTTACATGTTTCTTCAACCGAATGCACATTAACTTGCTTAGAATAGAACAGATATATTGAATGCAGCTTAAACATACTTCCCAACCAAATATATACTGATGGACAAAAGAAAGTAAACACCTGGTGTTTTGAGACTATTAAAACAACGTTAATATTTTGCTAGCAATGTTCCAATTGAATACGATATCTTAGGTGTTATTGCAACACGTACACAATGTTTGTGACTTGTGAGTCGCAATCAAAATACTTTTTAAATATTACCCTGTTTTCAGGAAAACAATTTACCAAAGCATCAGGTGTGTACTTTCTTTTGTACGTGAGTTTATGTTATTTACTGCGCATTTATGGGTTTCTCAAAAGTATTTGACAAGATATGAAAGATAGGTGAAAGTTGGCATTATATGTACATTTTGCCGGTAACATAGGGATATTAGATCAGTGCGATGTGGTTGCTTCTTGATTTATCGCCATTGTTCTCCATTTGTTCTAATGACTTGGAGGGGGTTAGTGTGAAATGTGAACAGGATGGATGGCCTTTACGCTATCGTATCTCATTTCTAAAAGGGGCGGTGGGGTAGCCTTGTGGTTAAAGCGTTCGCTCGTCACGTTGAAGACCCGGGTTTAATTCCCCATATGGGTACAATGTGTGAAGCCCATTTCTGGTGTCTCCCGCCGTGATATTGCTGAAATATTGCTCAAAGCGGCCTTAAACTAAACTCACTCACTCAGTCATAGCGGACAGTGAAATATATGAAAAATTAACGAGTATCGTAACCTTTGGCAAGATATGTAAATATATCGAGAACAGAAGCCATAGTTTGGGGAGGCTAATTTGCAAAGGTTATATATATGTAACCTTTGCTTATATCAAAATTAAGACAGACAATATAGACATTGTACATAAAATCATAACACAAGATTAGTTTTTACAGGAACAGAAGGTTAAATGCGTCGATAAGAAGTTTAACGGATGACTCAGACAAGGCAATGTATGTACTTCTGAACGGGGTACTTATATTAATCGGCCGTTAAACACGGTACTGAACGATTTCAGCGTGATGGTATTGTGTTTTTGAACTTTGCTTAAAGTCAGGACATTCGAAAAACGTGATGTGATTTAGAAACAGCACTTTTACGTTTTGAAACTTGCTGGAAAACACTAGTCCAAAATGTACAGTGTATGGTAAACGTGGACCTTTCCCCTTACAATTACTATGAGGAAAATGACACATTTGGGGAATAAACTAGAACCAGCTGACTTTCCTGTCAAATTATGGTGTATAGATAGCTTTATCAAACGTCATTCCTTTGTCAGTTACACTGATATCATTTGGTAAAAATTGTATAGGAGCAACTCTTAAGACTCGTGGAATAACACACGTGTCCAGCACAAATTATGGGAACAAAGTTTACAAAACTACATTACTGCGGTCAAATGCAGCATCACGCCCACCTTTATTGTTCGGAACTCCCAAAATTACATACTAGTAGGGACTGGCCATTCGAAAGCCATAGTAACAGAAGAAAGAACTTGGGATGTTGTGACTTACAGACTATTGCCGATGAATTATAGCATCTTTTTTTATGTAGCGCCTTTGTTAAATGCAAATCATTGTAGTAGTCGATTGAGAACTATATATCAATGATCAAAATGTGTTCTAAGTAATTGTAGATATACATAATACTTTTAGGAATCAAAATTTGGACTTATTATTTGTGTGTTTGTTGTTTTACGCAACGCTCAGCAACATTTCACCTATATGACAGCTGTACGGAAAAAATCGAGTCTTGACCTGAAATAGTCAGGTGACTGACATCATGATATTAGCTGATGAGTACTGCCAATTGGTGGTGTCGAGAAAGCAAACTGATAAGATTAATTTTGTTTAAAATTGTTAAGGATATTGACACTTAAGAAACCTCAGATGTCATCTGTGTCACGTGTTGATTCCCAAGTTGAAACTAAAAAGTTAACTAGAAATCAGTCCTTCGAAGAATTAGCTGTGAAAACAACAAGTGTTTGCCACTGATGTGTCAATGTCCCCCGCCGCTAAAGAATGGAATATCTATATTTTCTACTTTATATTTTTGGGTCACATACAAGATGCCTGAAATGACTAGTGTCTGCATAATCACCCAATGTAGGCTGTCAACATACTTGATAACATTGGGTGCAATGTTTTATGAGATATCGCCTTTAAAAAGCGGTCAAAGTATCGTGGTGACCTTGATGATAAGGTCAAGGTCACCCAAATAAACTGGTGTCTGTGTAATACCCCAATGTAAACTGTCACCAAATTTGAAGACATTGGGTACAACAGTCCATGAGATACCGTGTTAAGAAGAGTTTGAAAAGTGTTCAAAGTGTCGTTGTGACCTTGAAAATAAGGTCAAGGTCACCTAAATAAACTGGTGTCTGCATAATCCCCAACTGTAGGCTGTCACCAAATTTGAAGACACTGGGTACAACAGTGCATGAGATATCGCGTTAACAACAGTTTGAAAAGTGGTCAGTGTCGTGGTGAGCTTGAAATTATGGTCAAGGTCACCCAAATCAACTGGTGTCTGCATAATCTCCCAATGTAGGCTGTCACCAAATTTGAAGACATTGGGTTCAATAGTTCATGAGATATCGCGTTAACAAGAATCGGGACGTACGGACGGACGCCGCTGCATACATAGTCCCCCGTTCCGGCGGGGGACAACAAAGACACGTGATAGAATTAACAATTGTATTCTAAAATGTATTAAATTCCCAGGCTTGAAGCAAGCCAGGTTTTTCGGGTAAGCCCGACAGGTTGCAAAGTTATATGCTAAGATAGAATTGATGGCTTTGCCCAAATTTCATTTTCTTATCAGACCTGAAGTGGTAATGCTTTGGTATCCAAGAATATTGTAGTCAATATTATTCAAAGAGGGATTACCATTTTGTACATTGTTCTGATAAAGTGTCTGTAGGTATTTTGGCAAGAATTAGAAGAAAAACAATCTAAAGCAAAAATCATGAGTAAGCCCGAACTTTTTTAATAATGGAAGCAACGCCCCTGGTTCAGTAATCAATACAAATCACTACAACGATGTCACTATTGCAGTACAAAATACATGTATTGTGACAGTACAGATTCAGGGTTAATATGCCAGGAGCAGTGATAAAAGCAATAAAGACAAGAAAGTGTAATACCAAATATAACATATGTTAAATAAAGACAAGGATAGTAACATTCACCTCTCCACAACACTAATCCAACCTGTACGTATAGGTTAATCACCCTTACAAGGTAGTTATTTAAATAAACCCTGCGAGGGCAGAGCAGAGTTTATTTAAATAACTACCGTAGTGAGGGTAATTAAAAGGCTTACACCCCGAGGGCATACTTATTTAATACGCATGTAATGTGTTAGGCATGATGAAGATTATCAAAATGAGTACAATTTTATTGTTTTTAAATAGAAATAATTGCCCTAGGGCAGTTATTCAGTTATGCTAATAAAACACTTCCAAGAACAATGGACATAACTTTCCCTAGTGGTTTAATTGCAGGCCTAGACAGGGTATATAATCATCGCATACAATGCTGGTCTTCCAGTAACCTCAGATGCAATAGAAACCTTCCCTTGTAAACATCTCTATGACAGATGATTCTGCAATGAGGTCTTTGTAGCCTCCAGTCGATCATTCTACAATACTCTGTGGATCAGAACCCCGTGAGGGCCTCTTGAAATCCATCTAATTGTCGACTGGTCTTAATATAGCACACCAATGCCCCTTACTGAAACTACAGGTAAAAATGCATAACATTTGAAACCAAGCTGGCAGCATCATAACAACTGGTTTTGTGCCAAAACTTGTAATTCTGTTCGTTTCGTAATGTAGCAAAAGACATGTTAAAACTGCTGTTAGTAGCTCGACTGACCAGCTCTGTAAAACCGACATCCATAAGGCGAAATTTCACAGAATTGTAAGCACAAGCATTTAGAGTAATGCCCCTTGGTGTCCCTCTCCTTCTCGTGACGTTGTCAACGTAATAAGGCACGCAGACGAGTTACCTGCCTAAACGGCGAGGAAGTGCTTTCCTCGTGAGTATGTGAAATGTTTTTTCTCCGTACATTTACCAACAATCATACATTTAATAGTTTGGGCCAAACAAGCCTAAAATCTAAGTCTGATTTTTCAAATCACATGGCCGGGAGGCAACAAGCTGCAATGTCTGAAAACAAAGACGCTATTATTTCTGTTCAATGCGGAACCAAAATATTTTCATTTCAGATTTTAATACCTTTGGTCCATAGAGTAAGGTGCCATTATATAATTTATAAATTAGGGCTAGGGGAAAGGGAAGTTAGGAGGTTCTATATTGCGTATTGTGGTGGGGTTGCTTATTAGGTTGAAATCTTGTTCAATCAATCAATCAATCTTTATTTCGTACTGAAGAGGCCACATGCCTATAGTACATACACATATAGAATGGGGAATTACATAAATAAATATATTTACATTATGCACATATTCTATCTTATTTTTTAAATTTTTTATATCTGCCGCTTTCAATCAACAAATCGTGAGATGAACATCGGAATCTTGCAAGTGATCGCCGAAATTTCTTTATATCAACACATGATAAGTATACTTCATTGAATACATCTAGTTAACTTTTGAATAGTAAAAACATTTACTTGACAACGATATTTTCTCACACCAAGTTTGAAGGTATATGTCTTTAAGTCTTATGGTTAACGACTGAATGAATGACGTATGTGATTCTACATATTGTGCCTTCAAAGCGTTTCCGAAGCCAATAGAGAATAAGAAGTTCTTTACATGAGATGTCCAATTTCTTTGTCCTTTTTCATCATACAATAACATCATATTATAACATTGTTTTCGGTAACCGATATGGAGGCATATTTAACAGTTTTAACCAATATTTGACAACTTTTATGCTTGTAAACAAGTGCATTGGATATCTGCCGCATTCACCGTAAACCACTGCATTAACTGTATTCAATTTAACACCAACATATTTCTTGCATGCGTACAAGTGTATTCTTTCTATTTGATGAAAGTCTACTAATCCCCAGATTTCTGCTCCATACGTCAAAATTCGGTTTATTTTTGCATCAAAAATCTTAAAAAAGGTTTTGTAACTAATATCTCCAAGTGTACTTATTATCTTCATAATATCGATAAGTGCCTTTTGCGCTTGGAGCGAAGGATACTTGACGTACATGGTCCAAGACAAACCATTGGTAAAATACAATCCCAAATATTTATAATAGCTAACACAGTCTAGATGTATACCCTTAAACAACCACTTTTCTTTTTAAGAAAGTTTACCTCCCTTTTTAAAGACTACGGTTTTTGTTTTCTCTCTATTTACTGTTAATTTCCATTTATCCCAGTAATGTTCAAGTTCATTTATTTGATTTTGGAGGCCACTAACGGTGTTTGAAAACAACACAACGTCGTCTGCAAACAACAGAAGGAAAATTTTAACTATTTCTGGATGAAGTTGTATGCCACTTGAACAATTGGTTTCGATTTGAACAGCAAGTTCATTGACGAAGAATGAAAACAGGAATGGACTAAGTATACATCCTTGCCTTACACCAAGTTGTAATTCGAACGTTTCCGAAAATTCTTGATTATTTTTAACACATGCCTTCACGTTCTCATACATATTAGACAAACGTTTACTCATTTTGTTACTGAGACCATGACATTGAAATAGAGACCAAGTTTGTTGCGTTTGACAGAATCAAAGGCTTTAGCAAAATCTACAAATAGGGCATATAATTTTCCTTCTTTTGAATTCAAATATCTTTGTATTATACTTTGTAAAATAAACATGCTGTCAACAGTGGTATATATCCATGTCTAATTCCAGCTTGGGATTCATTTATCTAATCCATTGTATCTCCCCAGCTTCCAAGTCTCTTATTAACTATAAAAGTGTGAAAATTTTACTAAAGATACTAAGTAATGTTATTCCTCTATACTTATTTGGGTTATTTGCATCACCATGTTTATGAATCGGAACAATGATACCAATCGTCCAACAGTGTGGGAAAGTACCATTTTCCAGTATAATATTAAATAGTAGTTCTAGGTATGGTGAGATAAGGTCGGACGAGTGTTTAAAGAATTCTGATATCATGCCATCAAATCCTGGTGATTTGTTTGATTTAAGATTGTCAGTACTTTCAAAGATCTCTTCTCTAGTGACTGGTGAATCAAGTATAGCTGCCGTAAGCTGAACCTGGTTCAGGTTGGTCTGCTCTGTATTGTCATGATAATTATGGTCATTTTTCTTATCTGGGCGGTTAAGGCAAAAATTGTGCACTTTGGGTTAAAAGCACCAAACTTGGCACACTTATATATTGAACCATTCCGAACATTTCTGGATATGGATCCACCTCAGCAGTGCCCCCTGGAGGCAGAAAATCCAAGATGGCCGCCATTTCGACTAAAATGCAATCGATGTTCCATATATCATAATTATCTTGTCAAATTTCGTATTTCATAGAGGATTAATTGGAACAGTGAGGTACATATTCCCAATTTATTACACAGCGCCACCTGGTGGTGATGAAAATCCAAGATGGCCACCAAAATATTCAGAAATTGCCTTGTTATACTGCTGTTATTTGTAAGTTATTACCTTTTGGTTTTGGATAAGTTGATGATATTTAGATATATTTAATATTGTGAAAAAGACATTTTAAATAGCAACAAATGAATGTATATATTTGTGCACTCTTGTGTATGATCTGTTGGTAGTATGCTTTATAATGTAAGAAATATTCCGGTTAGTATTTTACAAATGCAAAGTGTCAGAGAACAATTTAATGCAGATGCCTTTCAGTACTTATTTGCAAGTAAACGATTCTGTTGTATTATTAGTGAGTGAGTGAGTTTAGTTCTACGCCACACACAATATTCCAGCTATATGGCGGCGGTCTGTAAATAATCGAGTCTGGACCAGACAATCCAGTGATCAACAGCATGAGCATCGATCTGCGCAATTGGGAACCGATGACATTTGTCAACCATGTCAGCGAGACTGACCAACCGATCACGTTAGTCGCCTCTTACGACAAGCATGGGTTACTGAAGATCAATATTCTAACTCGGACCTTCATGGGTCTGTTTCCAGTGACTGATCATGAATATTGAAACTGTAGAAAGATGTATTGTACTGATATTCCTGGCCATATCTTAAACAAAGTAAGGTGGTTATTTAAAACGTACTTTCCTGATTTTAAGAAAAGAAACTATTTCTCTGTGATTGCGTAAATTTCATCAGAAGAATATAATACATGACCGAGGCTCACGCTGTTGGTCACTGGATTGTCTGGTCCAGACTTGATTATTTACAAACCGCCGCCATATAGCTGGAATATTGCTGAACGCGGTGTAAAACTAAACTCACTCACTGGAAACACTTTCCTTCACA
Source organism: Haliotis rubra (assembly GCF_003918875.1). Lineage (NCBI taxonomy): Eukaryota > Metazoa > Mollusca > Gastropoda > Lepetellida > Haliotidae > Haliotis > Haliotis rubra. Next base: position 306,215 of record NW_025767568.1, read on the forward strand.
ACTGCACAAAGCAGTGCACTTTGGACCAGCTTTGTAACATTTACAAAGGCCTGTGCAAAACTTCGTACAGGTGCAGTATGTCAGTTCATAACACTGTTCCTGTGCCTGACCTAGCGTTGTCTACTATGGTATCCATGTTTTACCACATGCCAACTTCCAACCCGAGTCTGCAGGACATGGCAGAGATGCACCTCACCTTCCTGTAATGTGTGTTGTTTTAGGGTTGCCTGTGTCTGTCTGGCTTTTGTCTGACTGATGTTCCAAGTCACACTAGTTCTGTCATATAAAAGAATGACAAACAGCTCAAGGAATTGCATTGCGTTGTCAGATACAATACAATACAGGTATCTGCTGGGGCATCTGCTAGTGGCAGGAATGCTTGGTGACTTCAGGATACAGATTCCAAGTATCCCAAGATGTTTTCATCGCAATTGGTGAAGGCATGCAATACTGACAATGCCTTTTATATCGATGGAAAGAGTTCCAATTTAATGTGCAGCTATATATCCTTTGTGTTTGCCTAGGCCAAATGGTATCCATACTCTAACGGTATCTGTTAAATGTTTGTTATCGTTATGACAACAACGTCTGTGTAAGCAGTACTAATCAGCACCTTTTTAGCGCACCACGTGAAGCAGCAGATATTGCAATACAAGACGAGTGTGGGCTTCTTCATGAACTCTTCTGTCAGCTGTTTCAGGAGAGGTTACAACTCTTGTCTCAAGGGTGCTGTAAATTTGTTTTCCTTCAAATTATGTTGAAGAAACCTGTTCAGAATGCAGTGCAAAAAGCTCATCTTTGCTCTCATTAACTGAGAAGAAGCTTTCTCAGTTACTTCACACAATTGATGCTTTGACTATTCTTCTTAGACCCTTGCCACCTTTTTCTATGGTGAATGCTTTAAGGCTGTACCTTAAGGTGTCCCAAAGTATATCCAGTCTGTCCTGGTGTTCAAGATACTGGAACATGTATGGCAGAAATACATTCTGGATATCGACTTGGAACATTATATGGATGTTCTGGGATGAAGCATCTGCACAATCATGGGGCCATCAAGTATCACTGCAGAAACTTCTGGAGTAGCATCTGGTGGCTCCGCCTGTATATGTTCAAGTTGTTCAAGAAGGTCTGTACGAGATCTAATTCCTCCCATCTTGGACAATAAAGGAGGCCATGGTTGATTTTCATGCTCGAAGAAAGTCCCCTTGTCTTGGTAGACATGATATGTACAATCTGGTAAACAGAGTGCACAGTCACCCTTAAGTGATGCACAATGAGATAGGAAGATGAAGAGTCTTCAGTCTTAAAAACAGTGGCAGCTTGCTTTCTTATTGGTTCCTTTATTGGTTTTGATCTGTCAATGAACCGTTCTTTTACAAAACTCTCATATTGAATTGAATTCTTGAATCATTCTAGACGCTTCTGGTCCTGAAACCACCCATCCTGATGGGTTTTCTGTCAGTCCAACTGCCCCTCCATCTCCTTTCACAAGAGCATTGATTTCTTCATGAGCCTGATCTAGTACCATGGCAGGGAATGGTCGTTTAGTTTTATATTCTACAAATCCACCAGAACAAAATGTGTGGTACAGTGCTGAGTGTTCCACTGATAAGGAAGACATGTTTCTGATGTGAACTGAAAGCGAATGTGCATAGATGACATGATCTAACATAAAGACCCATGGTATTACTCTGACAAGTAATTGCTACATACTTTGGGGAATCTGCTTTTCGAATTGCACCCACCAGGCACAATGTGCAAAGTTCAAGTTCAGGAACAAAGGACCAATACTGAGACTAGGATTGAGAAGCTGACTTTGCATCACACCAACTTCTAAAAGTAAAAAGGTCTTCTTTGTTTGGTTCTGTTTCCTGATAGTGAGCATATGCCTGTTGTAGTAGGAAGAGTGTAGCGGATGTGATCTGATGGACATGTCTTGTTCTAGCAAGGTGGGTACACTTGATGAAGGAATCAGCAAACCCAGCTACGCAAATTGCAGTTGTCCGTCAAATCCGAGGATCCTGAACGCAGCAATTTCAATACCCAATCCACCAAACCTGATATAAGGAAACTGGCATCACCATATGATTCCGGAAAATTCGACTGGATTGTTTTAGCTTTTGCATACAGGTAGATGACCTGGCTGTAACTGCTCAACAGCTTTCTTTGCTACATTCATTGAATGCTGTATCGTAGCAACAGAGTGTGCACATTCTAAAAACAGTGGCATAAGCGCAATTGTTGTTGGAGGGCCTGTTAGTGCATTGTATGCTGCCCATGAGAGATAAACATCATTATTACCTAGTTCTCATAATCAAGTATTGTGTTAACACAATGTTCATCTTGAGTAAAAGGTCATTTCAAAGGCGGCACATAATGATCCGTCTTGGTAAAACATAATGGAGGTACACTGGTATAGACGAACGGCAGCTGGACAATGATCTTCCTATTTCTTCCATCAGTTGAACTTTGTTTGATGTTCCCTCCCATTCAACCTTTGGGTGACTCATTAATGAAATATCCATCACAAGAATGCTCTCCAAAATGCATCGACTGCTACCAGCAGCCATCTTAGATTGTTCAAAGGAGAAAATTCCAATACTACTTGCAAAAGTGCTGATCTCATTTAAAAAGCCCATACACAGATGTGTATAAACAGAAACTATTTTAAAATCCATAGCTTAAAATCAATAAACATTGAGGAACATAATATCGTTGATCAATACTGTACAGTTAATTATTTTATAAATAACAAAACGTAATACTTTAAATGTACAAGGAAAATCATTTTGGTATTAATAGCTAGAACATTCAGTAACAAGGAATTTTTTAAATCATAAATTAAACTGATCTGAACAAATAATACTGACATTGTGTACAAACATTTGAAACATTCTGTAGAAATCTAAATTTGGCGGCCATCTTGGAATTTTATCATCACCAGGGGGCGCTACATGCTAGATGTAAATTACATACAACACTATGAAGACAATTCCTTAATAAAATACTGAATATGACAAGATAATTATGATACGTTGAGCATGGGCTGACATTGTTAGAGATTTCAGTCAAAGTGGCGGCCATCTTGGATTTTCGGCCACCAGGGGGCACTACTGAGGTGGATCCATATCCAGAAATGTTTAGAATTGTTCAATGTATCAGTGTGCCAAGTTTGGTGCTTTTAACCCAAAGTGCACAATTTTGACAAAATCCTGGCCTTAACCGCCCCACTAATCTACTATATGAACAGTACAAAAGAGCTGCCTAAAGTGTGCCAACCAATCATGTATCTGAATATGGTTTTGCCTTACTTGATGGTTATGTAAACATTTAAGTTCAGACCAGAAATGTTTGGAGTTAGATATGCTATTTTCTATTGTAATTCGTTTATCTCTAAAATAGTCAAGACGTTTTTTCTTGCAAAGTACATTATATTGGTTTCTTACGATGCAATATTGCTCAAATGAATGCTTGTCTTTATATTTCCGGAACTTTCGGTTTTTAGTTTTTCGCAATCTGAGTCAAACCAACTTTTCAAGTATGCTTTGGATTGACCAACTTTTTTTCTCATACAAGAAGCCGCTGAACAGATCGCATCTGTCATATATGCTATACTTTCATCTATACTAGTGAAAGAACAATCAACAGATTTATCTAGCAATTCCTGAACGTTTTCAGATAGCAAATTTTCCCTGAACTGTCCTGACTTATCATTATCCCAAGTAAACCTGTACGTACTTGCAGATCTTTTACCATGTTTATCAGCTTTTCTATTATGAAATCTTGTTTATATTGGCTGGATTTTGGAAGGTAACTATGCAATACTGTCATTCAGTTCCAGTCTGTTTAATGAATTTGAATCAAACAATCAATTCGTTTATGGAATTCCAATTATTTAACTTAACATAATTTCAGTGATCTTGCCACTTTCCCACTCCCGCTTTACTCAAGATCCTCCTCGGAGACGGCCACATGAGAGGAGGTACATGTCACTCCGCTAACCTCCTACTCCTGCAAGGTACTCTATGTCGGGTGGCGAGGAAGTTTGATGAAGTAAAACCATACAATGAATTGTGTCATATGTATCCTATGGAAAGCAGATTTCTTACAAAGCTTGAAACTACAGCTATAAAGAGCAGCTCTTGCCGACAGTGAGAAGTGATTCGAAAATATCAATCAGGCTTCAAATAGATGACGCTGAATTCGAGATGTTGGCTAGCAATGGCGATACCCACAAAATAACAAAGTCAAAAACTGTGTACACAATCAGGCGTACATCAGACTTTGGTCGTATATTAAGGGTGGGGTGGGACTACAGGATACTTAACGAAGCCGGGGACAACGTGTTCATAAAGTCGCAAACCGCGCGGGTTTACAAGAAAACACATACATATTGTTACATATTGTTTCCAGATCATGTGGAACCAATTTTCATGACCAAACCACAAGTCATGGTGCTTACATTTGTAAAGGTTGCCGGGAACAAAGGCATGTTCCAGCATCTCCTGAATGATGATGTATTATAAACTAAAGACAGTACGGCAGTTCAGATTATACAACTGTTCCCTCGTGTTTTATTTTAAGATTATATACATTGGTAGTTTTTGTTTGTGAAGTATTTGAGATACAGGTCTGTTTAAGCATGTGTTTCATGCTGTGTTCATATTGAGGCTAGAGTTTGGCTACTGTCTTGAGATAACATCATTGCTTCTGTCTTGAGAAGGAGATTATTTTCATAGATGACATACATTGGTAGTTTTTGTTTGTAAAAGCGTTTCCTCCGTTTCCTGTGAACATTTGTTAATACCGTTTTTTCTTGGGATACAATGTCAGAATGGTGGTTATATCTAAGTAAACTTTGTTTCAAATTGTTACAGAGAAAATTTGGTAAATATCTTTGACCTTAGATACTGTTAGAGTTTAAAATAGATCTTAAAGATAAGCTTGGTTTAACCTTCAGAGCTTCTGACAAAGATTTAAACAGTTTACGGAATGAATTGTTTAGGTTAAGGAAAGCTGGACTTTCTGCAAGAGTAAAAGGTGGTTTACAGTTTCAGAGGTATAAAGAATAATTGTCATCATCAAAGTTTTCTTGGTTTGTTATGATAGAAAAACATCGGTCTTTACAGAGTGTTGAAAACCTGAAGTCTGCTATCGCGGAAAAGGAAAATCAGTTGAAGACTGTTGAGGAAAAACTGTTGATTATGTTAAGAAAAGGGGCAAAGATGAATTGATCCTTCAAAAGAAATTGGAAACCAGTGAGAAGAAACCTGAACATTGTCAATCAGTTATTGCCAAGTATCATTCAACAAAGAAGAGAAAATCTCTGAAAGACTGTTTGGATTCGTACAACAGAAAGAAGCGGAAATGTGACGAAGATATAATAAAATCAGGAATCAGTGATTTAAAGGTTCAGGGATGTCGGGTTGTAGCTGTTACTGTAGAGAGAAACGGGAGGGAAGAAGTCATTTATACCCTGGAACAAGATCAAACTGAGGATACCAGTAGCATTACAGAGAGTGAAATTGATGTTTTAAACACATTAATATACATCCTTTAAAATATCTCAGAGAGCGTACCATGAGTTATCGATGCTCTTCCCAACCCTGCCCCACAGTTAAACCGATGTGATTTCTAAGATGACCTCCGCTTACACCATCACTGTCACTCCAGATGGGAAGGGTGTGCAGCAGTCTATTAGAGGAACACTAAAGCGTGTCTTCGCTCAGAACTTGTCCAAATACCCAAGTCTTTTTTCTGAAGACAGGGTGAAAATAAAAGTTTCAGGGGATGGAACAAGCGTAGGAAAGCGTATAACTGTTTTTAATTTTGCTTTCAATTTTGTGAGCGAGAGCTTTTCAATCCAAACTACGTATCCGTTGAGAATTTCTAGGATAAAGGAAACATACACCAAAATCAAAGCGACGTTAGCCGATCTTATAACAGAGGTACACGAACTGCATAACAGTGAGGGACGTAACATCAGAACTGAAATATTTCTGGGTGGAGACTATAAGTTTCTATTGACAGCTGTAGGAATCTCGTCGATCGCAGCTATGCATGTTTGTGTGTATTGTAAATGTAACAAGAAGCATATGAAGGACTTGAAACAAAACTGGCCTTTACAGGATGAAACCTGTGGAGCACGATTTGAGTATGCAACTGCTTCAGCAAGTAATGGACGCAAGAAAAAGCAGGAAAGTTACTCAGAAACTAACCAACTTATGTTCCCGTGCATTCCACCGTCCTATGTAGTGATAGATCATTTGCACCTTTTCCTTAGAGTCACAGATAAACTTGCAGAACTTAGAACGCTTGACAATATTGCACAGCAGAACACCTTTAAGTTCCTGGAAAAAAACAGAATTGAAGCATATTGCCTGGTTAGAAGACCATGTTTTGCAGCAGTGCGGGATTCCATTTGAACTTATCGTTAACAGCTCTAGACTCAAAACGACTTGAATTCAGAGACTTACAAGGCCCAGAGAAACTTACATGCCCTGACAAGTTCCAAACGGATTTATTGGTAGATGATTCTAATCGTGCATCTCAAATACAGAGTGTTTAGGATGTTGAGAACGCAGTCACCTTTGCCGGATGAGATTGCTGACAAGGCTTAGAAATAGTGTCAGGATTTTGTCGAAGTATACCAGTGTCGAGATATAACACCGTATATTCACACCTTTAGATACCATGTATCCGAACTGGTAAAACTTCATGGTAATATTATCAAGTTTAGCCAGCAGGGTTTGGAAAAATTCAATGACGTTGTTACAAAGCATTTCTTCTCAGGAACAAATCATAAAGGATTGCGGTCATGGCAACAGGTGATGGAAATGCATAATAGAGTTCAGCTGGATAATCAGCAGAGAACGAAACGGGCGTACAAAAAAGCCCGAATCTAATGATAATATTGACTGAACCAGACTTCTAAATAAACTCTAACTGTCAATGTTATGTTGAAAGGTCACATATTATCATAGCTGTAAAAGTAATTCACTTCAAAGTACTTCAAATCCATAACATGGAGGCTGAGAATGACATTTTCACTGAAATGTGCTTTTCGTTCTCATTGATTATCATTAAAGATATTTTTGTAAAATGAGGAGTCATTGTTTTATTTGTTTCGAAGCATTGATGATTTATCATGGGGTAATTAATTCACTCAACACCGGTACCAACAATTATTTTCAAATGGCAAATTACGTAGTTTTTTTCAAAGAATCTGCAACAAAAAACATAGTACCCTTCAAACATTATAGGAGAATCATATCCTCAATATGTTTATGATTGTCTACATTAGAAAGCAAGATATACTGAGTCAAAAAAGAAACTTCACATTCTTTCTTCAGGGCACTATAAAAGAACAAGAGATGGTAAGATGGTTAAATTGTTATTATTTCTTTGCTGAGATCTGTGTGATGTACTCGATACACTGACAGTGCCATAATCAGTTCCAGTAGGCTACACCGCCGTTCCAAAACATGGGTATACAGAATGTCAAGTCACAAGAATAAAAATGCGAAATTTCTCATTTCAATATCGTGTATGGCCGCCCCGCGCATTCACCACTGCCAAACACCGTCTCCTCATCGACTGCCTGATGCTTGTGAACACGTGGTTGGGGATTCTGCGCCATTGCTCTTGCAAGGCAGCGCAAAGTTCCTGCAAATTCTGAGGTTGGTTCCTAAGACCACGAAGCCTTCTCCCAAGTGCATCCCAAACGTGCTCTATTGGATTAAGGTCAGGGGACCTCGATGGCCAGTCCATGACGTTGATTCCAGCGTTTTGAAGGAAATTTCGTGTCAACATCGCGGTATGCGGCCGAGCATTATCATGCTGGAACTGTAGACCTGGGCCATGAGCCGCTATGAAAGGAACGAGTTCAGGGGTGAGCACCTGGTCGCGGTAAGCAGCAGCTGTGAGGTTTCCACGGATGACCAGAAGTCGGGAACAGTTGTTCCCACAGAAAGCACCCCACACTATGCAACTTCCGCCCCCGAATCTGTCGACTTCCAGTACACAACATTGGTCATACCGTTCACGACGTCGTCTCCAGACTCTATGCCTACCGTCCGCGAATCTGAGGGTAAACCTGGATTCATCGCTAAAGACGACTAGATTCCACTCTCTCTGGGTCCATCGGAGGTGACATTGGGCTCACAGCAGACGTTGACGTTGATGAAACGGCGTCAATATTGGCCCACGATATGGACGTCGAGAATGGAGATTGGCAGCCCGCAACCAATTTCGAATTGTCTGTGAGGACAGCCGACCTCTAAACATCTCAGCCCTGGTTCGTGTAGCGAATTTATCCCTTATGATGGAGAATTCAACACAGTCAAGCAGGACATGCTTGACCGTGGTTCTCTCATCACAAGGGGTACAAAACAGAGGATCTTCACCTTTCAATAGGTACTCATGAGTATATCTTGTGTGGCCAATACGACATCGTCGTATGATGCCCTCTTCAAATCTGGACTGACAACACAAGTACTTGTAACCGATATAGGGTTTTATTTCATGTAGTTTATTGATACCTTCTTGGGTGTCCCACTTCTTCTACATCAGATCACGGATGTAGGTTCTTATGCTAGCTTTGTAATCAGAGTATGGGATAAGAAGTGGTTTCACAGATTTGTTTAGTGCTGCCTCGGCAGCAAGATCAGCCATTGTGTTCCCAGAAATGCCAACATGGCTAGGTAACCAACAAAAGACAATGTCACACTGGCCAGTAGCAAGCTCATTATGCAATTCAATCATTTCTAATAAAAGTGGATCAATAAATGAATTGGAAACGACTTTCAACAAGTCGGGTGCCTTAAGGCATTTGGCTTTTAGATGTTTGATATGTGCCAGAATAGTTAAATGCGAGTCAAAGATTACACCAAGGAATTTAGCTTCCTTCACAACTTTGATGGGTATGCCATTTAATGATAATTCAGGATCTTTATGGGGTTTGTATTTCTTACAAAATGTGTACAATTGTTTTTGGATTTCGAAAATTTAAACCCGTTTTCCAGACACCACCTATGAATTTTGTTGAGACAAATTTGTAATTGTCTCTCAATAGTTCGCATGTTTTACCACTGCAAGAAATATTAAAATCATCCACGAAAAGGGATCTATCGATTGAATAACTTAAAACCTTTGAAAGACTATTTATTTTAATACTAAAGAGCGTGACAGACAAAATACAGCCTTGTGGGACACCCTGATACTGATTGTAATGATCTGACAGGGTAGAACCCACGCGAACTTGAAACTGTCTGTCCGTTATAAAGTTGGATATAGATTGAGGCAAACGGCCTCTCAAACCAAAATCGTGTAAATCTCTTACAATACCATGTTTCCATGTAGTGTCATATGGTTTTATTAAATCGAAAACATCGACACTGCATGTTGTTTTTGAATAATGGCATTTTTTACAAAGGATTCTAAATGCACTAAATGATCGATGGTACTTCTGTTTTTATGGAAACCACATTGAATGTCTGTTATAAGGTTATTAGTTTCCAAGTACCACACAAGTTGATAATTTATCACGCGTTCCATGGTCTTGCAAACGCAGCTAGTTAATGCGATCGGTCGATAATTCAAAGGATCAGTATAATCACGTCCAGGTTTAGGGATGGGTACAATAATAGCATCGCACCATGAAGAAGGAAATTGTCCAGAAGTCTAAATATCATCAAATATGTTTAGGAGGGTTTCTAAGCATGAATCCGGTAAGCGTTTCAGGAGCTGATAATGTATGTTATCAGCCCCTGTAGCCGTATCATGAGCTTGATCAAGAGCAGTTCATGAAGCTCATGAATAGAAAATATTTCATTATTATCTTCCCCGTTATCTGAATCGAAATTAATAGTTTTCTTTTCCTGTTGTTGTTTATATTTTTGAAATTGTGGGATATAATTTAATGAGAAAGAATGTTTGGCCAAAGTTTCTCCAAGTTTATTTGCTATATCAGATTTACTAGTTAATAATTCGTCTCCGTCTTTAAGAGCCCTCTTTTGAGAGCCGTTACCTTTTGTTTTCTGGATCATGTTCAATACCTTTGATATCGGCGTTCGCGAATTTATTTTTGACACACAGAAAGCACCCCACACTATGCAACTTCCGCCCCCGAATCTGTCGACTTCCTGTACACAACATTGGGCATACCGTTCACGACGTCGTCTCCAGACTCTATGCCTACCGTCTGCGAATCTGAGGGTAAACCTGGATTCATCACTAAAGACGACTAGATTCCACTCTCTCTGGGTCCATCGGAGGTGACGTTGGGCTCACAGCAGACGTTGACGTTGATGAAACGGCGTCAATATTGGCCCACGATATGGACGTCGAGAATGGAGATTGGCAGCCTGCAACCAATTTCGAATTGTCTGTGAGGACAGCCGACCTCTAAACATCTCAGCCCTGGTTCGTGTAGCCGGCAGAAATCTGTCACGTAGGTGACGTAGGACGATTTGACGGTCTTCTGCTCGTGACGTCACACGTGGACGACCCGACCTTGGGCGATCAGAAGTGGTGCCAGTTTGTTGTAGACGACCTCGCAAGTCATACACAGTACAACGGCTGCATCCCATTGCTCTTGCGACGTCAATAACTGATCTTCCCACTTGCAACATGCCAACGTCACGTTCACGTTGCACATTTGACAATCGTGGCATTTCAAGTACTGTTAGAACTGTGGTTTAAAAGTCTTTTTTCAATTCTTGAGGCCAATGCAAACACGTGCATATGAAGAAAACTTCGATGCGAAGATCACGTGATCGACTGCACGTGCAAAACCTGATTTGGCACTAACGTCATTTGCACGACGAATGGATGGGTTTGAGTGGGTTTTGCTAACGTTTTTCTAAAGTCGAAAAGATAGGGATACCATTTCGGATACATAGATGTATCATCAGAGAAAAATTATTCATTATTTTTCAATTATATTTTGTGAAGTTTCTGTTTTGACTCAGTATATTATGTAACAAGCGACAATGAGTATGAGTGCATTTGAAAGTTGTGAAAAAGCTGGACAGGCCTAATTTCAAAGTCCTAATTACTTACAAATAACACCAACAAAAATTGCGTAAACAATTTCCTGGTGTAGCATCTAAATTAACACTCATGTAATTGAATGTGATAGGTGATTTGACTGAAGCATTGAGATTATTTTTTAATTATAGTCATGAGCAGTGGATGAAGAAACGGATCCAAACACTTAATTTGACAAAATCTTTGATCTGGTTTGGCTTTTTAGGTAAGAACCCATTACTGAACCCATTACTGAACCAGAATTATTTACACTTGCTCTTTGAAAAAAACAATTCCAAAAGTTGATAATTACTTAAGGATATTGAAAGACATATTTACCTCTGAATCATTCATCTCCAGAAGAAATAATAATGTTGAAAGCTTTTTAGCCAAATGGTTTCCTCTCATCCCTGAATTTAACCCTGAATGACTATTAAACAAAAACATATCACTGATATTGATATTCAATGTACTTAGTGTACTATATCGCTATTGAGACGACTAGCTGCTATGTGCACATGTTCTTCTATATGCTTGTGTTCATCATGTTTTTGTACTCACATTGGGAACAATAAAAAAATAAAAAATTTATAGTCATGAAAGTCGAGCAAATTTCAATTGGGATATGTGACGTTCGTAAAATCAGGGGAGATAACTCTTTCACAAAGCCCTTATTTGGCCTTAGGCTGTTGACAGGGTCGGACGTGCTTGTCAGCCGCTCGCTGTAAAGGCCTGTGTTGGGCTAGAATTTGATATTCATTACTGCGTTTGGCTTATATTTCTGTATTATCATTAAGGTAAGTGATTGTAGGCTATCTAGGGTCAAATATTGGCTTACATGTCCTCAGTTTTCGCGCATTGTGTCCGCGTGAAATTTATCTGTATTGTTACGCTGAAGAAACCAAAGGTGGTATAATTACAGCCGATGAGAGAGAGCGAGTACGTGGAAAGATCTTAGTCGCGGGAACCGAATGGTTGTCGGAATCCCTCGACGCTTCCACTGTTGACAATGTTGTCGGGCAGTTGATTCCAGTCGGTGACAGTTCTTATGAAGAAAGATTCTCGGTAATGGTTGGTCGTGGAAGTTGGTGTTTGGAAGCCTCTATTGTTGTTGCACACATATCTGTTGATGATGTTGGTGGCGTCATGGTCTTTAAAGGTTGTAGCTTTGATGTTCCGCCCTGGTCTTCTCGGCTTCAGGTACTTGTCAGATGGAATAGCTGGTACTTAACCCTAAACCCTCAGCAATATTGTACATGTAGGCTAGTCGGATGTCTTGTCACCTCTTCTGGAGTGGTGGTAGGTCAAGGTTCCCAAGGATCTTCGTGATACTTCCTGCTTCTCTTGATGTGTAGTTGACGGACACAAATCTTGCTGCACAGTGCTGGATTGTCTCTAGCCGATTGATGTGTCCCTTCTGGTAGGACACATCCATACTCCAGTATTGGTCTTACCATGGATATGTAGGCTGTACGTTTACTGGATGGAGGGCATGTTCTGATGTTCTTTCTTAAGAAGCATAGTGTAGAGTTAGCTCTCTTGGCCACGTTGTCAATGTGGGGCCGGCCCAATTTGAGATCTTCTGACATTATTACTCCCAGGTATGGGTTCTGTGGCACCTTCTGGCACCTCTTCCAACGTGTAGTAGCGACTACTGCTGCCACGCATACTGATGGCATTTCTTGGTGTTGAACTTCATTCCCCACAAGTCAGCCAAAGAAGATAGATTTCCAAAGTCTTGTTGAAGAATGACATGGTTTGCTGGCTGCTGATGGTTAGATAAAGAAGACAGTAATCTACAAACAGTCGTGTCTGGGATGTTACGCTTGCTGGAAGGTCGTTAATGTGTCAGCGGAACAAGACTGGACCAAGGACAGTTCCTTGTGGAATGCCGGACTCTACTGGCACTTGAACAGTTGTCTCTCCATCAAGAACAACTTGCATGGTTCTCTGTGTCAGGAAGTGCTGAAGCCATTGGTGAACTGGGCCACGTATTCCATAGGTTGTCAACTTGTGGAGTAGTTTTGTATGGGGCACTGTATCAAAGGCTTTAGAAAAGTCGAGGATTACACAGTCGATCTGTTTGTTTTGGTCAAAAGATTGCAAGAAGTCATAGATGGTGACAATCAGTTGGGATTCACATGAATATCCGCTTCTGAAGTCGTGGTTAAGATCTGTCCGGATATTGTTGTTCTTTCATGATCTGAAAGTCCAGGGATTGACACAGATGACTTTACCAGGGTTGGATTGGTTGTGAATACAAGGTCTAGTATGTTGCCTTCTCTGGTAGGTGACTTGTGGATCTGTGTGAGGTTGTTTGCAGTTACATCAATGAGTGCCTGTTGTATGGTCTTCTCAGGGGCGTTGTTTGAAACTGTTTGCGTTTCCCAGTCTATAATGGGGCAGTTGAAGTCACCCGCCAAAATAACCTGCTTTTGTAGAGATGAGTCAAGTTCGTTTTATGTCAGATATGTTTCTATGTAGCATATAAAAGTTCCCAGTGTGGAGTTGTTTGTTTCTGTTCAATTTTATTTTTACCCACTCGACTTCACTGTTTCCGGCACCCGTGAAGAGCCACCTCCTCGTGGTGGGTGCTGGGTAACGCTAAGCGCTCTTCAACCCCCCGTTGTGGGCCCGGGGGTATATTTGGTCCACCAACCCGTTTGCCGTGGGTTGCACCCCTGTGTCGGTGGAGGACGGGAGTTTGGTGGTTGAGGGCACTGGTTCCAGGACCAGTGTTCCTCTGCCCAACACACCACTTCGCCCCTGTACTATTGCACCAAATTATGAGAATTATACAATGATGTGTTTAAAGTCTTGGCGATTTTTTGGAACTTCATGTATGTTTTTGCCTAGAGTCGTATGCCCAGAAGGGGGTGGCTCATGGGCCAATCTGGAGGAATCATTAATCTTTGAATTTTTCTGCTGGAGTATATCATCCGGGTATCCTTGGTGGGTGGGGAGCTCGGATGATGAAATCTCTACACTAACCATGGCTTATGAAACCCCCACCAAAAAACCCAAAACGTCCTCTTGAAAATGATCCTGATGATGATGACCTTAGACCGTCCAAATCAATTGACTTTTGGCCACGCTTTCTTGTGATTAAAACTGGCGACAAAACACCATTAAAGTTTAACCCTTTCGCGGTATTCAAGGTATCGCCGGCGAAGTTAAGAATATCAAACGGTTACGTTCAGGTGCGTTACTGGTTGAGTGCGGGAAACGGCAGCAATCAGCCAATCTGTTGAGCACTGAATCGTTCGTCGGCATTCCGGTCGCTGTCTCTGCTCACAAGACATTAAACACAACCAAAGGTATCATCAGAGATAGTGATCGATTGTTTTCTGACATGTGAGAACTTGACATCGTGACTGAAATGAAAGATCAAGGTGTACTCTACGTAAAACGCTTTTTCAACCCGTACAAACAATGAAACTGTTCAGACCAATACTTATCTGTTTTCCTTTTCGTCACCAACTGCTCCAAAATCTCTCAAGGCAGGTTACTGCAATATCAATGTTGACACCTACGTTCCTAATCCGCTCAGATGCTTTAAATGCCAGAAGTATGGCCATGGTGTAAATACTTTCACAGTGTCCGTTGTGTATGTTCACTGTGGTGAGAAGACACACACAACTGAAGATTGTACAAGTACCTTTAAAAAATACAACAACCGTTCAGGAGAACATTCATCTTTCTCAAAAGAGTGTCCGATTTGGGAAGAACATATGCAGATCAACAAGATCAAATATACCAAAAACATCAGGTTTTCTGGTGCCCAAAAAACTTGTCAAGAGCTCTGAACTTACAGAAAGTTATGCTTCAATAACCAAAACACCAACTGAATCAAGCCCTAAAGTAAATACATAATTCACAAGCTGTCAAACAAGCTGTCAAACAAACTTGATCCTGCTATATCATCCCAAACTACGGAATCACTTCCTAGTACGTCCGAAAAGCAGTCAGAGTCATCTGCTGATCATAAGTCATCCTCTCAATCACGTTCACAGTCTCAATCGTCATCTGATACTCAGCAAATTGTTAAAAGCAAAAATAAAGCGAAGCAGCTTCATGCTTAAAAAACCAAAAGGTCAGAGCACCAAAGGGTCGGAAAATAGAATTCAGCTTTTCAACAAATATGGATCTCTTGAGGCAATGGACGTATGTGAAAACGTCCATTCTAGGGCACATAGCTTGTCGCCCAACAAAATAGTGTGGGGCAGATCCCCCCAAAAGATAATGTCTTCCAATAATGTTGTACAGTGGAACTGCATAGGGTGAAGGAATAATTTCAATGATTTGCAGCCATTAGTCCAGGACTTCACACCATCAGCAATCTGTCATATTTAAGACATATTTATAACAGACGGATACATTTGACCTACGCCATTTCAATGCATACCATTCTTTGTCACCTGTGGGTGATCGGGCCACAGGGGAATCTTCGATCCTTATCAAACAGAATATTATCCATAGCCCTGTTATACTTAATACTGATCTTCAGGCGGTTGCCGTGCGACTAACATTACATGTTGCGCTCACATTATACTCTTTGTACATCTCACCGTCTTCAACTCTTCAGAAGACTGAACTTCAAAATCTATATGACCAACTCCCGAAACCTTGTATTATTATGAGAGATTTAAATGGCCACAACCCACTCTGGGGTGGTACAACTACATATCCTAAAGGTAAACTATTAGAAGAGTTCTGTTCAGATAACGATTTATGCATATATAATGACGGTTCTAACTCATATTTACATCCTGGCACAGGAACTTATTCACCTCTTGATTTATCAATTACAAACTCACACCTATTGAATGAATTTGAATGGTCAGTCCACAATGACCTCTGTGGAAGTGACCATTTTCCAACAATATTAAAACCTGTGAACCCATCTCATATTACCCCATCTTCAAGATGGAACTTTAATAAAGCTAAATGGAATTTATATCAAACCCTGTGTTGTAGCGGACTTAAACCTGAACTGTTTATAGATGTTCCTCATGCCATAAAGGATTTCTCTGATGAACTCAATAATATAACTGATGAGAGTATCCCAAAATCCTTTGCAATTCAACACATCCGAAAACTATGGTTCACCAATGAGTGCAAACAAGCTAGGAAGACACGGAAGAAGGCTGAGAATTATTTCCGTCGCAATCCTATGGTCCATTATTTGAATACATTCAAAATTTTAAATGCTAAGGCACTGCGTACCTTCAAGCAATGTAAACGTGAATCCTGGCGAAATTATGTGTCAACAATAAATTAATGAACGCCGATATCAAAGGTATGGAACATGATCCAGAAAATAAAAGGTAAGAGCTCTCAATCAAGCATTAAGCATCTTAAAGACGGAGACGAATTATTAACTAGTAAATCTGATATAGCAAATAAACTTGGAGAAACTTTGGCCAAACATTCTTCCTGATTAAATTATATCCCACAACTTCAAAAATATAAACAATAACAGGAAAAGAAAACTATCAATTTCGATTCAGATGACGGGGAAGATTATAATGAAATATTTTCTATTCATGATCTTCATGTACTGCTCTTGATCAAGCTCATTATACGGCTACAGGGGCTGATAACATACATTATCAGCTCCTGAAACACTTACCGGATTCATGCTTAGAAACCTTCTTAAACATATTTGATGATATTTAGACTTCTGGACAATTCCCTTCTTCATGGTGCGATGCTATTATTGTACCAATCTCTAAACCTGGACGTGATCATACTGATCCTTTGAATTATCGACCGATCTCATTAACTAGCTGCGTTTGCAAGACCATGGAATGCGTGATAAATAATCGACTTGTGTGGTACTTGGAAACTAATTACCTTATAACAGACATGCAATGTGGTTTCCGTAAAAACAGAAGTACCATCGATCAATTAGTGCGTTTAGAATCCTTTGTAAAAAATGCCATTATTCAAAAACAACATGCAGTGTCGATCTTTTCGATTTAATAAAAGTATATGATACTACATGGGAACATGGTATTTTTAGAGATTTACACGATTTTGGATTGAGAGGCCGTTTGCCTCAACTTATATCCAACTTTTTAACGGACAGACAGTTTCAAGTTCGCGTGGGTTCTACCCTGTCAGATCATTACAATCAGGATCAGGGTGTCCCACAAGGCTGTATTTTGTCTGTCACTCTCTTTAGTATTAAAATAAATAGTCTTTCAAAGGTTTTAAGTTATTCAATCGATAGATCCCTTTTCGTGGATGATTTTAATATTTCTTGCAGTGGTAAAACATGCGAACTATTGAGAGACAATTACAAATTTGTCTCAACAAAATTCATAGGTGGTGTCTGGAAAACGGGTTTAAATTTTCGAAATCCAAAACCAATTGTATACATTTTTGTAGGCAATACAAACCCCATAAGATCCTGAATTATCATTAAATGGCATACCCATCAAAGTTGTGAAGGAAGCTAAATTCCTTGGTGTAATCTTTGACTCGCATTTAACCTTTCTGGCACATATCAAACATCTAAAAGCCAAATGTTTTAAGGCACCCGACTTGTTGAAAGTCGTTTCCAATTCAAAGTCGGGAGGGGACCAACCACCCTCCTTCATTTGTATAGATCACTGGTCCGATCGAAACTTGATTACGGTTCTATCGTATATGGTGGAGCCTGTAAAAGCAACCTCAAACTACTTGATTCTATCCATCACCGGGGTCTAAGACTTTGTCTTGGGTCTTTCAGAACCTCTCCCATTGACAGTCTCTACATTGAGGCTGATGAGCCATCTTTAAAACTTCGCCGTATCAAATTGTCTTAACAATATATCACAAGGTTTTATTGTAATGAATCCAGTCCTGCTCACAACTGCGTTTTTAATGCTCTTTATGAGGATTTGTATAATAATTTTTTTTCACTTGTTCCACCTCTTGGGATAAGAATTCAACAATATATTTCTGCTGTTGGCATTGAGTTGGAGAATTGGAGAATATATTCCCGTCTTCTTTCTTCTCCTCCTTGGCAATTAGTGAGGCCACAAGTTGACCTAACACTGACAAAGGTTAAAAAATCAGAAACTAACGAATAACAATATAGACAAGAATATAATCAATTAAAAGGTAAATATAATACATACAAGTCCTTATTTACAGATGGATCCAAGGATGGTGGCGCAGTGGCTTGTGCCACTGTCATTGGATCCAGAACAATATTTTCTCGATTACCGGATAATAGTTTTATTTTCACAGCAAAAGCAAACGCCATATTAACACCTCTTCAATATATTAAAAAACGCCGTAAATATAAACAATACATAATGTTTTCCGATTCTCTTTCGTGTCTTCAGGCTATTAAAAATCTTTCTTGTAAACATCCACTTTTATTAGAAATTTTTGAATTGTATAATGAGCTTGCTACTGGCCAGTGCGACATCGTCTTTTGTTGGTTACCCAGCCATGTTGGCATTTCTGGGAATACACTGGCTGATCTTGCTGCCAAGGCAGCACTAAACAAATCTGTGACACCACTTCTTATCCCATACTCTGATTACAAAGCTAGCATTAAAGCCTACATCCGTGATCTGATGTAGAAGAAGTGGGTCACCCAAGAAGATATCATTAGATTACATGAAATAAAACCCTATATCGGTAACACTTACTTGGGTTGTCAGTCCAGATTTGAAGAGGTCATCATACGACGATGTCGTATTGGCCACACAAGATATACTCATGAGTACCTATTGAAAGGTGAAGATCCTCCGTTTTGTATCCCTTGTGATGAGAGAACCACGGTCAAGCATGTCCTGCTTGACTGTGTTGAATTCTCCATCTTAAGGGATATATATTTCAATATCTAAACAGTATTTTTTTATAAAGGACCTTTTTAATAAAGTTAATTACCTTTTAATCACTGAATTTTTAAAAGAGATAGATTTGATAAATGAATTTTGAGACGTAAGTACGTAAGTCCCAAAAACTTTCAAAGTAAAATTTCCACGTACCAGGTTTTTAAACGTAGTATTTTTGTTCTTTCAAATTTCGGCTAAATTATCCTGCAGTCGCCAGCGGCTGAAGGGGTGGTGTAAATCCAGCTAGGCTCCATGCAGGTAGCAAAAGTAATGTAAGTCCCCATGGTTCCTAGTATGGTGATCTACCTTGAGATGCTGGCGATCTATAGCCCGTGTTTTGTATTGTCTTCTTTAATTACACTGTTTTAGTTTTACATGCTAGTTTTATGTTCATATCCGTGATACTCTAGTATTTTTATTGTCCATTGTCGACAGGTTTAACTCTTCACAATGTTTTCATTTTTGTATTGTATAAATTGTTTTCGTCACGATATGGCTGAAATATTGCCGATGTGACGTTGAATATTAACTCATTCACTCACTCACTTCACTGAGTTTCCAATCATGTCCAGTTCTTCTTCAGATGTGATGTTATCTTTTACTAACGTGAAGATGCCTCCGCCAACTGAGCTTCTGTCATTGCTGTACATGTTGAATCCATCAGGGAAGATCTCGCTTGATTTGATGTGGTAGTGTGTGGGTGGTTTTCCGGGTTGTATCCCACGCAGCCATGACTCGGTCGCACAAACAATGTCTGGTTTGACATAGGAGTACAGCCAGGTCAGACCTTTCATCTAATACACGGAGATTTTGCTTTTCAGGTAGATCATAGATTGACTTTTGTTGTGATGTTTATGACCTTGATGAGCACGATGACGAGTGTGTTGATTTGGATTTGCTGTTTTGTTCCCTTGTGTTTCTACTGTGACTTGGATTGCTTGTCTTCTGTGGGCTGAACACATTCTCAGAGTGTATCGAGTCGATAGTTATATCTGTTAAGGGTTACAACATTCGAGTTCGTAGCTGTGAAAAGTGAAGCTATTACAGTTGATGCTGTCACATTTGCAGCAAAGCCAGCTGATGTGGGATCTGTTTAGTAGTTCAAAATCCTTTGAGCACATATCGACTCACGTCTTGTGGTACCAAACGCTGCAGTCATCACATGCGACTCCAGCACGAGACCATGCGACCGGGTGGTCACAGATACCACATTGGAAAATGTTCTTGATATTCACTGGGGGCTAAGTAGTAGTATTACTATGATTATTGTTACTCTTGGCTTTGGTTTGAGCAGTGGTTGGGAATATAGTTGTAGGAAATGACGGGGTTTAATCTCCTTCAGAATAATCTGTGTACAAGTCATGAGTCTTGTCGATGGTGCCGTACTGTTTGGGGAGTGTACATAAGAAAGAAAAGTCAAAAACATGCATAGAGCGAGTGCGTAATGCATAATGCAGAGTAGCCGACAGGCAAGCAGTATGGCCGTCGCTGTATGTTGACAGTCAGTGACAGCGTCCAATCTTGGGCTGTGTTCACCTATTCACCAGGTGTTTTCCATCAACTTGCTGCTGGATCTTAGCAGACGTGTGTTGGCAACAAATCACGACTTGTTTTGTGATTGTATGTTCAATAAGACCAGAGATTTTTCAGTTTGTAGCTCTCTGTAGTGAATTAGGGACCGATCACTCGCGCATGCGCACTCTCGCTCATCTTTTCATTTGGTCTTGGTCACAGAAATATTTGGGTATGGAGAGCGACACTGATTGGGATGGGGATGGCAATATTCATTCTACCTCATTTGAGGAAACCTCGACAGATGCTGAAGTTGCAGAGAATTACGTGTCAATGATTTCCAAACGTTTGAAACGAAAACATGAGAATGACCGAGTTGTAAATGATACGACTTCGTCATCACCTATCAAATTTGTTGTCATTCTGTTGATCCAAGAATACGTTTGACAAACTTGAGTCCAATTGCTTTGGTTCGGGATATCCATAAAAACACTGGCGATGTGTAGCATATGATAAAACTGGAAAAGGGAGATTTAGTGATACACTGCAGGTCTGCTGAGCAACTTAACCTTGCACTGAATGTAGCGTGTGTCTGTGACGTTCGTGTCAAGAGTTCTGTACCAAAGAGTCCTAGTGAATCTAAGGGAGTTATTTCCAATGTTGACACAGATGTAAATGAGGATGAGATAGTTGAGCAATTGAAAAGTCAAAAGGTTAAATGTGCCCAAAGACTTTTGCGTGGAAAAGAAAAGGAACTTACTACTTCCATTCTTGTTACTTTCTCAACCCGACATTTGCCTAAATGTGATAGGATGTTTTATCAGTCCTTTAGTGTGCGTCTGTATATCCCACCAGCTATTAGATTGCTACAATTGCCAGAAGTGTGGCCATGTTTCAACCCGATGTAAAAGTAAAAAGCCTGTATGTCCCAGGTGCAATGGTGAGCAAAAAGTAGAAAATTGTTCGGAAAAAGTATCGATGAGTGGCAATTGTGGTGGTACCCACAGTGCTGCCTACAAGGGATGTGAGAAATACAAGGAGGCAGTATATGTGCAAAGGGTACGACAAAAGAGTAAACTATCTTATGCTGAAGCAACTCGTATAGTCAAGTCCACTCCAACTCCATATTATGCAGCTACTGTAACCGCCGCTCAGAAATCACGATCTGTGTCGGTACAAGCCTCGCAATCAACAGTTGATACCTGTCCTGTTCCTCTTGCAGCTAGATCTGAGTCTAACCCTACCTGTATTTGTAAATGTCAGTCACGAGAGTCAGATTTAAACCAGAGTGTATCAAATCCATTTGTTACAGCTCAAGTCAGCTCTCCAGAGGTAGCCAATCCATTCCTTAGTACTTCTCCTCAAATCGTTTTAGCTTTCTTGTATGAGGTGATTTCAGGATGCTTTAATGCAACAACGAAAGAGGAACAGATGAATCGTCTTGTGTCGGCGGCAAAAATACATCTTCACATCGATGTTCCTGTTGAGTGAGGTACATGTTGAGATGAATGATGGATAAAGCTTTAGTATTCCTGACCATAATGCAATGGAATGCACAAAGTCTTATTGCATATGGGGATAATTTAAAGCACTTGCTATCAAATAGGTCACCACTGCCGGATATTATTTGTGTACAGGAAACTTGTCTTTGGCCAGAGAGTCATTTTAGAATTAATGGCTATCTTGGTCTCCGTCAGGACAGACTAACCAGCAATCCAAATACTGAAAATCCTCGGAGAGGTGGTTGTGCTTTATTTATTAAGACTGATTTGTCGTATCAGGTTCACGAATTACCAAATACAGCGTATGAGGCTAAATTCATTATGAGGAAGATAAAGCCATTACTATTGTTAGTGGAGGCCCATATTCTATATGTGAGGACTTTAACTGCCATAATATGTTTTGGGGAAGCAACAAGACGGATTATAATGGTCAGATTGTTGAACAATTGTTAGATGAAGCAGATCTTGTCCTTTTAAACGATGGTAAAATGACCCGCATGGATCTTGGCAAATGGACTTTTTCTCCTTTAGATCTATCAATGATATCATCACACATAGCCAGTAAGTGTAAGTGGGATGTATACTAGGCACATAAAGAAACTGTGCATACAAAAATTTAAAATCTAAATTTATCAAACCTGTGTAGACACGTAAGGATTTAAACTCAGAGATTAGTGATATGTATCCAACATGCATGCACGTGCCACGTTCCGTGGCGTCAGTGGGTTCGTCCTTGAGACGTGCAACACGTTGCACGTGCATTCCGGGAAAGAGAAACAGAGCGAATGAATGCCACACAATACTGGCACTTTGGAAAGCTCAACCCCTGCCTTGCGATCGTTCAAAAAATTAAACGGCTATTGAAACGCATAGCATGCCAAGGCTCACGTCTACACAACGTCATGAGGCCATTGGGATGGTCCATGGGGGAATGTCTCAACGACAAGCGGCTGCATATTTCCACTGCCACCGGAACACCATTTCTGCACTGGTGAGACGAATGTGGTGCCGAAATCATGTCCGCAGACACTTGTTTGGGTGGAGAAATGTTGTTTTTACAGATGAGTCCAGGTGCCTTGGAGAAGAATCGCTTTGGTGGTGGTTCCGTGATGATTTGGGGTGGAATAACAGCACACCAAAGAACTCCTTTGGTGATTGTTCAGGGCAACTTAACTGGTGTGGGCTACAGGGGTCACATTCTTCGACCTGTGGCAATTCCTTTTCTGCAACGTCATTGCCCTGGGTTAACATTCCAACAGGACAATGCCCGCCCTCATACGGCATGGGTTGCTATGGATTTCTTGCAACACCACAACGTTGACCTACTGCCTTGGCCTGCAAATACACCGGATCTCTCCCCGATAGAGCATGTTTGGGACGAGATGGATCGACGTCTACGCCGTCTTCCTCATCCGCCAGATAACGTCCTTGACCTTGCAACAGGACTTGAGAGAATCTGGCGTGACATCCCACAAGCCTTCCTTGCACGTTTGATAGGCTCTATGCGTCGTCGATGCACTGCTGTTCTCAATGCCGATGGTGGACATACCCGTTATTGAGCTTGTGACATGGTCGTTTGACCCCTGTCCCGCTTGTGGACTCTTGACGTCATTGTGATTGACTTTTCAATTGAAATTCTTCCGACTTGTAATTGTTTCATGATCCCCCCATTAAAACTTTATATGTACCTTTGACATTGTTATCGTACTTATCAACTGGGATAATATTTTGACAATGCACAGTTTCTTTATGTGGCTAGTATATTTGAGGAAGATGCGTTAGGTAGTGAGCATTTTCCTGTTTTTACTGAAATTCAGGCGTTTTATTATGTTATGCGAACTATGTACTTATATTTGTTAGATATGATTTCATCTATGGAATTCTGAAATGGCATTTAGTGAAAATTGTTTACATTTGACTTCGATATTGTGTAGACTACATTCACCGACAGTGCTCACGTGCATTTAGTGATCATGTGACTTTATATGTGACGTGAAGAAGGAAAATGGCGTAAGTAACACAGTGTAAACAAAAGATATTTCACTGACCGGTGTTGAAGTGTTTTTTATGTTATGTGAATTATATACGTACATTTGTTAGATATGATTTCATTTATGAAATTCTCCTGAAGTTGGTATTTACTGAAAAAGGAGTGGAGAGTATGTAGCTTCTTCAGGGGCGAAGGGGTAGTCTAGTGGTTAAAGCGTTGGCTCGTCACACCGAAGACCCGGGTTCGAATCCCCACATGGTTACAATGAGTGAAGCCCATTTCTGGTGTCCCCCGTCGTGATATTGCTGGAATATTGCTAAAAGCGGCGTAAAACCAAACTCAGTCAGTCAGTCAGTAGTTCTCAAATGGTACACATAAAAATCCCAGCAGTAATATTATGTACAGGGTAGAAAATAAGCATTATGCAGTGTATAAGAAAAATATCTGCATATCTATACATCTTACTATAGACATAATATATAATATAGTACATGACTGAAATGGAAGGTAATAAAAAGTTCAAGATTTTATCTATGAACCGTAAGGGATGAAACAATGCACTTAAGAGAAAAAAGGTTTTCCGGTTTCTAAGGAAGAAGAAGGCCCAAATATTCTGTTTACAGGATGTCCACTTTACCAGAGATCAGGAACAATTGATAAAACAGCAATGGGGCTATAAAGAATGTTATATTAGCACTTACAAAAGCAATGCAAGAGGGACAGCTATCTTGTTTAATGATAACTTTGAAGTTTCAGTCTTAAATACTACATATGATAATAAAGAAGGAAACTTTGTGGGGTTAAATATGAAAATAAATGAATTTATTTATACTCTGTTCAATGTATATGGCCCTAATCAGGACAAACCTGAATTCTACAAACATGTGAAGGAAAAGGCAGTAGAGCTAGCAAATAAGAATGACACTGAGAAATGTATTTTTTGCGATGATTGGAATTTAGTCATGGATAGCGATATGGATACATATAATTATAAACACATCAATAATCCTGGGGCTCGGAAAGAAGTATTAGAAATTGTAGATATAATGAATTTCAAGGATCCCTGGAGGGAAATGCACCCGAGTAGTCTAAGATTTACCTGGCGACAACCCACACCTATTAAACAAGCACGTCTTGATTTATTTTTAGTTTTTTTCCACAATATAATGAACGCAGTTCACGAAACGGATATAATTCCTAGTATATGTACAGGTCACTCAATTATATCCATAACATTAACAACAACAGAGTTAAGCAGGGGGAAAGGGTTTTGGAAATTTATACAATAGGTAATGTAATAAATCTCTATAAAACGCCAGATTGAAACTTCGACGTGAAGTTTTGTGTAATTCAGTAAAATTACACAAAACATCACGTCGGAGTTTCAATCTGGACTGATTACCAGGGTCAGCATAATATTCACGTTTGCATATATTTTAGAGTGCGTTTCCTCAGGTTTCCACCAATGTATAACATGCATAGATATGACAAAGTAGAAGGCCTCCAAAATGCAATGGCGCGGGCGACTTCCACCGGAGGCTGGGTGGAACAAACTTCTTCCACCGGGACCTACGTGGAAGAAAAACACACAGCTTAAAATCACAGAAACCTTAATTGCTCGGCTATAAATTTGCATAAAACAAACAGAAACATTCTCCGTGCAGCTCCAGGACACAGCTATCCAACGACACCCAGCATGCGCGTGTAAGGCGATTTATGCAGCTCCCAAGGGAGCCGTGCTGAAATAGGTGATACAGTCTGGGAGGCCATGTTCGTCCCGATGCTCCTCACATTATTGTTATATATACATGTATATTCATAAATATGCATCTACATGGTATTATTTTAATTTATCGGGGTTTTTACTTTGCACAATGTGACGCAAATGGACACACCATTTTGATATTCTGTGAGGCTTTAGATTTTCCATATCCCTGAGAAGTTCTGCCTGCGCCTATTATGGAATTCATTCATCACGTGATTGGCGATGTCGTAATGCAGCGCGCTAATTTATCAAAGTAGTGACTCGTGTACATACATATTGGACTACACAACAACCGACAGGTACAGTTTATTTCTCCGCGTCTTTTCAGAAGCCTAAAATCTGCAAAGCTACCCAAGATTTGTCAAACATTTATGAAATAGAGGGTAGTTCGGCTCATCGTGTCTTTGGACGTAAACACATTCATATACAAATTATTTTTCTTTGGACAGAATGTTTTTTTTCAATAACTGCTGAGGATGGAGCAAATGCTTTTAGTATGTTAGTTTGATAGCCTGGATTTCTTGCGGAAACGGGGAGAATGAACATCTTAACCGAGAAACCATAGCGAGTATGTTCCGCCCAAGGCCAGACATGCTCACTTCGTCAGGAACTGTTTATATAAACCTACAACCCAGTTATCATGAAGAATTTAAAAGAATGTGTATGATACTTTGGATGGGAGACACGACGACACAAAACCTTATTGCCAGTTACTGATAAGAGTATTACCGACAGCCGACATGTAGGTGGAACAGTCCTGAGTGCGACGTTAAACAATACATACACAAATCGATACCGATGGTGTGATACTGAATATGGAGTGTCGTCAGTGTCATTGTTACTGGACAAACGCTGCGATACTTATTGCCTCATTTTTGTGGTTACTGGATGAATACTCCGATACAGAGGGTCGTAAGTGTCAAATTTGTGGTTACTGGATGAAGACTCCGATGCAGAGTGTCGTCAGAGTTATGGTTACTGGATGAAAACTCCGATACTTATTGCCCCATATGTGTGGTTACTGGATGAAGACTCCGATGCAGAGTGTCTTCAGTGCCATGGTCACTGAATGAAGACTCCGATACTTATTGCCCCATATTCGTGGTTACTGGATGAAGACTCAGATACTTATTGCCCCATATTCGTGGTTACTGGATAAAGACTCCGATACTTTTTGCCCCATATTTGTGGTTACTGGATGAACACTCCGATGCATAGTGTCGTCAGAGTCATGGTTACTGGATGAAGACTTCGATACTTATTGCCTCGTATTTGGGGTTACTGGATGAAGACTCCGATACAGAGGGTCGTAAGTGTCATGGTTACTGGATGAATACTCCGATACTTATTGCCCTATATTTGTGGTTACTGGATGAAGACTCCGATACGAGAGTTGTCAGTGTCATGTTTACTGGATGAAGACTCCGATACAGAGGGTCGTAAGTGTCATGGTTACTGGATGAAGACTCCGAAACGAGAGTCGTCAGTGTCATGTTTACTGGATGAAGACTCCGATACAGAGCGTCGTCAGTTTCATGGTGACTGGATGAAGACCCTGATACAGAGCGTCGTCTGTTTCATGCTTATGGGAGGAAGACTCCGATACAGAGCGTCGTATCGGAGTCATGGTTACTGGATGAAGGCTCCGATAAAGAGCGTTGTCAGTTTCATGGTGACTGGATGAAGACTCCGATACAGAGCGTCGACAGTTTTATGGTTACTTGATGAAGACTCTGATACAGTGTCGTCAGTTTCATGGTTGCTGGATGAAGACTCCGATATAGAGCGTCATCAGTTTCATGGTTACTGGATGAAGACTCTGATACAGAGGGTCGTCTGTTTCATGCTTATGGGATGAAGACTCTGATACAGAGTGTCGTCTGTTTCATGCTTATGGGATGAAGACTCCGATACAGAGCGTCGTATCGGAGTCATGGTTACTGGATAAAGGCTCCGATAAAGAGCGTCGACAGTTTTATAGTTACTTGATGAAGACTCTGATACAGTGTCGTCAGTTTCATGGTTGCTGGATGAAGACTCCGATACAGAGTGTCATCAGTGTCATGGTGACTGGATGAAGACTCCGATACGAGAGTCGTCAGTGTCATGTTTACTGGATGAAGACTCCGATACAGAGGGTCGTAAGTGTTATGGTTACTGTATGACGTTAAACAATAAATACACAAATCGATACCGACGATGTGATACTGAATATGAGACTTTATATTGTTGTCTGGAAGACGCAAACCAGTCATCAACATTGTGAGCAGAGGGGTACGATGACACTCAAACAAGACCACGAGATACATGAAGTAATGCGTCATACGGATATTTTGCCTCCGACATCTACAACAGCATTGGCTGGACATTGCGAATAACAGACAATGAAGTTTTTGTTTGAACCGACATCAAGCCACGTTAGAGTCTCCTTTCTTTGTTATTTAACTGAGCAGTATCCCATGACTTCGTTTCGACAAACGTTGGAGAACCGTGATGCTACATTGGAGAGCAAGTGTGTACCGACATCGCCGAGATCGTCTTGCCGCAAACCCTATACAGGAATTCAGCAGATGTGTCTGGAGCAATGGAATGACACGAGGGCGGTATTCTTCTACTCCAGTACATGTGATCTGGTGCATGTTCCTGGACAAACAGTGTACTTGTTGCCCCGAGGTCCCCGGCATCGCCAGGTTCAACCTAATAGATCACTTGCGGGACAACTTCGACAAGGACATCCTGAACAAATGACACATGTACTGCAAGCCGTGTGGGCTGACAATCCCCAGTGTGTCATCCGTACTCTCATTTCGTCCATGGCAGGAGGTGCCAGGCAGTACAAGACGCCAGTGGTTGACACGCGAGATATTAGTTTTCCTGACCTACACCTATAACATTTCCCGTGTAATGTCTCAATGTTTGAGGCCTGTCCGCTCTCATCCTGTCGGTGAGAAGGTGTTCAGATGAGTAGTAACTGTGTCTTAATGATAGGCGTATCGTGGTCCACATGTTTTTGAAACACGTGTCCCTTGAGTACCATTATCTTGAGCAATTCTCCCTTAACCGTGTGTGACATTTTTTGTCTGGTACAAACGTAAGTACTCAATCTCATGCATGTTGTCAATGTTCTCAATACGTCGTCATTCCACATTCAGAGCCGTTCATCTCTAGCTAAAGGTCGGACATGTTAATCCAGATTATCCCAGGGAGTAGGTCAGTCAGTTGGGGTAAACAGTATCAAAGATAGATCATGGTGTGGGGGGAAAACACGAAATGATGGTGGTCTCATACGTTTATCACTTTAGTGAAACTCGGGTCTGGTACAGGCAAACCTGGAAACATAAGGCGAAGGTGACTCGAACCGGTCTCATGCGGGTGCAACCTACAACCATCCGTGCCCCCAATCAACCCAGTGATGACAATGTGCGGTAAGTGTTAGGAGAAGTTGTAACACCTTGATTTGTTATCCACCTGGGCCAGTTCAGCCTCCGAGATGGCTCTATCAGGGACTGTTTACGATATAGTCTGTAGGCTCTGCCTTCAGACACAAGGTTTCATAGTGAAGGCTCCGAGATACAGTCTGTCCTCAGCCTCGTGGTTACTGGATGAAGACTCCGATACAGAGTGTCCTCAGTGGCATGGTAACTGGATGAAGACTCCGATACAGAGCGTCATCAGTTTCATGGTTACTGGATGAAGACTCCGATACAGAGCGTCGTCAGTTTCATGGTTATGGGATGAAGACTCTGATACAGAGTGTCGTCTGTTTCATGCTTATGGGATGAAGACTCCGATACAGAGCGTCGTATCGGAGTCATGGTTACTGGATGAAGACTCTGATACAGTTTTGTCACTTTCATGGTTACTGGATGAAGACTCCGATACAGAGTGTCATCAGTTTCATGGTTACTGGATGAAGACTCCGATACAGAGCGTCGTCAGTTTCATGGTTACTGGATGAAGACTCTGATACAGAGTGTCGTCTGTTTCATGCTTATGGGATGAAGACTCCGATACAGAGCGTCGTATCGGAGTCATGGTTACTGGATGAAGACTCTGATACAGAGTTTTGTCACTTTCATGGTTACTGGATGAAGACTCCAATACAGAGTGTCATCAGTTTCATGGTTACTGGATGAAGACTCCAATACAGAGGGTCGTCAGTTTCATGGTTACTGGATGAAGACTCCGATACAGAGCGTCGTCAGTTTCATGGTGACTGGATGAAGACCCTGATACAGAGCGTCGTCTGTTTCATGCTTATGGGATGAAGACTCCGATACAGAGCGTCGTATCGGAGTCATGGTTACTGGATGAAGACTCTGATACAGAGTTTTGTCACTTTCATGGTTACTGGATGAAGACTGCGATACAGAGTGTCATCAGTTTCATGGTTACTGGATGAAGACTCCAATACAGAGGGTCGTCAGTTTCATGGTTACTGGATGAAGACTCCGATACAGAGTGTCGTCAGTTTCATGGTGACTGGATGAAGACCCTGATAAAGAGCGTCGTCTGTTTCATGCTTATGGGATGAAGACTCCGATACAGAGCGTCGTATCGGAGTCATGGTTACTGAATGAAGGCTCCGATAAAGAGCGTCATCAGTTTCATGGTTGCTGGATGAGGACTCCGATATAGAGCGTCATCAGTTTCATGGTTACTGGATGAAGACTCTGATACGAGAGTGTCGTCTGTGTCATGCTTATGGAATGAAGACTCTGATACAGAGTGTCGTCTGTTTCATGCTTATGGGATGAAGACTCCGATACAGCGCGTCGTATCGGAGTCATGGTTACTGGATGAAGGCTCCGATAAAGAGCGTCATCAGTTTCATGGTTACTGGATGCAGACTCCGATACAGAGCGTCGACAGTTTTATGGTTACTTGATGAAGACTCTGATACAGAGTGTCGTCAGTTTCATGGTTGCTGGATGAAGACTCCGATACAGAGCGTCATCAGTTTCATGGTTACTGGATGAAGACTCCGATACAGAGGGTCGTCAGTTTCATGGTTACTGGAAGAAGACTCTGATACAGAGCGTTGTCTGTTTCATGCTTGCGAGATGAAGACTCTGATACGACGCTCTGTATCAGAGTCATGGTCACTGGATGAAAAATCCGATTCAGAGCGTCGTATTGGAGTCATGGTTACTGCATGAAGACTCCAATAAAGGGCGTCATCAGTTTCATGGTTACTGCATGAAGACTATGATACAGAGCATCATCAGCTTTATGGTTACTGGATGAAGACTCCGATACAGAGCCCCGTATCGGAATCATGGTTACTGGATGAAGACTCTGATACAGAGTTTTGTCACTTTCATGGTTACTGGATGAAGAATCCGATACAGAGTGTCATCAGTTTCATGGTTACTGGATGAAGACTCCGATACATACCGTCGTTAGTTTCATGGTTATGGGATGAAGACTCTGATACAGAGTTTCGTCTGTTTCATGCTTATGGGATGAAGACTCCGATACAGAGCGTCGTATCGGAGTCATGGTTACTGGATGAAGACTCTGATACAGAGTTTTGTCACTTTCATGGTTACTGGATGAAGACTCCGATACAGAGTGTCATCAGTTTCATGGTTACTGGATGAAGACTCCGATACAGACCGTCGTCAGTTTCATGGTTACTGGATGACGACCCTGATACAGAGCGTCGTCTGTTTCATGGTTATGGGATGAAGACTCCAATAGAGAGCGTCGTATCGGAGTCATGGTTACTGGATGAAGGCTCCGATAAAGAGCGTCATCAGTTTCATGGTTACTGGATGAAGACTCCGATACAGAGCATCGACAGTTTTATGGTTACTTGATGAAGACTCTGATACAGTGTCGTCAGTTTCATGGTTGCTGGATGAAGACTCCGATAAAGAGCGTCATCAGTTTCATGGTTACTGGATGAAGACTCCGATACAGAGCATCGACAGTTTTATGGTTACTTGATGAAGACTCTGATACAGTGTCGTCAGTTTCATGGTTACTTCATGAAGACTCGGATGCAGAGAGTCGGTTTTATGGTTATTGGTTGAAGACTCCGATACAAAGTGGCGTATCAGAGTCATGGTTACTGGATGAAGACTCCGATAAAGAGCGTCGTCTGTTTCATGTTTATGGGATGAAGACTCCGATACAGAGCGTCGTATCGGAGTCATGGTTACTGGATGAAGACTCTGATACAGGGTTTTGTCACTTTCATGGTTACTGGATGAAGACTCCGATACAGAGGGTCGTCAGTTTCATGGTTACTGGATGAAGACTCCGATACAGAGCGTCGTCAGTTTCATTGTTACTTCATGAAGACTCGGATGCAGAGAGTCGGTTTTATGGTTATTGGTTGAAGACTCCGATACAAAGTGGCGTATCAGAGTCATGGTTACTGGATGAAGACTCCGATAAAGAGCGTCGTCTGTTTCATGTTTATGGGATGAAGACTCCGATACAGAGCGTCGTATCGGATTCATGGTTACTGGATGAAGACTCTGATACAGGGTTTTGTCACTTTCATGGTTACTGGATGAAGACTCCGATACAGAGGTTCGTCAGTTTCATGGTTACTGGATGAAGACTCCGATACAGAGCGTCGTCAGTTTCATTGTTACTGGATGAAGACTCTGATACAGAGCGTCATCTGTTTCATGCTTATGGGATGAAGACTCCGATACAGAGCGTCGTATCGGAGTCATGGTTACTGGATGAAGACTCTGATACAGAGTTTTGTCACTTTCATGGTTACTGGATGAAGACTCCGATACAGAGTGTCATCAGTTTCATGGTTACTGGATGAAGACTCCAATACAGAGGGTCGTCAGTTTCATGGTTACTGGATGAAGACTCCGATACAGAGCGTCGTCAGTTTCATGGTGACTGGATGAAGACCCTGATACAGAGCGTCGTCTGTTTCATGCTTATGGGATGAAGACTCCGATACAGAGCGTCGTATCGGAGTCATGGTTACTGGATGAAGGCTCCGATAAAGAGCGTCATCAGTTTCATGGTTGCTGGATGAGGACTCCGATATAGAGCGTCATCAGTTTCATGGTTACTGGATGAAGACTCTGATACAGAGTGTCGTCTGTTTCATGCTTATGGAATGAAGACTCTGATACAGAGTGTCGTCTGTTTCATGCTTATGGGATGAAGACTCCGATACAGAGCGTCGTATCGGAGTCATGGTTACTGGATGAAGGCTCCGATAAAGAGCGTCATCAGTTTCATGGTTACTGGATGCAGACTCCGATACAGAGCGTCGACAGTTTTATGGTTACTTGATGAAGACTCTGATACAGAGCGTCGTCAGTTTCATGGTTGCTGGATGAAGACTCCGATACAGAGTGTCATCAGTTTCATGGTTACTGGATGAAGACTCCGATACAGAGGGTCGTCAGTTTCATGGTTACTGGAAGAAGACTCTGATACAGAGCGTTGTCTGTTTCATGCTTGCGAGATGAAGACTCTGATACGACGCTCTGTATCAGAGTCATGGTCACTGGATGAAAAATCCGATTCAGAGCGTCGTATTGGAGTCATGGTTACTGCATGAAGACTCCAATAAAGGGCGTCATCTGTTTCATGGTTACTGCATGAAGACTATGATACAGAGCATCATCAGCTTTATGGTTACTGGATGAAGACTCCGATACAGAGCCCCGTATCGGAATCATGGTTAGTGGATGAAGACTCCGATACAGAGTGGCATCAGTTTCATGGTTACTGGATGAAGACTCCGATATAGAGCGTCATCAGTTTCATGGTTACTGGATGAAGACTCCGATACAGAGCATCATCAGTTTCATGGGTACTGGATGAAGACTCGGATACAGAGAGTCGGTTTTATTGTTACTGGTTGAAGACTCCGATATAAAGCGACGTATCTGAGTCATGGTTACTGGATGAAGACTCCGATACAGAGAGTCATCAGTTTAATGGTTACTGGATGAAGACTCCGATACAGAGGGTCGTCAGTTTCATGGTTACTGGATGAAGACTCCGATACAGAACGTCGTCAGTTTCATGGTGACTGGATGAAGACTCCGATACAGAGCGTCGACAGTTTCATGGTTACTGGATGAAGACTGTGATACAGTGCATCATCAGTTTCATGGTTACTGGATGAAGACTCCGATACAGAGCGCCGTATCGGAGTCATGGTTACTGGATGAAGACTCCGATATAGAGCGTCATCAGTTTCATGGTTACTGGATGAAGTCTCCGATACAGAGCATCATCAGTTACATGGTTACTGGATGAAGACTCCGATACAGAGTGCCGTCTCGTAGTCATGGTTACTCGATGAAGACTCCGATAAAGAGCGTCATCAGTTTCATGTTTAATGGATGAAAACCTCGATACGACAGTCGTCAGTTTCATGGTTACTGGATGAAGACTTCGATACAGAGCATCGTCAGTTTCATGGTTACTGGATGAAGACTCCGATACAGAGCATCATCCGTTTCATGGTTACTGGATGAAGACTGCAATACAGAGTGTCGTCAGTGTCATGGTTACTGGATGAAGACTGCGATACTAAGTGTCGTCAGTGTCATGCTTACTAGATGAAGACTCCGATACAGAACGTCATCAGTTTCATGGTTACTGGATGAAGACTTCGATACAGAGTTTCGTCACTTTCATGGTTACTGGATGAAGACTCCGATACAGAGGGTCGTCAGTTTCATGGTTACTGAATGAAGACTCCGATACAGCGCGTCGTCAGTTTCATGGTTACTGGATGAAGACCCCGATACAGAGGGTCGTCAGTTTCATGGGTACTGGATGAACACTCCGAGATTTATTGTCCCAGATTTGTGGTTACTGGATGGAGTCTTGGTCTGGCATGTCTGCATGCGTATTCCTATGTCAGCATTGGGGAATAGTCGAAGCTCCGATCCATACTGTATCTTCATGTTTGAGTGGCATTTTAGATGTTGGGACGTACGATATTGAATAAACTTTATGGATAACAATTTCTTTATTTCGTGAGTGCGACGTTTTGATACATATTGTACCGTTGTCAAGCAAGGATGATGCTTGAAGAGGAGGAGATGTATATATACTGAATGTAACACAGAAAACAACATTATGTTGGATTATGTTGTTTCTCTGTTACATTCAGTATATATTCATCTCCCCCTCTTCTGGATCATTCCTGCTTGACAACGGTACAAGAATCACAAGGCACAATGGTGTTTATGATTAAGGGAAAGATTTCATGGCTTTTTATACAATTTAATGATTATTAACAAGGAGGTGTGGAATATGCATACTCTTGTCAGGTGAGCTACCTATCCCCTAGGCTGGTAGTTTCACCTGTTTTCCTTGTCAGTCCTTAAGGCGCGGATGTTTCTGGAAGCGTCTTTAAAATATAGCCATGTACCTCGTAATGAATGCTTCCTGTATCGAACACGCTAACCCAAGAGACATACCAGTCCTGATCATCTGCTTAATCAGGCGAATGGCGCCAAGGACGCGAAAAACCGCATGAGAGGGCCACCAAGATAAAACAGTCTTGACACCAGATAATTCAATGTGAGTTGAGCTGGTACTTACAATTGTGTCGCCGTGAGTTGGATGAAAAGGCAGGAAAAAATAACACAGGTCGATAGTGAGAAGGTGCATTGAGTGCGTGAATAGCGTGTCTGCCAGGAAGGTTGGTGGACCAGTAGATGGAGCGTCTGCCAGGAGCGCAGAAAGTCGGCGGTTCGATCCACTGACCGTGTCATGCCAGGATACGCTAACTGCCGTGCTAGCCTGGCGACAGTCATCAAGGGGACGAAGGAAAGATAGATCGGCTCTGAGTCAGCATGCAGTATCTGTGTATCTACGTTAACCTGTAGCATGGCATCTCAGAAGGCAAGGCCCACACAGCGGACTAGCACATCCATGCACACATAATGGCAGAATCCACGTGGCAAGAGTTTTGAACCTTACATCCCATTCAACTTCACCTCATGCGTTTTCTTTCCCTCTGGGAATACATTCAATGTTCTTTTTGACGAAGACAAGTACTGTCTTGATGAAGTGATTAGGTACTTTGATATCTAATTGTAAGCATGTTACATGAACTTCAGCCAATCGTTCATGTACTGTCAATGCCAGCTCCAGCCGCATATTACTATACATATTATTATACTATAGGAGAGTAGGAGATATGAATATTTATGTCAAGTCTTAAGAGCAAAAATAAGTTCAACGAAACATCTAGTGTAAGAACGTTTATGTTTGTTAGACCAAACCCCAAGTGTGCCATACGAAATCGAGCTCAAACCGCAAAATCACAACTGATGGAAACTTAAAACAGGCCACTGGAGTACGAGGTGTAGATAACCCGATTAGACCAATGGTCAACAAGTAGTTCAACTCACAGATCGATTGCCACGTTTTGTGCAAACAGACGTGACGGATGTACATTCACATGACGTGACGGATGTACACTCACATGACTTAGGAACTGGGGTATTCGTTTCTTGTAGCGTGTCCTGTTTTCAAACGGGAGCGACTCACTCTGCATTTCCTCGATGGTCACTACCTTGTCTTGCGACGTTGAATGGAATGCCTAGCCAATGCCTGAGGCGTCATGGGTTTGGTTTGTTGTTTAACGCTGCACACAACAATATTCCAGCTATATGGCGGCGGTCTGTGCACATCGAATCTGGACCAGACATTCGAGTGATCAACAACATGAGCATTGATCTACGCAATTGAGATACAATAACATGTGTCAACCAAGTCAGCGAGTCTGGCCACCTGATCCCGTTAGTCGCCTCTTGTGACTAAGCATGGATAACTGAAGACCAATTCTAACCCGTATCGTCACGGGTTGAGACGTCATGGAGGATTATGCGGTAGGTAAAGATGAGTTACACTTTGGGTATAATGTTGATTTGGCGAACTCGATGTGGCCTTACGTGAATAAATCTTTGAACAATACAATGAATAAAGTGCTGGACATAAGGAACTAAATACTGTTTGCAACAGCCGGTGCATGTTAACATCAGAACCTGACTGATCAGACAGTTAAACTTTTCTTTATGGATTGTTCTTAGTGTAAGGAAATAGATCTGTGAGTGGAATACTACCAGGTAAACCCCATATAGCCAGTCGTTCCATCACAGGAACTTACCGTCTCGAGTTCTAAGCGTAGTCTGAATTATCGTTGTGACACTTCTCTTGGTGTAGTTTCCAATAAATCCTAAGGTATAGAATAGCTTCTGTCAACAGACTCAACTGTATGCGCTGCAGTGTGTATGTATGTATCACAGAAGAACCAAGAACAAGATATTGAATTGACGGTAAATCAGTAAGACAAAGTGGTGTAGAGATTGATGAGAAAGATGACAGCCGTGCGGCGTGAGAATTGTCTGACTTATGCACAAACAGTACAAACATGTTACCACTGGGAATATCTGAATTGAAAAATCAGATAAAAATAGTTTTTGTGCTGCCAGATTTAATAAAAAAGAAATCCAGCCACCCATTGGTACATTATTCTGAAATGATTCAGATTTACTGAAGAGGATGGATGTTTAATGAGTCAATCTTGCTCCACGGAAATCTTAAGAACATCACTCACATTGACCTACTTTCATTTTTTAATTATGTTCACTATAAATTAATATTTACGTTTGTGTCTTAGATGTCCTCAGGTGCAGTCAGCACGCGTCAGCAAATAATCGGTTACAGACCAGAAAATCCAGTGATTTCGTAATTCTCTATCTGTCTGCGAACGTGAGACCCGGTGACATACATCAATAAAGTCAGGAGGCCTGACCATCCAGTTCCGTTAGAAACCTCTTATGACAAACAGGGGTTGCAGGATACCAGTTGTAACCCTGATCTTCAAATGTGTTCAATAACTGCAATTATGTTTAGTGTGGTTCAACGAGGTTTTGATGTCAATGCAATTCTCTTTGCCTGACTCTTAAACCTGTGATGCAGAAAAACAAACCTTTGACACCGTTGGATTAGAACAAAGGACTCTGCTTTTTGCAGTTATGTCTCAAGCTTTTGAACAAGTATTTTGTCTCGTCAAGGCCGTTCTTAACGTATGCCTCAAGGGTTTTGCGGGGAATCTATAATCCAGAGGTTTGTGGTATAGTTCATAATTTGTCAACTGCCAACCACGGGAAATGATGCGTTTTTATAGCACGGAGCTTAACATAGCGCCAGTGTCTGTTAT
Organism: Haliotis rubra; assembly: GCF_003918875.1. Lineage (NCBI taxonomy): Eukaryota > Metazoa > Mollusca > Gastropoda > Lepetellida > Haliotidae > Haliotis > Haliotis rubra. The sequence goes on from NW_025767568.1 coordinate 344,034, forward strand.
GCAGGAAAGCGGATTATTATTCTGAGGGTCTGCTGTCGGATAATCAGACAGCGAATTCGGCTGTCAATTCCAGTGGCAGTGTGGTACAGCTTATTATATTTCGACTTGTAGCAAATTGGAAATTTGTATACATTCAGAGCCTCATTCAAGGTCAATATGGTAAACATACGTTTGACGTTGATCCTGTGATCTTTTCAGAAAAACCGAGAGAGTGCAACCAAACTGTGGTCTATGTGCACCGAAATGCCCACAGCGGTGACAAACAAGACTGAATCCCTATAACGTCGTAATCATTTAAACAGTGATTCCCCACAACCGTGCGGTTTTGTATCTCCAGTGAAACTGTGACAGGTTTTAATCATTACATGTAGAAAACTTGTCTTGTGTGTTATTATGTACGGCTATTTGAATACATATTCTACGAGCTGGCTGTTTTCTGCTCGGCTTCTTTCATGGAAATGCAATTTGAAAAGGGCAGTTACGAGACAGTAATCATCATTGACGTGAGATGTTCGTCAGTGCTCATGTCAGGTGCAGACCCAATTGTTTGTAGATCGATTTCACATAGATGGAATGTTGCCAGAGATTTACCAAGTAAACAGGCAAAATATAATGCCACGTCGTGAGTACCAACCACCAAGGCATGTCGTCCTGAGAGGATACGTAAGTCCCAACACTTTCAACGTAAAAGTAAAACTTACCAGATTTTTTAAAGGTAGTATTTTTTGTTATTTTAAATTTCGGCAAAATTGTCCTACAATCGCCAGCGGTTGGAGGGATGGTGTAAATCCAACAAGGGTCCATGCAGGTAGCAAAAGTAATATAAGTCTCCATGGGCCCAAGGATGTGATCTACCTTCAGTTGTTGGCGACCTATAGCCAGTTTTTATATTGTATTGTCTTCGTAAATAAATAGTTTTAGATTTACATGCTAGTTTTAAACACCATCTGTGATACTCTGGTTATTTTACAGTCATTCAAGGACTGGTTAATTAACAATTTATATTTATTAATTATGGAAAACGTTTCTCGTCACTATATGGCTGAAATATTGCCGAGGTGACGTTAAATTTTAACTAACTCATTCACTCACCATGGCATGTGATGTAACCAGTCTTTACATGTAACACATGCTATATTTGGGACAACACTTACAGTCCAGTTAGGATGAGTCCCATCCGGGATTCGAACCCCACTCTCTGAATCAGGCACCTAATCGTCAGCACTAAATGTCAGCGATCTAACCCACATAGTGTAATCCCAAATATATCATATTACATCTGGCACTGTGTATTCACAGCCGTTAGACATCACTTGCAGGATGGTGTTATGATGTTTAGCTTTTCTGATGCCACTTCTATCTAAATTTGTATTTTACAATTAGATTTAAAATTTAGATTAGTGACGTCATAGCTTAGCAACGCCGTTGTACACAAAGTATAGCAACGTCATTCTCATGACGATCACATTGACAATGTGAAACCGGTTAGAACAGACAGACAGACAGATCTTGGCTATAACGCTGAGTATATATTTTCGTCCGTTACGTGTCGTCGTCTTGGAGGCCGTTGTGGATTCAATAACGGCGAACCAAGATGGATGTCATCGGCTCCAGTATAGGCGTGATGAGCTGCTGGCGCTGCAGGGAATCTGTTATAGACTTACTCCCTGAATGTAAATCGGAAAGTGATAATTCACCAGAAAAAGAGGTAAGCGAGGAGTCCGCCTGCAGCTCAGGGCGCGGAAATCTAGACCCCCACTCCCTACCATGCTACTCTCAAATGTGCGATCACTGAGGAACAAACCGACAGAACTGGATGCGTGCGCGAGATACATGTTTGAGTACAAAGACAGTTGTCTTTTGTGTTTTACCGAGTCTTGGATCAACAGCACAATCGACGACAGCACCCTTGTACTTCACTCCGGATTCAACGCTCCCATACGGCTTGACAGACGGGTAGAGGATACGGGAAAGGCTATCGGAGGTGGTGTATGCACCTTGTGAAATAGGTGGTGCACGAACTATGTCATCAGAGAGGCTGGGTACACCTGACATGGAACTTCTATCAGTGTCACTGAGACCTTATCTTCCCCGCGAAATTGGATATTTATTTGTCGTTCTACATCCCACCGAGCGCCAATTACATCCATACTGCTTCTATTGTACAAAATCATGTCCTGAAACTTGACTCGATCACTTCCGATGCCTAGAAGTTCTTTAACTTTCAAATCTGTTTTACCGAACTATGGGCAGTATGTCAAGCATCCCACTCGCAAAGAAAATACAAAGCGTTAAAGACGTTACGGGAACACCAAACAGGCGTACAAAGCGACTGCCAAAACTCCGATTGGAGTTTCAGATCACAACCAAGTCTTTTGATGCCATCTTACAGGCAGATACTGAAGACTCAGACGGAGCAAACTAAAAATGTGCAGTCATGAGATCCCGATTCTGTACAACGACTCCAAGGTTGTTTTGATTGCACAGGCTTGGATATGCTCTTAAACAACTGCGACGATCCGTGTGAGATTACTGATACCATCACTAGCTACATGAACTTCTGTTTCGACAGTACTCCTACTTAATGAGAAGAAACGACTATTTTGTGCTAAGGATACATCGAAGCGAAAGTCCATACAGAAAGAAATCAGATAAAGCGATGTAAGGACAAGTACAGGGAAAAGGTAGAATTTCAATTCAGAGCAAACACCACCCGTCAAGTATGGCAAGGTGTGAAGAACATGATCGGTTGTTTCAAGAAACAATCTCCCATCAGCACAACAGACGACCAGGGACATGCTGATAATCGGAACACCTTCTACGCAAGATTTGACACGCTTGACGTCAGGAGCGAACGGGACGCTGACAAGATAAGCAATGAAGAGGGGACAAAACCATGTTAACACCAAAAAACAGTGAAACTACAGTTCTCAAAACTCAACATAAGAAAAGCGTCAGGACCAGATGGTTTAGGCGGCATAGTCCTGAAATGTTGCTGTGAACAATTGTGTAATGTATTTCACCGACTGTACAAACTCTCCATCGATAGTCATGTGATTCCGAAAATGTGCAAAACATCGATAGTAAATTGAATTGGAAAGCTAAATAAAGATGCTGTTTTGAGAAAATGTCAACAGAGTTTACATTTCCTGCGCAAGTTTTAACGTAAATGAACGCCGTGTGTGATCCCTCTGTGATAATTGAGGACGTTTGATATTTTTCGTTCCAATATTGGTATGGTTCCTTATCTCTGGTCAATAAATCTCGTTTAGAAAAAGTTGTTTTGATCGCGAGTAAAACAGAATGGGTTTCGTTTAACAATCTGTCGTATCTTTATGAACAAAGAGTTTTGAAATCATCAATGATGATTTTGTCTTATCCGGATTACACAAAGAATTTGTCAAGCTTCCTTCTGGAAGGAGATATTTATCACCAATAGAGGTCAAATACATTCATTCTTTTAAATGATCGTTAAACATATATGTATGTATGTCGAGTGTTTTATGCATCACTTGTTACTTGTTGTGTTGCTTGTCCTTTCTTCTTTTGTACAAAAGCTCTGTATTGATGTAAAATGAATTTCTTTCGAGCTACTAAAGTATTATTATTTTTATTATCTACAGATTGAGATAACAAAAATACAGCAGAGAGGGTTCGGGTGATCCTGACATAGTCAGACTGGTAAGGCCCATCAGCAGCCCAGTGCCCTTGCCCCCTCTATCCGCAGCCGAGGCAGCTAATGAGACTCGCTGCCAAGTCGAACACACCAATAACTTTCCAGAGAATATAAAGGCTCCCCTACTCTGCAGCCTTCTGCATTACCCAGAGTGTCAGAAGGGCTGTTCTCTCAGTAGCACTCCCCTGATAGGTGCCACGTGACCATGACGTACCAAACCAAGGGCACCGAGAACAATGGGGAGGCTGACGACAGGGTAGTTGTGATGCAAGCGAGACATTTCAAAGGCGACGTCCGCATATTTAGCATATGCTAATCTTGCCAATCACATTGCTGTCAAAAGGGACAGAAAATGCAATGATATAGATAAATTCATTGGCTTTATCAAAAAGGACAAGATCAGGCCCCGATTTCTCGAAACAAACTTAAGTTTTTACTCAAATTTCAAACTGAATTTGAAAATATGAAACAGCTGAAACTCACCTGCATTTTTAAAATGAAAAAGCCCTAACAACTTAAGTAATCTATCCACCAAACTCAAATTGTCTACTATGTTTGAGTTTAATATCAGTTTCAGTTCATTCTGGGAAATGCATTTTCTCAAATTTGAGTAAAAACTCTAACTTAAGTCAAAACTCAGACTTAAGGTTCTTTCAAGAAACCGGGGCCAGGTTTGTAGGCTGGAATTCTTCTGATACTTTATATGGGCCTATTCCAAAGAAGTGTAAAAGCATAATGTTTCATGACGCCCTGGACATGTTCAGAGTGGTACCATGGGTGGACCTGGGGGTCAAAGTCACAGGCATGGCGAAGACGCTAGTAGAAACAGCGAGCCATGCCGTCATGTCGTTTAAGATATGCTATTTGTTAATATTTTCTTTCAGAACCACATTTATGCGATTGCGAGTAGGAAGTGACTGATCTTGGGCATCAAAAAGGAAGGCAAAGTCAGTTGGATTGCTGTTCTGTTCCACACACTGTATGTACACGCACAATGCAGTGGCTCATCAGAAAGCCTCTGCACAAATGACCGACTATGGGCAGACTTGGTGAATGACTTCAGCTGGTTTACTCCCATCGCTGTACCGTCCAGCAGTACATCACCATCAACAAAATCAAAATCAAATTTCAAATTGTGTCCAACAACCTTGGCACGCTTAAAATAGCTGTGGAATTCCTTACTATCGTCATGAGTCTTGACATGCATCACCAGAGGATCATCCGATAAATAAATTTTCAGATTCTATATAAAATATCCCATTACATTCACACTTACACACATATACAAAGCTATAAAGGTGTAGGTTATTTTATTAATAATCGGCAGTGAAAGAAGTTGAGAACGAACTCCAGACAGAGAGTGGATTTGGTTACTTGTATTCTATGCAGATGTTATAGGTTGGAACTGCTCAATTCATCACTCAAAGTTTGTTTCGTCTCAGTGGAACCAACTACGAAAGTGTATGTAGCTTTAAATTGTTGTCGTTGTTATATCGTGGATATTTTGTTTGACCAATAAATTAAGAACGTTATCAAAATAGTACATGGCTTGAAACCTCCCTGAAACGCTGCGACCGTACGGCCCACAACACACCTATTCAACCCTTATCAAAGACGTTACTCTTGAATTAACATTCTATATATCTTTAGTGATAGCCAACATCAGACACAGGTTGTCTTTTGCTACTTTCAATTTTACTGCTTACTAAACCTAAAAAAGTTCACGTTACTCTCAAACTTTAAAGTATACACCCTGAGGCAGTGAATAGGTACTTCCATCATATTTATACTGACCAAGAAAACAGACCAAGATAAAGACTAACCCATTAGACAGATGTGATTACACAACAGTAGTGAGTGAGTGAGTGAGTTAAAATTTATCGTCACATGGGCAATGTTTCAGCCATATCGTGACGAGAGAACCTTATGCAGCAATTAAAAGTATCATATGTTCAAAGGTTATAAACTCCTGTCGTCAAAGGACAGTACAACAACTAGTACATCACAGTTTATTTAAAACTAGTTTGGGAGCATATAAAATAGTAAACTGTTAATTGACAACACAATATAAACATGGGCTATAGATCGCCAGCAACTGAAGGTAGATCACTGTACTAGGGACCATGGGGACTTGCAGTGCCTTTGCTACCTGCATGGACCCTAGCTGGATGTACACCATCACCTCAGTCGTTGGCGAGGGTGGGGAAAGTAAGCCATAAATTAAAATAACAAATATTGTACATTTAAAAGGCATGGTTGAGCTAAACGGACTTTGAAAGTCTTGGGACTTACGTATCCTCTCAGATTGCACAACAGTAACATGTTGCAACAATTGCAAGAGGAAGCTCGGTCCGCTCCTTCCCGTGCTTTCCTTAAGGACTGGTTACTGGTTGGTGTGCATGGATTCTGTGTCTGTTCCTGATTCTTTCTGATGCGGATGTCAAACCGATAACTATATTTGCTTTGAAAAAGGTAGCATTGTGGAAATTCTTCATTCCAACATCAAAGAACCCAGATAAAAAAGTAAGAATAAAAATGAGATCAAGTTGCTTCAAGTGGGCAAAAACATTAACATTTCACATATTGGTTTCATCTATCACTGTCACATGTCACAGGACATGTGTCAATTATGTCCACATTTTAGATAACAATAGTAATTAAGTGTCAGTCAGACATGCGATTTACCTCTGATATCCTTTGATTACTTACTGTATTCCTTCACCGCATGAATCGCTGGAATTATTGTTCGTAATAGCAATGTTGTTTTCATCTACTCATGTGTCAACTCCTAAACACCCGAGTCTGTTATTTGGCAGCTAAATAACGTCACGGGTCTGTCCAAACCCATTAGTGACATGCAATGTTTTCTCATGTACTTAGAAAAATCTTTTATCGTCCTTCCCACATGTACTGTTATCCAGAGGCAAATGTACTTCTGATTTCACAATAGTATATTAGTATATAGTTAGACGTTAATAGGTATAGTTAGATGTGATCACGGGCTTGGCACCGTGGCTTTATTGGATTGTCTTGTTGAGGAATATTAAGGCTAAGTTGTGACCACCTGTAATTGCTTTGTGATAGCAGGTAATGACTACGTACTGCGCTCTGTTTCCATCTAACTGTCACGAAATTAGCCCCAAGAGCGATACACATGATAAATGAATACAGCAAAGTCTCATTTAACGTAAAATGTGATTATGCTCCATTTGCATCGTCTCAGGCGATTATCTTCACTGATGAAGGTGTATTTCTCTTACACCCTAAATGTAATGGAAGGCAGGAATAATGGGCTGAACATGTTTAACTGTTGTATTTTCAGTTTGAAAATACACGCAAAGTCTACTGAGGTATTGCCGTTTGGTTTCACAGCATTACGTTCGGTATGCGAGGTCTTTGATGTTTTTGTTCAAGGTTAACTCTAGGGTTTAATATAGCAAATACAGGTGTCTTAGAAACCTGGATTAAAGGCTTTAGATACCTTGGTTGATACAAGGCTTCAGAAACCTTGATTGATGTTGCATCGAGGCAGCAATGGGAGACGTTGATTGAAGGGACATGTAGGCAGCAATGGGAAACCTTGTTTGAAGGGGCATCTAGGCAACAATGGGAAACCTTGATTGAAGGGGCATCTTTGTATCAATGGGAAACCTTGATTGAAGGGGCATCTAGGCAGAAATTGGAAACCCTGTTTGAAGGGGCATCTATGCAGCAATGGGAAACCTTGACTGAAGGGACATCTAGGCAACAACTTGATACCTTGACTGAAGGGGCATCTAGGTAGCAATGGGAAACCTTGACTGAAGGGGCATCTAGGCAGCAATGGGGAACCTTGTTTGAAGGGGCATCTATGCAGCAATGGGAAATCTTGATTGGAGGGGCATCTAGGTAGCAATGGGGAACCTTGACTGAAGGGGCATCTAGGTAGCAATGGGAAACCTTGACTGTAGGGGCATCTAGGCAGCGATGGGAAACCTTGTTTGAAGGGGCATCTAGGTAGCAATGGGAAACCTTGTTTGAAGGGGCATCTATGCAGCATTGTGAAACCTTGTTTGAAGGGGCATCTAGGCAGGAATGTGAAACCTTGTTTGAAGGGGTATCTAGGTATCAATGGGAAACCTTGTTTGAAGGGGCATCTATGCAGCATTGGGAAACCTTGTTTGAAGGGGCATCTAGGCAGCAATGGGAAACCTTGTTCGAAGGGGCATCTAGGCAGCAATGGGAAACCTTGTTTGAAGGGGCATCTATGCAGCATTGTGAAACCTTGTTTAAAAGGGGCATCTAGACAGCAATGGGAAACCTTGATTGGAGGGGCATCTAGACAGTAATGGAAAACGTCCTTCCGGACAAAGAAGAACCATGACAATTCTTGTTTTGAAGGGATACAACATCTTTCTTTTTGTCAAGAGTCGTTCAGCGTGTTGGCCTGACATGTTGTTTTTATACCGGTATTACAGCTTCAACGTTATTTGAAACTCCACGTGGAGAGTTACAAAGAAGTAAGGATGAACTGGAAATGTGTAACGAACGTAAGCATATTTGACGATGACAGTGGATGTATTATACTATTACAATATTAAGTACTATATATATATACCAACTGTGACACTTGTACGTGCTGGAACGCCAATTCACCCTCGTCAAAAATAGTTTCACTTTAGAGGCGAGATTGCAGTATCCTTTGTCTTCAGCTTTTATACGAGAAATTATTTGATTAGTGTGGTATTTATTACTGGCGCTTCATGTGATATAGCAGGAGTCATGTTGTGCTGTCAGTTGACTCATGTTGTGCTGTTAGTTGAGTCATGTTGTGCTGTTATTTGAGTCATGTGCTGTCAGTTGACTCATGTTGTGCTGTCAGTTGACTCATGTTGTGATCCCACCGGAGGGGCAGGATACACGCACGTTTTCGTAAACAAGTTGTTGTCGTTGAATAGCTTTTAGTGAAGACATGCTTATGATATTGTCGGTCAATATGTCCACTGTGCTCTCAGCAGAGATTTCTACTGGATACGGGACCCGTGGAGTTCTAGGTTAGAATTGGTCTTCAGCAACCCTTTGCTTGGTGTAAGCGACTAACCTCAAGCCAGCAGGAAATGCAGGTGCTCAGTCAGAGACAACTGTCCTACTCTGAACGTCTGAGCCATATCCCCCGGTGGAGTCGGTTGTACTTCCTGTATTAAGCCATATGACATTAAAGTGGAAAATTGGTTTAGAGGCGAGATATTGATATGCAAAAGGATCTATTTTCTATACAATGTATCTCTTCTGTGAAGTAATCGGTTCCAACAATAGCTTGGCGACCTAGATCACATGGAGAGGAGCAGGGTCCTCTAATAATCACACTTTGAAAACGCATGGGAAACTTGGAACTTGATAACCAAAACGAGATAAACACTGTCTTACAACACAAAATGGCAGATATAAGTGAATATCAGATATATGGATGTCATATATTGTGATCTTCACAATATTTGAAAATGTATTCATACTCAGTAGCCATGCTGTGTTCCTTATAATACGTAGCTGATATCCATGAATACCGATCTTATGGTAATATCATATAAAGTAATGTTCTTTTATAATCACTTGAGCAGTTATATGCCAAATGATAGACTTATACCTTACAACATTTCACAATCGCTCTCCATGCATTATGCATGTACCTCACAGAATCATATCTTCGTTTTTTTTATTCATGTATCTTATGTGGTATAGAATATTTATGCGTATATTTCCAATGCATGGTCGCATCTACATGTGAAGGAATATTTATGAAGGGTTCCAAACTATACGTTGGAGACTCGCTGGTCGATAAGCAGCAGGGATCCCATTATCACGTATATTCACCGTCTGCAGTGACGTATGTCCTAGTGGAAAGTACAGTCCACGTGCTGTTGTGTGCATTTTCCTTCGTAGTGAAATGCTGTCAGGTAATACATGATTAACTCTGTATTTCAATTTCAATCAATGCTTGTGGTACACTGTTGTAGTTTAACGAATTTGACTGCAATGGACTTTCGACGAGCAGCTGAAGACACATTGTCTTTCAAAGTCGATGTTAATAGAGAATAAATGACATATTACTCTTGATTTTTAATTCACTATTACAGCTAAAGCTAAACCCTATATTGTGACCAGATATTAGGACATACATCCACCTATGCTACACTGTGGAGAGATGGCGAGTCAGAGAGTGAGTTTAGATGGTAGTCTAGGACATTGTCGCAAGGAGTTGGACATTGTGCACGTTAAGATATTGTTACAAAGCGATTCCTTGTTAAGGAGATTGATTCCGTACGGTTAGTAATCCTGGGACATATACTACCAATCAATGATGTCAATAATGTCACGGGGCACCAGCTATCAATGTCGGGGGCTGGGGATCAGAGGACACAACGTCTGGAAGCATCAATGACGCTGAGAAATTGACAACGCTTGATTTCCTCTATATGTAAGAGTTTACTCCCTATACTTTGCTGGAAAAAATATGTAACGACAAAAAATATGTTGCTGTTGATTCTAAAACCGCTATTGAGATTGTGAGCCTGTAAACGAAAGTGAGGTGAGGTGAAATCGGGTTTTACGTCGTGCTTGAGAATATTTCGCTCATATGACGACGTGCATGCATGTGTATGTGTATGTGCGGCTGCTTGTACTAGCCCAGATTTAAGCTGGTTTTATAGTGCTGGCCCACTGAGATACCATGCCGCAGTGAAGCTTGAATACCTCACTCAGACACATTATACTGACTCCGAGCCGACCAGTCCTTGTTGTACCCATTAATGCCGAGCACCAGGCAGGGACCAACAAGTACCATATTTTAACGTCTTTTTGGTATGACGCGGTCGGGGATCGAACCCGCGACCTTGTAAACGAAGGCCAGGAATACGACGAGAGAACACAATTGTTTGATTTGTATAGGAGGTTTCTATCGAGTAAAATGTTCGTGCACGAAATAAATGAATATTGCTTTATTCCGCATCTGTAATTAGTACCTGCAAGGAAGCAGTGAACCAAACTCTCATTCTAAGCAGTGACTCTTATGTCACATCCGCAGCTATAAATATAAAAAATGTATTATGTGCAAATATCGGATGGCGTCAATTTGGTTTTTATCATAACATCGAGTAGTTGCACAGGACACGTGCAAGAAATCTCAAGTGCAAACGGACTAATAAGAATGCCTTAGTTCAAACTAAGTTTAATCCATATGGTCAGAGTCTGTAATACGAAACGCAAATTTCATTCGATTACGATTATGTCATAAAGCATGTTTTTGAATCACCAGCAAATCGTGATAACACCAGATGTTCGCGAAACGATATAGATAGTTTCCCCTCCAGCGGCCAGCAATCACCATCGTGTACTCAGTTTCTTTTAATCCAAAACAAACTGAGCGAAAGTGTCTTTCACGCATTTCACAATGCATGAACGGTTTGTTACGGGAAATAGAATGTTAATCCTGAGGATGTGACTTGCCGTTTATGGGAAAGAGAATCGTCTCCAGCCTGATCTTTTGTGTGTGACGTGGGTCTGGTCAGGGTGATCTAAACAACACGAATAAAGTGGGGTCAACGAGAGCACGTTGGAAATATACTGTCACACTGGAAGATGACCGTTTTCTTATGACAAAGATATCATCACCGATGACAATACTGCTTCAAGGCATATACTGTCGTCTTACAGATTACAGCAGGGGGGAGCTATTTTTGTTTTGTGGTGCTCCCTAATAACAGCGTTTAGGAGTTATCTTCCTTGGTAAGAAAACTGCATGGCCGAATTTTTGTATTTCCGCTCATTACATTCAGCATAAAATAAGACATCCGCATTTAATACATAGATTCATTATTCTTTATTTTCCATTTCTTGTCGTACAGGGTTCTTTAGAAATATGTGTGTAATCCCAGACTGGAGGGAACCACATGTATCTGACCTGGTTTTAGATTGATCAACTTCGCCCTACTCGTATGACTGCTGGCAGAGTCACTTGACGGATTGCCTGTTGCCCCAAGTAGACACGAAGACATTCGCTACACCGAAATCCAACTAAGACTCTTGAAATATGTTTGACAACCTGCCGTGGGGGGCTTCTTGTTGACATATTCATTGAGCCTTAAATTGATTAAGTGTCGAATTGATTACAAAGGTGGAATGCCATTGCTTGTGCGCTGAACTGTTTGTAAATTAGTCCATGCTAGAAGTAGAGCACGGTCGGCAGACATCTTGTTACAGGTACCTTTGATTAAAGTTGATTATACTACGCTATATATGAGCAAATACTTGATCATGTTGACGTCGATTCATAGTCCTAAGACTGTAGAAAAACAAACAGATATTGTTACAAGTACAAATAGCTACGTTCAAGTCAGGAATGGTATCAATGTATAATGGCGTAAACACGATAAGTCATTACACACAAACGCCAAACATTTACCGATGGTTTCAAGATGCCATATATAAGACAGGTCAGTCTGTATACAAACAGTTCTTTAGTTTCTATTGCTTGGTCAGATAGTAATACATTGGATTCAAGTGAAGCAGAATGTCTACTAGGATTTACAAAATATAAATATCAAGTCCTTTTACTTCAAAATGTTCAGTTATATCAATGATCTGATCTCATTCAGAAAAGGTGAATCGGCCCGTCCCTCTCCCGACGCTAGACGATATCGACATTGTGAAGCTCGTCTGTTTTATATATAGATTCATGCACAAAGATGAAGATTACAACACAAAGAATACATACAGTAAACACTAATGTTTTCAGTAGTCAACTTTCCTTTCGCTGTCTACGTTTCACAACCTTTCAGGAACAATCCAGCATACTCGTTTTCCCCAAATAATTTAAAGGTTCAGGGCGGTGGGGTAGCCTAATGGTTAAAGCTTCCGCTCGTCACGCTGAAGGCCCTGGTTTGATTCCCCACATGGGTACAATGTGTGAAGCCCATTTCTGGTCTAACCCGCCGTGATATTGCCGGAATATTATTAAAAGCGGCATACTCACTCTCTCAAAAGGGTTCACATATATCTGTCCATGCGGACAATTGACCTTCCTGTGATAGGTGACACGGTGGCATGGTACGCACAACCTCTAGCACACACCTGGTGTTGTGTTTACATGATAGAGTGGGTGAGTGAGTGAGTTTAGTTTTACGCTGCACTCAGCAATATTCCAGCTATATGGCGGCGGTCTGTAAATAATCGGGTCTGAACCAGAAAATCCAGTGATCAACAGCATGAGCAACGATCTCGCAATTAGGGGACGATGACATGTGTCAACGAAGTCAGCGAACCTGACCACCAGATCCCGTTAGTCGCCTCTTACGACAAGTATGCATGCTTGTAAAGTTGCAATCGTAAAACAAACTCTGCTTTTTTTACATTTTAGTAGTAATGTCTAAGTCCTCACAGACCCTGTTTGGTTGATCCGGTTGATCCGATAATGTATGCACGATAATTTATTAATATACAGTATGATCTGCCCGTCCCTATACCATCAGGACCAGGACATTCCCTAGCCCGTGAATCGGAGATAATTAATAGTGAGTGAGTGGGTGAGTTTAGTTTTACGCCGCACTCGGCAATATTCCAGCTATGTGGTCTGTAAATAATCGAGTTTAGAGCAGACAATCCAGTGATCAACAGCATGAGCATAGATCTTCGCAATTGGGAACCGATGACATGTGCCAACCACCGAGCCTGACCACCCAATCCCGTTATAGTCGCCTCTTACAACAAGAATGCATGCTTGTAAAGTTGCAATCGTCGGTTAATGAATTGCGATTTGTGCAACGAGATCATAGGATACCTTTTGACCTTTCTGATCTGTGATGGCGTGATGAACCAATCAGCACTTAGCGCGCGCGTTTTTTACATAGGTTTATGAGCGCGCGCTTTTCTGGGGTCTGTGAGGACTTAGACATTCCTACTGATTTCTTCTGGATGTGAAAAGGGCTTTGTCACTTCTGTTTATAATGGCAGGTGGTGTCGCTGTTGTTTTTTCAATGCATGTCAGTTTATGCCATTTGTGTAAAGAAGAACATTCATTTCTACAAAAGTCACAATGTTTCCCAGATTTTGAAATCAGGTTTGGCAGTGTGATGTTCGTGGAGTTCGCCAAAAGGGTAACCTCTCAACGCATGCGTCGCCTCTGAAATCTCTCCATACACATTACTGGCACACTATGATATACTCAACTACTGTTAAGAGCAGCTCAACCACTCAGTCCAGTCGCAGTTCCATTGAAGTAAGTATTAAGTAATGAAATGGAGATACTGATCGATTACAGACGAGACAAGGATCTTGGTGTGATACATCAGTAGCATGTTTGAGATGTGGTGATTCATAGTCTGCAGACGTATACCGGGAAGATTGTTGACGTTAGAGGAAGGTGCACCGTCTTTCATCCTCTCTGTGTGTCTGTATATATATATAATGAGGTAAGTACACTAATCAGAACACTCTTGCGGAAGTCATGATGTAGTGTGGTCAATATATAACATGAAGGACAACAGGAAATACGAGTTCCATCTTATCGTTACAATAATATCGAAACCCCACGTGTGAGACACGGTATACTGTCTCCGAACTGACCAGTCCTTGTTTTAGTGGGAGTTAGAGGCATAGTAATAACAAGTACCATATTTTACAGTGTTTGCCGTGACCTTCAGCTTCTGGGGAGACATTATCTACAAGAGTGGTCTAAATGTACAAGAGGCCATCCATATATATAGTATTATCTGTTGCCGTCCATATAGTAGTAAGTTTTCTTACCTAATTTCTATTGATAGATCTCCATAACCGTTCTCTAAAAGGGATGTGGTGATTCACTTTTGATGACCGGTCTGGAAAGTACGAGGGGCGCCCCATGCCTGTTTAATGTATCTGATGGACATCTCACGTTTTTGGATATCACTTTAAAACAACAAAATCAACTCAAAATTCATTGTAGGATAGTACTTTAACACAATCTTAACTCAAACAACCATTAACATTGTAATGCGACTGGACAATGTAACCATATATAACCATTATTTCACCAAAACATAAGACAAAGAGATCATCATCAGATACGTTAACAGTATCATCAGATACGTGGAATAGAGTTTCACTAACTTGTCAAGAGTTACATTAATCACCGTTTAATTTATGGAAACGAGATCAGAGCATGACCACAATAACACTCATTGATAAATATAAATGTTTTATAAACATGATCTAACAAACGAATGAATAATACCAAATTACATCAAATACGTTAACATACAGTACGATACGTTAATCATTGTTGTTAGCGTTTGTCACAGAGAGAGAGGGTTCAGTCTAAGGCTTTCTAAGGCACATTCAATGAAAATACGATTATAAATGTATACAAACAATTATTTAGCTGGTCCGATAAGAACAGTTTATATTTCCTAGAATACTCACTAGAGAACGGGCAATATCCCTCCCTACACTACACACACAATGGCGCCAAGTTCCAATCATGTGCTCAACCGGAATCACACGTAAATGCACGAATAATTCTGAGTGGAAAGTAAAGATTATCATGTTTATGCCGATGTAATACGAATGAAAATAAAGTCACCCTTGTTTGTGGTTAACGTATCTGATGACCACTAACGTAAACACCAGGCCATGTTTGATATACTGGGGATGATTGAGGCAGGTGTGGATTGTCTTGATACTGTCCTCCATGAAACCCTAACCCCTACGATTATTGCAATGGTTAGCGTGTAATTAACTAGGTTTAGTTAACGTCTCTGAAGAAAATTGAATGTCACATGCCTTTAATCGTTTGCGTTTGCAAATACCACGACAAGGTAAATGTAGCAAATTGGAAACAGATTCAGTTGCTTGACTTTCATGTTTAGCCCGATCACCTTGTACACTTATATTGTTAGGAGGTACATTGTAATATCTTCGCTGTGTCTGCAAAAATGCTTAACGTATCTGATGTTAATTTGTTGGAAATTTAATCCATATTAACAACAAATATTGTTTTGAATTCAACTGACTTTGTTATGTGTTGACAGACTAATATATATATATATATATGCTACAAATGAAGAATGTTTTTGCAATCTACCTGGCGTAGGTGAGAGAATAGAGCAGCGCTTTATATGTGACTTAGGACGTGGAACCAGAAAATGACAAAATTGGGCATTTAAAAGTCAGGTAACTTAGTAACTTAGATTTTTGTGTTTATTTGTGATTAAAGTAATGTTGTTTCAGCTAAAACCAAACCTAAGTATAGTATAACAGTGCAATTGCAACTTTTAATTTACAATATCGTCATTGGAAATCGTCCCACTTACTGGAGAATGTGTGGGAAACAAAACATGCAAGAAGCATTTTGTCTGTTTGAGATAGGCAGAAGTCCTCTGGAATCAACGTAGATATCGAAGTGCATAAAAATGCTACAATCGTTTGTTAAAGTGACTCCCCCCATGATGTCTACTGAAAGAGGTTGTTTTTGAGACACTACCCAACCCCTTTCAGATGACCTAATCATAAGGACATAACGTATCCTAATGTTTTCACTTACTCATACATGATGCCAAGGGTCACACAAGTGTCAGCACTCAATATATTGTAAACAGTACCAGTTTGAATATCTCGACACAATGTTTATGAAAGATTAAAATGGGGGAGTCCTTTAAAAACAGCCCCGTCTGAATATATATAAGCAATCCAAATCTTTGAATGTTGATTATGACGGGAAGTCATCCAATACTATACTGAACATATTTTATATGATGTTATCTGATACCATTATCCAAGAAGTACAAAATGACAGATTGTTTTTCACGTTCCGAATTTTTAAAAGAAGTTTATACCCCATATGGTTTAGCTAATGATTCCTTCAAAATAAGATGGAAGCTTTTCTAACATTGGGCATCGAGGATATGTTTAGGCCGACTACTTTTGGGACGCCCCTCGTAGGTCTTATTCAACCCCCTTCTTCAGAATTAGGCGAGATTTGTTGCTCATTTATGTCCAAATGACCAGAAACACATTCCATGCTTGGTCTTCACAATATTATCAGCTTGAATCACCCATTATTAATAGCAAGAGTCATACTGCAAGTGGGAGTGTTCTTAAAGGTCACATTCAACCAAAAAATCAAACATAATTAAAACACAATTATCACTTATTAAAAAGAAAAAATATACATTGCTGGTTATGAAACAACATAAAAACAAAATTATAAGCGTACAATCGCAAATCAAAAGTGCAATATTTTGTACTTGAGTTTACTTCCCAAGAAACGAAGCAGCCGGGATACCGAACCCAGTCAGAGCGGGTGGGTGTGCACTCAAGTGTAACGGCTGGTTCATTTGCAGATGCCCTGACGGCTCATTGTGTGTGTATATATAGAGATGTTGGGTTTTGTAAATACATGCTCATTTTTTGTGTATAACATTTTGCAATCAACAGACATCATAACATGTCATGTGTGCAAGTATCACACCTGCCTGTCTGTGTAATTACATAATGTGACAGAGACCGAACTCGGGCCATAAATCAATGCGTTTTGTTTATGGTGTATAGCCTGATAGGTGTTAAGTTCAAATTGCATGTGGTCAGTGATTGAAATTGTGTATTGAATATTGTCATTACCAGACAGGAAGGCAGACACATAGGTGCCAATAAAACAGACTTCAGTTTTGTCTGTGACAACGACATATCTATATCACAGTTAGAAATTCTGTCGACGCTAAATAATGACATTGCTTTTAAGTATCGAATTGAGAAAGTGACTCGGTAAGAAGAACGTGTGGTGAAATAGACAAATGAAATTAAAAATTATAAACACTTAAATCGGTAATCTACTGTAATAACATATAAAAAGCTCGCGCCTGTGAAATATCACCAAAACATTAGAAAAATAGCTCACACCAAAGCCTTCACCGAATATTCACCGGACAACCCGCTTCCAAGCTCCGCGAACCTATTTCACTGCGCATGTGCTATGAGCGCAGCCCAGCTGTTGAAACCACTTCAATTCCCCCAAGCGCTGGGGAAAGTTAGTGAATCGTTTGAACTACGATTTCGCGCAGTTTTTTTCATCGCGTTATTTTTCAACTTTATAAGTTGAATTTGCATTTTTGATGATTTGTTTCGGTAAGTCCATACCGAAAGGTATCAGAATCTGCAGAGTTGTGTTTTACGTTGCATGTGACCTTTAAAATACCAACACCGAAGACAGGACGCACTTCCGAGGGAAACCAGTCAAGGTGGGAACAGCGTCACGGTGTCTGAACAACTCACCTACATGTGTGTTACCCCGATAACATGACCAATTATGCTACATTCAGATGCTGCTTAATGTAATTTGGATTATCAATTTAGAATATCAAATATCTTGAAATACTTTAATTTCATTCCATTGTCTAACACGTGTTGCGGCAATATATTTTACAGCTCCAGTTAAACAGGTTAGCTTTGAAGACCATTCGGAGATACACAATAAAGTAAAGTACATATTCTTGTTTTATTCTTTGACACGGCTCCTACTGAATGCAAAATGACTTTTAGAAAGTGGTGGAAATTTGTCGACAGAGGAAGTGCCACAATGAAGCTGAATTTTCTCTCAGAATGGGATTTTCGTATTGGAGATTTGGTTGATTATAGAGTCACGCGTGTGTACTTTCCTGAATGGTTGAGTTTCTACTTACCTCATTAACAGCATGTTATTGCTTCAGCAATATTTGGTTACACAAATAACCTAATTGATACTAGATTACATTTGCCCGTTAGGGATTCCGGGTGAGATAGATTGGTCGACGGCAATTTATGCTTGTCGTTTGAGGCGACTGAAAGTGTGGGATGGTTTGGCGCTTCAGTTTGGTTGATTACATTACACAAATTGCATGGACCGATGCTCATGATGGTCATTACTTGTTGTTTAACGCCGTACTCAGCAATTTTCCCCCAATATGGTGGCGGTATCCAGAGATTACATACAGACCGCCCTCGTGAATCTGTAGAATAGTGCTGACTATGGCGTTAAACAGGGACAATTTACATCTTTAACACATATTATTGTTTGAGCAATATGTACAAGTGGGAAATATTGCAACATTAATCTGATCATAAGCAGCTGGGTTAAGCTGGATGTATTGACGTCGTTGTATTAAAGTGAGTGATCCTGTTGATTAGAAAGATTGTGATGATCATGATGCCTACAATGTGATAATCAAACGAGAAACGGTAAGGTGACAACTAAGGCTACTTAGAGAAACAGTATCCCATTTCGTACGGTTATCCCCACAAATCAAAGGGAATAGCACAGAATCAAAATCTGACACCCTACAAGAAATTGAAAACTGTACTTCTGAAATGAATCATGGATGACCGAAAGAAAACTAAAGTTAAATGACGACAAAACTGAGGTATTGTTAGTCGCAAGACAACAGCACCTCGACAAGGTAGATGTTGACCAAGTGAAGATTGCTTCTGCCTGTATCTCCCCATCACGACATGTAAAAGATCTTGGCGTACAGCTACAGTCTGACCTTTCCATGTCTGCACAAGTGGATCATCTGGGTAAGACATCCTACTTTCACATTCGTTCCATTGGTACCATCCGAAAATACGTCACTAAAGAGAGAGTACATATCCTGGTCAGACGTCTTGTGTCTTCCTGCCTAGACTACTGCAACAGCCTTCTCACTGGACTATCCAAAGAACACATGAAAAAACTCCAGAAAGTGCATAACACAGCCGCTAGAATTATATCTTTAAGTTCGAAACATGATCACATAGCCCCTGTGATAAAATCTTTGCACTGGCTACCTGTTCAATACCGAGTTGACTTTAAAGTTCTGTGCACAGTGTTTAAGTGTCTTAACAACCTTGTCCCTCCATATCTCTCATCTCTCCTAACCCAGTATGAGCCTTCCAGAACTCTACGTTCCCAGGATCAACAGCTCCTCAAAGTTCCCCAAGCTCGGCTCTCCTCTTTTGTAAAGAAAAGTCTTCAGCATGTCTCTTATGGAGCTCTCTACTGCTTCAAATCAAACTCGCCCCATACTCTCTTCCTTATGTGCATCAATTCTAAATGTCATTCAAAAACACTAACGCGTTCGGTTTTTAAATTACATTTAGCGGTCTTAAATCAACGATAAAGGACCGCAAAATTGAAAACAGAGTAGCTTTATCTTCTAAATGGGCTAGTATGCAAATCAGTGATGACAGCTGGTGTTCACAAAAAGGTACGACTGTCCGACGCTAGAAGTATCACCGTCATTTACACTATTTGAATCAGGGAGTACGTCTTAGTGGCCTAACGCCGCACGGCAATACTCCTGTGATGCGAAGGTGGCACATAAACAAACCAGACAAGTGATCAACCAGAAACTCAAGCAACACGATACCGCTACTACTTATACTTAACTTAAAACGATCTGTCATTTTGGTCTCTCCAACATGGCTGCGAAAACCAACAAAAACGATGTCATATTGGCCAGTAGCAAGAACGTTAAAAGGTTATGGTGTAGGGTGGTATCACATTGACTGGTTGTCCGTGTTGTCTATGGCAGAGTCACAGGTAAATACTATCAGACAACATCACTGAACCTGAACTATTTACACAACGTCTGGGTATTGGTGCCTAGATTCTGCTAGATAAAAGTAAGGAAAAAACCAAAACAACTTGATATGTTGTACAGTATACGAAATGTGTTATTGGCGTTGATATTTCCGCAACTGACCTCCAAATCTGCCACATTCAAGGGTAGGGACTAACAGTGTTCCTGTGTCTGCATAGCCTATCGTCATATGGATCAGCGAAAACCTACATTTCCACTTCTGAATGTGTATGTGAATTGGCGGAACACCAGCGTAAGTAGATGATTGCCGATCTATACCACCGCTGTGCTTCTTCCTTGACGGTCAGACCATTCTTGACACTCTGCAACCATCTTATAATTGAACTGTTATGGTATTTTCGTGATTAAATGGAATTGCGTAAGTAAATTTCTACGGAAAGGAAGAAAGATGGGCGATAATAATGATGTTCCCGAAGATATTGCATATGTCCCCAATATTGTCACAGCGCCACTGAGCATCTCTATGGTGGATATTAGGCGCTTAATAAATACATTATTATTATTATTAATTATTATTATTCCCGGACGCGTCATGCCTAAACATTCAAAGATCTTGAAAGACCTTACGGCTATTGAAGAATTACTGTTCGAGACGGTGTCTGTATGCTGTGTCTCAGCGGGTATAAAATGAAACTCTTAATATGCTAGAACTTTAAACAGCACTGATACAAACAGGCCCAAACACAGACACATAATTTTCTTCCTTCGTATCTGAAGTCACACGCCATGCAAATGCTCATGTGTACAACACTGCAGTGGAAGAAATCAATCATTAGTCACTTGGGACAAAATAACACAATGATCAGGGCCATCTGGAATGGTATTTCCTAGGTGAACATAATACTCTGACTGGAAATCTACCTCAGAAAAAGACATTTAGAAATTGGTCAAATGTAACATGTTATATTGGGGATTACATTTGGAAGTCGCGGTGGTTGAATGGGTTAGGTGCCTGACTCTGATAGTGTGGGTTCGAATCACGGATGGGACTAATACTTGTCACTGATGGGACTCAATCCAATAGAAGTACGAAAATCTGTACTTTATTGAGAAAGTGCAATATTACGTGTTAAACCTCAAGTGTATAATTTCCTGTTTCGTGTAGTTTCCTACTGTATGACATGTGGAACTATAACTCACTCACCTTGACATAGATTTACGAAGTACATATACACCATGAATCATGTCTGTTCCTCATCCGCTAAAAGGTAACCATCCAACCATTCCACTACGAGGCTTAAATTTCGGGGCCATTGTTTAAAACAACCTCACCGCTAATGTCGATATTAAGGTGAGGTAGATGCATTCCATCTGGAGCTAAGATCGCTTTGTATTCAGGTTAAACACCCTTATACTTTCGGTTTGTTGGATAAGACTGGATTGCTCAATGACAAGTCGAGATAAAACAAAGAAACAAAGCAAGAACGATTGTGGTCTGTGCCATTAACTTGAAGCACCAGGAACTCAAACAGTGTTCTGTTAAATAAATATAGATGCAATTGAAAATATTTAGAACTGGTGCTCGATAATAATTTAAATGACTCATCCTGTTGTACAGCAAATTAAACCTTGTTCTGCCATCTTAATATTTCTCAGAAACGGCTTGATAAAATCGTTACTGCCTCAGGGTTGATTGAATTCGCATCTCTCTCAAGTGAAGGAACAACGTTCAGCGAGCAAACTGGAGGACCTGAACCCGGGACAACAGTAAACGTGTTTAATGAACTGAGAGACACCAGATGTGATCAGTTCCTGCCTGACCGGAGGCTACATTCAAATACGATCAAGGTCACGATTCAGAATGTCTAAAACAGTTCCCACAAAATGCAGGAAATTCATTGTCATCCGATTGCCCGAAAGCTGTAGCCTACATTTCTGACAGATTTGTTATTTTGAGAATTTTACACATTTGTTTTTGACGGTATACTTTCATACACGGGCAGTGAGAGAGCATGCGTGCGTATGTCTAATGTATATGTGGTTAGGTGTCCAACCAATGGTCTGATATAACCCAACTGCTTGCAAAATAACATCTGTTTATCTTCTTTATATGGACCATATAACTGTAAGTTAAATAAGCTTCCAGAATCCTTTTATCACGTTGTAAATGAGATATGAAAATGATAACAGAGAATATTAAACATCCAGATATATTTAGGTACTGGATAAGTTATTGAAGAACCATAATGCGTTATAATATGATGCAAAACGGTAGTCAACAGCAGAGCGTTTTCGGGAAGAGAGTTCCAACCAAATAGAATATATGTCACAGAAATGAGAGTGTCACCATGGTTTAGTGAGTGAGTGAGTGAGTTAAAATTTAGAGTTACATCGGCAGTATTTCAGCCATACCATGACAACAAAAGTTCGTATGTACAGTAAATACAGAACAGAACAGAACAGAACAGAATTTTATTTCAGTAACAGGCCTCCGGCCCAAAATACATGTACATAAATTGATGATAAGTAGAGCACATATATATTTCATTTAGATTTGTGTTTCTTGTCAACAAAGTATAAAAATAGACATACATCCTTGATAATATTAACATTTTTACTCTGTAATATTGATATAAAATTAATAATTGATGGACATTTACTAAAATATTTTGATATGTACTTATTTCTGATATGAGAATATGCATACAGTAGGATGTGCCCCAGATTTCAGACCCATAACAGAGAATGGGTGATATATATACATCATACATGTTATTATTATGAAATCCAGCCACCAAATGACTGTAAAATAACTAGATTATCATATTATTTAAAACAACAATAAACTGTATCATCATATGTAACAGTACAATATACAACCAGGCTATAGATCACTATCAGCTAAAGGGAGATCACCATGCGATTGACAGTGGGGACTTCCAGTACTCATACTACCTGCATGGACCCTAGCAAGATTTACATCATCCCACCAGCAACTAGCGATTATCAGCAAATTAAGACAAATGTAAAACAACACGAATTCTGCGATTGAAACTCTGGCGATGATAAACATACTTTGAATTATGTGTCGTTACGTACCCTCTCAAGAGGACAATTCAGTACAGTCACTAACGATTATGTTTTAGTTATGTATTTACTTGACCAAATTTAAAATTATATTCTTACTTACAGTAATTAATCAAACGTTGTCGTTTACACCAACTTCTTTTGAAAATCCATGTTTGAAATGACTTCTTTTATTAAAAAGATTGTTCATTGTTAGTGGTTTGAAATATTGATCCCTTGTGACGGAAAAATCAATACAGTTGTTTCAGTGCATATTTTATTATTAAATACTTTACATTTGTATATTTTTTGTATGTATATATTCTGAATGGATTTGTCATACATTTCACTTTGATTCTAAACAATTACTTTAACATCCAGACTAAAGCTGTAAAACAAACCGTAGCTAAGCTGATCCAAGTGACTACCCCTCCCAAAACTCATTTCAGCTTGTCCAATCAGTTACCATTAGTGAAAATACATGATCTATGTCAACCAATAACAAGCGTAATGTTTTGGCCAATCGCAAAAGAATTCAAATATTGATCAGTGATGTTTCAACTATAAAAAGAGGTCTGTGATTTCCTATCAACACACTTGACCTCACAATAAATGTTGAAACATCTCTTTGACCGATCATTGACTTAAGGAACTCTACATTTTATTGTAAGGTAAGTTCTTTTGTACAACTCTACTAACTATGTCAGATAATGTCATGACTGAAATGTATTACTTGTGAATAGAAAGTGACAATATCATGTATGTAGTGTATTTACATGAACATTGTTATGCGTAATATCTCAGTCGTTATTGATTATGTATGTGAATTGGATGTGCTGTCATGGATTAGTTGTACCTATATTGCACACATGTATGGATACATTAGATGCCCTTTACATCATTAATATGCTGATAGTGAACTAATATATATGACTGGTTCTATGGCAAATATATTAATAATAATAAAGTTCATATTTGTAGTCGGGGCTGTGGGGTTGCCTAATGGTTAAAGCGTTGGCTCGACACGCCGAAGACCCACATGGGCACAATGTGTGAAGCCCATTTCTGGTGTCCCCCGCCGTGATGTTGATGGAATATTGCTTAAAGCGGCGTAAAACCATACGCACTCACTTGTTTTTGGGACATTTAGTTGTTGAAGTGAAGCTGGCCGCAGGTTGGTATCTGGTTAAAAGCTGTTCCAGATACAGAGGGGCTAGACTGTGAAGGGCTTTAATCACGAACATCAGTAATTTGTAAACAATCCGATTGTGAATTGGAACCAGTGTAGGTCGTATAAGATTGGCGTAATATGCTCGTGTTTGCGTGTTCCAATTATCAATCTTGCCGCTGAGTTATGTACCTTCTGAAATTTGCTCAGGCATAGCTGGCTCGACCCATACAGCAGTGAATTACAGTAATCCAGCCGAAATGTCACAAAAGCATGGATAAGTGTCTTGGTTGCCGCAATGCCTACATACCGCTTGATTTGACTGATATTTCGCAGGTGGTAGTAAGCAACCTTGCATACTGCATTCGTATGATCTTCAGTCCCTAGTGTTGCCTGGAAGATGAAACCTAAGTTTCTGGCTTGAACAGATGGCCTGATAACAAATTCTCCAATGTGAAGGGGTGCTGTTGACATCTTGGAGAGCATTTGTCTGGAACTGATGATCATGAGTTCCGTTTTGTCATCATTGAGTTTCAGCAAATGGGTCGACATCCATAGCTCGATATCCTGTATGCATGATGACATGAAATCAAAGGCATTCGTCACTGATGTTGACACCAGTGGCCTAAAGCCGAGATACAACTGTGTATCATCCGCATATAAGTGAAAGGATAGGTCATGTCTTCTGGCTATTTCTCCAAGAGGAAGAGCATAGATTGTGAACAACACGGGCCCTAGGACTGATCCCTGAGGAACTCCATATTTAAGGTGATGCTTACTTGATGTTGAGCCATTGATGACAACTGTTTGGCACCGGTCAGTTAAGTACGCCTTGAACCATGCCCGAGCGTTACCTTTGATTCCAATGACGTTATCAAGAAGGGCAAGGAGAATTCCATGGTCAATGGCATCAAAAGCAGCACCCTTAGTATCAACTTCAGTAAGAAGGTCGTTCTGTACGCGCAAATATCATTTATATATGATTTATATGACGATAGCTGAGATACAATTAAGATATGTGTTAAAATAATGTTTATGAATGGTTCCCGAATGATTATTATATGATGTTATATTATAAGAAATATTATAATTGTTATGCATACTAGCTCTACCGTTTGAAATGCTAATTCCCCATCAAAATGTGTACGTAAGATTATTGTTTGTAGATATTTTATGAATATGTATTTATGCACAACACTCCTGACCTCACAATACATTGACCACAAAAATCAATACAGTCAAGCAGGACATGTTTGACCGTGATTCTTTCATTACAAGGTTACAAAATGTAGGATTCTCACCTTTCAATACATATTCTTAAGAATGTCTTGCATTCCCAATGCCACATCATCGAATAATGAATGACCTCTCCAAATCTGGACTGACAGGCAAAGTAGGTGTAACCGACATCAGGTAAAATATTGATACCTTCTCCGGTGTCCCATTTCTTTTGGATTAGAACACGGATGTAATATCTAATAGCAGCTTAGTAAACGCTATATTGTATCAGAAGTGGTGTCACAGGTTTGTTGAGTGCTGCTTTATCAACAGCGTCAGCCACTGTGTTCCCAGTAATTCCAAATTGACAGGGTAACCAACAGAGACGATGTCGTATTGGCCCGGAAATAATTCAAGACTTTCGATTAAAAGTGGATTTTAGAATCATTGATTTTTAATTGCCTGAAGACAGGAAAGAGAGTCTGAAAAGATGATAAATTGTTTAATTGCTTGGTAACTAATGTACTCAAGTGCTGTTAATATATATGACCTTTGTAAAATGAAAGAATTATCCGGCAGTCGTGATAATATACAGTCGTGGCACCAATAACGGTCGCACTGGCATCTATATCACCGTTTTTGGACCCATCGATAATAATAGATTTGTAAGTGTAATATGGTTTCTTAACCGATCATGCTCTTGTTGATAAAAAGTTGATTTGTTTTACATGTTAAGCTTTGTTTATGTTAGATTATTTATGTCACTCACTCACTCACTCTCCTCCGTTTTGTATCCCTTGTGATGAGAGAGTCACGGTCAAGCATATCCTGCTTGACTGTGTTGAATTCTCCATCATAAGGGATAAATATTTCAATGTGAAAACAGTTAAGGATCTTTTTAACACTGTTAATTCTCATTTAATTATTTTTTTTATTTATTTTAAAATAAATTGATTTAATTAATGAATTTTGATTAATATATTCTGTGGATAGATGTATTTTAGTTTAGATTAGCAACTTAGATTGTCAGTGGCTGTACCCTCAAAGCGGGTTAAAGTACTGTAAAATTATTGTCCTCCTGAGAGGGTACGTAAGTCCCAAAACATTCAAAGTAAATTTAAACTCTCCACTTTTTAATCGTAGTATATGTGTCTTTTAATGTCTGGCTAGATTTGTCTAAATTGCTAACGGCTGAAGGGATGGTGTAAATCCAGCTAGGGCCCATGCAGAAAGCAAATGTACTGTAAGTCCCCATGGTCCCTAGCATGGTGATCTAACTTCAGTTGTTGGCAATATGTAGCCCGTTTTTTATATTGTATTCTACCATGGCTACGTCAAATGCTCGAATTTGATTGGTCAATCAATAAAATCAGACGGTATCAATTTTGGATTAACAATGCGTCTGATTTCACAGCGCTCCACTGCGCACGTATACATTACTGCCGCACTACCTCAGCTTGGCCACCAACATGACTAATGTCAACACAACATACGTGATGGAAATGCTGATAGAACATTTATTAAAACTCGAAAAATACAATTATACGATTTCTCCTCCACAATTATTAGGAAACCTCACTATCATAACAAATAAATCAGAAAACCTTGTAAAAATACATCCCTATCTATCCCTATTTGTGCAGCAAAACGTTCGTAAACATTTACCTACCAGGTAAATGGTATATTTGTTTCCGTTTAGAATGGGAAATTCGCAAGATAACGGTCAGGCGAAACACAAATTTATGCCACTCATACTCCAGCAAGGCTGCCACTGCTATGTTCGTACACTTTGAAACAAGCTTGGTCACAATCCAGTCCCAAATGATGAGAACAATGTTCCAAGGAATCCCAAGTTAGTCGCTTGTACACAAAGCAGCACTGTCACTCGTTCGTCGCACGCCGGGGTGGAGGCACGTAATATGATCGACACTCGCCGGTCATAAAAATCAACAGTCTTTGATGAGTTACTGGTCGTAGGTCGAACAGAAAAGGGTGTATTCTTCGATTCTGTAGGGTTCACATTCGACAGTCAGTCAAATATTTTCCGCTGTCACTTCGAATTTCAACCTTTCGCAAAATGTAAACACAGGTTCGCCCGCCATTTCAAACTGTTGCGTAACTGTCTACTTCCAAGAGAATAAGTAGGTCAGACGATTCTATTATAGTGTGGCCAGGGGGGTACAGTAACACGGCACACAAAACAATAGGCTGGTTTCGGTCGTGTGGAGTTATGATTATACAAAATAAGCTCTTAGGTGTTACATGTTTGCATTAAATAAACACTAGTTTGTTTTCTTTGGACAGAATATTTTTTATGTTGCAATAAAAATACGAACAGCACCTACCACTCCCTATACAGACGAGTTCAATTCGCCTCTCGTCCCATGCCGGATTACGCAGTGTCTTCCGCAGGACGAGGAAGTTCGATTTTAAATCGGTTATGGCAGAATGGGGATAAACATACTGTGTTTGGAAATTAGATGAATGTTAGACCAAATCGATAGTCTCTAAATTTCATTTGAAGCCGAACGCGTAGCGTGAGGTTTCAAATGATTAATTTAGAGACTATCGATTCGGTCTAACATTCATCTAATTTCCAAACACAGTATGTTTATCTCCTAATTGTTATCTAAAGTTAAAATGTTTTAGTGTTAATTACTAGTTTTAAATTGAAATCTGTGATATACTAGTTGTTTTACTGTCCTTTGCTGACAGTTTTTTTTATAATGGGCCTTTATTTATTGTAAAATAAGAACTTGTTTGTAGTCACGATATGGCTGAAATGTTGCCGATGTGACTTAAAATCTTAACTCACTCACTCACTATTGTATAAATTGTTTTCGTCACGATATAGCTGAGATATTGCGATGTGACGTTAAATATTCACTCACGCACTCACTCACTTGATCACCTCTCGTCATTCCACTCCTACTCCCCCGTTAGATGGCGTTACTGTTGATATTATGGCTGTGGAAAAAACAGTCACTGACATGTTGATGGCTGAAGTTAGGCATTTCCTCAACTCGCAGAATATGTTTTCATAGCAGTCGACTTGAAATTCCTTAATTACATCTGTGTGAGTAGAAACCAAGGGGTCGGTTAGTAATTCTGAGGTTTTTAATTCTCCCAGGTTTGTGTTCCATGTCAAATCGGCCTGCCCTCTTTAGGAAGCTATCTCAATTTCAGTAGTTAAACATGAGCGTATATTTCTCTGCGAATTTACGGGGGCCCAAAAGTCTGACGATTTGGTTTTATAGAAGACAATCTTTTTTACCTTGTTTGGTTTTGTTCCCATTGTCCAGGTGACAATAAATGGCACACGAAATTCGCAAAGTCGACGCTGGCTTATAATGTCATTAGCATAAAGATAGTACAATTTATAATTATCAGGAGATGCTTTTGATTACTGTTAATATTTTTACGCATGTTGAGTATTTATTGGCGGTGTGTTCAAGTGAGTGCGTATGGTTTTACGCCGCTTTAAGCAACATTCCAGCAATATGTCACGCAGTGTACACCAGAAATGGGCTTCACACATTGTACCGATGTGGGGACTCGAACCCGTCTCTTCGGCGTGACGAGCGAACACTTTAACCACTAGGCTATCCCACCGCCCCTCGCGGTGAGGTTCAAATCAGTTATAAGATTTTTTGTTTTGACTTGTACCATACGTTCCCGAATATATTTTAGATGAACAACTGACTAGCCTTTGCAAGGGTTTATGACGTATGCCACCGAAGAATAAGCGTACACCCAGTATCATCGCTAATTTGATAGTGATAATTCATAAAAATACATGCTTATAATATCGTCGGAATTGTACAATCGACCGTGTTTAAGAAGAGATTTCATATGGTTGTGGATAAGGTCTTGTTGCATTATTTTCAATACGGAGAAAAACATTGTTGTCTTGTTTTGCAAGAGGAATAATCATCCTTGCCAATTGATGGAAACCAGATTGTAATCTATCCCGGTATGAAAGTATCTTCTTCCACAGTTTCACATTCTTCGAAATTACTGAAGTGTGATTTCTCGTAATTCCCTAAAATGTCAATTTGTACTTTCTATGAACACTTATGACAAGTAGCTGAACAAATTGCAATACCATCTTCTCACCTATACATTGTTGACACTAAGATGGAGTATATATGAACGAGATGCACTATCTAAAGGTCTCCTGGCCAACACAATATGCCACAGTCATAAAGCATTTCTGATGATATGCTGCCGATCTAGCAGCAAAATAAAGGTTCCTGAAAAGAAGTTACAAGAAAATATTGATGAGCAATGTTGCTGCCAATGAAATATTTCTAAGAAACCTGATAGACAGGAATCCTATTGACGGGGAGATTTATTACATAGCATTGTTGATGAGCTCCTCGTGTCCTTATAATTTTTTAACTCGCAAAACATTACTACATAATATACTTGTAATTAGAAACATGACTTAAACCAGTATAAAGGACAAAAACTATATACAGATCATAACGGAAATGATAGTGAAAGTTTAATAACGATCAATATCTGTAAAATTAATATCGTGGGTTTAGATCAATAAGTTGTGAGTCCAGCATAATGGCCGATACATTCACAACACTAGTGATTGCCGTGCGTGTGGCTGCCCTTGTTATTACAGGCATGTGCCCCAAAGACATACCTCATAACTACGTCAGCGGGTGCTGGATCTTTGGCGCATATTCGCAATACACACATGATAGTCAGACCCTGTCGACAATATCCAACAGATCCCTATTTGTCCCGAGACCACCTCCGTGGTTTAGTGGGTTCGATCCCCGGCCGAAAGACCCAAACACGTTAAAATATGGTACTTGTTGGTCCCTGCCTGGCGCTCGGCATTAATGGGTACAACAAGGACCGGTCGGGTCGGGGTCAGTATAATGTGTCTGAGTGGGGTATTCATGCTTAACTGCGGTATGGTATCTCAGTGAGCTAGCACTATAAAACCAGATTAAGTCTGGGCTAGTACAAGCAGCCACAGATACACACGCTTGCATGCACGTCATCATTTGAGCGAAATGTTCTCAAGTACGACGTTAATCCCCATTTCACCTCACCTCACCATATGCCCCGTCGTCGCAAAGAACGATACCTTCCATCTGATTGCACCCAAATCTAAGGTAGAATGTTTGGGTCACACCTTACGCAGTACACCCAGCCTTAGAGCTTTCTAAGATAGAATAGTCATGTTCAGAGTTAATGAAGTGTTCTGTTTGAGATTTCATGACATACCATTCTCGTTTCACATGCAGCATGTACATTTGGAACCACATGGTCTTCCCAGCACCTTGTCAACGGATGCCCAGCATTAGAACAAACACAGTATCTTAAGCGACATGGTGGCGTGGTTAGATCGATCTTGTAGTCTTTTAGCATTTTTTGTGGATTGGGTTACTCTCGTGCACAGCCTCAAACGTAAAGAGGAAATTAAACCTGACCTTGTCCTTTTTGATAATTCCAACCAAATCATTTATAATACTGAATTCAATGTACCTGTTCCACTAATGTGGTTGACAAGATGTGATTAAAAGGGTACGGTGTAGGCATTGCTGATATCTTCAATCTTGCATCCTAATTGCATGTGCCAAGTGGTCCAACTCATTATTGTTCATGGTGCTTTACATTTGATATCGCTTTCACTGCCGGGAAACCAGCACTGCGGGTAATACAGAAAGTTGTAGTGCTGGGAGGTCTTCACTAGTGACAAGTGTTCCCATTCGTCATTATCTAAAGTGACAACAAAATAATGATCGTGTGTTAAATAACTTTTTTATTCGGGTGTTAAAAATTGTGAGACAAAATCATCAGAGTTGGCCTGTCGATTTCATGTGACTGTGCACAATTTGGTTTTGTTGCAATTATTAGAGCTTGTGTTAGTGAGCAATTCATCGGTGTAAAATGAAGTCAAACGGACTATATCTGCAGATACAAACGATATTAAACACAGTACATGTAATGCTAATGATAGGGCGACTCTCATGCTCAAATAGCAAGCAGATTTACACACAAAAAATAGTTTTGCAAATACCGAGCAAAATACCTGCTTGAATAGTTATTTGTAGTACAGTTCAAAGAGATTTGTCTTCGATGCTGACTTAAAAGATGGCAATCTAGGAGCTGAATGAGACTGGATGGAAGAGAATTCCAAACTGAAGCATATTGTAACGTCCGGAAACCCGAAGACTTGAGTTCGTAAGATGGAACGTTGGGACTGGTTACTTGAAGTGAAGCGGTGTGCTCTAACAGGCCTTGTGGCTTGACATAAGATCTTGGCGACAGGAGTGATGAGTGAGGTGTTTGAGGTCAATATGCTAGCGTATCTTTAGTCGACTCGGAGTCAAAGTAGCTTGGCAAGTTTAAACCAACAATAATCAAGACGAGTTCCGGCAGACAAACTTCCACGGGCATCTTGTCTACATGGACGTGTATGTAACAAACGTGAACGCAACGTTAAATGCCACATGATCATTCTTTATTTATCACTTATACCAGGTTCAATATCAAACAATTATTGGAATAGTGGTTTGTGTTCCGACATTTTCAATAAAATGGTATGCACTCTTTTTAAAAATCTTTTTATTCATTTCAGATAGGTATACAAAGAAAGGGAGTGCACGACTCCGTGTTGGAGCTGGTTACACATTGGCAATAAAGAGTCACAAATTTGGTCAAAGTGTGAAAATATATGTACACAAAGTCAGGGAGTCATGACTCCTGCAGACACGCCATGGGTGACCGGCATGTTGGAGCTGGTTACACATTGACAACAAAGAGTTACTTATTTCAAAGTGTGAAAAATATGGGTATAGAAAGTATAGAAAATGGTATGCATTCTTAGATAACTAGTGCACATTAGGAAGAACAAACCAAGTGAAATTATCAGAAATATATGAAATTATTAATAAGATGATTCATTACTTGTT
Organism: Haliotis rubra; assembly: GCF_003918875.1. Lineage (NCBI taxonomy): Eukaryota > Metazoa > Mollusca > Gastropoda > Lepetellida > Haliotidae > Haliotis > Haliotis rubra. The sequence goes on from NW_025767568.1 coordinate 376,662, forward strand.
AGATGATATAAAATCTAAGGAGTATCCGACGAGAAAGGTTACTGAGATGAAGTAAACGATATGTGAGTCAGATAGGGTCCTTGCATAACCTGTGTATAAAGGGAGGAAACTCTTAATAAATAATTACCTGTGCAAAATCGGGTGCCCTGGAAGCACGCGGTGAGTCTCTGTTGTCATCCTCATCCTCATCTTCCAAAGATTGAATATAAATGGTTATCTCACTGAAAGATGGAAAGTCTCTGACTGGCAGGCTAAATGTCAACAAGCACTGAACATTATTCATATCCAGTGTTACATACAGAACATTGATTGAGTGAGCTGTGATATTTGTGGCACTACATTATTGTTAATGATAGAACTATATGGACGAAACAACGTCTGGCATAAAATTAATTAGATTAGAAAATTATGAAGCAAAGACACGCTTAACCACATTACATCTGGGCTACGCGCTTGGGTTTAGATGCCAGGTTCACTCTTATATTAACCATTGGTCTTAATTAAGCTGGGTAATATAGTTTTCCATTTCCTGTTACTGACATCGTTTCTGTTTGTTAGCCTGTTATTTTACGCCGCTGTCTGTTCAGAACACACCACCGGAGAACAATGACAGACAAACAATTGAGTCGCTTAAGATGTATCCCTCCAAGCTCCATTCAGTCCTCTCTTATATAAGGGCTACTACCACTACTATACGTACTATCTCTACAACTACCAATAGTCTCTCGACTACTACCGGTCACGAAATGACTAATCACATACTATCTCACAACATTGTTTGAACTAGATACATCTCCAGAAAGTACATTTTCAATCTGAAACAAAGATTTTTTTCCCAAATTTCTCAAAAATAGATCGTTCTCTTAATATTGTTTATTTCCTCAAGACCCGTGAAGATCCGGGTTAGAATTGAATTAACCCATGCTTATCTTAAGAGGCGACTAACGGAATCGGGTGGTAAGGCTCTCTGACTTGGTTGACACATGTCATCGTATCCCAATCGATGCTCATGCTGTTGATCACTGGATTGTCTGATCCAGAATCGATTATTTACAGATCGATGTCATATTACTGCCGTTAAACAACAAACAAATAAAACAAGACAAATATTTATTCGAAAACTGAGGTTTCGTTTTGTGTTTTACTGCCAGAAATGGGCCCGCAGTACTTCAGTTTTGTCTTACGACTTGAGAGAGGCTTTGACTGACACCCTACCCCAGTGCATGGATCGTTCAATCATACAGTCAACTCCGCATTCAGCAGAGATGTCTTATGAATATGGAAAGGGGTTTGTCGTTTGTGTTTAAACTTTCGGTCACCGAGTTTGAAAGCGAGACTGACGTATTAACTGTAATAATGACTTTTAGTGTTCTATGTTAATAGATGTCTAATTTTAGCGCCAGTCTCGCGGCTTATATGATATATAACTGTTATATTTGCTTGAATCCCAATAGTGTCTATTTACACATTAAATGACAAAGATAATTACGTACGTATAAAAATGACATCTAACAGAATAACCGAACGTCACTGATATTATTGAATAGCTTTTTCCTGTTGTAATTACAACCACTTGTCTTTCCTTTTGCAAGCTATTTGCATGCTATTGTCACAGGCGTAGTTCTTATTGAATTCTTGATTTTGTGGACTTTTTATTTTCAAGGGTGTTCAGTGTTGAAACTAGAACGTCAACCGGGAATCAGTCGGTGAAAGAACTATAGTACACAAGGAAACAGAAATACAGTGGGTTTTTTTGTTGGCGTATATTTCGTAGTTTTGAACACAGCTAAAGTTTGACTGTTAAATATTCTATGACTATCGATTTCCCCAACTTTTGTTTTTACCATTTTTTGTAACATCATCCGAAATAGATGGGTTTACAGGAGAGCAAATCGTGTCGTGTCATGAATTTCCATCAAAGTCAAAATGTACGTTTCTGGTGCAAGCTATAGTATGCAAATGAGATGTAATCTCCATAGGTTCGCGAACATAATATATTTTATGAAAAAGTCATATACCATTCATTTATTTTTTTGTCCTAATTCTTATGCAAAATAATTGATTTAGGAACTTTCTCATTTCATTTTTCATGCTTGTACTCTTCTTGAAAGTTTACTATTTTTTACGAGTTCATTCATAGCTTTGATTGCCAATTGCACAATCGCTAAGGCAATGCACATGAAAATGCATCTTCCCGTCTAAACAGTGCTGCAGGTCGTTCCACCCCATAGTTGATTGTGACCCCCCGTCACAATGGTATTTTGGATGATAATTAGAGACCCAAATTCAAAGGCCTAGCTGTGAAAAGCATAGCTATTAAATATTTCTTAAAACTACATATTTCAATGAATTAATTTACAAATAAATGCCCAAACTATTTTCTTTCTATTTCCGTGAGCACTTTAGGTATGAAACCAAACAAACAACGAAGAAATGTGCTGTAGTTAACAATTGTACTCTTAAATTAACAAGTTCACGATTCAATACAATTTCAGTACAAAGGTGTCACTATGTCAGTACAGAATAGTGGGGCAGTGTAAATGCAACTGTAATATAATAGAAGAACAGTAGTATAGGGACTGACAGTTTTGGACCAGTCCCCAAAAGGTCGTATTTTTCACGATTCATTGCCCCTGTGGGAGTAATAATATTCGACGTCTGTAAAATTATAAGTGAAAGTACGAGGTATACCGGAGAACCATCGACGTCACTTCTACGACCTCTTGGGGAAGATTGAGGCCCGTGCGGAGCAAAATGCGACGATGTTGTCAGCTCGTGCGCAGCAAACGCCAAATTTGTTGGTCGACATCTTGTCTAGGCTGGACAATGACGATGACGAAGAACGGGTGGAAATAAAAAAAACGTAGAGGAGGAACAAGAAGAGACACTTCTGGACATCTGGAAGGTGGGGCAGATGCTAGAATCGAAGCAAAAGTGAACCCAGTCGCCGTGTTTCTCTGGAAGGTCGTCCACAAGACCTGGAAGCACTGCACACCGGCCCACAGACCGGTCTATAGACAGGCCGACGAGAAGACAGAAATGGCCAAACCCAGGGGCCCCCACTACATGGTGTAGATAAAAATATGTGTGTACGCAATTGGAAATATAGATATAGAACTATATATTTTGCAGCATGCATATTGTATACAACAGAGGGAATCCACCTCACGTCCCATTCGAGGAATTCCGCAATGCTCTGGCAAACAAACCCAGTGTGGAATACAATTCCTTGGAAGATCTAGAATGTATTGCGAAGAAAACAGAAACTCCTACCATACTTGGACATATTTCTCCAGAAACTGCCAAGAAGTGGAAAAACTGGTCTTTTGGTAGTTTGTATCCAGTAGCAAATCGTGGGAAGATTGTTTTCTGTATTTCTATTGGCCATGTTGTCTTGTAGACCTTGCAATGTCTAGGGGTTTTTCTGTGGTGTTCTTTTTGGTTTGCCGATGGAGCAGAGAATCAGAGATTCATTGTTTCAAAGAGCGCTGTGTCCTCCAAGCCGTTCGATTTATATTTCTACATAAAATCCACATATGGGTAGAAAATCTCGAAACGTTGGGCTTTTTGGTTCCATTGCATTTGGGTTGCCGAAACTCACGGTGCCCTACAGATTTTGAGGCTCCTATAATAACACGGCAATATGTTGGATAGTTAGCCTTTCATCCGACCGACCCCATTCTCACTAAAAAGGTAATATTTCTTAAACTATTGACCGATTTTCGTGAAACTTTGCATGTACCTCCGGTATACCTCGTACTTTCACTTATAAATTTACAGACGTCGAATGATGGTCCACCATCATTCCAACCATATTATTACTCCCACAGGGGCAATGAATTATACACAAATATGACTTATAGGGGACTGGTCCGAAACTGTCAGTCCTATACTACTAGAGCAGATATTACAGCAGTATAAATAATGGCGATAACATTCATTTCTCAGTAACAGTAATCCAACTCCGAGCTAAGGTCCAGGCAATGTATCCCAGGGTATAGAGAGATCACACAAAGTGCAGGTCTTCTATGACTTGAGATGTAATGTGAGATGAGAAGTAAGTGTAGCTACTCCTATTTACAGAGACTCCAGATCTTTCTTACTGGTTTCAGCGTCACTTAGCAGGTTATTGCCAACTAACATTAGATATACTTTGCATGATTTCTATATGATATGTAAACATGTTACATTTTGTCACAAACTTATTAGTTTTATCAAACATATGTTTTTGGCAGTGTTTCCTCTCGCTATGACGAGGCCTGTTGCGTCACAAAAGCATTGTAAATACACGGAGGATGGCCTGAGTCTAAGATAGGGTTACCCTTAATTCGTTGGTGGCATATTTTCAATTATTCATACGATAATCGAGAAAACATCGAATGTTCTTAATCGTCCAAAAACCCAAAACTATTACACCTGGTTTCATACTAAATTTGTTTGCGTGGAATGCAAGTGTCATGCCGTTTGACATCTCCCTTTGCAGGGTGACACGTTATACAAGATGTGATAAGAAATGAAGAAATAATTAGTTCTCTAAGAAAGCTTGATCAAATGCTTTTCAGATCCAGTTGCATCTACGTAGCACGTGCTTTTAAAACTCCTCCAAAGTACCAAATATTACAAATGGTAATTTCTGTACCCTGAACATCCAAAATGATGAACTTGACTTGAGATTCACAAATTGTATGAACCCAGAGGACAATCACATTGCACAACATTGACCTGGTGAATTACTGGTAGAAATGAGCCCCCGGCACAGTCATTAAACAGGTACTTTGGCTGAATACCGCTGTTTGTCAATCCTTCGACAAGCCGGCCCTTCGCGGCATAAGAGATTGATGACTTGTGTGAAGCTTTCCCCGATCAGAACTGTACTCAAAATAGTTTTACTTAATATACTCAAGTTGCCCCGATTTCTACCATCAATTGCAGAATGCTTCTGATTTGTCAAAATTAGGTCAAAAGAAGAATGATTAATAAGAGTATATAATTCCATTCGATACTTAAAAATTAATGTGCTAGAGAGCTGTGAATAAGTTATCAATAAGACGTACCTCCAGCCGAAGAATCATCAGCAAATGTCGGCGCCTCAGATGACTATGCCAACCATGGAACCATGATTAGAGGTTTTAAAGTTGTCCATGATCGTACATATGGACGTTGACCTCTCCAGTTCCATTTATTAAATAATCCAATATTCTTCTAATGCAATAACCTTTTATGTGAGTGGAAGCGTCTCTCCACACCATATAGTTATCAAATTGTAGACCGAGCAATGTAATCAGACAAAGAGATGCACCCACATCTGAACTTCTCCTTAACCATATCCGTATAGGACAACTGAAATTAGATCAGTACCAATTGCCTCTCACCGAGTCGTATCAGTTGATAAGCCAAGCGTCTGATTCTCTATCTGGAGACACCTTCTACAGGGAGCTTCTTTCAGCAATAGATGACGTGTGACACGTAACTTCCGTCTCGTGAGAGTATGCTAGACGTGAAGTAACATGAATAGACGTTTAAGCAGTACGCTTACCTGAATACAGAATGTACAAATGTTTGGCACACAGCTGACTAGCAATAATTTTATTGTAACCTTCAAATGTACATGAGACTGAAGCAACAACAAGACCCCGCCTGAATCTCACCAGCTAAGTCTTAATACAAGGAAGGCTTTCTGCGAACTCGTTCTATCAGATTCAACGGTTCTAAATACTAGATAGAACGAGTTCACCCTATAAGAGACAACGGTTCTTAATACTAGAATGGGCATAATGTGAACTCGTTCTACAAGAGACAACGGTTCTTAATGCTCACAAGGAATAATGTGAACTCGTTCTATCTGAGACAACGGTTCTTAATACTAGATGGGCATAATGTGAATTGTTCTATCAGAGACAGCGGTTCTTAATACTAGATGGGGCATAATGCAAACTCGTTCTATCAGAGACAACGGTTCTTAATACTAGATGGGGCATAATGCAAACTCGTTCTATCAGAGACACGGTTCTTAATACTAGATGGGGCATAATGCAAACTCGTTCTATCAGAGACAACGGTTCTTAATACTAGATGGGGCATAATGTGAACTCGTTCTATCAGAGTCAACGGTAGTTAATACTTGATGGGGCATAATGTGAACTCGTTCTATCAGAGTCAACGGCTCTTAATACTAGATGGGGCATAATGCGCACTCGTTCTATCAGAGACACCGGTTCTTAATACTAGATGGGGCATAATGCGAATTCGTTCGATCAGAGTCAACGGCTCTTCATACTAGATGGGGCATAATGTGAACAACTCGTTCTATCAGAGACACCGGTTCTTAATACTAGATGGGCATAACGTGAACTCGTTCTATCAGAGACAACGGTTCATAATACTAGCAAGGCATAATGTACACTCGTTCTATCAGAGACAGCGGTTCATAATACTAGATGGGCATAATGTAAACTTGTTGTATCAGAGTCAACAGTTCTTAATACTAGATGGGCATAATGTGAACTCGTTCTATCAGAGACCACGGTTCATAATAATAGCAAGGCATAATGTGAACTTGTTCTGCCAGAGACAACGGTTCTTAATACTAGATGGGCATAATGCGAACTCGTTCTATCAGAGACACGGTTCATAATACTAGCAAGGCATAATGTGAACTCGTTCTATCAGAGACAAGGGTTCATAATACTAGATGGGCATAATGTAAACTTGTTGTATCAGAGTCAACAGTTCTTAATACTAGATGGGCATAATGTGAACTCGTTCCATCAGAGACAACGGTTCATAATAATAGCAAGGCATAATGTGAACTTGTTCTGCCAGAGACAACGGTTCTTAATACTAGATGGGCATAATGCGAACTCGTTCTATCAGAGACACGGTTCATAATACTAGCAAGGCATAATGTGAACTCGTTCTATCAGAGACAAGGGTTCATAATACTAGATGGGCATAATGTAAACTTGTTGTATCAGAGTCAACAGTTCTTAATACTAGATGGGCATAATGTGAACTCGTTCCATCAGAGACAACGGTTCATAATAATAGCAAGGCATAATGTGAACTTGTTCTGCCAGAGACAACGGTTCTTAATACTAGATGGGCATAATGCGAACTCGTTCTATCAGAGACACGGTTCATAATACTAGCAAGGCATAATGTGAACTCGTTCTATCAGAGACAAGGGTTCATAATACTAGATGGGCATAATGTAAACTTGTTGTATCAGAGTCAACAGTTCCTAATACTAGATGGGCATAATGTGAACTCGTTCTATCAGAGACCACGGTTCATAATAATAGCAAGGCATAATGTGAACTTGTTCTGCCAGAGACAACGGTTCTTAATACTAGATGGGCATAATGCGAACTCGTTCTATCAGAGACACGGTTCACAATACTAGCAAGGTATAATGTGAACTCGTTGTATCAGAGACAACGGTTCTTAATACTAGATGGGCATAATGCGAACTCGTTCTATCAGAGACACGGTTCATAATACTAGCAAGGCATAATGTGAACTCGTTGTATCAGAGACACGGGTTCTTAATACTAGCAAGGCATAATGTGAACTCGCTCTATCAGAGTCAACAGTTCAATGAGGTCGTGTACATCATGTTGTAGTTTAGCTGACAAGGTTTCCATATATGCTATATATGCTACTGAAAATAAGATGAAGGACACCCGATTGTTTCATATCTCTTAATTGCTTATGTGTGCCGGTAAATGCATTACTACGGAAGCGTCCTAGTGCCACAGTCTGAATTTTTTTATCTCCTAATTAGGAGATGCTATCTCCTAATTAGGACTTACTATCTCCTAATTAGGAGATAGTATCACCTAATTAGGAGATAGTAACTCCTAATTAGGAGAAAGTAACTCCTAATTAGGAGATAGTATCTCCTAATTAGGAGATAGCTAAGTCCTAATTAGGAGATAGCTAAGAACTGGCACGGACCAGGGGCATCCGACTGTCTAATTAATAATTAGGAGATAGTAACTCCTAATTAGGAGATAGTATCACCTAATTAGGAGATAGTAACTCCTAATTAGGAGATATTATCTCCTAATTAGGAGATAGCTAAGTCCTAATTAGGAGATAGTAAGTCCTAATTAGGAGATAGCATCTCCTAATTAGGAGATAAAAAAATTCAGACTGTGGCACTAGGACGCTTCCGTACATTACACAACCATCCAGTTTCATTGAGTTGTATACTCTACATCGCTCCCTCAAACGTTTACTACACATATATTCTGGAATTATGTTTATTATATGTATCATTAAATCTCCTACTGTAAGTCAGTTTTAATAAATCCCCATCCAGTTCATCGTATAATCACATGCATTTGATGCATGATCATACGAATTTAATCTAAATCGTACAAACGGATGTTGACGCAGTTCAAAATGATTTGGAACTCATACAGCGTGTATCATTGTCAAATGTACTACCGGGTTATAAATAATGCCAGGTGTCGAGAATGCCAGATGTCTCGGGAATGGTGTCAACTCAAGTCCGTAGGAATACTGAGCCAGTAGATGCCGTTGCATCACGTGGAGGTAAACAGCTTGTTAACCTGGACACCGGTTGGTTATAAAATGTGAGCCGATTTATAGTACGTTATCTAAGGCTCTGATTGGTTAAACTGGAACCGGGAGGGTATGCAATGTGAGCCAATTTATTGTGCGGTACCTTAGGCTCTGAACGTTCCCCCATCTTTCGATCACTGTTAAGAGCGTACCTGCCCCTTACTTAGAAGATCGCTGCCTTGAGTTTGCTGGAACACAGATGTTGAACCAAACGTGTTTGACGCAGACTGCAAAAATAACTTTGTATTGTAATTGATTATCAAACAGTCTAATGTACTGAGCTTTCTCGGGTGTTATAACCTGCCTTGGTACGTACGTCCTCATGGTAAGCCGAACTGTCAGGGTCGAAATAGGCGCCATGTGTGCTAATTGGTAAGGCTATTTTCTCTGAAGGTAAGACATTTACACAAGCAAACAAAAAGGACATAAAGTACTGTTTATGCCTCAATACGAAGTAGGGGTGGGGATATTGGATCGCAACTAGTCCATCCGCTTATCAACTGGGGAACTATTCTTGAAACCCTGGAAGATTGGGAACTAAACTTAACACACTGATGTAATTAGTCACGATCAAAAACAAGTTGAAAAAATGGTATTTGTTTAATGTTTTTAGCTTAATGAATACTGTTTGAAATTTGGACACATTTTATCAAAAACTATTTAGCTCAAATATCACACTGTTGGTGTTTTAACCCTTTTTATACAGATTCACAGCCCTTGTAGCAAGCTTTTCAGCTTTGTCTATAATGCAGCATAGTGTTTCAGTAACTACTATAGTTTGATGAATGAACGTGTACCTTCCCATCGAACAGCTAATCATCAGGCCTGAGTCCGAAACGTGGTGCCAGGCAGGACAAAGGCACGGTGGCTACAGTGAGGTAGAAGTGGTGGTCAAAGATTCAGGTTAACAGAGGTCGTGGTTGGTACCTCGTGTAAGCGAGGTCGTGACTATTGTCCCGTGTTAACAGAGGTCGTGGTTGGTACCCCGTGTAAGTGAAGGTCGTGACTATTGTCCCATGTTAACAGAGGTCGTGGTTGGTACCTCGTGTAAGCGAAGGTCGTGACTATTGTCCCGTGTTAACAGAGGACAGGGGTATCTTAACCATATTATCAGACGACTGGGTCATGTAACTATGTGGTTGTGTGCCGGGAAAGCAACATTTCAAATCATATAGGTAGAATACAGTGGGGCTTTACAGGCCATAGTTTTGGGTTCAGTGATATTTAACTGGGGCTTTACAGGCACTGAGTATGAACATCAGAGACAAAAGAATTGGAATGATTTAGAGTTGTATTGAACCGTACTGTAGTTAATATAAATAAATACTATTGATACAGCATATATTTGAACTGATATATTTGATATATGACAAACCATTTCACTGAAAATCATGTTCACTGTCACTGTAAGTGCAGTGCAACACTGTCAGTGTAATCAAACTCATCAATCTTATTACTGAATCTGCTGATGAGGTCATGCTTTAAGGACTGGAGTCGAGCATCAATATTGCGGTACTTGCGTTTTCTGGCTGGTTGTGTCCTGCGTGCATCGATAGGCTGGATGGCAACTTGACATGCCCTTGAAGAGATGTGGTGGTATAAATCAGTTCACAAATATAGTATCGTGTGTGCCCACCATTGGCGTTAATGCAGGCTTGACAATGAAGACGCAGAGGCGACACTAAGCTATTGACGAAAGCTTGGGGAATGTTGTTCCATGTCTGAGCCAATGCTTGTCCCAATTCAGGTGACGCCAATGGCTGATTGTCGGCTTAACGTAAACGTCCCTCCATATCATTCCAAGTGTGCTCGATAGAGGACAGGCCCGGAGAAACAGCTCGCCAGGGGAATATCGGAATGTTCTGCTGTCTCAGGAAATCTGTCACAACACTGGCGACATGTGGATCTTAGCTTCCGCAACCAAACTGTCGACGTTGAACAACGCACGCGTCAGCATACCGTTGTCCTCGTCGTCTGTACGCCCTTGCCCTGTCATCTGAGCTGTCCAGATGAAATCTTGACTTGTCAGTGAACAAAACACCATCTCAATCTTGTCACTGTACTGTTGATACTGTCTGCACCAGGCAAGACGTGCCTGTCGGTGACGTTGGAGCAAAATTGGACGCATTGCAGGCTGTTCCCTCAGTCGGTTCCGTACAGTCCTGGAACTGATTGGACGTAAGGCAGGAATGACCCGAGCAGTCAAACAGGCAGTCTGGAATCGATTCCTTAGATGGGTTAACCGAAAGTGGTTGTTCTGCTGACGTGACGTCACGGGTGGACGGCCGGTTCGAGCCAAATCTCTCGTGTTATGTTGAAAACGTCACCATAGATAGATGAGATCGTGTTTCGATTTACACCAAAATGTCTGGCCACTTCATTTTGGGCCATACCGTCTCCAGCATACCCATAGCGCTGAGACGTTGATTTTCTGTAAGCCGTGGCATGACGTACGCGCAGTTTAGGTTGAAATTAACGTGTTTTCCATAACTTTCAGAGGCGAGGGAATAATCAAATTTTCAATTTTCAATATCAGGTTTTTGAACTTCAGGTGTCAAAAAGCATGCAAAAAGTGAGTAAGTTCATTGTGCAAAAAGTGCCTCGTCAAATTTTATGCAAAGTGCTTTGCTTCACGTTTATTTAGGGTTACTTTTTCAAACAACTTTCATGTTATACAATTTTGTGTTATGCACAGTTACTGTGGGACACTGAGCATCTGTGGGACATTTTAGGTCGCCGTGTTCGACAGAGAGACTCTCGAGGACTTGACTGCTACTTTACCAGAGGAATGGAACAGGATTCCTCAGAATCAAATCAGGAGATTGATCCAAGGAATGAGGAGGCGTCTTGAATCAGTTGTTCTTGTGCAAAGAGATTACACAAGATAATGATGGAAAGTCAGTAGTTGGACTTGCAAGACATTTTTCTTCAGTTCCGTGAAGAAGATGTAGGCATGGTACTGTGAAAGCCTGTGCAATAAATGTGAAATTCGTAATGTTTCTTTTCTTCTTCTTTTAGCATGAAGTGAAATCATTGCTGTACCATCATCAAATAAACCAGATTATGGCATGGTAATCCTGGCCGTGTTTCTCATCAAACCTTGCTTTTCACTACAGCAGTCATATGGTATGGACATCTTTGACACATTGAGCACATTGACTCATTGAAGTTGCTAATTCTGAGAAAATTGCTTACATATAGTCCACATGTGTGTGTGATAGTGCGCGTGTGTGTATAGTAATATTGCCTATTATATTATATATATATTGCTTCATGCCCCCCCATAACAACTGGCAGAACCAAATATGTTGCTTGCAGACATAAAGTAGTATCATATCTTGTTAAGCAGCCTTCTGACCAGAGAACACTGACATCAGACTTCAACGCGCTGCTGTAACTCTATTACATATCTGCCCCGGTTACCGATGTCTGGAAGATAAATCCACACTCTCTGCAGAGTCACTCAAAGCCGGGTCACACTCGAGACAGTCAGATGAGTCGGCTGACATTGCATCGCTATTAAAATATGTGTAAAGGTCATATGTGTCAGGCGTAACTGACGGCGGCTGGACCATGTGTACATATTGAAAGTGGAGTTCAATGTATCCAGTACGGGGCAGAACAAAGACTGTAAGAAAACAGATTCTACCGGGGCAGATGAAAGTCAATCTATATTAGTTATTTTCATACTTCTTTGTCATACTTTGTTTGTTTCGTGTAGTCAGCAATATTTCAACTGTGTGATGTGATGGTAATCAGTATCCGGGGTAACAAGTCGACCGATCGGTAAGTCTTTTACGACCAGCCCATGCAAGCGGAACATAAAATAATTGCTATATCAGTGAAAACATGTGGCCATTTGTCTGGTCAGTGTTTCAGCGTTAGACTTTCATTTGACCAAACCCACACGTAGTACAACAAGACAGAGAGACACGCCCTGAAAGAACAGTGATGTAACACTTCAATTAAATTTGTCAATTTAATGGTGAGACTACCATTTGTGTCCGTACATTCGAAACTCATCCCTTGTGTCAACGAAAGGTTGCCGTAATTCAGCTGGCACTACCAGCTGGTTGCGGTCTGGGAACGAGATGTGTCCGCCCAACCAATCCGAGACATCAGTTGGGGAAAGGTCTGAAGATTAAACCAACCATGGCAGTAGGGCAATATTATGGTGCTTCCAACAAAAGTGAAACATTTGGGAGGGCATTCTAGTGCATTTGCACAAACGTCTGCTGAACCTCAGATTCTGTTTACATTAGGATATATGTGAGTGAGTGAGCGAGTGTGGTTTCGGCATATTCTAGCAATATCACGGCGGGGGACACCAGAAATTGGCTTCACACATTGTATCCATGTGGGGAATCGACACAGGGTCTTTAAAACTTAACCATTAGGCTACCCCACTGCCCCTTATTAAGATATGCTTTCCTGACGGCGATGGATGCCGAGCTCCCCAAACCTGACGCTAATTGGTATCAGCCCTAGATTAGTTTGTTTTTTGTTTAACGTCGCACTCAACAATTTTCCAGTTATACCAGTCTGGACCAGATAATCCACTGATTTAAATCAATTGGTATGATGAGGTATCAGCGAGCCTGAAGACCAGATACCGTTAGTCGCCTTTTACGAAAAGCAAGGAATTAACCAGAAATGTTGACATAATACGTGGGTGACCGTGGAGAGACACGATGTCTGCACAGTTGTAGATAATGTCATCAAAGACTGATTTTGTGTTTAGATGAATATTTAAATGTCTTGCAAAGTCGTTTCAGTTCCATATGCTGCATACCCATGGCGCGTCAACGTTGATTTTCAGCAAGACGCCGCATTGCCTAAGCGATATTTACACTTAAACAAAGCTGACTTTTAGGAGCATCTGATACCTAAACAATCATTGTGTCCTATTCCAAGTTTATAAAAAACACGTTTGTGAGTATCATGCTCCCTACAAACACGCAAACGTCGGATTACTCTCTGGTTCAAATTGTGCATGAACATGCACATTGTTAATTTCAGCATAAATACATGTTTATGGAACTTTATATGAAGAACATTTTTTTTCCTGATAGCATTAGGTTGCTGGTGATTTATTCCATCCTGAAATCCACCTGGGGGACCAATTGATTTAAGTTCTGTGGTCTGTGATCTGACTGAGTGTTAGCACATGTAGCAGCTTTAAGACATTTTGCTGCTATGTTGGCAATCAACGGGTATCGACCGCATGTCGCAACGAAGGCCATGGCCGGCGTTAGGTGTATTTATTGCATGTTGAAGTTGCACCTTCAAGGTGGGCATTTTATGAATTGCTTTGATCTCCAGGTAACCACTAATATCACTGTCACATAAAAAGTGTTGGCTTGAATACTGTCTTTCCCATTTCCAGTGAACCCATGCATGTCCCTTGACCATTCATCTGGTGCCTTATTGCTGGTCAGTACAGGTGTGGACAGCACAAGATGAGATTGGTATACTATGGGTTGTACGATTTGAATATGTGCCTTGCTGTAAAACTATGTATTGCACAGAGTGAATTACTATTTTCAGTTAAATATGCACAATAACATGCCGTAGCAAATGCTCGAGAGTAATTGTGGAATTGTATTGACACCATTATGTAAACGATTATAGATTTTACATGTTAATCATATCGATTTGTTAAAGACTGGCGGCATCTCAATAGAGACTCGACCAGGTCATGCCGACAATGTCACGGAAGCACTTCCTGAATGTGTGCGAAGATGCTATTGGAAGACGGGACATTACTGGTGGGTAGCCCGGGAAGGACCACATGTGACACAGAGACAACAACACATACAGGCAACTAGCAAACAAGACCATTAGTGCACTACTTCTACTCTCTCTGATGACGCAATAGAACATTCTTACATCCTTGAATCTCTGAGATATATGTACTCTCCGTCATGTCCTACTAAATTCTTCCATCACGTCGTACTTCATATCCTTTTAAGCGTAGCCTGAAACGCAAATAAAGGTCTGATGTGTACCGTTTCAAGGACTCAGGAAAAACAAGAACAACCTTCTTAACACTGAGAGCCCTCGAAAGGATGTGGTGGAGTAGCTACGAGAGGATGTGGTTAAGTAGCTACGAGAGGATCAATAGACAGAAAAATAATTAAATACAAGTGATAGCGACCATCTACTGGGTGTTAAACACTGTCTTCCCGAAACGAATTCAATTATCGTCAACCAGTGTCCTTGGCTGCACTTATCTTCAGGATGTGGATTATATAATGGCACTATGTGATCAATATTCACAAGGTCAGGTCCTCATTTTGAGAGATTTAATAACGATATTCGAATTACTTAATATCAGTAATAAGACGGCCAAAATGTCTTCAGTGATCGTACCAAGAGATAGACCTCTTACGTACCACATACACACATCAGGGGACGCATGCAATCGTAGTGCTGGCTGACAGAGGAAAAGTGAGGAAAATGTTGGAGAGGTTTATCATGTATTATCTACCATGTTGGGCAATACATGTTTGACATCTTGCAGCCTTAGTGACGACTAGAGTGTGATTGGTTGAACTTGGAAGTTCCAGCCATTCCTTGGTTATTCCAAGCTGGTACGTTGTCTGACGTTATCGAGCGGGACTCGGTGGACATGTCCCTCGGCAATAAAAGACCGGTTTCGAATCTTCAGATTTGTTTTATCTGTCCACTGTTATCCCTCACATCATAAGACTATTACCCACATAACGATTATAATTTAGAATCGTAGGTCGTGCTCGAAATACCGCTTGGAATTACGACACCAAGAACGCCTCATGCCATGTGTGAAACGCCTCAACAACAAACCAGGCCCTGATTTCTCAAAACAAACTTAAGTCTGAGTTTTGACTTAAGTTAGACTTTTTACTCAAATTTGAGAAAACGCAGGAACATACGTTTCCCAGTATGGACTGAAATCTATATTAAACTGAAACACAGTGGACAATGTGAGTTTGGTCGATAGATTACTTAAGTCGTTTGCCCCTTTTTAAATTTAAAAATGCAGTTGGGTTAAAAATTCAGCTGTTTCAACTTGTCAAATTCAGTTTGAAATTTGAGTAAAAACTTAAGTTTGTTTCGAGAAATCGGGGCCTGGTCTGTCATCACGTCAATATGTCCAATATTTGAGTCTTATTGTCCCTTTATCTGTCCATTATTGTTTGGTATTCCGACTACAACAGTATTTAAATCCGGCAGTAGGACACACCTACTTGCTGGCCTTGTGTCATCATAGTAGAGTTGGGATCAATATGGACCTCTGTTAGTAGTTGTATTCGTTTATTGTGTTACCAACTGAAAACAATTTACACAGAATGGTTTTATCGTCTTCATTCTGTGCTGGTTCCCTCATCGAAATTAAACGTTGACAATATTACACAGAATGACTCACGTTAGAATTAGGACAACTGTTACTTGTGTCCGTTAGGACGACCTTTAGCGCTAGGTGTTCTAAAGGTGCTGCCAGGCTTCGATTTGGGAAATTAGCTATAGGGAGCGAGCCTTGAAACAAGAAAGGAGAGAGCTGTGAGTTCCTTGGTTTATTCAAGCAAGTGTCACTTGCATGACATTCAAAATACATCACTTCATACATAATAATGACATACAATAATAGAAATAATAATCAATGATATTTTAATACAGTTTAAGTCTAAGTCAGGTAATACAAGCAATGTGTGGTACAACAGGGTATGTACGGTTACTGCTTACAGAAACACAATACAAATAATACAACATTTCCTGGAGTAACTACGGTACTGATAAATAACATAACCTGACGGATAAATTAATCATCAACAACAATTGCAAAGGACAAGCACTGAGTGGAGCGCCTAACAATTTAATTACAGCATGTAGTGCCGAGTTCGTTAACAACTGTAATGATTTATGACCAACGGTATATCACCCCTAGTGTGTTAACAACTGTAATGATTTATGACCAACGGTATATCACCCCTAGTGTGTTAACTACGGTAGGGATTTATGACAATTACGGTATGTAGTGCCTATTGCGATAACTACGGTAGGGATTTATGACAATTACGGTGTGTTGCGCTTAATGCATTAACTACGGTAAGGATTTACGACTAGTGTAAGTAAATTCCAGTTATCAAAATACATGCATTGAGCAAATACGGTAAACGGCTCGAGGTGCTCAGATTTGACATATACCATTTAACTCCGGTACTGACTGTAATGTTGACATTTATTTTCTCAATACAATAATTTCAGTAGATATGGTAAGTGATATTAGAGAGATATACAAGTGTTGTAAATACGGGGACAGAAGGCCTAGTTTTAGTTAGAGTACTACCACTTTATTTTATCATGAATTATTTGGGTGACTACGGTAAGTGTATTTCGACGGTGATGTTGCTATTGGCAACGTGCAATTTCGACATATACGGAGTTAAGCCATGACCTAGAATATATGTAATGCTGTAGTGCTACACTTAAACTAAACATGTCGGAATGTACATTTTTTTGTGCTTTACAAAACGAGACAATAACTTAGTAATAATGTACTAGGACGGCGCTGTTGTCATTGGCTACGCGTATTTCTTAAATTACGGAGCTGAATAAATACGGAACGAAGACTGTAATTGCAAACTACACGGATTTGAATGTATATTTTCGGGTAATATGAAGAGTAGACAATACTATTTTCTACTGATTACGGTAATGTGATTCGCGTATAAACTGTTCTGTACGGTATACACCTGCACGCGGAACGGAACGTTTTATATCATTATTCAAATACTTATCATGTTGGTGAAATATCAAAATACAAATGTTGGCTGTTATACCTATTATGTGAGCGCGTATCTGAGGTAAATGTACACCCATAGCATTTGATCGGCGGACTATCGTAAATTACGGAATAACTGACCTACATACAACTTCATCTTTGCTGGAAATGATTGTATAAACTCTCGGAACTGGTTTTGTGACTCGGCTACTGGAATCTAGGCTACTGACAAGGATCTAACCTGCATATACAGATCTAACACGCAAATGAATAAAAACTAGACAAAGACTAGGGATATACACATGTGTGTCGAAACACAGAAAGGAAATATTCGTTTGTACATGAAAAACATAAAACTTGAGGAGCCCACGACGCAATGTGCATAAATAAATATCCCTGGATAGCGCCTAAGAATTATCGGTTATCTGGAACTAGCCTTTACAATGGTAGCTATTTCTAAAAGTGCTGCAATATCGTAGTAGAACTAGCATTTACAATGGTAGCTATTTCTAAAAGTGCTGCAATATCGTACGAATGATTCAAACTTAACTCTAACATGTTCTAGACAATAATTACAAGTAATAACAACTTAGATATAAACAAGAATGAAGTTTAAATGTTTCTTACCTTGAAACAAGAAAGGAGACAGAGCTTGAGTTCCTTGGGTTTATTCAAGCAAGTGTGCCTGAAATGGAAGAACCCAGGATTTTATAACCCACAGCTCTACTCGTTTGTCGTTATCAAGTTTCTCTAAAGCTGGAGATTCCATATGTGTTATCTACCGTATGCTGACAAGGTTTACTACACGAGGTAGGTGGTAAGAGGATGATTACCTAACAAGGTTTGATTTTCTTTATGGTGTAGCCGCAGTCAGCTTGCGCCAGTTGCTTAACAAAATATATCTCAGCGCTTGACCATGGCATTTACGACAGGACAAAGAGGATGGCATGATGGTAATCCTGATCTTGTTCAACAAAAGTTGATTTTCGATTACGACTTAGTTGATGGTAGACATGCTCCTGCTGGGATGGGACTACTTATCTGTGCTTGACCAAGGGATCTTTGATTAATTAGTTTATGGTTGGCGTGGACGTGTTTGCTAATTGCATACTGCTGCGCTTGACATGCGGGGCTACAAACAAGACAGACTATGCACATTGACTTACACCTATACTGATTTCCTTTGTTAACAATAATTTGTGCAAAATATAAAAATGTATAAAGAAATATATGCACTGTAATAGAATTGTATCGAGTACTACGTTACGCAATAAGGTATGGCAGTTATGAATATATCAGCAGCTAAATAAACCACTTGTTCCCAATTAAAACCATGTTTTTACCCGCATAATCAAACTTTACCCACGAGGAGATAAGACAAACACATGGAGAGTGGGGTGTTTCTGGAACATTCCACAGAAAATGAACAGCAGCGCGCGTAGATCCACGTGAAAATATAAATTCAAAATCAGAAACGCTCATGAAGTGAAAACTCGGGAATTGTACGGAAAACGTAAATGATGGTGATATACAATCCAGAAAACCGGGGGGATAGATGCTCCAAGTTTGCTAAATACTTTAAGGTTTTATTACTTTCATTGTCCGTACGTCTGCTTACTTTTGCAGTTCTTTGGTGTAAGAATGTACCAAAATAGGTAAAACGATTGAAAATATGGCTACCATGAATGCAGAGACGACCTTCCAAATTCTCTCCAAACCTGTGGCCTGTAACAAACCATGGCCTACAATGAAATTGTTAAAGACAGGAAAACGTCCTGAACGGGATTATCTCACCAATGAACCAAAAGAAATGGGCAGGAGGTTGCTCTTTATCCAGGAAGAGTATGAAATATGATAGGAATATATGCCATCTTCATATCGCACTGGTTAAATTCAATCCTTATACAAATGGGAGATGGGGAAAATAAATGTGAAACAGGGATGCATACTGTTCTCCGAATGATGATGCACTGTATCCTGGACCACAGAATTCTTTCGTGGATAAAGAGGACAAACACGATTCCTCGTCCCGTACAATTAGGTTTTCGGAAACGTTAAGGAACATGGACAGTTTTTTCTCTTTTTTTCCCCCTGAAAATCTCGCTTTCCATTCTCAAAAACGACACACTATACTTCCGTGTATTCCGGTCAGTGAGAGAGCATTCAGTGGAGTATGGTTCAACAGCTTATTGTTCATATTTCATGATCTTGGTATAAAGGGCAAAACACGGCTTCATCTCATTCAGCTAAGAAATTGTGTGTGTTTCATGTGACCAGGTGTCCGGTAAGGTCGCGTTTTAAACAGATTTTTAAGTACAGTGATGAGAAACATATATAGATAATATTGTTCTTACTCTTACCTACCGCTCTTGTAGAAAATGACAACTCATATACTGCAACATAAGTAAAGTGCCTTAACCCTATCTCATTGCAGCAAACCAACATGTCTCTCACATAATTCATGTCCACTTTGTGGATGTACATATCACTAATTTCAAATTCACCATGTGAAAGGTTCAAAGGTGCGTGTTACAAGTTATGAAGTAGCATCAGTATGAACCACATTTAAGTGTTGTACATTGAAACATAAACCCGATATGACAGCTCCTCTTGTCTGGATTAAAAGAAATGCACTGTTTGGATAATGTTTTTGGTCAACATACCGGAATAATGACTGTTTGAAACTATACAGTGCTACTTTTGTAAAGTTTCAATGATTTCAAACACAGTGTTTCCCAGAAAAAAACAAGCCCCTGAAAATCTGAGTAGATCCAGATCTAAGTTCTTTTTTAACATATTATTTTTCAGTCGACTGTATTGGCAATGCTGGAAAAACGATGTATTAAATTAGTCTGCAATTAATGTGTTGATGCTTGTACCCTTAAATGGACTGTGGAAGGAGTTGAGTCCGTATATTGTGCACTCTGTTAGCTCTACACGAAGCCAAAGCTTCTTTTCAATGCAGAGCCAATGTCTGTCAAAGAAGATTTGAGCTCTTATCCAACCGTTGGACCAAATGATGTTAACCTTACCTGGTTGGTAACCAACCAGTATTGCCATTGTCATTTCAATTGTTAAGGTAAGTCAAAGTAAACTTAGTGCCGAGTGTGATAATACGCAACAGATGATAATGTACAAGTCATGTACTCTGTGTAGGTATATGTGATATATAAATGTAATCTTATTTATTGAATGAAGTAACGTCAATCAATCAATCATGAACGAGAAAGGTTGTGAGAGAGATACATATATGCCTAGCACCTATGTCCCTGTATGTCGCTGTAATGTCAAAAGAAACCCCAAATAGCCTCAGGTTTATTCATTATAAGATTGATCCCTCTGCTCGTATCGACTCTGGTTTTAGATTTCTTGTGGCTCTAGACAAGGTTTTGCTGAACACACGAGGAGTTCTAATAGAACGTGTCAGCAAATTAAGATTGGACTCACCTCAAATGTGGGGAAGGTATTTAACCGAAACCACTTTAAAAAATTGAAATCACTATCAATCCGGGAATGTAACCAGAGCTCCTGGTACAATGTATGGTACACATAGGGGAGCTAACTCTGCTACTGTGTGGAAAGCTGACCAACTGGTCAGTGTTGGCTAGAATATTGATTCCACCGAACATCTACTGCATTCCTTTACGTTCCCGATAGTTTCAGGTCAACGTATGCTGTAACGTAAATGTATTTATGGCAGGTACCAGCGGTTGGCATGATACGCTCACACTTTCGCGAACACCTGGAATCATCACTATTTAAATCGCATGCTCATGAGGTAGTCGAAATCGTGCTATCGTTTTTACGAAAATGCACATTACCTGGCGTGACTAAGTGGTATAGCTTTGTTTCGTAATACCAGATGCCTGTGCTCACAATGGATCCCTCAGCTGAAAATATTTTTGATTATTAGAAATAAATACGTGACAGAACATAGTGATTCTCACTGAGCGCTTAATGCACTTCATGTATACAAATGTTGAATACTGTGAATTATTACAGAGTACAAACAGATATGAAATACATTCTAGCTCACAGAAACGTGAAACCTTTTAACTGGGACATTGGATTTGTTTAAACAGAAATAATAGCCGTGTTTGCATTTAATACCTAGAGAATGTGAGAATTGATTATTGTACAGTTCCCGAGGCCATCAGCCAATATTATGAGGAGACTATTGGCTAATAACCTGCGCTCTGTTAATGTCATCGATAATATGTCCATTACACTGAATGAAAAATCTTTGCAACAGAACTATGCTGCGCATTTATTGACTTCACAAAAGCCTTTGATAATCTACGTGGACTCGGGCAATAAGAGGAACTTTACAAATGTAATTTGTTTACACTGGTAAACATTATGTATTCAAGTATAATTGAATATGTGTATTGGTTAATGATAATGGAGTCGATCCTTTTCCGAGTTATAGCGTGGACGACAAAGGGAGCACGTATCCCTGTTAATTTTCTGAATTTGTCTAAATTTGACTTTGAGCAATTTCTGACTGTAATCGCTGTCGTGTAGTTTCTACATGTGAAGAATATCTGCTTTATGCTGGTGGTACTTTTATTTTCGGCGAGACCCTGATTGGCATTTTCGACCAGTGTTTTGATGCCTGTATTGAACAGTAATAAGACTAATATCAAAATGGGCCCGAGGTCCCTTAAGGTAAACGTTTGAAATTTATGAAAATGAATTTAAAGTACTAACAGTTAGTAACTATGCTTTCATTCCGCGAGAAACACATAAAACTGAAGCCAAATGGGATTTGAACCTGGAACCTCGAACGACTGGAATAATTGCAAACAGTCGTGATATAGAACGTTGTAGAAGAAATAATATTACTCACTGATTTGCTTTCCTGCCCTTAAGGCAAATAACACATTAGGAGGGACTGTCTATAGAAGATAACATTTTTAGTGAATGTATTCATAAACTAATTGATTGTTAAGCAGATCGTCTGTAGCAAACATGGAAATCGATTGGCGACATCATTCATACACAATTCATCCAGCATTCATATTAAAAGACAACAACAGATTTTACATATTCATCATAATATTATCGATTTGTTCTTAGCTGGCTATGGTGACCTCGCCGGGTCATGATGACACTTTGTCAGCAAACCACTTCCTGCATGGAGAATGTACTTACACCAGTTTATTATTCGTAAAGCCATTTCGAAAACAACATGCAAATCCTTCCTCAATACACCGTCTGTTTCTATTCCGGCGGTTCACAGGTTGGTAACTGGAAGCTGTGCTAAGGCATGACTGTCTGAATGTCTTTTGTCGAAAGCGAAATATAGTGAAATATAACTTTTGAGCACTTAACATAAATACACCAGGAAGTGAAACACCCTCTGCTGAATCAAAGGTCATGTTTCCTTACCAAGCCTTCTCTTCGTTCTACGCAGCAATTACAGCTTGTTTATGAATATTAACACCCGTAAATGTCCGGGTTAGAATGAACCTTCAGTAACCATGCTTGTCGTAAGAGGCGAATAACGGGATCGGGTGGTCAGGCTCGCTCGCTTGGTTGACACATGTCATCGTATCCCAATTGCGTAGATCGATGCTCATGCTGTTGATCACTAGATTGTCTGGTCCAGACTCGATTATTTACAGACCGCCACCATTTAGCTGGAATATTGCTGAGTGCGGCGAAAAACTAAACTCACTCACTCACTATGAATATTAAAGTATAATAAAAAAGGGACCCGTTGTTTTTAAAGCGTGTGTTTGTTGACTGTTTTGATAATCCTGAAGTAGACATGGGCGCCGTGTGCCTGTCTTCGGTCAACATTCGCTCTGTTAAAAGTGGCATCAGTCTCATGAATAAATAGTATCACTTAAGGTCCCTCATTTGTTTCATAAACGCAGTTTCAACTCTACTGACTGGTTTACTCCGCTACAAGCGGCTGGAGTTGCGTCCCTTGGCTCCGAGGACATGGTGATCCCAGACATAATCTCCCACAGACTGTGATCTTTAGGTTGTGATCGTGAGTTCCATATGGAGCAGACTCATTTAACTCCGCCACCCGGAACAGGGTTATACAACTGATAAAATCTTAACAGCGGCATTGGTCGTTAAGCGTACAACACCAAAGCCGTTGAGATCTGTTCCTTTGTTTCATGACTGGCAGCATGACTGGTATTTGATTCAGAACAGGAAAACCTGAGCGAGAGAGCAAGTGAGTAACCTTGTACGCCGCTTTTAACAATATTCTAGCAATATCACGGTGGGAGACACCAGAAACACGTTGTACCCAATGGGGAATCGAACCGGGTCTTGGACGTGACGAGCGAACCCTTTAACCTATTGGTTTCCCCACCACCCGGGAAAGTAAGAATAACAGAAACCTTAGCATACAGTGCCTCCACATGACCCTTACAGTTCGAACAAGCTGGCGTGGAGACAAGCACTCTTTAAGACTTTGAAGGAGTCAAGCTTCATTGATTAATCAAACCTTTAGCTTCCTATATTGGGTGCCACTGCGTACAGCCGCTATGTTTCAGATCGAATCGTTGGAGTCATACCCCCTGCAAAGATCTTCCGATGTCGTTACTAAGACACAAGCAAAACAAACATTCTTTTCGGACACCTACGTCCGTGTATTGTGCGTAAACGTAAGCATTGTCATGATTGGATTTCCACAAAATTACCTTGATTAGAGGAACCTCGACACGTAAGATATCGCGTTGGATGCGAAACCACTGAGACTCAGTGCGGGACGTCAGGGATAGGCTTTATACGTGCAAGGTATCTCATGGTCAACATTTAAGTTTTGCTAAGTCTTAACTTAGGTGAATCATTTGTCACGAAAAGAAGTTTCCAGCTGCTACACCGGATACTAATTTAATTCAAAAGACGAAGCAACATACAGACAAAAATAGCATCTGGGAACCATATACTGTTTGTCGTCGATAGCGTTTCCTTCTACAGCCCCTAATGTTTTTTGAAGCAAAACAAACTGGTAATTATTTCTTTTAATAATATCTACGAATAACAAGTAACAGCCATAGAATGTATCACATTGGATAGCAAACCGATTATATTTAAATATAAATGCGGTTCTGTTACAGAATTATACAAGCAAATAATGAAAAAACGTTACATCATTTTGCAAAGGTGTCAGAGTCAATTCATGAGTGTGATGGGAAATGCTTGACTGTAACAGGCTGCTATTTGAGAAAGTCGGGCTGTCCAGTCGTCTAAGGCTGTTAGCTGTGCAGAATAAGGTTTCTTAGACAAGATAGGATCCTATCGCATTTAAGCAGCATCATGCCCGTGACTAAAAATAAAACAAAAGTGATCAATGTGATTCGCATCACTTTGGGCACGGAGGAAACAATAATCTGCAACACAGTTACTTATCTCATATACTGTTCGGGACGGTGGGGTAGCCTAGTGGTTAAAGCGTTCGCACGTCACGTAGAAGGCCCAGGTTCGATTCCCCACATGGGTACAATGTTTGAATTCTATTGCTGGTGTCCCCCGCCGTGATATTGCTGGAATATTGCCAAAGGCGGCGTAAAACCATACTCACTCACTCACTCACTCATATAATGTTCAAACCTTACTTAAACCTTGCGTCACTCACTCACTGAATATGGTGTTGAATGCTGACAACAAAAAGGAAACTACAAGACCCAGTGATTCTCATCATTTAGCTTCATTTACAACATTTTAGCCAGTCGGATGAGATGGGCTGATACATCGTTTACTTGGACCTGTTTGTGGCAAGGTTTATCTAACGCCGTTTGTGTCCTGTGATGATGTATACCATAAAACCTGATAACCATACCAAACCTCGCTTGTTGTTCACGTGTTATGGCGATCTTTGAAACACGTTGAAATTATACTTTTAAAAACCCGATGAACGCGACAGAAAGGGCAAATATAAAACGTGATAGGTGTACGTGCATGTGATATAATTAGACAAAAACGCCCAGACAAAATGAAAGGAAAAAGCGTGGGTGAGAGTGATGTTGGTGGGGCTCATCTTGTCAGCTACCTACCAGGATAATGAGCAATGAAAGCAGGAATGGTGACAGGTCTTGTCCACGAGGGGACACGAGTGACTCTAAGGCGACACTATTCGCTGTGCGGAGTTACGTCCCTTGGGCAAGCCAGATCTAATTGATCGATGGCTAGAACCCCGTTTCGCCCCAATTATGTTTCTAGGTGTGTCAGCACCAAAGGTGTCGTTTATGGGACTCACCAAAGTGGAAACGTCTGAGACGTACATCAATACGGACTCTGTCCTACATACAGCTGATACGCCTTGATACAATGGGAGCACTGTGAAAACGCCGTATAACATAACTCTCGTCCACTTCAGTGGTGCTGGCTGAGTGTTTTAAAGCATATCCGGTGTGTGTTGGACATCAATAGTGATGTATCATTAACGCTGTGAATTTTTTTTTGAAATGTAGACACCAATGACCGAGTTGCGAGAGTAGGTATCTTACTCAGGAAGGATTGCTCGTACACTTTTGATGATGAAATCAAGAGTACACTCACTGACTACCACGTTTCCACTTCCTCAATCCTTCTGTAAATCAGAGCGTATTTTGAGGACATGATTACACGTGTGATCATTATATCATATACCCTAATGCGACTGAAAGACCCACTTTCAGTCACATCAACGCCCACCTCCAAGACATTCGTTGCCAGTGCATTGCTGAAGTGGCACGTCATGAAATCTAACATCACGAATATTTTCATCTGTGTTGGTCACACTGAATAAGAATAACGTTTTTCTCGCTTACTAGTTCATCAAGGACATAAACATTCTTCAGATTTTGGGAAACCTTTCATTTTTCTCCGTGACTTTGGGATTAAGTCCAAATACATTTCGCAATCATAACTATTCTTATGTGTGCCATGCAAAAGGAACTATAAATGTCAGGTGCACTTATAACCCACTGGGAACATTGGGAAGAGGGAAAATGATACAGCTGACACCAGGAAGCATCTAATACCAGCACCTCGATGCCTGCAACACAAATTATATGCATCACGGTTAGTGTCTGGTCCATCATTTCTCATAAAGAGTGAGTGAGTTAAAATTTTACACCGCATCGTCAATATTACAGCCATATAGCGATTTCTCATAAAGAACAGTTAAACATTCACGGATAACGCAGTTGTCCGAGTCTCTGCAATTCGTCATTGCGTGTTGCCTCCCTTTGGCAAACCAGGAACATGTGATCGTTGGTTCGAATCACGACTTTTGTTTTTAGGTTTCTCAGCAACATCATCGGTTTCACTAATTTGGTAAACGCTTTCAACCTGCATCAATTCAAACATTCAACCTACACGAAGTTGATATTACTGATAATGCTAAATACTGATACACTCACTCACTTTTAATTGTACTGATTGGTCCATATAATCATGTGATTCACAGTTGAACGTCTTGACTAGGGCTATGATATGAGCGCAGTGGGCTAACCTCTATATTTTCAACATGTTTCCTAATATACTCAGCAGCAAAAAACACGTCAATACGAATTCAAATTAGATAGGCACTGTAATCAAATCATTACAGAAAGGGGCATAATAAGCGGATCAAAATTTTTTTTGTGTACAATATCTTGACACATCAATGAATAATTCAGCACAATTTCAAGACATTACGTGAACGTTTGCAGTCCATTCAGACTCTTGACTTCAGTGTCTAGCGTGACCACCACGAGAGGCAATAACTGCAGCACAGCGTCTATGCATGGAGTGCACCAATCGATTGATGAAGGCCATTGGCACCTGGAACCACACTCTGAGAAAGGCCTGGCGCAATATATCGGCTGTGTTCGGCCTTGGTATGACATTATTCATTCTCCTCTGAATTTCATCCCAAAGATGTTCAATTGAGTTTAAATCAGGACTAAGAGCTGGCCACTGCATAATGTTGACACCGTTCTGCTGTAGGAAGTCCCATGTAGCTCTGTCTGGAAAATGTTGACGTGCTAAATGTGGTATGACGTAGGGTCTGAGAGCTTGGTCGATGTAGCGCACCGCTGTGATGCCGCCTCCTCTTCCTGGACCAAGCTTCTGGAACACCACAGGACCCACTCTCTGGTTCAGGCCTATTCCACCCCATACCATGATGCTTGCACCTCCCACCTCCCCGATCATTTGTGGTGTTGGTGACCCGGAAACGTTGCTGCAGCCTGTAGATGGTCCGAACGTTGACCTGGAAGTGATTGGCAACGGCTTGTGCAGTGTGGCAAACTTCAAGTCTTCCTAGCGCCTGGTTCCTCTGAGCTGTCGTGAGTCGCGGCATCCTGTTGACGTTGTAATGTGAATGTTTTAACCAGGTTTGGGGGTGCATTTTATAGGGCTAGTCCTTGTGAACATCACGTGCAGCATGAGTTGCATGAAAAACATGGAGAACACCGTACCATCTCCGAGATCGGGTTGCGTTTTTGAGACCATTTCCTGGGTTCCATTCTGAGTTTGGGAAGGAATGTCTTTGCTCAGGTAAAGTAGGAGATGTTGTCAAAAATATAGAATAGAAACATTAAATGGGTTTACAGTTGTCCGGTTCTGCGACGGAAAATTCCAAACTGACGTTTCTTTTGCTGCTTAGTATAGTTTGGTTGTTGTATATCACAACGCCTTTGTTATAAGGTGTATCAGTCTTTGTCAAATCAAGCATACCACCTTAAAGTTACACCAAGGAGTAACTCCGTTTCCTTTGTTTGTACACCAGTTTATAAATACATGATTTAACTCGGCAATATTTAGCTATACGATGGATTATGGAGTCTGAACCAGACAGTGATTGACATCACCGTATTTCACTTCGCCATTGGGACACGATCACATGCTTCTACAAGAGGTTCCGCATACACGCAGTGCGCCCCACGATACCTTCCTGTACTAAAGAATCTGTGGTCAGCACTGGGAGTATCGCCTGTCGTCCACTGAGGATCAGAAACTTTGTATGCAGATAAGCCCGTGTATTGATACTGGCTGACAGCTAAATATGTGCCGGCTAAAATCCACGTCGCCAGCGTTTGCCCTTCGGGGATACGAAATAGCATGATAGGGCCAAACACGATTTACAACAAGCGGCCCCCAAACGAGACAGAACTAATGTTTAAATTGTTCCGCGTGTTTTGAAATCAGGGCATGCAATATTGCAGCAAAAAGCAAGGCAGGGTTTTAGTCAGAATGGAAGGCGTAGCAAAACACAGGGATAATATATCAAGATAGAATAATGGCGCACATCCATCAGTTTGAACTTCTATCAAGAGAACGGAAGATCATCCCTGACAACCATTTCCACAAAAAGGACAGCAACAAAGTATTTCGAAATGACGATGTTAACTTCATTAGATAGTGAGTGAGTATGGTTTAGCGCCGCTTTTAGCAATATTCCAGCAATATCACGGCGGGGACACCAGAAATGGGCTTCACACATTGTACCTATGTGGGGAATCGAACCCGGGCCTTCGGCGTGTCGAGCGAACGCTTTAACCACTAGGCTACCCCACCACCCCTTCACTGAAATAGGTATCGGTCATATGATGCTTTCCAGTCACCCAGATACCTAGTCAGAAAGAGGCAAGTTTACATCACAATATTCGTCCGTCTGGATGAAACAACAGTATTAAGCGCCACTGTTCTAAGTTTTTATCATGTTAAGGTGATTTCCTTATGGAATACGTCAAGTGTTAAAGCAGCGTAAATTCCAACTGCTTGGTTAAGCAATTAAAAAAGCATAAGGTAGTGACCGTTTAACTCGTAGACATTTCAAATTAACGAATTGAAAACGTTATTTATAAGACTCCCCGTTCAACTCGTGTAAAATTAATGTGTCATTTCTGCACATTTGTTGGGAAAACACGGTATTCAGTAGGACGTTCTTGCCTTCGCACGGCAGTATTTCTCAACGAAGGTCGTGAATACCTTTCACTCGCACGCACGCGCACGCACACATCCACGCTGTATACAATAGTTAATTACACATAATCAATTAAACCGGACTCAAAATACCCGACTAATAACGGTTCCAAATAAACTCCCATATTTGCTAAATGAACCTCCTGTGAAGAATGTCAGGATGCATGTAGAAAAGAAGCCACATCAAAGATTTCTTAAACGTGTCAATGATTCATGACATAATCAAAATTTCAATATTCATTTTGTTGATGGTTCTGTTCTACTGGATTGTACAGAAATGAGTCTCAACCACCCAAAGTGTCATATCAAATCGGGACTGGTCTGGCTTTTCATGCTCCGCTCTCAGAACGACCACTTCATCGAGCTTCTGATTTCATTTTGGTCCAGAGCTCCACGGAGGCTTATAGCACAGAATAAATGGAGATCATCATGGAAAATGATCATGACAAAATTCGGTAAACAGCCTTAGACGTTTGGTTAAACTGTTGAAATGTATTCATATTTGAAATGTTCTGTCCGTTTGGCACAAACGTGATTAATAAGGCTCAGGAAAAACATGTGGTAAGCGGACCTCTTGTCGTACCACGTAGTCGGGCTTCCGCTTGTTCCCGGTGTCTTGTGTTTGCAGACGTCCCGGTCGATGTCTGTGCTGAGTGGGTAAATGAATGAATGAAGGTGATGATCCCAACCAGCCCGACTGTTCCAGAATCCCGCAAAACCTCTCAGTTTCTTTTGTGTACTATATTCTGTAAATAATAACGTCATTTCATTGTTTTTTCCTGTTGTAATCTCGACAAGCTGGTCCTCTGAATAAGCTTTCGGTTCGAAAGAAAACGGTTTGGGCAAATTCCACAGTGCATATATATATAATATTATAATTGTTGTGTTTGATTTATTGTTGAGAAACATAGTAGAATACACTAAAACAGAACCATGACCGTCAACTGGACGAAAGAGCATGGTAACCAACTGGTATACTCAGGCCTCACATGTTCTCAACAGAGAAGCACTGTTTTACTCATACCACACGTTTTGCATAGCAAGGACCCGTGAAGATCTGGGTTAGAATTGGTCTTCAGTAACCTATGCTTATCGTAAGAGGTGAATAAAGGGGATCGGGTGGTCAGTCAAGCCCGCTGACTTGGTTGACACATGTCATCGTATCCCAAATGCGTAGATCGATGTTCATGCTATTGATCACTGGATTGTCTGGTTCAGACTCGATTATTTACAGATCACTGCCATATAGCTGAGTGCCGTGTAAAACTAAACTCACTCACTCACTTGCATAGCCACCATTACAATAAGCTTGTGAGTTTGTCATATATCTGTACATAGTTGTACGTTTCAATATCTATCTGAAATTAGATCTGATTTCATTAGTTCTGTTGAATTTATTACCAGGTATTGTAGAAAGTCAGCTTGTAATCGAGGTTTATCATGTCACCAACGCAGATGTTTAGTGCTTCAGAAATAATTGAACAAAGCCCAAACACGCGAAGCTATGAATTGTTATGGTCCTTTGTGTACTCGAATACAATGTATTGATTGCAATACACTGATAGCAGGGCACCCAGGAAACATCCCTGCCTACTGGTATGTGCTCTCTGTGGATACAATAACATTCGGAAGCCACTTTGTGATGTTTCACTCAGTGTAAAGTGTCTTTCCGCCCTCCCCACAATGGTGATGCCATTTCTACACCCCAGCAACCACGATAAACATGATAACGTCACTGGGTCGTATTGATGTCATAAAGACATAGATTTCAATTGGATAAAACTATATTTATTGCAAACTAAAGAACCACAATGAATTACGTCAAATGAATACAAAAACTAACTGTTCTCAAGGCACACCAGCGTAGATATGCCTTTTGGAACCATGGCACTGAAACAGGTCAATTGAACCTGAAAATGCAAAAGGTTTGGTATGGACGGAAGGGCGGTAAGGGGTCTTAAACTAGTCTATACTACATGAAACACAACATTTAAGATAATAGCAATTGTATTGGAGTTGTTTGTCAGATCTAATCAATGTTTCGTATTGTCTAAGGGTTAAGCTTCAGTGGTTGCAAAAACAGCATATAAACACATGAGTATTTCCTCAGAGTACAGAGACTGTCGTCCTACTCAATTTAATCGTCTTGTCTGACTAGCGCAGTCTATAAGGCACTTTACTAACACGTAAGGCCAACAGAGGATGTAGTTATCTAAATACCAGCCAGCATACCCAAGCTATACTTGTCTACACAATCAAAACAATCCCAATCTATACTGGACGTTCTTAAGAAATTCTAGTAGACTGATCGGAAACGGCAGTCACCCCAAGCACTGAATGTTTGGATTCCGCGTATGCTGTATTGTCTCTTCTCCGGGTAAATGATCACTCGCCAACACTTCACTTTTGCAATTCTGACGCAGAGTAGCTCCCCAATATCCCACGCTACACGTAAAAGTTGACATGTTTGGCCAGCGTGGGCAGATTCTGTTGCACTTGTTCTTAACGTAGAACTTAGGTATTATTCATATATGGTCTGTATATAACTATTTTCGACATTCCCCTGATAGACATCATGAGCATCGATCTAAACAGCTGGTGTATGATGATATGCATCAAATACGTCTTCGAGCCTGATCATTACTGCCCCCGTGGTGTAGTGGTTAGAGCGTCCGCCCGGAGAGCCGAAGGTCGCGGGTTCGATCCCAGTGGTATCTCACTGGGCTAGCACTATAAAACCAGCTTCAGTCTGGGCTAGTACAAGCAGCCGCACATACAGATACACACGCATGCACGTCGTCATATGAGCGAAATATTCTCAAGTACGACGTTAAACCCAATTTCACCTCACCTCACCTCACCTCGAGCCTGATCACCCTTACGACAAGCATCGGATGCTGAAGACGACCCCTAGCCCGGAACTTCATGGATGGTGGGGGTGGGGATGGGGGTGGGGTGGGGGTGGGAGGATCGTACGTCTACACACTTTCATGTACTTTCAACCATGACTGATGTTAACATCAAATGCCAATACTTACCAAAGTAAAGCTCCTTTATTCTCTCGTCATATTTTCGAGTTCGAATCTCAAGTCGCCCGTTATGCGAATCTTTGTGTTTCAGTGCCAAGTCAAATTAGAAGAGAGCATACCCGTCGTGTTCACAAGCAATTTAGTCATTTACAGAAAATTCATGCAGCCTACCATAAAACGTGTAGCAGGACTAATCCTGGTCTTTCACAAAGACGTTTTGATTGAAACATTACATAATCCCTCTCCAGTTGGTTCATATTCTGCTGTCAGATTGAATGTATATCTGTTCGAATCTGACGACCAGCATAGGCTGCTGGGGATCAACTCGAACCCGGAACATTTGCCTCAAGCAGCATGTGGCGCATGCGGTGTCTCATTGGGCACGTGACTGTATGAAGTATGGCTCCAATCACCACGCAGTGTATGGGTACCCAGCGGGTTGAGATGTCAGGGTTATGGCTATCCTTCTAGTGGCTCACCGGCAGCATGGTTAAACAAAGTACGTGATCTGGACTACATGTTGCAATTTTTGTGGAAGCTGCGTTGGCTGAGTGGGTGAGATCGTTGACTTTGTGCCCTGGCGATTAGGTGTCTCACTCTGAGAGTATGGGTTCGAATCCCGGATGGGACTGAAACCTTTCCAACAATATAACAATCAGTATTTTGTTGATAAAATGTAATCACATGTGCAACACATACTTGCCTTGAAGATTGTCCGTAATTCCTTGCGGTCTATTCTCGATATACAACTTCAAAGTCTACTTGATTTTGTTGTCTCTTATATTTAACCTGTGATGCTTGAGCCCATTTCTGGTGTCCCCAGTTATCGTTGAACATTTATAAGTTTTCTTAACTTATAGCTAATTTTTTAACCTGTATTTATGAAACATAAGGTATTTACAAGACGAATCGCTGTAAGCCATCATATTCTGATATATGATACAAAGTGACTCGGGGTAGAGCCTAGTTTTGAACATGAACTGCGCGGCAATGGATGTCTCAAGTATGATATCACATATAAGGTAATAATTAAATGTGTCCAGCAAACTGATCATGTTTAAATGATACTATCGCGGGGACTAGACAACGTTTATAGATATATATGATACCACAGATCAGCATATGTCTACCTGTAAATACGTCACGTTATTGACTGACTGCTACTGAATAGCTTTGGCAACACGTTGTTAGGTTTGATCGTATCGGTTATCGATATTGACTCATTGTGACTATACCCGAGATATTGCCACTGCTCCCAGGATAACGTTCACCCAGTTGTGCTGGAGACAGTGCAGTAAGGATTGCTAGGTTTACAGTCAATTGTACTGTTAAAATAGTTTAGAAGCCATCAGCATTTTTATGTTCGCACCACACATAAACACGCACACACATATACATAGACACTTACATACATACATTCACACATGCATACATACATACATGCATACATACATACATACCCACACACATACATACATACATACATACATACATACCAGACACACATACATACCACACACACATACATACATATCACACACACATCACACACACATACACATACATACATACATACATGCATGCATGCATACATGCATAGATACATACATACCCACACTGATACATACATACATGCATACATACATACCACACACACATACCACACACGCACACACATACATGCATACATACATACATACATACATACATACATACATACATACATACATACATACATACATACATACATACATTCATACATGCATACATACATACATACATACATTCATTCACACGCAAACACACACACATACATACATACATGCATGCATGCATGCATACATACATACATACATACATACATACATACATACATACATACATACATACATACATACATACATACATACATACATACATACATACATACATACATACATACATACATACATACATACATACATACATAGGGGGAGTAATCGAAACTCCCGCGCTGGTGACCCAATTCCCTGCAGAGACGAATCCATCGATGATACCGATGTCTCCTGAGAAAAAGAATGTCGTGAAGATGTGTATATGGTTGCCCTTTTAGCGTTGGTAAGAGTTGAAATTTGTTGGCATGAGCAAACAAACAGAAACAAAGCTACTCAGACGATAAGTAACATATCCACAACATAGTTATGGGTTGGTTCACCTTAACTCCTAACGTTATTACATATACTTATATACGATATTTTATCATTTGTCAGCCATGTGTGGCTTAAGGAACTTTTAAGTTCAACTTACAGTCCATCCCACGCTGCACTAACTGGACGATTTACCACGCTTCGTTCAACAAACGCTCAATTATATATTGACTGACCTACTTAATGACATCGTGACTACCTACCTGCTGGTTGTGAAACCCTCAGACACCCAAATGAGGTGCGTTTCTATCGATATTTAATGTCCTGGTGATCGTGCAGAGTAATGTATGAAGGCTGTGCAGCCTAATCGAAACACATTGATGGCACGGCAAAGGCAGAAAATCAATGGAAACCATATTCTTTTGTTTCCAACGTATGCATTAGATCGAAGCCAACCTGACGCACATAGCGAGAGCCCGCCACACATGGCAAAGGCGAAGAATTGCAGGTAGGTAAAGTTGTCATTTGTCAACATACCTGTTTGTCAACGTGTACTACAGCGAAACTTCTTTTATCCGGAGCTCGAGCTTCCAAAAAACTCCGCTTTAAGTTCCTTCAGTTAAACGTCTTTTACAGAAAAGAAATTTCCCTTTAAGAAAAATTCGTTTTTGTTTGTTAATTTGGACGAATTCGACCGGATCAGTAACGTCCGGATTGATGGGGTTACGCTTTATACAGTCACGTTCTTATTCTTGTATTCATAATAAGTTGCAATAGAGTTACGTCCCTTAGTCGTGCAGGGATACGCTCAAAGTGGGCTCTGGTGATAAATTCGACATTAATGTCACCCCTTCTCAGTAATATCTCAATTCTTTGGGTTTAAGTTAAGTTGTAAATGGCTACGGTCTGCGATATCTTGAGTTTTTAACCAACTGTGAGTAGTCATGTAATGATATTACTCAAATATTGACACATATAATGTCAACTGATGTGTTGTAAAACCTCCCCAACTGATAAACTGCATATACAAGTATATCTATGGTCGGAGTATAAACCGTCTGCTATGCCCTCATGTCTTGACTCTGCTTGACATTATTGGATCCATAAGATGCTTAAACCTATCGTGAACACCTGGTGTCGTTAATGATTGTCTTCTGTGATGACAAGGCGTGCGAGGGGTGAGCGGATAATATGGCTGGCTGAGTGAATTTAGTTTTACGCCAATTTGAGCAATATTCCAGCAATATGCCGGCTTCACACATTGTACACATCGAACCATCGGGTTTTCGGAGTAACGAGCGGACGCTTTAACCACAAGGCTACCCCACCACCCCCGAAGACAAAGAATGGCAATGGGAACTGTTTTCACTCCGGATGTTATCAAAGTTTCGTTCATACATAAAGTTCCGGATGTGCTGCGCTGGGATAGAATGGGTATGCAAATATCATTGTATATGTTTGCAGGGCGGTGGGGTAGCCCAGTGGTTAAAGCGTTCGCTCGTCACGCCGAAGAGCCGGGTTCGATTCCCCACATGGGTACAACTTGTGAAGTCCATTTCTGGTGTCCCCCGCCGTGTTATTGCTTGAATATTGCTAAAAACGGCGTAAAACCATACTCAGCCACTCAGCCAGTCAGTATATGTTTGCATAACATATCTGTATCCATTCTGATTTGAATTAAATTTGGGTTCCCATCAGTCTATGTTATCTATGCTCGCATTATCAACCATTGATTCTTTTAGCCCTGTTTACAAACAGTCGGATGTCATATTGAAATATTACTGAATGTAAACAATCACAGACGTCACGATCATAATGTGTTTACATTTACTCACCCACTGGTTGAAAGTAACATCCGTTCTGTGAATAATGTGCTTGAGCGAGGCCGGATTTAACGAGAGCAGACCCCCCTGCAGCGATTGTGGAGTCGATACAGCTGATAATGTCCCTTACACGTCCATTATATTGTCTATATCGAGATCCGGTGGACAGCATTTGCATTCCTCCATAGCAAAAAAATCTCTAAAAAGGAAAAGAAAATTACTACCAAAATATATTTATCTTTTGAAATAACTAAATTGTTCGGATTCTTCTTAACTAAAATTCAGTCGTGTTTCGATATTAAGTAACATCTACGATGTAATAGATATGTGTAATAGACTAAAATAAGATACGTACTTTGTTGTTTTGATTTGACAAGACGTGCTCCCGTTGGAGATCTATCATACATAAACGACATACTCATACAAAATAAAATAAAAGGAAATTGTGTTTATTAGACTGCAAGTGATCCTCTTGATCAATTGTTGCTCAATATTGTGTATTTATTGTAACAATCAAACGTAGAAACACGTTTCTCATAGAGGTTTTAAGGTAAATCCCATCCGTTCGTTCGTCTTGGAAACTGGATACATGGTACTTATATAAACATGATATTATAGAAATAAAGTAAAATGGACAAACAAGTGATTAAATTACACACCAAAAGAGGATGAAATTGTACATCGTTCGGATTCATTATTATGTCAATCAAACGTCAAAACCATTTGAAAAACTTGTACCTCTTTATGTTTGAAAGAGGCTAAAATGTCATTAACGTGTGTTTATAACACATATTGCACATAGATATTGCACAGGTAAATATTCAGTTTTAGTTCCTTTTTAGTTTGGCATTTCACAAACCTGATGACATGAGATTACAACAGGTTTCACAAAAACCCAAAGGTTGAATGCAGTTTGAAACATTGCTATTGACCTTTTAAAGACGAAGATGTACTGAGTGGGTGGGGTTTACGTCGCTTCTAGCAGTATTGCAGTTATGACAGTAAAATGAGATAGGAAATTCAGCAATGATGCAAATGGAGATTCGAACCCACAATGATAAGTTTATGGCGTGCAAAAGGGAAGCAACTCTGCACAGCGAATTGCCGCGCATGACATGTATTTAAATAATTCCACCATTGCTATCTTTAAGCTTATACCACGGCGCTTATGTGTGCATGTGTGTCAAGTATTGAGGGGATTTTCCTGATTCAGGAATTGTATTTACTCACACATGTCACGTAAATATTAAGAATCATTCTAAAAATCTGTGTTTTGTATATTCATATTTTTGATCTGATATGTGTGTTTTTGTGCAGTTATTGTAGTGAAACCCTCAGACGTACATACTAAGCACGTTTGACAGAAGCACAGATATCGACTGAGAAGGTGTATTACGAATTATGGGGAAAGCGGTCAGCCTGAAGTTCGTCACTTCTCTTACACTGACGAATGAACGTAGTTACTTTAAAATACATGTAGTGTTGCCGTTTAAAGCTAAACCCGAAACCGCTTGCGTTAGTTTGACAGTGATAGTGTTGTGTCGTTTAAAGCTAAACCTTAAACCGCTCGCGTTAGTTTGACAGTCAGAGTGTTGTCGTTTAAAGCTAAACCCGAAACCGGTCGCGTTAGTTTGACGGCGATAGTGTTGTCGTTTAAAGCTAAACCTTAAACCGGAAGCGTTAGTTTGGCAGTCATAGTGTTGTCGTTTAAAGCTAAACCTTAAACCGGAAGCGTTAGTTTGGCAGTCATAGTGCTGTCGTTTAAAGCTAAACCTTAAACCGCTCGCGTTAGTTTGACGGTCATAGTGTTGTCGTTTAAAGCTAAACCCTGACCACTCGCGTTAGTTTGACAGTGATAGTGTTGTGTCGTTGAAAGCTACACCTTAAACCGCTCGCGTTAGTTTGACAGTGATAGTGCTGTGTCGTTTAAAGCTACACCTTAAACCGCTCACGTTAGTTTGACAGTGATAGTGCTGTGTCGTTTAAAGCTACACCTTAAACCCCTCGCGTTAGTTTGACAGTGATAGTGTTGTGTCGTTTAAAGCTAAACCTTAAACCGCTCGCGTTAGTTTGACGGTGATAGTGCTGTGTCGTTTAAAGCAAAACCTGAAACCGCTCGCGTTAGTTTGACAGTCAGAGTGTTGTCATTTAAAGCTAAACCTTAAACCACTCGCGTTAGTTTGACGGTGATAGTGCTGTCGTTTAAAGCTAAACCTTAAACCGCTCGCGTTAGTTTGGCAGTCATAGTGTTGTCGTTTAAAGCTAAACCTTAAACCGTTCGCGTTAGTTTGACAGTGATAGTGTTGTCGTTTAAAGCTAAACCTTAAACCCCTCGCGTTAGTTTGACGGTGATAGTGTTGTGTCGTTTATAGCTAAACCTTTAGTGCTGTCGTTTAAAGCTACACCTTAAACCGCTCGCGTTAGTTTGACGGTCATAGTGTTGTCGTTTAAAGCTAAACCTTAAACCGCTCGCGTTAGTTTGGCAGTCATAGTGTTGTCGTTTAAAGCTAAACCTTAAACCGTTCGCGTTAGTTTGACAGTCATAGTGTTGTCGTTTAAAGCTAAACCTTAAACCCCTCACGTTAGTTTGACAGTGATAGTGTTGTGTCGTTTAAAGCTAAACCTTAAACCGGTTGCGTTGGTTTGACGGTGATAGTGTTGTCGTTTAAAGCTAAACCTTAAACCGCTTGCGGTAGTTTGACAGTGATAGTGCTGTGTCGTTTAAAGCTAAACCTTAAACCCTTCGTGTTAGTTTGACAGTGATAGTGCTGTGTCGTTTAAAGCTAAACCTTAAACCGCTCGCGTTAGTTTGACGGTGATAGTGTTGTCGTTTAAAGCTAAACCTTTAACCTCTCGCGTTAGTTTGACAGTCATAGTATTGTCGTTTAAAGCTAAGCCTTAAACCGCTCGCGTCAGATTGACGGTGATAGTGTTGTGTAGTTTAC
The DNA here is from genome assembly GCF_003918875.1 of Haliotis rubra. Classification (NCBI taxonomy): domain Eukaryota; kingdom Metazoa; phylum Mollusca; class Gastropoda; order Lepetellida; family Haliotidae; genus Haliotis; species Haliotis rubra. The sequence continues at coordinate 415,857 of NW_025767568.1, forward strand.
AGCTAAAACTAAAACCGCTCGCGACAGTTCGATGGTGATAGTGTTGTGTCGTTTAAAGCTAAACCCTGTCCGCTCGGGTCAGTTTCATCGTGATAGTGCTGTATCGTTTAAAGATAAACCTTAAACCGCTCGAGTCAGATTGACGGTGATAGTGTTGTGTAGTTTACAACTAAAACTTAAACCGCTCGCGACAGTTCGATGGTTAGAGTGTTGTGTCGTTTAAAGCTAAACCTTAAAACTCTCGCGTCAGATTGACGGTGATAGTGTTGTGTAGTTTACAGCTAAAACTAAAACCGCTCGCGACAGTTCGATGTTGATAGTGTTGTGTCGTTTGAAGCTAAACCCTGTCCGCTCGGGTCAGTTTGACGGTGATAGTGTTGTGTCGTTTAAAGCTAAACCCTGACCGCTCGGGACAGTTTGACGGTGATAGTGTTGTGTCGTTTAAAGCTAAACCCTGACCGCTCAGGTCAGTTTAACGGTCATAGAGCTGTGTCGTTTACAGCTAAACCCTGACTGCTCGGGTCTGTTTGAGCTAAACCTTAAAACTCTCTCTTCAGATTGACGGTGCGAGAGGTCTGGGTTTTGCTTTAAAGGACACAACACTGTCACAGTCAATCTGACCCGAGCTGTCAGGGTTTAGCTTTAAAGGACACAACACTTTCACCATTGAACTGTAGTGTCGTTTAAAGCTCAACATTAAAACTCTTGTGTCAGATTGACGGTGATAGTGTTGTGTCGTTTATAGCTAAACAATGAACCGTTCGCGTCAGTTTGATGGTGATATTGTTGTGGTCTAAAGGTAAACCGTGACTGCTCGGGTCAGTTTGACGGCGATAGTGTAGGGGCGTTTAAAGCTAAACCTTAAAACTCTCGCGTCAGATTGACGGTGGTAGCGTTGTGTCGTTTAAAGCTAAACAATGAACCGTTCGCGTCAGTTTGATGGCGATATTGTTGTGGTCTAAAGGTAAACCGTGACTGCTCGGGTCAGTTTGACGGTGATAGTGTTGTGTCGTTTAAAGCTAAACCTTGAACCCTTCGCGACAGTTTGACTGTGATAGTGTTGTGTCATTTAAAGCTAAACAATGAACCGTTTGCTATAGTTTGACGGTGATAGTGTTGTGTCATTTACAACTAAACCTTAAACTGCTCAGGTCAGTTTGACGGTGATAGTGTTTTGTCGTTTAAAGCTAAACCTTAAAACTCTCGCATCAGATTGACGGTGCGAGAGGTCAGGGTTTTGCTTTAAAGGACACAACACTGTCACAGTCAATCTGATCCGAGCTGTCAGGGTTTAGCTTTAAAGGACACAATACTTTCACCGTCAGTCTGATCCGAGCAGTCAGGGTTTAGCTTTACAGGACACAGCACTATCACCATTGAACTGTTGTTTCGTTTAAAGCTAAACCCTGACTGCTCGGGTCAGTTCAACTGTGATAGTGTTGTGTCGTTTGAAGCTAAACCTTAAAACTCTCGCGTCAGATTGACGGTGATAGTGTTGTGTCGTTTAAAGCTAAACCTTAAACCGCTCGCGACAGTTCGATGGTTATAGTTCTGTGTCGTTTAAAGCTAAACCCTGACAGCTCGGGTAAGTTTAACGGTGATAGTGTTGTGTCATTTAAAGCTAAACCCTGACCGCTCAGGTCAGTTTGACGGTGATAGTGTTGTGTCGTTTAAAGCTAAACAATGAACCGTTCACTTTAGTTTGACGGTGATAGTTTCGTGTCGTTTACAGCTAAACCTAAAACCGCTCGCGACAGTTCGAAGCTGATAGTGCTGTGTTGTTTAAAGCTAAACGCTGACCGCTCGGGTCAGTTTGACGGTGATAGTGTTGTGTCCTTTAAAGCTAAACCCTGTCCGCTCGGGTCAGTTTGATGGTGATAGTGTTGTTTGGTGTAAATCTAAACGTCGAACCGTTCGCGTCACTATGATGGTGATATTCACATATTGTTTACCCTGCAGATGTGCAATGCACATTGAAAACGTCTTCAAGGCACGTCCCACATTTAAACATAACACTGTCGTATCTTCTGGTAAAATATACCTCCGGAAAATAGAAATTATACACTTAAAAACTGGAATTGACTAAATCATTACGATAATTACAACGGTCGCCGAAACACTGCAAAAACACAGCCATGATGCCCGTATGGAAGACATAATTACGTATCTAATAATTACTACTTGTTTGTTCATTCTTAGACACCAGAAAAAATGGCTGAGTACTTTCTTTAGCCTGTTAGTTTAGTTCCCTGTAGGTTTTCCTCGAAGCTGATCCATATACATTATGATAGATATTATCGATGTGACGATAAATCTCAAGTCACTCACATGCCTGGCTAGAATGAAATGACCCAACAATGAGGATGAAATAACTCAACTGTTTTTAAATACTGAACATGACATGTAGTGCATGTCGAATGACTAATATTACTAATTCAAATATTTATCCGATTCCGTCAGACTACGCACGCCAAGGGAAATCAATAGCAACATCATTTCTAGACTTCCGCGAGGGGATGAAACAGAGTAGCAAATGTTCTATGGTGTTATTATTCAAACAAATACAACTAAAATCACATTAGAGTTACCACTGATTATTAACCAGCAGTGCAAACACGGTGAGTACTGTGTTAACTAATTGTTCGGGGAGCCTAGGGCGATCACGTCCCACAATTACCGACTTTGTCGCTCGTACATGTAGCTACAAATTCATCTGGCAGCGCTTGGGTATTTTATGATATGATTTGGATTCAAGCCGTTTACCGATAGATACCACAAAATAACATTAACATACCAATGTGATGGTGAGATAACCAAGTTGTTATAGCCTTCGCTTGTCACGCCGGGTTCAATTCCCCACATGGGTACGAGGTGTGAAGCCCATTTCTGGTATCCCTAGACGTTAAAGTGATTGAATATTAGGTACTTATGTGCGTGGTGAAGACATGGTAATGCTAATTTAACAAATATACTCAGCAGCAAAAAATACCGTCAGTACGAATTCAAAATTAGATAGGCATTGTGATCAAATCATTACAGAAATGAACATAATAAGTGGATCAAAAATAGTTTTTATCTACAATATCCTGACACATCAATGAATAACTTCAAGACATTACGTGAACGTTTGCAGTATAATTCAGACTCATGTCTTCAGTATCTAGTGTGACCACCACGAGAGGCAATAACTGCAGCACAGCGCTACTAGCGTCCATCCATAGAGTGCACCACTCGATTGATGAAGGCCTTTTGCACCTGGAACCACTCTCTGAGAAAAGCCTGGCGCAATAAATCGGCTGTGTTCGGCCTTGGTATGACATTATTCAGTCTCCTCTGAATTCCATCCCAAAGATGTCTAATTGGGTTTAAATCAGGACTAAGGGCTGCATAATGTTGACACCGTTCTGCTGTAGGAAGTCCCGTGTAGCTCTGGCAGTATGGGCCCGGGCGTTATCACGCTGGAAAATGTTGTTCCGGTGACATGCGAAATGTGGTATGACGGAAATGTGGTATGAAGGAAAATTCCAAACTGACGTTTCTTTTGCTATTTAGTATATTTGATTAAAAGTGAATGGTCGAAAGGAAAGAGTATTTGTTAGTATTTAAATTAAGGTAGCGTCATTTGACACCACATAAGAAAATGTGTTGAATTAACTATTCCTATGAGCGCTGAGCCATTGGGATATATTGGGGAGAACAGAGTGAAATGTTCCGGTTACAGAGACCGTAATAAATCATATGTGACAATAAGCGCCACGGCAATAGTGCTGTCTTTCAGGTCAGTTTAGTTAGGTTAGGTCACAGTACCCTTCCTGTTACATGTCATATATTCTGTTTACAAACAACGAGCTTTGTACTGCATCTAAAATGGTGAATTGGTGAAACGTTTCCAACAAACAATGTGGGAATTCATTTACCATTATTACAAATGACTTTCAGGATTACGTGTATTGTAACTGTGAGCGTATTGCAGAATAGGGACAGGGTCCAGTGGTTCAGAATAAAACCACATGTGAACAAATAAAGTGATAAACATGCTGTGACATTACTACACCTGCAGCTGCAGCCAGTGTACGTCTGTGAAGTGTTTCGTCAGGGCTTCTCACCTCGATGGACGTATACATACAAAAACAGGTCGATAAATGAAACAGTTAATGAAAACAGCAATAATTAATGACAGTTACTTAGTATAATTAGTGCACAGATGAGAAAATAACTTAATATGTATTATGAGACGTTTTTTTTTCCTTTTCTCAATAACTAAATGTCGCCGGTTGAGAAACTCGGAGCCTTTTCCATGTTCATCAGTAAATTGCAACATACATGTATACTGAAGTGCATCGGCGGATACGATACATGAACCTCCCTATGGACCAGCTATAACTGGTCAATAAACTAGTGGTAATTGGTAGTGTCTGCACAAACACCATTGTAATATAACAACACCTCCATTACTTACTTGTTTCCATCATAAGCATGGATGCCTCAAAGACGTCAAAGCTTCAGACATCACACTGAGCTGAACTGAATTTTATTAATTTTTGCCCATGGTCCACTTAAGGCCTACGTATTATTAATTACTTTGCACAAATTTTGACCAAAATCGCAATATATAGTTTGTGAAGTCAATAGATATTGTGTATAAACCCGATTCTAAATGCAACATTTTCAGAGGAGTACTTTTATGACGGACAATATAATTCATAGAAAGCGAGAAAATGAATATTTTGTTGAAACGTCAGATTGAACAACCAGATATGAAAACTGGATTTACCATGGATTCGAAAGTTCAGTTGACATTCAATAGAAAGGTGGTGATATTTACTTTGCTTTATATTATTAACGTTGTACATTGCTTTGGTAATAAATTGTACCACTTCATTTTTGGCTTTGAAGAACGAATTATATTTTGAGAAGAGAATGCCAAGATATTTGTACGTATTTTCATGTTATTACACAACATCACAGCATACAAGGGTTTTGTAATATTTCTTTGTGCCATTACACACATAGTCTTTTTCGAATTATGACTAATCTGCTGTGTTTACAGTACTCTGTGTTCATGGCATATTGTAGGCCATTAGAATTGTTTGACACCAGGATATTATCGTCCGCATAGAGTAGTATTATAAAACATATAGTCATATTTAAAACACAATCTAAAGTTGGAACAATGACGACATTGCACATCATGCTGTGCAGAAACATTGAGGAATAATGAGAAAAACAAGGGCGATACATTTACCGTCCGTCGATACAACATTGCAAGAATTCTAAGAGCTCCCGTTAGTCGCTTCCTACGACAAACATGGGCTGTTGAAGACTAGTTCTATCCCGGATCTTCACGGGTCGTTTAGCATCGTAGGAACAATTTACTGAACAAGACAACTGATAACAGTTATGGGTCTATACTTTTCAGGTAACAATGGATCACATATTTTTAAAATAAAGTCATGATAATTCCACTATGCCAACGTTTTGGGAATATACCTTTATCAAACACAGTGGTACATGAGCTTATTACAACGTTAACATTTTACAGAGTGGGTACAGTACAACCAGAAATTATTGAGAATTTAAAGATTGTACATTTTTATATTTTGTTCACTCATTACTCACGTATTAAATGTGAATATTAGCAGAACATAACTCCAGATTCAAAGACAGGTGAACAGTTAGTATTTTGTCAAGTCACCATGGGCAGCAATGCAGGCTTTAATGCGGCAGGGTATACTACTGATCAAAGAAGTTAGAAAGTCGTGGTCCATGCTGTCCCAATAACGGACCACCTCTTCTTTCATTTCAGCAATATTTGGCAAATGTTTCTTATTGACACTTTTCTTTATAAGTGCCCAAACATTTTCTATTGGATTTAGGTCAGGGCTATACCTTGGCCAATCTAATAATGTCATATTTTGGGTCCGAAACCAGGCCTGTGAATCATTTGAACGATGTTTTGGAAAATCCAAATATTTCCATAGAACACGTGAGCAGATGGAAGTAAATGTCCCTCGAGAATATCTGTGTACCGCTCACTGTTTATATACCCTTCAAACACACAGAGGGGCGTTGCCCCTAACACAGATATGCCACCCCACACGTTAAATTTCGGACTGTACTTTGGGCGCTGATACAAAGGTTTTTCAGTTTGTTTGGTCCAGAATTTCAGTGTATTAGGAAACAGCCACACAGAACTTTCATCTGAGAAAATCACATTGTCCCAGTTAAAATTTCTATGCTGTAAGCACCAGTTCAACCTTCGCTCCTTTTGTTCAAGTTTCATGATCGGTGATTGAATTCCTCGACTTTTCTGCCAACCCATTGCATGCAGCTCAGTTCTAATTGTCTCCTTACAGACAGCCACAGTTCCTCTATCAATCATATCCAGCCTTACGTTTACTAAACTCCTTCGCTTGTTTTTAGAAACAAGAATACCAAGCCGCCTCCTGTCACCGACAGTCAATTTTCTGGACCTACCCGCGCCTCCCTGGTGCTCAGTGCCATATCCATTTGCAATATTTTTCAAAACACGATAAACAGTGGACAAAGGGATGCCTGTTCTACATGAAATCACTTTAGCTGATCTGATGTCCTTGTTATAATACTCTAAAATCCACTTCCTCTTCTCTAAATCATCCATACTGAGGATCACTGAAAATGTCGTCTGCGAGCAAGTAAACAAATGCGTTAGTATGCCGTAATTATATCTTCATCCGTTAATATGCCGTAATTATACCTTGATCCGTTAATATGCTGTAATTATATCTTCATCCGTAATATGCCGTAATTATACCTTGATCCGTTAATATGCTGTAATTATATCTTCATCCGGTAATATGCCGTAATTATACCTTCATCCATTAATATGCCGTAACTATATCTTCATCCGTTAATATGCCGTAATTATATCTTCATCCGTGAAGATGCCATAATTGTACCTTCATTCGTTAATATGCCGTACTTGTATCTTCATCCATTAATATATGCCGTAATTGTATCTTCATCCGTTAGGATGCCGTAATTATATCTTTATCCATTAGTATGCCGTAATCTTCATCTGTTAATATGCCACAATTGTATCTTCATCCATTAATATACCGTAATTGTATCTTCATCCGTTTTTATGCTGTAATAATATCTTCATCTGTTAATATGCTGTAATTACATATTCATCCGTCATTATGCCATAATTATATCTTTATCCATTAATATGCCGTAATTGTATCTTCATCTGTTAATATGCTGTAATTGAATCTTCATCTGTTAATATGCTGTAATAATATCTTCATCTGTTAATACGCTTTAATTACATATTCATCCGTCATTATGCCGTAATTATATCTTCATTCGTTAAACTACCGTAATTATATCTTCATCCGTTAAAATGCCATAATTATAACTTCATCCGTTAATATGCCGTTATTATATCTTCATCCGTTTATATGCCGTAATTATATCTTCATCCGTTAATATGCCTTAATCATGTCTTCATCCGTTAACATGCCGTAATTATACCTTCAACCGTTAATATGGTTAGTGTTCATATCGTTCACACAGTTACGTGACAACCACACCAAGCACAATGCCAGCTTACATCCATGTAAGCAGACACCTTATGTAACCCAGGAACCCCATACACAGAGCGTTCGTAGCACTACGATATTCGGAAGTCAATGGTAAACTGTATAGTTACGATAGGTTCTCGGAACTGACATTTTGGGGACTGGGACCCTAATAGCATACGTGTGTCTTCTAATTAGGCGAGGCGGAGTTCAGTGAGCGCCATGAGACGAAAAAATACCAAAAAAAGCTTGATGAGGGTAACAACGAAGTAAGATTTATAGGGTTGAGTTGAGTTGAGTTGAGTTGGGCTTTACGTCACATCGGCATTATTCCAGTCTTATATTGACGAGAACAAGTCTGCATTAATAAACATTGTAAGTACAGAGTCAAAATGAGTTTTATTTCAAAAACATATATTCATTACATTGTCATTTAAAGACAGAAAAAAGCATACACTAAATTTAAAGGCAGGCAATTTGTTAGTGCCATTACACAGTTACAATTTATGATACAGATCAACTTCCCTCAAGTAGTTCACTATCAGTGAGCGCTCACGCGGGAGAACAGATCTTTCAGATTTGTTGCATCATAGTGTGAGTCCCTTGCAGACGATAAGTCCACACAGTCAAGCAGAATATGCTTGATGGTGAAAACCTGATCGCAAGAGAAACACATGGGGGGGTCGGTCCCCATCCGTTTTCAGCAGATAGTCATGTGTAAACCGACTGTGGCCAATACGACATCGTCGTAAAATTACCTCATCACGTCTTGACTGACAACCAAAGTAGGTATAACCAATTGTTGCCTTCAGTTCATACAGTTTATTTCTTCCTACTTGAGTGTCCCACCTCTTTTGCATGAGGTCCCGAGTATAGCTTTTGATAGTGGGTTTTGAAGTCACTGTACGTGATCAGCAGTTGAGATAAGGGCTTGTCAAGAGCTGCAGCATCGGCTTATGTGTTACCTGCTATGCCGACGTGACCCGGCAACCAGCAGAGTACGATGTCACATTGGCCAGTAGAAAGGTCGTTGTAAAGTTCTAAAATGTCCAGAATGATTGGGTGACTTGAAGTAACGTTTTGAAGTGCTTGAAGGCAAGATAATGAATCTGTAAAAACGATGAAATTTTTGGAATGATTCTGCTGTTTAATGTAGGTCAAAGCTGAGAAGATAGCTTTGGCCTCGGCAGTGAAAATGGAACTGTTGTCGGGAATCCTAGAGGAGACACTCTTGGATCCAATGACTGTAGCACTGGCGACTTTGCCCTCATCCTTGGATCCGTCTGTGAAAATGGATCTATGGGTGTCATACTTGGAACGTAACTGGTTGTATTCCTGCTGGAACACCAAAGGATTTGTTTCGGACTTTTTGAGTTCAATGAGGGTAAGGTCGACCTGTGGTTTCACCATCTGCCAGGGTGGCGAAGACAGAAGCCGGTAAGGTGCTATGATATTGAGATTAATTTTAGCTGCAGATATGTGTGGTTGAATTCTCATTTCAAGTGGTAGAACAGTGAGTGTCAGCGACTGAAATGATGAATGATGAAATTCGTTATCTTGATTTGAACCATGCGTGCTCTTTGTGTCGGTGAACAATTGACAGTTAAAACCGATGTAACAGGTGTTGAAGAATACTCTACAGTTTGATAATGATGCAACAACACATGCTCATGATGTAATCGAAATCGTGCAATGGGCTCAGACAGGAGTGGCCAACTGAATATGTACAGTTTCATATATATTATATATACGACAGCATATACACATTACGACAGGCATATGTACTATGTCCAACAGTAATGACATGTTCCACTGAAAACAGTGGATTGTTCGACTTTGACTGCACCCTGAGCATGGGTATATAAACCACTATCACATAGTGATGCTACCAGATGTGAGCGAATCATGCACCGTCCGTGGCACCCGGCATCAACACACGCAAAGGCTAGTCAATATTGTTTACGTGAAAACTAATACGAAAACTATGATTCAAGTCATCGGCCTTTCACAATGACTGGTAATATATATTGACGAAAGAACGATGACAAAATGAGAAGTTTTCTGTTTTATACTGTCATGTCTGCTGCAGATGTATTGATCTCCTATACGTTAAACATCTGGATGACCTAATTCAAACTAGTACGCGACGTTTTCGTGACTAAACCACTGCAGCAGATGTGGTGGAGATTTCACCTGTACATTACGTCTGTACAAGGACCTCACATCCAAACAGGTAGTTATTCACAAATGTAGTATAATCTCTGTATGTTTCAAAACTAAACATTTTTAGAATTGGTGTTTTGTTAAGTGAGACCAACCTGTGTAACTTCAAATCACGATGCCATATAATTTGAATTATTTTAACTTTGGTTTTGCATTTTAGGCAAGTGACACTCACCTAACTCGATGTGCTAAATAAACTGTGAATCGCGCTGGTTTGTAGATTATTTGTTCCGATTATCCAATTACTTAAGGTAGACTCTTAAAACATTACCAGCAATCCAGAGAGAGTTTACTTAGGTAACAACAAGTGGCATTTTAATCTCCTTCTGTATGACGCGGCCTGTATCATAATCTGACCATAGCCTACTGCTGTATGAAGCTTGTTCTAAAGTAGGAGACTTACGGTCATGTTAGGTCCATCACAGTTTTGTGCATAACTTTATCCCACACCACTGTCAGTGCCAAAGGAAGAGAGTCCCCGATCTCATCTCTCTTTTTTTAAAAATGCAGTTAAACAGAGTAGCATCCAATTCTAAAAACGAATTGTGATTCACGCACGGACTGCAAGCATTCATCGGCAAACATTAAAATTAATGCTTATAGTCATACTTCAAAATGCAAAACCTGTGTCTGTGGTTAATGTGTTTCTTCATTTGTCACCAACTTGACCACTTCCTCATTTGTCACCATCGCAGAAACTGTTATGCTTATACGAAATCTTATATTCCATCAAAAGATAAAACGCCAAACAAATAAGTATATGTAGAACACTGATCGACACAAGTCATATCATTATCTAGGTGCTCTCGTTTACGGATCGTTTGAAAATCACGATCTCTCATTCAACTGAGTGACAGTGATCTTCGACATTTAAAGACTTTCTTGAAATGGAAACGAATTGAACCTCTTACAATTACTTTCATGATGAGGCTTCGATGTCACTTGGTGGGTAATATTTTTAGGAGGCAACAGAAGGATTTTACGATCGTGCCGAAGTTTTTATAGGGCTGAGCAAATGTGGCATGTTAGTGTCATACGAATGGTGTAATGACCTTCTTATCAGTTTTGTTCTGGATTTGAAATGTAAAAGACATGCTTGTTCTCATCAATCCGCAATCACCGCCACGTGTTCCTTCGTGTGCTATCTTTCTTTTACTTTTAACTTGAATGAGAATCAGACAGTATTCCCTCTTCACGACTAGAATGGGATGTACAATTAGTGAATATTTATGTATTTCGTGTTCTAGAGTTTGCATTTGAATGGCTGCCACCAAAAATAAGTTTTGTAAGTATATGAAACATCACCTTGTTTAAGAAGACGGATAGACGTGCCATCGATTGGGGCATCTCATAAAACGTTTCCGACAGAATACATGAATACTGGCAAATTGCACCCTTCTAAAGATGCTAAGATGTTCAGAAAATGCATCCCGACTGATCTCTAAATGTTGAAGTCAACTTTGACCTCGCCATCTGCAGCTGGTTTTCTGGTCAACTACGTCCACTTGCTCGGTGTGACCACTGATTACGCTCAGGATTGTCAGTTTGGCGTTTTTCCCGTTAAGGCATTTTAGAATTATTAAAACACAAGAACGTCCTTTCAGTTGACAACAACATATCGTTTTGTTGGTTATCTTCACTGTAAGAAAGTGGAAGAGTAATTTGTTTAACCAGCGAGGTGAGAGCATTTACTTTCGCTGTGTTGTCTTTGTTTGTCCTTTATAATGCCGCACTCAGCAATGTTCCAGCCTTATGACGTCGGTCTGTCAATAATCGAGTCCTAACCAGACAATCCGGTCATCAACAGCATGAGCATTGATCTACGCAATTGGGATACAATGGCAAGTCAGCGAATCTGACCTTCCAATCCTGTTAGTCGCCTCTTACGTGGGATGCGTAAGATCAATTCTAACCCGGATCTTCACAGGTGCTTCCGCTGTGGGTTAGTCCTAGACGTAGGTTTACGTTGCTGTAAAGGAAGTAATGAAGCAGTTTGTTTTTTATTCCTTTTCTATCTGAGTTAATAAAAAACCCATTATACTCGCTTCAGTGTCAGGCAAATTTCAACTTCTGATATTACTTCTCTAAGGATAAAAGTAAATAAAATTGAAGCTTGTGCAATAAAAACATGTCTTTATAAATTAACCGACTTAGTTGATACATGTACTTGTTATTATTTGTAGTCACTAATATCCACAAATCTGAAACATGTAATGTAACTCTGTGTTCATATGATATTCGATCCTCTCTTGTGGTATATAACGCCATGGTTTTTCGAATTACTAGCAAATCACTTGAGGGTAAATGACCAAAAACAAAACCAGTGCTGGATTTACGCTTCATTCTGTGAACTAACGAAATCGACACCAAGCAACGTGACAACGTAGTTCATTTTAATCATGTCCTCACCAGACTTTTGTCTAGGGGCGGCAGTAGGGTCTGAGGGTGTTTTAGGCAGTTCTCGTCATCTCTTCATCAATCATTCTCTATAGGCACAAAAAAGATAGATTTAATGCAATTTTCAAAGCGAAGATGTTTTGTTTCCTCACTGACGGCCTGTCACGGTTTGAGGACAAATGACCATCTCGGCACCTATCATCGTCTCTCGTACACTGTGTATTCGTTTTACAACCTACACCTTAATTGTGTAGTACTGAAAAGCGTACGATGGCAACGCCAAATGTATACACATGGGCACGCTTCGATCCTTCATGGTGAGATGACGGTGATATAGCTAAAACATCACTTATTTCCTTGTGCACCTGTTGTGGAAAGGAAGTAAGTTTCTTTGTGGCGGTGATTAAGGTATGTACCCACAGTGTGTCACTGGAAACATGATTTCCATAAACGTTAGGTTCATGTTCAATGCGACACCATGGTTACAAATTTGACAGGATTCTTATATTTGCTGTGTCAGATTTTTTCCCTCCCACTAGGAAACTTGCAGAGGTGAGGGAGCAACTGGTTTCGACCGGAGAGACAATGATCACCATTGGTAGGTAGGTGGTCGGATGGTGGTTGGTTAGGTAGGTAGGTGGGTGGGTGGGTTTTAGGTAGGTGAATGGGTGGGTGGGTAGGTAGGTAAGTAGGGAGGTAGGTGGTCGGATGGTGGTTGGTTAGGTAGGTAGGTGGGTGGGTAGGTTTTAGGTAGGTAGATGAGTGGGTGGGTGGGTGGATGGGTAGGTTTTAGGTAGGTAGATGAGTGGGTGGGTGGTGGGTGGTAGGTGGGTGGGTAAGTTTTGGGTAGGTAGATTTTTGGGTAGGGTTTAGGTAGGTAGGTGAGTGGGTGAGTGGGTGGGTGGGTAGGTAGGTAGGTAGATTTTTGGTCATGTTTTAGGTAGGTGTGGGTAGGTAGGTAGGTAAGTAGGGATGGGGTAGGTAGGGAGGAGGTGGTCGGATGGTGGTTGGTTAGGTAAGTAGGGTGGGTGGGTAGGTTATATGTAGGTAGATGAGTGGGTGGGTGGGTGGATGGGTAGGTTTTAGGTAGGTAGATTTTTGGGTAGGTTTTAGGTAGGTAGATGAGTGGGTGGGTGGGTAGGTTTTAGGTAGGTAGATTTTTGGGTAGGTTTTAGGTAGGTGAATGGGTGGGTAGGTAGGTAAGTAGGGAGGGAGGTGATCGGATGGTGGTTGGTTAGTGAGGTATGCGGGTGGGTAAGTGTTAGGTAGGTAGATGAGTGAGTGGATGGGTAGGTTTTAGGTAGGTGTATGGGTGGGTGGGTAGGTAGGTAAGTAGGCAGATAGGTGGTCGGATGGTGGTTGGTTAGGTAGGTAGGTGGGTGGGTAGGTAGGTTTAGGTAGGTAGATGAGTGGGTGGGTGGGTGGATGGGTAGGTTTTAGGTAGGTAGATGAGTGGGTTTGGGTAGGTTTTAGGTAGGTGTATGGGTGGGTGGGTAGGTAGGTAAGTAGGCAGATAGGTGGTCGGATGGTGGTTGGTTAGGTAGGTAGGTGGGTGGGTAGGTTTTATGTAGGTAGATGAGTGGGTGGGTGGATGGATGGGTAGGTTTTAGGAAGGTAGATGAGTGGGTCGGTGAATGGGTGGGAAGGTTTGGAGGTTTTAGGTAGGTAGAGTTTTGGGTAGGTTTTAGGTAGGTGAATGGGTGGGTAGGTAGGTAAGTAGGGAGGGAGGTGGTCGGATGGTGGTTGGTTAGGTAGGTGGGTGGGTGGGTAGGTTTTAGGTAGATAGATGGGTGGATGGGTTGGTAGGTAAGTGGTGTGTACGGTTTAGGTAGATGAGAGGTTTGTTATGTAGGTAGGTGGTTGGTAGGTTTTAGGTAGGTGGGTGGGTAGGTAAGTAGGTCGGATGGTGGTTAGTTAAGTAGGTTGGTGGATGGGTGGGCGGTTAGGTAGGTAGGTAAGTAAGTGGGTATGGAGGTAGGCAGTCAGGCGGGCGGGTGGGTAGGAAGGTTTTAGGTTGGTAGGTGGTTCGGTATCTGGATGGTTGGGTAGGAAGGTAGGTGGGTGGTAGGTTAGGTAGGTGGGTGGAAAGGTAGGTGGGTGGGTAGGAAAGTAGGTAGGTAAGTAAGCGGGTATGGAGGTAGTCGGATGGGTAGGAAGGTTTTTTGGTAAGGTATCTGGAAGGGTAGGAACTTAGGTAGGTGGATGGGTAAGAAGGTAGGTAGGTGGTAGGTTAGGTGGGTGTGTGGTTAGGTAGGTGGGTGGGTAGGAAGGTGGGTAGGTAGAAAGGTAGGTAGGTGGTAGGTTAGGTGGGTGGGTGTTTAGGTAGGTAGGTAGGTAAGTGCCCGGGCTGGGAGGTAGGTAGGTCAGTTGCTAAGTAGGTAGCTGGTTGGGGAGGTACACGTGACCATTTATAAATGCACACCGACATTTATTCAGAAAATAAATACTTTTCTATAAATTTAAAGTGTTTTTTCAGAGTTTTGTTTTATTGGGACTGGATCCCACAGATTATTTATATCAGTAGTAACGATTATCACTTTGGGTAGATAAATATAAACAGCAAGTCAATATAATCTACACTAGCCATTAACAGGCGATGGAATATGAAAGCGTTCGCTCGTCACTTTGAACGACTCCTTGCTCACAGTGTGGCACTAATCCCACAGCCATATCGATTACATATTTCTAACACCACACATATAATATCTTCCTTAGTGCAAAAAGGTGTGTTTGCTCTAACCGGGGTTGTGATTGTTTGAAAAATATTCTCTATGGAATCCCGATGACTATAAACTGGTGCATAGCCAACGTGGCACGCGTTACCATGACAACAGTATTGAGAGGATTCTTTAGTCAGTTCTATGTAAACTTCAATCTCCTACCGTGATTCCTGCACACACAAGACGGGGTGGTACTGAGCCACAGGGGTAACGGACACAATAGTCCTTTCATTACCCACGTCTCTGTTAGACCATAACAACACAACACAAAGGTGACAAGATCAAATGAAATCAGGAATTCAATTACAGTACCAATAGTTGTTAAGTCTGGGTGCCTGGTAACCTGTATTCGCGTCAATACATCATCAGAAGGGACGTAGTTTATCCGTGTTTCGACACGTTTAATCGAGTTAATGTCTGTTTTGTCAGACACATCACTTCAAACCTACATTTCTAATGAGAAACATATCACATTTAAGTTACAGAAGTGAAAATGTCATTTTTCTCAATCTCAAAAATCGCAGTCTTTCACACTAAAGTTTATAGCAAACTTTGTTGAAATACTGTTTTTATTCTGAGATTCAGTGTTCAAAACATCCTGGACACCAATATAACCTTTCATTATTTGTTAGTTTGTTACTCATTACTGATGATGAGTTTACTGGGTGCAGTAGTACAGCAGGAAGGGCAACCATGAGCAGGTATATTATTACACGACCTCTCCGTTCTTTATACGAAACTATTCATGGTGAAGTAAATGTGTTTTACGGTTTGAGAAGACGCTGTTGGACTCCCCAGACGTCTCGCCTGTGTCTATAACGGTCTCCCTTGTGCTCGCAAATAGTTCTTGTGGCTAAACGAATGTCAGTATGCGGGTGTTGAGAATGCTGAGCTATATGTCTTGTTACAGCTTAGTGGTGTTCCGAGTCCCCCAGATGCCGATTTAGCCAGTAGTCGTTACACTGGACCTTCACATTGGAGAAATATCTATTATATAGCAAATATCAACCTGTGCCGCTTCAGCAGATGAGCGAGATGTCACGTCACTTTCTCTGTTGTTTAAAACCGCACTCACGAATACGATGACATGTGTCAACCTATTAATTTTAAGCCGTGTCTTCATTTGAAGGAAACAGGAATGGGTTGATGGAGATCAGTGCTACCCAGGATCTTCACGGGTCGTCAAGTTACCGAGGACATTAACACTTCCTCCTAACAATCTGTCACTCAGTTATGTCTTTGCTATGTCCAAAGAGATGTTCCTCTCTCTTTCCAGTGCGTGTTATATAAATAAACTAGGACATACACATACAAAAGGCGGCATTAAATTAAGACACAAGATAGGATTTCCTGAGTTTGTATTGCCCATGTCTATTTTCATCATCTAACTGAAATATTTCGTCCGCACATTGATTTTAATCAAATCCCCATTGGCGTCGTGAACGCCTACATCATCCATCTTGCGCTACTGCTAATAACACAATGGCTACAGAACGGTATTTATATCCAGTTTGTATTTTTCAAACAATTTTATTGATTCCTCTTGATAACATTAAATACTTTGGGGTAGAGCTAAAACAGCATCTGACAAAAAGTTCCATATTCCAGAGAGCTCTCATGAGGAAAATTCTAATTAAACATTTGTACCTTTGGGGTGCGTTTGCGACTGTATCCACACACCCAACTGCAATTACCACTAGAATGGGAAGACGACGGTAGCTTTGGCTCATCTGACGCACGACTGAACCAGGCTCAGATTGGAAAGTAAAGTGCAGAATTGTGTCCCTTTCTTGTGCCAGGATTTCGCTATGGCGGGTTGGAATACTGCATGTGTAACGATTTATCGCCGGTACTTTACGTCAGTAGCGAGCATCTACGACATCTACATATTCCACTGACCTGAGCTGCTAAACGTCGCTATGCAAATCTCCTGATGTGTAAGATCTACCACCATCCGCTGATTATGTGTTCTAATATCCAGATCATTCCCAAGAAAGAGGATGGTTTTAACATGTGTTATATTTGGGAATTACACTTTCTCTTTAATTGTCATGAGTTGAGTCCAATCGAGGATTCGAACCTACACCTTTTAGAGTATGGTTTTGGCAGCAATATGTTCGTTTTGTTGTGTGTTCACCGAAGCGGTATCCGTCCTTGACCTTCATCAGTTTGGCCTTGAAACAACTGAAATATTGCTGTCACTAATACTGCAAAATTGATATGTCTCTTTTGCTGAAACAATCCATCAATTACATCATTTCCATATCAGACCTATTGAATAGAATCGCTACAAGTAAATGGTAAGTACGTATACACTATGGATAAAAGGAACCTAGTACCTGATCCATGTTACACACTAAGGTATCATTGATTCACATGAATGGAGGTTTACGAGCTGCAATAAAGATCTAACGACCGTAATGTGTTTCCACTGCATGCCGATACTGAAAATAATGATTGGTCGTTGGACAGTTTACTCTGAAATTATCGGCAAATCTCAGACAGGGTTCTTTGAAAATAACATTGTTTGTTTTTTGACAGCTATGGGTCTGTCATAAAGTAGTCATGACCAGAGTGTTAACGGTTTTACAACCACAAAGAATAATTTAATATCACAGCTGACCCTCCACGAAACTGCTTGCTAGGTAAACAACTAGATCGAATGTTCAGTGCAGTAAGTTCTAACTCATGTTAGTGGGTTAAGCGCGTCCTCTGTGCGGCAGCAACATCCCCACTTCCCTGTATGAAGCAAAAGTTTGAATTGTCGATGTCATTTGCAGTGCCACTTCTGGGATACTGCTCCAGAAGCGTAGACGACATATACTCAACCATTATTTTCTATGGCTCATTTGTCGATTAATTAATCTAAATAATGATCTAAATTCACCATGTGGTTAATGCTACCGGGGAGGTTACCCTCCCTGCTCCCATTAATGTTTTTGTGGATGAGTGTAATTTGGGATCACCATTGATTCATTAAAAGCATTTTAATTCAAAATTTCAACATTAAGGGAAAGTATTTGTTCGAACACCTGGTTATGTCCAACCTGAAATTTCTGCATTGTTAGTTCTGGATTCGATTTTTCACAGACCACTGATGCGTGTGACAACCAACAAAATTTAAAGATAGTGCAGGCAAACTGTGTCGGGTTCTACCGGGATACCAGGACATATCTACACTTTTCGCGACCGCCTGTACTTATTCTGATCTTCAGATATCCAAATCACATAATTTGCAAATTGTTTACTTTCATGTTTAATATAATCACTTTCGACATTGCGGATAATCGTCTTTTGTTATTTATTTGGATGTTTTACTTCTAGAAATTAAAACTTTATCAAGTTAAATGTTGTATCATATTGTGACTACGATTCGGACATATTCTCCCTATGTTCTTGGTACCCCGTGGTAACTTTGAATTTGCAGTAAAAGACATTGTGTCAGTATGATGTCTTGATCTGAGCTGAGAAGCCACATTAATGTCATATTACTTCTCAGATACGTTGAGGCGTAACGGTCTGTATCGATTACGAATAAACATGCAAGGGCGAATGCGAATAAGGGGTTTTGTCTTGTGCACTGAACCTGCCAAAGTGTAAAGTAGAACTAATGACAGAAAAGGAAAGCAAGATGTTGCTAATGTGAAATTAAGGAAAAGGTTGGGGTTTTTTTTCATCTTCACGAGAAAGGTCCTTGACTGAAGATGATGTATCGTGCATTATCTGTACCAGCATCTCTGAAGAAAGTCGTCAGGGGATTAAACACTTGCTCGTGTTGTCATATAGCAAACTGCTTCCTAAACACCTGTACAGTCAGGTGCAAGGCAGCATATCTCGTTTCGGGAACACATGGTGATATCACCATAATTATCTATTCCCTATTTGAGTATTGTTGTCACAGGGGCGACATGTGTGAGTAGATGTAAGGATATGACACAGGTAAGCTAGGTTAGGTTAAGTGTTTCACAATTAACATTATATCTCATGTGTCGCCTTCCCTTGGGTGAATTGGCCCGATCCCGACAAACATGTAGGAAGCGTGAGATTACAATGAACGTCCACCTTAAAAACGATTTACTATACAGTTCATTAGACATACTGTCGTCAAACATATACTGAGGGAAACAAATAACGGAACATCACTTCATGACAGTGTTCCTATATTTATTTGTCAGATTTCCTTCCACAGCGCTATTCAAAACTAGTGCTGAAAACTGGAACATATTAAAGGAATAATGTATATGTTTCCCTCGGTATATTTTCAAATTAGCCGTCTGAACGCATCAGTGTTAGGATCGATAGTTTTGCAAGCTATGTGACCAGACCAGACAATCCAGTGACCGACGTCGAGATACAGCATCACCCAAGTCAGTGAGTCTGATCACCAAGTTCATGTATAACAAACATGGGTTGCTGAAGTCCAACGGAAACCAGGATCTTGACGTTGTAGGACTATTATTTATCCTGCTTCAGCATGAAGGTATCATCTGTAGCGAGCAGTCGGGATAACAAAGCTGAATTGAACAGTGCGTCATACGTTTCACCCATCACATTTCACGATACCAGCCTGTCGTTGAGGAATCATATTTGGTTGCTGGAGATGTCGGTGTTGTCGCTGTCGCTGCTTATGGCGCCAACATCACGCAATACTTATACGTGTATATGTTATCTTTATCACTGCATCAACTTCTTACAATAAAAACTCTGTCATAGGTCATGTGTTCTGTGACCCGTGCAGGTCCGGGTTAGAATGATCATTCAGTAACCCATGCTTGTCGTCAGAGGCGACTAACGGGATCGGGTGGTCAGGCTCGCTGGTTTGGTTGACACATGTCATCACATCCCAATTGCGCAGATCGATGCTCATGCTGTTGATCACTTGATTGTCTGGTCCAGACTCAATTATGTACAGACCGCCACCATACAGCTGGAATATTGCTGAGTGCGGCGTAAAACTAAACTCACTCACTCACTCTTACAATAATATCATACTCAATGTCATTGCAGATTTCCCTTCAAGATAACATGGCTGAAATGAAACTCCATCAGCTGTTAAGGTAAGAACTACATGTATTTTAAAACTCATTTTCTAAGGTGTATTCTTTACAAGTCTTGCCATAAATAACTGGTCGGCTACATATAATTCGTATTCCAGTTAGCGAGATACTTTGATTGATCTATAGCTATGAATTGATAGCAAGATGAGGATGAAGATGATTACTGAGTAATGTTTTTACTACTAAAATGTCGATGAGTAATCATGTCTGCCATTTAAACGTAGAAATATGTCTGACTTAATGACGACAACCCTTTTACTCCATTGACATGGGTATTAGTGTCTACAGAAATACGTCCCTCGCTGACTGAGTTGTGGACTTGAACCAGGAGAAGGATTAAAAGATGACAGGGGATAACTACCCTTTCAATGCACTGGATGAGTTATATATAAAAGAAATTATGTCGGATCTAAAAAAAGAAGAAGTACCAATGAAAAGTCCTTGCCTCAAGATGTTTTAGGCATAAGTCCGTATTGCTCTGTCTCCGTATCTCAGGTTGTCGATCACTGGATTGTCTGGTCCAGACTCGATTGTTTACAGAACCCGTGGTACAGCTGTAATACTACTGATTGCAGTAATTCTAACGCATGCTCATGACAGACTCAGAATTGTAAATCGACTCTGACAGATTTCTTATTGATGTGCAATGGTTGTTTTATTTACCGCATCCACTGAGAACATCTGCTTTGGTCAAAGATTTGTTCATCTTCAAGGATTAGCTGATTGCCTTCTGGAACACCTCCAAAACCAGCTCTTTCAGCTTAACCATAATTAGTGTCGATAGTATTGTTGGACATACCCAAACATGGAAGATTTTC
Source organism: Haliotis rubra (assembly GCF_003918875.1). Taxonomy (NCBI): domain Eukaryota; kingdom Metazoa; phylum Mollusca; class Gastropoda; order Lepetellida; family Haliotidae; genus Haliotis; species Haliotis rubra. The sequence continues at coordinate 436,634 of NW_025767568.1, forward strand.
AGTTTCGATACGAGGAAACAGGTATTCATGTTTATATCGGCATGGGCAACATCAGTGACAATTTTTGAAAGTTTTGCTTTCCTTGTAAACATCCAGCATTTATAGAAAACGATCTGGATTTTTTACAAGTTTAACTGGCTTTTATGACAGCTTATAATAGTTTTGCCGTAGAGACAAATCTTTTTGATGTTTTTTCTTTTACAGCATTGAAAAGGTTATGTTATAACTATGTTAAAACGTTAAACTGAAACGACTTTTGCAACCTTACCTCTTGCAAAGGAAAGCGTTCACTTCCCTTGCGGAAAGATAGTCTGCCCGATGACTGGGTATGTTGTAGTCTGGCGGTACATAATACTCCGATATCATGTGCTTTAATGTGAGAAGGTCATAATGTTGATAAAATCTGAACAGTGCAAAGTGTCAAGCAAATACAATTCGATCATCTGATCATGAGCAATCATTCGTTACTTTCACTTTCCTCAAGGGTTTGCTATAAATGTGTTCTGGTAGAAAAGGGTAAACTATGTGCATTGATTTCTAGGATAAAGTCTGTGAAGGGGTGTTCACGGATTTCAATTTAAAAAAAAATAAAATTCTTAAGTTGTTATGTTTTATCTTAATTAGGAGAACATGTTGGTTCCTGGATTTGCATGGTAGCTCTGAAAGAAATAATTGCATGGTCTCGAAGTCAGGGTGTTTACAGATACTTTACGGACACTGAGACCATGAAGACACGGCCAGAAAATATGTTGTACGTTAACACATAAATTCATAAAACACAGTGAAATATTTGCAAATTATGTGAATTTGTTACGGATGGAAAATTAATGACTTGAATCTGTCAGTAATCTTGCATTGTGGGCCTTAGCAGATTGAATATAAGGACCATATGTAACCTAAGCGCATTATGCTGTATACGTTCACCGTGTTAAACTATTGTGAACTCCTGGAAATACATCCCGTAGAAGTCCCGATAAACCAGGCGATCTAATCTTCTAATTAACGAATCCTTTGTTAACAGCAGGGGCGGTGGGGTAGCCTAATGGTTAAAGCGTTGGCTCGTCACGCCGAAGACCCGGGTTCGAATCCATTTCTGGTGTTCCCCGTCGAGATGTTGCTGGAATATTGCTAAAAGTGGCGTAAAACCAAACTCAGTCAGTCAGTCAGTTGTTAACAGCAATGTCACTAAAGCCATATATAGCATTGCTGTAGCCATGCCGAATGGAATTGTAAGTTACAGAATATTTAGGTATGCTTGTAATGCTAGGCATGTGAGCTGGTATATAGTTAGGACGATTAGGCGTACCTGGTTAATATACAGATCAGCCGTTAAGTGCTGAGCTTTGCGTTCTCCTTGAACATGGTAACGAATCTACTTCAGTTAGTCAATGCGCCATTTGGAGTTATAGTACAAAGCCGCTATTACCGGATTACCTGGGCCAAGCTCGATTGTCCACAGGCTTCTCTCTAAAGGCGTCCGTATTGCCGTTCATGGCACTATACGACACATGCAAATCGTAGGAGCGGCGAGTTCTTCTGAAAACGACAGGGCATGCAGCACAGCGTGTCATCATTGTTGTTATTGGATCTTTATATAGCGCACATATCCACTCACTAGTGCATGCTCAAGGTACTGGTATTTTCCCCTCGATCATTGGATGTCAACCTCAACGGCACATCTTATTATAAATCTCAACTCCCTGAGGAATGTACATCTCTCGCTGCCACAAGGCGCACCGAGTTATTGCGACTTTCCCATCCTTACGAGGCACCCATTCACAGCTGGGTGGACTTGGACACATAATCACAGTACTTTGTCCAAGTTTCCTGCAGTTGCTGTACCTGCAACTAGGTGTTTTCACGTAGTCACGTATGACCTCCTCGTATAGACCCGGGTTAAATTGGTCTTCAGGTACTCATGCTTTTGTAAGAGACGACTAAAGGGATCGGGTGGACAGGCTCACTGACTTGTTTGACTTATGTTATCGTATCCCTATTGCGTAGATCGTATCTCATGATACTGATCACTGGATTATCTGGCCCAGACTCGATTAATTACTGACCATTTAGCTGGAATATTGCTAAGTGCGGCTTTGAATAATAAACTAAACAAACCCCAATGCTACGTTTCCACCTAATTCATTCCGCTGACAGCCATGTTACAACAACAAAGTCCCATTATTTCCAAAACACTGCACATTGTCATCCAACTGGATTTGAAAAAAAATTGTTGTCAAAGACAAACTCATTACTGACATTATGTAGCTTCTGTTCAGTGTATAACTTGGCTACGCAAAGTGTGTAGACTTTGTTCTTCACAGCGCTGCAGCGTTTAAACTGTCACCTGCATACTCCAACTTGCGAAAGCAGATATTTTTTGTCAAAGTGTCTAACAGGAGAACCCTTTTGCATGGACATGAGTGAAGTTGGGAAATCGCCTTTGTTATCGGGTCCTTTGTATCTGAATAATTAACTGGTATAAATCTGATGATGTATCAAAGCTGTTGTTGTTCAGATGAGATCCGTAAAGTGTATTGATCATCTTCGTTATGAGTTCAGTCCTGGTAGCACCTTCTTGCACTTGAATGACAGTTGTATGACGAGCAATTCTGCAGATAAAACCGGACATGCTCAACCATTTCGCGATCTCCTGTGACATCACTCATTTTCAGAGATTTTTTCAACATAATCTGTTGCAATGGTTTTACGATTAACGCTCATACGAAATTGCCTTTTATTGTCAACAGACCTAAAAACATGATATTCTTACTGACAGCGAAATGGCACGTGGTATGTTGTTCACAGATGTGTCCCAGACAGTTTTCATGCCCGATTGAAAGCCATTGCCTGGCTGTCAATTTTATTGTGAAATGATAGATCACAAAATTAGACCATGGTTTCAAAATGTAGGACAGGACTTAATGCCAGCAACAGCAGATACGTATTTGTCCTTTACAATTAGACTCCTGTAGAAAGGCGGTAGACTAGTGAGCGCAATTGTGAAATAACTTATCAGCTGTCTGTACACCGAAGTATAAATAGAAAACGACCTGTCAGTGTTGGTCTGTAGCCAGTTACAGGAAAATTACAACACTATGCAACACTATGATTGAAATGTGGGTATTGAACCTGTTCCATGGACGCAGTCAACGTGCAACAGAGGTGTCACATTGCGTCCTATTCTTACACTTGACTCTGACTCGACATGACGTTAATGACACACTGTTGCCAATGCGTTTAAAACACCACTTTCTTGTTGGAGCAAAACACTTATCTTATGAATGTTAGGTATTGAGATTCAGTATACACTTGGGGTTTGAGTCACATGTTGGGGGACTTTAAATATCATTTAACAATCGTTAGAAAAAGGTCTGTATGACCGAGTTACCACGTGGACTGTGGTTTCAGCATTACGTTTGTGCATCATGTGAGCTGAATTTCCGGAGCTGGGTAACGTCATGATTTGTGAAAAAAGACCTTCAGTCTTTCAGAGTTAATGAGAAATTTCTGAAACGACACATGGCTCAAAGAATCTAACAACAGGTGCAGCTTGCTCATCGGAAGCACGTTTTAGTCCCTAATTCCGACATAGAAAGACTCACATTGGAACTATAAATACACTTCATTAAAGGAACAACCGATGGGCCTCATGTGAAAACACTAACTTGAACTAGTAGCACAGCTGAGTACTTTGGTTAGGATTGTGAAGAGACCAGACTCTGAGAAGGAGTCACACTGTTTCACTTAACTCAGTTTTAAATAGGAGTTCAGTTTCATCATAGACGGTGACTGTCTAGTGGGTCCGGGGTGATCCTGGTCATAGATGCTTTCCATGTTGAAACCCAAACGGCTTGGGCGAAACGTTGGCTCGGGTGAAACTTACAGGCTTCGGTGAACATGTTATCAATGGCGGCATGTTAGAACATTAAGCTTAGTAATGTCGTCAATAGGAACAGGATAGAACATCAAGGTTGGGATTGGCATCAGTAGGAACAGGCTAAAACATCAAGGTTGGTATTGGCATCAGTAGGAACAGGCTAGAACATCAAGGTTTGTATTGGCATCAGTAGGAACAGGTTAGAACATCAAGGTTAGTAATGGCATCAATAGGAACAGACTAGAACATCAAGGTTAGTAATGGCATCAATAGTAACAGGCTAGAACATTAAGGTTAGTAATGGTATCAATAGGAACAGGCTAGAACATCAAGGTTAGTAATGCTGTCAATAGGAACAGGCTAGAACATCAAGGTTAGTAATGGCATCAACAGGAACAGGCTAGAACATCAAGGTTAGTAATATTATCAATCATAACAGGCTAGAACATCAAGGTTAGTAATGGCATCAATAGGGAACAGGCTAGAACATCAAAGGTTACTAATGGCATCAATAGGAACATGCTAGAACATCAAGGTTAGTAATGGTATCAGTAGGAACAGGCTAGAACATCAAGGTTAGTAGGTCTAGGAACAGGCTAGAACATCAAGGTTAGTAATGACATCAACAGGAACAGGCTAGAACATCAAGGTTAGTAATAATCAATAGGAACAGGCTAGAACATCAAGGTTAGTAATGGTATCAATAGGACAGGCTAGAACATCAAGGTTAGTAATGTTGTCAACAGGAAGAGGCTAGAACATCAAGGTTACTAATGACATCAACAGGAACAGGCTAGAACATCAAAGTTAATAATGGTATCAGTAGGAACAGGCTAGAACATCAAGGTTAGTAATGGCATCAATAGTAACAGGCTAGAACATCAAAGTTAGTAATGGTATCAATAGGAACTGGCTAGAACATCAAGGTTAGTAATGCTGTCAATAGGAACAGGCTAGAACATCAAGGTTAGTAATGGCATCAACAGGAACAGGCTAGAACATCAAGGTTAGTAATATTATCAATCATGACAGGCTAGAACATTAAGGTTAGTAATGGCATCAATAGGAACAGGCTAGAAGATTCAGGTTAGTAATGGTATCAGTAGGAACATGCTAGAACATCAAGGTTAGTAATGTTATCAATAGGAACATGCTAGAACATCAAGGTTAGTAATGTTATCAGTAGGAACAGGCTAGAACATCAAGGTTAGTAATGGCATCAATAGGAACAGGCTAGAACATCAAGGTTAGTAATGGTATCAATAGGAACAGGCTAGAACATCAAGGTTAGTAATGTTATCAATAGGAACAGGCTAGAACATCAAGGTTAGTAATGTTATCAGTAGGAACAGGCTAGAACATCAAGGTTAGTAATGGTATCAATAGGAACAGGCTAGAACATCAAGGTTAGTAATGTTGTCAATAGGAACAGGCTAGAACATCAAGGTTACTAATGACATCAACAGGAACAGGCTAGAACATCAAAGTTAGTAATGTTGTCAATAGGAACAAGCAAGAAAATCAAGGTTAGTAATGGTATCAATAGGAACAGGCTAGAACATCAAGGTTAGTAATGGTATCAGTAGGAACAGGCTAGAACATCAAGGTTAGTAATGGTATCAGTAGGAACAGGCTAGAACATCAAGGTTAGTAATGGTATCAATAGGAACAGGCTAGAACATCAAGGTTAGTAATGTTATCAATAGGAACAGGCTAGAACATCAAGGTTAGTAATGTTATCAATAGGAACAGGCTAGAACATCAAGGTTAGTAATGTTATCAATAGGAACAGGCTAGAACATCAAGGTTAGTAACATCAATAGGAACAGGCTAGAACATTAAAGTTAATAATGGTATCAATAGGAACAGGCTAGAACATCAAGGTTAGTAATGTTATCAATAGGAACAGGCTAGAACATCAAGGTTAGTAATGGCATCAATAGGAACAGGCTAGAACATCAAGGTTAGTAATGGTATCAGTAGGAACAGGCTAGAACATCAAGGTTAGTAATGGTATCAATAGGAATAGGCTAGAACATCAAGGTTAGTAATGGTATCAATAGGAACAGGCTAGAACATCAAGGTTAGTAATGTTATCAATAGGAACAGGCTAGAACATCAAGGTTAGTAAGGTTATCAGTAGGAACAGGCTAGAACATCAAGGTTAGTAATGGCATCAATATTAACAGGCTAGAACATCTAGGTTAGTAATGTTGTCAATAGGAACAGGCTAGAACATCAAGGTTAGTAATGGCATCAATAGGAACAAGCTAGAACATCAAGGTTAGTAATGTTGTCAATAGGAACAGGCTAGAACATCAAGGTTAGTAATGCATCAATAGGAACAGGCTAGAACATCAAGGTTAGTAATGGCATCAATAGGAACAGGCTAGAACATCAAGGTTAGTAATGGCATCAATCATAACAGGCTAGAACATCAAGGTTAGTAATGGTATCAATAGGAACAGGCTAGAACATTACTGTTGCTTATCTCATAAATGGTATACATGTATGTGATAGTATTATGTTTTGTCGTTTTCTTCAAAACTCGTCGAAACCTTAACTTGAGGACAGACATATGGTATCAGATCCTGGTCACATTTCAAAGTTTTGTTTCGTTATGCCCGTGTTTGCATAGGAGATACAATCATACGTTTCCATATGGCCTCCTTGATTTCCCAATCGGAGTGGATCACAGCCAGATACAATGCCAGAACCCATGGCGTCATCATTGATCCGCTGAATGTATAACTCGGATAAATATCTATCCGTAATATTCAGAAGTGCATATCATGGTATTCGCAGCATTCCAACAAAGCAGGAAGTGTATCGACGCCAACGGCGGAACATTGTTGATCCAAGCCTTCATCATCTCCAGGGCGGACTATTAAAAGTCCTTCCTCCATGATCTACAACGGTGACGTGTAGGGAAGAACTAAGACCTGGTACAAACAAGCTGCCAGGATTCTGACAAGAACATCCATGGGAGTAGCTATCACTCCCATCTACACTGGCTGCTTTCCAACAGAGAGTGCAGTTCAAAAGCCCGGCTGGATAACAAGACAATGCACTGTTGGATTCCTTCGTACTGACAGTAACTGAAAGTACCATGGAAGGTAGTATGTTTACTCAGATCAAGTACCAACATCTGGTATGAAAGTCACATACCCCTCATGATGGTGGCAGGTCATTTGAATTTCCTATACCAATTGCAAAGTTACCAACACGTCTGTCCCTGGAACACAAAGAATAGGAAACACTGACAAACTATAACCAGACATGGAAGGAATAGCGACAACACTCTTTCCCTTATCTCATGGATATCCGTCCATGTAAAGAGCATGCGATTGTGATTCAATTTCAAATAGTGACGATAGAAGGTGTTCGTAGAGAAAGTGTCCTTGAAGTGTGGACATGATGATAAACTGATGCATTTATGTGTGTTTTTGATGGTGTGTTTGGCGCCAGTATTTCTGGTGAAGAATATCATTTTATTCTTAGCATTATGTTTAAAATGGACTAACTTTTACTTTTGCAATGCAACCTTGTTTGGTCGGGAAAATACAAGTTATCCACTATATGCATTCTGACAGTTTCAAACGTAACATTCCTGATTTAGGCCAGTAAATACTCCATCCATATTTATTACCTCGTTTCAAATGTGATATTTCTGTCAGATGTCTTCTTGTGACAAGGATGTCTATCAAACTTGAATGCATCAGGAAATCACCTTAAATAACATCATGCTTCGCTGTCATGTTGTCTGTGGAAATAGTTCCGAATTCTGATTACCTTGATACGTCAGTCTCACTATTTCGACATATTAACGTCACACGGCTGAACATATATTAACTATCTGTTGTAACGGAGGCAGGCACCTCTTAATATGATTTTTATTTTCGTACATAGAAAAAAGTATTTAATCTTATTGTGTTGTCGGACTTTACCATTGGGAGTCGTTTCCTTCACTGAAAGTTGATATACATTGGCAGTAAAGAACGTAAAGAGCATGCGATTGTGATTCAATTTCAAATAGTGACGATAGAAGGTGTTCGTAGAGAAAGTGTCCTTGAAGTGTGGACATGATGATAAACTGATGCATTTATGTGTGTTTTTGATGGTGTGTTTGGCGCCAGTATTTCTGGTGAAGAATATCATTTTATTCTTAGCATTATGTTTAAAATGGACTAACTTTTACTTTTGCAATGCAACCTTGTTTGGTCGGGAAAATACAAGTTATCCACTATATGCATTCTGACAGTTTCAAACGTAACATTCCTGATTTAGGCCAGTAAATACTCCATCCATATTTATTACCTCGTTTCAAATGTGATATTTCTGTCAGATGTCTTCTTGTGACAAGGATGTCTATCAAACTTGAATGCATCAGGAAATCACCTTAAATAACATCATGCTTCGCTGTCATGTTGTCTGTGGAAATAGTTCCGAATTCTGATTACCTTGATACGTCAGTCTCACTATTTCGACATATTAACGTCACACGGCTGAACATATATTAACTATCTGTTGTAACGGAGGCAGGCACCTCTTAATATGATTTTTATTTTCGTACATAGAAAAAAGTATTTAATCGTATTGTGTTGGCGGACTTTACCATTGGGAGTCGTTTCCTTCACTGAAAGTTGATATACATTGGCAGTAAAGAACGTAAAGAGAAGCGATGTAACAAAACCACATACAGCGTGCTTGAAAAACATAAACATTCTTTTCCTCAGCGTTATGGGTAAAGACAGTCTTATCTCATACGCAAACTTCATAATTAATTCTAAATGTTGCAATTGCAACCAAGAAAAAAATGGTGATTTCCAAAATTTCCAATTTGGAAGATGATATTTCAAAATTTCCAAAATTGGAAAGATGATATTTCCAAGGCTTGGAAATCTTTGGAAATTTAGGAAGGATTTTACCACTACTTCTTTCAGTTTCTCCTTTTCCCAAGGATCCCCGTGAGTGTATAGACTGTGTATTCGTCCTCCTAGGAGTGTATTCGTCCTCCTATGCGATCAACTATAACCAGGGAGACTATAAGACGTTGTAGATTATTCCTGGTATAACTTCTCTCGTCTGCATCCTTGTTGTTCTAGGTGTCAAAATTGGCATTAACTGTCATATTTGCCCTGATATGGCTAGCATTTTCCAAAATACAGTTTTAAGTGTATGGTTTACTTATTATCCACAAAAGCGCAAATAGTTTTTGACCTGTCACGGTTTGCATAAACACAAATTACATAGACCTACGTTACATCATTGATTAAATAAAAGTTTACCGGACCCACTGACTGACTGGCCATGGTTTATTACATGTCATAAAAGTGAACCCTTGCCAGGGAATAATAGGCTTATTGTAGTAGAATACATTCTTTAATGGTACCCTCTAATTAACACCTGACACAAGGGATGGACCGTTTAGGTGGTTTATCATTGCGAAATCAACAGTCAACAGACCATGAAATGTTGTTTTAAGACTGTGAGCGAATAGAGAGCAACCCGTTTGGGTTTGTGGTCAGAGACGGTGTTATGCAGTTGGTGTATTCACGAAATATCATGAACTTAATAATAGATAATTGGTTATATTGTCCACACACAGGCGGACTGGGGCAAAAAGAACCCAAATGAATCCCTTCTTAAAAACTTCATAGTGTAACTAATTAATTTGGTCATATACAATAAAAGGTGACTAAATGTTTAATTTTAGATAACGTTAAATAATTTCTAGAGAAACCACTACACAAGTTCATATCACAGATGATTCCAGAGACAAATAGTTTATGAGATTCTAGTTTATGAAAAGCATTAAATTCCAAACAAGCCAATCTGTTCTCTAATGCTCGGGAATTATTACCACTTACATACCATAGTTTGAGATGTCGACTCAGGAAGCCGACCTTTCGATTCTTATAAGGCTCAGGACATTGACAAGGGGTACGCTTTAAAGTTTGGGTGTTATTTTAGCACATGGCTAATCTCATGTGACGTGTTATTACAAGCTGGTGGTTGATGGAAGTGAACACATCGCACACTGAAGCCGACCGTGTAAAAACATGATCAAAACAATCATATGGTAAACACATTTAACAAGGCACTGATCCAGAGCAATTTCCGCGCACTGGTTGTTGCTTTTGTTATTGCTTTTCTCCCCTGAGTACCCGGATGATATCCCAGTACTTTCGATTGGTTCGTGACCTTTGCTGCGCAACCCGCATGCGCAATTGATCGTATAGGTGTAGATTGATCAACAAAAATAAAATCTTTTTTACTCGATAATATTTCCATCATTTTGAAAATGAAATGAAAACACTTTGAAGTTTAATCATCTGCCAGTGGTAAAAAATGTCAGGACTGAAAAAAAACGAAGTCAATGTATGTCTATATATTTTGTCTTATAATCCTAATTATTATATTGCCATATTTGGCATGCATTTTGAAACTTAATAAAAAAGCATACGATTATACTTATAGCGTATTTATAACATGACTGTAATATCTAGACATTTTATAGAATGCCAACAAGAATCATATTTCACACACACCCTAGGTATGACCTAGTGTATGTTGTCTGTCTCATTACGGCGAAAACAAATGATTCTGTTGAATGCTACCACAAATGAATAAAAACAAAATGCAAATATTAGAAATAAAACCGACTAAAGTCTGCAACAATGTCAGGTTATTACCTTGTTCGAGGAATGTATCCATCAATATCCACATAGGTTAAGTCCCGATTTTGACAGCCTCAAATTTGGATATAGGAGCCAATAGAGCTTTGGTCTGGATGTGTATGCTGTTTGTCCCCTCTTCTGACAACAGTCCCATCTGCTATTGTAGTGACTGAGGCTGTTTTCAGGCACTGATATCTCCATATAATGGTACCATTCCTGCTGGCAGTTCGTCTCGTATTAGTTTGTATTAGTGTTGAAGAATTTTACTTGTTCTGTACTTCTCTCAGGTGATTGCATTAACATAACTACCCTTAATTGGTGCAGCTAGTTATCCCAGGTTTGAGAGCGAAACTTCGCGAATCAGTGACCAAGACGCTGTCAAAAATGGGACACTACCTCCACATAAAGGAACAATATGCCATTGATCTGCAGCTGACAAAGAATCCCGTTCCATGCCAAGTGTCTTTTAACAGTCTAATACCCGAAAAGGGATACATCGATTCAGTTTTCACATTGGTGTATAATCTCATTGGTCAACTAATTGCATGATGTCCGCCATTCTTTAAAAGGTAATCTAATTAGCCAATAATGAGCATTAAATCCACTTGTGTTTTCTTGGCTTGGTCATCTCCTCCCCACACTCCCCACCCACCCGTACCATTGTCTTGCTAATTAACATGGTCTGGTGATCCTCTTACGCCTTAAATAAACAACTTGCCCGACTGGCAAAGAGGAACACCCCATCAACTTACTGGCGGTTAATACATTGAAGGAAAGATGTTGTTTTACACAGGTACAGGGTACAGGACAGGGTGTAATCAGTATAGATTATTAAATGTACATACATAAACATTACCTTTTGACAAATCCACTGTGCAAGAAAAAAAGTAATTAATCAATCAGCGTGTTATCGGTTAATCCTTTGATCAATGTTTGTTTTGTATCTCAGCTGATAATTCGTCTTGCTGCAGTTCCATGAGCATATTACATAACATGTAATACATTTGTCACATCAGACCATCAATTCATAATGCTGAGTACATGTATTTACTCCAGACACAAGAAATGCGAAATGGGAACCTTTGGCGGGTAACCTGAGTGGTATTACCATCATACCTGTTATAAATGCATTAATTGACCATCAAGTGAATGATGACAAATAACATGTGTAGGTTTATACCACCAAACACTCAGCTGGTTACAGCAAAGGGATAGTAATCGCTGAATTGCATGCAATGTTAATTGCCTGAAAAAGTTATGGGCCGACACTGTTTGGAGGATACGAACGGAATTTCATTGTTGCATAAGAAATACATATAAGCATTGGATGTGTACTGAAGTTAAAATTGTATATACCTAAGTACATTTTCATTTGTCATAAATATAATATGTAATAGACATCATATGTTTACATGGCATGATTAAATATCGAGGTAAAAAAACACAGAAATAAGATCAAATTGAAAAATTGGATCAGTCACTATGCCATCTATGCATTAAAAAATCCGAAAAGCATATACACTGCTGGTATACTTTATTGCAATCAGACAGGAACTACTGGGGGTATTCTCAAATACATGTAACAGCATCTGATGAGCATCCACCCTTCCTAATGTCCCGCTGTTTGGGTTGAAGAAATTTTGTCAAGGTGGCCAGAAGCCCAGTCCCTGTGTCCGTCACGGTCGAGGGAGCAGATACCGACAAGCTTGCAGTTTGGTTTGGTAATTAGACTGTTGGCGAGAAACATTAATCGCTCTGGATCAGTTCCCCTCTAATTACATTGGGATATATACATGTAATGAGAAGAAGCATGAAAGTGTACATTCGATTTCGAAATGGCTAATGCTCAACTTGAACATAAGTTTATTCCTACACCTCGTTGGTGCAATATGCCGAAGGCCAAAGACAACCCACGACGAAGAAATACCGATACCTTGAACGACATCTTCAAGAACTGAGACACCAGTTTCAAAATAAAATGGAATGTTAACTGTTAGACAGTTTGCTGATTCAGCGTCTCTTCTTTCACATCTTTAATATATTTATAATGTACTTATAAATGTGTATGTATATTTATAATTATGTAATATTTTGAAACATTTCATAATATGATGTAATATAACTATTTATAAAAAATCCTGTAATATGTAGCATGTTGTAACATGATTAAATAAAATCTGTCCATATAGTCTCCCGTTACCACTCGTGGCTTACGCCTTCTATGTTTTTTATGTGTTTTATATTTCAATGTTTATATGCTGAGACTGAAATGAAACACTATCTTTATACATATATTTGGCTCGTTTTCTCATTAGGTGTGCTCTCATTCGCATAATCCGGAATATCCTCTTCTATCAACACGTAGGCCTATCATTGTCTCTATAATCCAATGTTAATTTGCTAACGGACGGGACATCAACATTTCTCTTAACTCATCTGTTTGGACCAAAGGTCGATAGAGGGAGTTTCCATGTATATTCTCACGCCGTTATCAAGATAACAGTTACCAGGTGAACAGAAGTATATATGCATAGTGACTAGCAGCAAATTAACACCAGGTGATTCAGCAAGTAGCACATCGTTGGGGGCATGAGGAGAGTAAGATCAACAAGTCTAAATCCACTCCTTTGTCCAAGTGATGGAATCAATCAACATTCAATCAGCTTGTCTATCCTGAACGTTGTACATCGACATGCCGCTCTATGCAATAAACAGGGAGTTGTTATCACATAAGTGGTATGTTTCGTTGTGTATCCCCATACTGTTTACTGCAGTATAAGTGAAATCTGCTTCACTTTGCGAATGACCAATCTTTTGAAGTTGATTTAAGTTCTACTTAAGTAAACTGCTACCTAACAGATTAATCTCAGATTAAAACATCTCATTCCAAGTCGTGTTTTCTATTTCAGGTACTAAGAAATACTGAATTTTTACATATTAGATATAAATCTATCGGTACCAGTTTGACGTGTCTGGTCATGAGTCAACTAACATAGTGATTATATATTTTTGACCATTACACGTGTCATTCACACGTCACGTATGCCATTCTAATGTTCTCTGATCCATTTCATCATACAGCATTTATGTCATTCAATGTTTTGAAGCTCATATGAAAACATGAAAAATGTTACTGTTCAGTTCCTTTTGAAGAGTGAAATTATTTTTGTTCTTGGAGTGTTCCATCCAATATAGTCATTATGGTTACAATCGGCCTGATTTTTAATTAATACCTATCAAGTTATAGATGTTATACACGCGTGCATGCACACACACACACACACACACAAAACATCCGTAATTTGTGAATTCTGTTCGGACGATAAAGAAATATCTAATTTGATAAGAATCACTCTATAAATTATCAAAAATGTGGAACAAACTTCCGTATACTACCATTTCAGAAACATTGCGATATTGACCATGGAATAATGTTAACAATATGCAACCAACCCAATGTAATACAATACAATTTTCACCGCCTGTGCATACCACACTGTTGACGAATCTCTCAGGTGTGTTAGAGCGATAATCACATCGCGACATGATTAACAAACCTACAGCTCAGCAGATTTTAATAACTTACCTTTTTAATAAGAAAAACAAGATTTATGGATGTCTACTTCTTTATTGTGAATAACACGAAGTTTCGGAGCATATGCTTGCTCCTTCATCAGGTGAAAATCAGGTCACAGTAATGCATTCCACTTCTTAATGCCCATCAAAGATTTAACTTACTTCCAGAGACTTCTTTAAGAGGCATAAGGCCAAGGCAGTAGGCCTTGTTAATTAGTGACTCTTAACTGCCTTGACTCACTCATCAATCAACAAGGGATTAGGTCCTGGGGCGTGCAAGAACAATAATTTACCATCACCCACCAGTTATCTCCCCTTGTGGACATTTCCAAAATTGTACATTTTGGAAATCTCATATTTCAAAATTGGAAACATTGTTCTTGAATATGTCATGCTTTTTGCATATTTCATGCAATTCGAACAGCAACTGTTTGACTGCGTTATTCCTTTTAACACATCCTTGCACTTTGCTATTGCTAGAAGACTCTGAAAATTTACTTAGGTAAATAGGTAAATACAGTTTTAGCACACAGCAAATGCTTATATATATTTCTTTTGCAACAATGAAGTTCTGTCCGTATTCTCAAAATAGTGTCGGCCCATAGGTTTTCACATGCAATTAAAATTGCATGCAGTACAGCAATTAATACTCCTTGTTGTAACCCGTGTTAGGTGGTATAAACCTACACATGTCATTTGTCATCATTCACTTGATGGTCAGTTAATGAATTTATAACAGGTATAATTAGTGGTAACACCACTTAGATAACCGACAAAGGTTCCCATTTTGCATTTCTTGTGTCTGGAGTAAATACTCAACAGTATAAACATCGATCAAAGGATTAACCCATACTTTTATCTTACACAGCGGATTTGTCAAAGGTAGTGTTTATGTATGTACATTTACTAATCAATACTAAATACACTCTGTCGTGTCTGTGTCTGCGTAAAACAACTTCCTTCTTTCAAAGGATTAACCGCCAAGACATTGATTCTCATTATTGGCTAACTAAATTACTTTTTGTAAAGAATGGCGGAGATTATGCAATTAGTTCCCAGGTATGCTATCTTGGGTGACCAATGCGACTATATACCAATGTGAAATACCTGAAACGATATATCACTTTTCGTGAACATGTATTAGACTGTTAAAAGACACATCATTTGGAACAGCTGCGGGTGAATGGCATACGGCTCGTTTTTGTGGATATTGATGGATACATTCCTCGAACAAAGTAATAGCCTGACATCATTATAACTACCTGTTTTAGTTTTAATAATTGCATTTTGTTTTATTCATTTGTCGCAGCATTCCACAGAATCCATGATTTCGTCGTGAAGTAATGAGACAGACAACATACACTAGGGCGTGTGTGCGAATTATGATTTACAATGTCTAGATATTCAAGTTATAAGTAAAGGCAGATCGCCTGATAATAAACTAATTAGGATTATAAGACCAAATAGAAAGACGCACGTTGACTAGTATCTACATACTGGTGAGTGGACATTAACCATGGGAATGTAGCAAGATATTTATTGCGCAGTATGTCACTTCGACCCCCACCTCGCTTCCGAGGAAGAAATCGTTATGTTATAAGTTGTGTCATGCCAAATCCTGTTGGCCATGATTCCAATACATATTTAACTACGAGTAGAAAGTAGTTTTGCTTTTCTAACTTGATGAAAACAAACCATAATCTCATTAATTCTTTAACAGACTTTAGCCCGTCATGTTACGATTATTAAAAATGGCAGCGCACTGTCGCGAACATCCGCGAGTCTGAGAATAAATGCTATTTAGGTTTGTTTTCACCGAGTTACAAAATCAAAACTACTTTCTACTGGTAGTACAATATGTATTTGATTGATAATCAATAGGATTTGCGTGACATATCTTATATCATAACAATTTCTCTCGAGGAAGCGAGGTGGGTATCAATATAACACTACTTACAATATTATTGTCACTTCCACCACGACCTCGCTTCCGAGAAAGAAATCTTTATGCTTCAAGTTGTGTCATGGAAAATATGTTTGGTCATCAATCATATATATATTGTACTACAAGTAGTAAGTAGTTTGATTCTTTAACTTCCGCGAAGCAATCTGGACAAATTTAAGATATCGTTCCAAGCTTCCACAACGCTTGTTTCGCACTCACAAACATAACTCATTTACTAAATGATTTAGCACGAACTGCGGGGTCCGGTGGAAATTAGTGCATGGTGACACCATCACTCGACCCCCCAGGACGGCAACGCAACGATTGACAGCAACGCAACGATTCGTTTTGCTTTGAGTAAGTTTCGTTGTTCAGACCATCCTTTAATGTTGGAATAAGGGCGAAAAGTAAATATAAAACAACATGAGTGATTCTACCCTCTGTGTATTGTACTTACCATTGAATCAGAGTACCAATTCTTTATTGAATGTTCATTTTACTGTGATCTGAGAAACAGCCTTCTCCCACAATACTACATAAATAATCCATGTGAAACATTGACAAAAGAGCGAAGTTTTTGAATATAGAGTATAAGATTAAATTAGACATTGTACACGTTAGCATACAGCTTAATATTATATATGGCGCTGGATTGTATTTTCATCTTTATAATTGTAAAACGGGTCGGTGGCCCTTGTACGAAATTAACTCTCACTGACTAGATATAAACATGATGATACATATTTAAACTCAACGTGACAAATTCACTTTTCACCCACAACATTGAACACTTAAAATGTGTTCACTGCAATTTCGACTAGTCAAGTCGATAATCCTTTCGTTAACCCCTTAAACAATCATTACTAAAACAACACCAAACATCAAAGACTACCGCCAGTCGCCTTAACGACCCCATGAAACACTCATGCCGCCCCATGCCACTATTGCAATTAGCCCATGCAGAACAATAATTTACCATCACCCACCAGTTATCTCCCCTTGCGGATATTTCCAAGATTGGAAATTTTTGGAAACATCATCTTTCCAAAATTGGAAAGTCTTGGAAACATCATCTTTCCAAAATTGGAAATGTCTTGGAAACATCATCTTTGGGCTTGATACATATATGGATGTACTCTAATGGAAAGCACTCAACTAACGAAATCCAGCCATTTGAAATAACACCGCCCACCGAAATTGTTGAGGGATTGATCGTACAATATATTTCATCATTGCAAACACTGTCTTGTTCATATGAGGCATTAATAATGACTGCGTTCGCAAACATGCTTTTTTCGTTGTCTGTTGATGTTTGATATCAGTGGTTTAAGGTACATTCAGTTATTGCGACACTATTCAGTGTTTAACCGACACAAACTATTACGTCCACGCATACAGATTTAGAAACTACGCAAATAGATATATTTTGTGATGTCTAGGCAGTTTTACCAATAAACTACTGCATTACAATTAGATCATTTTAATTTATGTTTTTTTAATTGGGCATTTTGGAATTTATACTTGGGCTAAGACAATGATGGATCTCTTCAAATGCTTGATTGGAGAGATGGGTATTTCCATAGCGTGTCAAACCACGCTTGTTTAGCAACGAATCAAACTCCTTTTGATCTAACTATAAATTCCCTATCTGTAAGGATTCTTGTGTGTTCAGCGGTGACGTAGGGTACGTTCCGGTACATCGGCACCATTCTGCAAGATTCTGAAACGCATACAACATTTTTGGACATCTGTAATGTTTTGGAACCCCCAAAAGAATTTGGGACATCTACACAGTTTGATCTTTAGTAGCCCATGCTTCTTGTAAGAGGCAACTAACGGGATCGGGTTGTCAGGCTCGCCGCCACCATATACCTGGAATATTGCTGAGTTCGGCGTGAAACTAAAGTCACTCACTCTGTACTCAGTTTTGCGACATCTGCCACATTCTGTGACATCCAGAACATCCTAGGACATCTACATCTGTACAGTGCAGATTCTAATATTCAGGAGTCAGAGTCTGGCACCGATGCCAGCCCACGTTGTTAGTGACCCAACAGACTGAGACACTGGGCCATAACGTATCCCTATGCAGATGCACTAACATACCTACTGCCAGTGTATTGCGATATACTGTAAAGTATCTTTGTTGACGTTTGTGAATTATACAACACCATAACAAGGCCCATCTCCATAGGAAGGTGGAAGAACATTCACTCTCTATTGTCGGCCGAAACAGGTTGGAATTGGTCTTCAGTAACCAATGCTTGTACGAGGTTACTAACGGGATCAGGTGGTCAGGCTCGCTGACTGGGTTGACACATGTCATGGTATCCCAACTGCGTAGATTAATGCTCGCTGAATGCGTTGGTCACTGGATTGCCAGGTGCATTTATTTACAGACCGCCGCCATATAGCTGGATGCCTGAGTCAGGCGTTAAACAAACAAACTAACAAACAGTTGAGCTTTACAGTCAGAATAGCTATAGAAATGATAGGAATAGATTAAGGAAGACATCATATGTTAGTGAAAAGGGTAACTTCTTATCCGGTAGCATCTGCATTTCACACAAATTGTATAAAAACTCATCTACCTTTTGACTAACGCCACACAGCAAAACCACTGCAATAAAACTTTGTCCTGTTAAAATAACGTCTTCACCGTACAATCAAATTGTTATACAAGACAAATCTTATGGATAAAAACTTCTTTTTTTATTTTTTCGTCAACGTTTATGGGCTAGTTCTTGTCCCTTCTTCATTTCACCTGAAGAAGGGGCATGAACTAGCCCAGAAACGTTTCGGAAAAATAAACCAAGAAGTTGTTATCCATAAGATTTGTCCTGTATGACTACACCAACTTCTAAATGCCTTTGAAGAATTTAATCAAATTGTAGCTGGCCATACGGTTCGGTGCCAAACGAACGATTTTGTAGAAAAAAGGAAACTAGCATTACTTCTTGCAAAGTGCAGAGTTCGGTCTATCAGCATCCTACGCTGGTCGTAAGAAGCGAGGTGATGAAACGAGTGCTCAGCGTAGTGATCAACGTAAATTGCTGTATCGTCCTTAATTTAATTAACAATCAAGAAAAAGCTTTTGTTAGAACTCACACACAAAAATATTTAAATAATGATACCAGGCTGCAATCATGTTTTCCAATGTCAGTATCAGTTTGGGTTGATCTCTATCCCTTATCAATACACACACACGCCCGCACGCACACACAAACGCACACACACGCATATATATATATCAGTAACAGAAGCAAACTATTGGTGAACGGTATATTGGTGGATTATTGAAAATCAGTGAGGACACCAAGTCTCCCGTAAATGGGTGTCTAACGCCCTATGAGTTGATATTGCACTCACAGTTTTGGCAGAAACAACATATATCTATTGGATGATGTCGCCCTGCAGTATTCCTGTCATTCGATGTGTCCTGCACACAAACCACACAATCAAGTGGCAATAACGTTTACTTAACATGAAATGTAACAAGCTCATAAAATACATTTAAAAACGTTTTTATAGACATTGACAAATCTCTTTTAGCAGTGTATATCTTCATTTTACATCATTACGTCAGTCGAAACTATAAGCGCTGCGTCGACATCCACTGTCAACTGTATTGTTAACTATCAATGATTTGATTTGCCAATTCATTGCCCCAAATACATTGACATTTGTAATTAATCTATAGCCACATTAATAGTTATATATGGTGAGGTAATTTAGATCAGAAAAATAATCACAGACCACTGTCATAACTCATATACTGACCACTGTCATAACTCATATACAGACCACTGTCATAACTCATATACAGACCACTGTCATAACTCATATACAGACCACTGTCATAACTCATATACAGACCACTGTCATAACTCATATACAGACCACTGTCATAACTCATATACAGACCACTGTCATAACTCATATACAGACCACTGTCATAACTCATATACAGACCACTGTCATAACTCATATACAGACCACTGTCATAACTCATATACAGACCACTGTCATAACTCATATACAGACCAATGTCATAACCCATATACAGACCACTGTCATAACTCATATAATTAATGCGGCATTAAACATCTTACCCAGGACACTGATACGAAAGCAACCCATTGACATTTTAAAAAGAAATAATTTCTATTTTCACAAAATATATTTTTGTATGTGCATAGTCCTATATATACAGTTAAGAAAATGTGTCATACGGTAGTACTGATTAGGTTAAGGCCTATTAATGGCACACGGATACAACTTTGGTGTTAACTATGATCTCCTGCTTTTGGTAACTCAATACGTGAACGGTATTTGATTAGCGTTGATGGAAGTTCAGCCTTTTAACTTTATAGGCTGTATTTGATACACCATGTATATGTGAAGAACTGGCTTAACGGGAATAGATGGATCTCAATGCTTATGGTAGTGTATGAGGAAATGGCAATAAAAAGGAATAAATGGTGTTATGGGTCATCGTGATTCATCGTAGACCAGCTCTGCAATTGTATTACATGGTTTCAGTAACAGTAGTATACACAATGGGGCTACGTGACCAGGTCCCCACCCCCCTCCCCTCTGGGCTCAATATAATTTATTTTTAAAAGTTGAGCTCTTGGGAAGTCCCTAATCCCGTAGCCCCATTGTGTATACTACTACTGAGTATACTACATTGTGTATACTACTGACCGAAATTTGATGAACATCGGTCGAATAGTTTCTGAAATATTTGACTTTTAAGTGAGCATGGGGTCGGTTGTGAAAAAGGCTCAGTGTACGGGTGGCTGGCTGGCTGGCTACATTAAGCAGGAAAATAGGCATGCAAGACTGATAAAAAATCATGACGAGAAACTATCATCACACTGTGGGTCATGTGTAAGGTACTGTGTCGTGAGGTACGATCATCAACTCCTCTCTGAAGAATGCTCTCGGCGGTCTGTCTTTCAAGTAGTACAAGTTCGGTTCGCCATCTTTGATGTCGACAAGGTCTGTGTTGTACGTTTTCATGGACCATATCGGATCGGTGGCGCGTTTTCTGCTGACTCCCTCGTATTCTCCCGACTGGTACAAGTACCTAACGCTGACCCGGTCCGGTAATGTTTTCTCTGTTTTATCGTGACGTGCTGCTGCCGACGACGATTCGACAGATTTCATTTTGATGGCTTCGACGGGTCTCTTGCCCACGAGTCTGGTTACTTCGTTGTTGATGACATCCACCACTCGCGGTAAGCATACGATCCATTCTGTGGTTCTGCTTCCGTGTTTCTGCGAGTATTGGTTTGAGAACAGACGTTTGGCTATGGTGAGCTCCTGCCACACCTCGTCTCATTTCGACTTTGTGCTTGGCCACCAGCTGTGACACGGCTCCCATGAACTCGCGTCCGGGATCGATTTGCAATACGGCAGGCCATGTCAAGTGACTGCATTTGTATATGCGTTCTAAGGCTTTTGCGACTTCGTTCGAATCTTTGGTCATCAACGGTTCGGCTTCTTTGTAGCGACTGGCGACGTCGACGACCGTCAGGCGGTACTTGTAGGTTTGGCGACGTCTTCCGAGACTCGAGCGGCTTTGGCGAGTTTCGGGATGGCGTCCGCACCTTTCCAGTACCCGTGTGGGCTGTAATAAATTTTCTCCATGATGTATGTACGCACGTGTGCGTAAGCATTCAATTATTAGATACGCGTTTGTGCCCTTATGTGTAAGTGGTGACTCCGTTGATGGCGATCCATCGTTTCGTGTCCATGGGAGACAGCGAGGTCTTGTTGATTCTCAGTCCGTATATCTGTGTTCGTCGCTTCCCAGCATGTTCATTTGGTGTTTGAACGTTTTATTCTTGAATAGGGCTTCCTTGAATCTGGCGTGTTTGATGTGTTTTTTCACCACGTGTTTTTTCACGGCTTTCGGATTTCATTGTCGTCGGCTTTCTTGATGGAATACATCTTGGGTCTCAAGCCGACGTACTCGGCGATCGCCGTGCCAGCACATTCGTCCTTCATCTTGCCGAGCACTTTTTTGTTGACTTGGCTGTGCATAGGGTGATCTTTAGGGTAGTCGCTGGTGTCGTACAGGTGCATGTGTTTCTTCATGTCCTCGTACACGTCCTCGGTGTGAATTTCCATCTGCAGGTAATCTGTGTCCATGTACAGCACTTCGCACCTGTCGCCGTACTGCTTTTTCAGCTCGTTGTAGTAGAAATCGTACATCAAGTGTTTGGATAAGTCGAGGATGCTCATCCCCACGTAAACGGGAATTTGATGTGGCTTTTGTTCATGTGCAGCGCTGCCAAGTTGTTGTCGAATATCTTGCTTCGGTTGAATGCTGGGCTGACTATGAGTTTCCTGAGTATTTCTTCCTCACTGTCTCTGACTAATTTCATGTTAACGCGTTTTCTCAAATTCTCCATCGTTTTGCCGAACACCGAGTTGTTCATGAGCTTGTACAAGGTTTTTTCAAAGTCGCTCGTAGCTTGTTTTCGCAGATTCGTGTTCAACCGAATGTAAGTTTCCATCCATGGACTTTGATCGGACTGGAGCGACCTGTGTATTTTCGTGAGTACAGCTGCAGATTGCGATAGTGAACGATGTATTTTGTCTTGTTCATCAAGTTCGGCACAAGTTTTTCGACGTTAGCCAACTTGTTGTCTCCAAGCAAGTTTTGTTGATATTCGGACGTCCAGTCCGGGTTCACCATCAATCGTTTGGGAGCTGACGGATAGCTGTTGTGTGATTCATGTAGTTCTGCAGGACAGTCCAAGTCCACTTCGAGCATGTAGCCTTTGTTCGAATCCGGCGCGATGCTATTCACGTTAATCATATCGGGCGACCATTTTCGTTAAGCGAGCATAACCTACGGTTAGTCTGGCGACCACGGTGGCATGATATACATCGTTGACATATGTTTTTTCCTTCAGACGACATCGTGTGTGTGTATATATAAACATATAGATTTTATTTTTTAACGTAACAAGTGGATTTATTTCTAATTGTGTTGGTGGTGGTGGTTGCTTGATATTATTATATAGCAGCATAACGATGACGACGACCACGCTTAATCCCGTTGATGCCACGGCAGAAACAATCCACGGAGTATTATTATTTTTGTGGTGCTTGGCTAAACCATCTTTTCTACCGGCGGTGACTTTTTTAGGATTCTTGGTGGTGGTGACTTGTCGTATCGGTGTCGTCGTTGCTTCCTCCTCTGTTGGTGTTGCCGTTTTCTCCTCCTGGTGCGCATCCGTGTTGTATATTATTATCATTATTATTTCTTTCTTCTTTAAATTGATAATGCTTTGCCGTGATGATCGCAGCTCTCACCGGAGCTAAAAAATATGCAGTAACTGTGGTACAGCACGCAGGTGACGGTGTTCAAAGCGTGGTCGATGAACGGATCTTTCTCGAGATCTTCCCACAGGTAAAGTCGACGTTCCAGCGTAATGGGAAGGAAGTATGATGCTACGCCGGCGTTATGACAGACCATATGGTTTTCGTCATTTCAGTGCCGAGTCTGGCTTCGTATCTCGTGCACATCTTGTCGATTTCTTCGGCTAGCATTTTGTGAATTTTATCAGGAGTGTGGTCGCCCCCACCACCCAATTATTGTTTGGCTTTGCCGCTTACCGCAAGCGCCACCAGTCTTTCTCGCTTGTCGTTTTTTATTATTATTATCATTGTCATCCAACATTTGTTTGAGCAGTTCATCACACTCCATCTTGTAATGTAGCCAACGATTTTTAAGTCTAATAAAATAAAATGCGATGCACGTGAAACACACCGAGATGAAAGTCAAGTTGCACACAATGATAGTTTCGAACATCGGTTTTTTGCTTGAGTTATGCTAGAATTTTGCTTGAATTTTGCTAGATTTTGCTTAAAAGCTAGCAGACTTATACACCACGGTTGGTCGGTTTTCAACAAGAGTTTGGCGTGTTTCGTTTTGGCGAGCTGTTTCTTCACTCGTTCTCGTTCGTGTGTGGTCGGGATCACATCGTTTTCTCGCAAGCAGCCCTCGAACGAATCCCTGTCCTTGCAGTTAAACAGGGCGACCTATCACGACCCAGGTTGTTCACGATCGTGCGTTTGTCGTTCGCGGACTCCAACGTGATGTGAAAAGCCAGTCAAGTCGTGCTGGGGACGATGACGTCATTTGCGCCTAGGTTGGGGAATCAAACCAGCAGCGTTTGGTTTCGATCTATCTAGCTCGGATTGTTGGTGATGGTCACTGACTGACGCCCGGCTCTGACATCGAGCGGATCTCTCAATCTTCCGAAAGGATCTAGCTTCCGTCCGTATTGCGACATTGTTTATATTGAAACTATGTATAGTATAAGTTTAATATAAAAATGGCGGACGATATTCCCATGGACGATTTCGACGTGCACCAGCTGAACGACGACGATGATGCAGCAGCAGCCATGGACACCTCGTTCATGGGGGACACCGTGTGCAGCGAGCTTTTAAAGCAAGCTGTAGACGAGTATTGCGATGCTTTAAAGCACGATAAAAATTACGTCGAATGCTTTGGGTTTCGACTATCCAAAGTTCAAAATCCACAACGAAGGGATGCTGCGATTGAAAGCTTATCCGGAGGTCAATCTCATGAACAAACACACGCGAAAACTGCTCACCCTGTCAACTCTAGCCAGTCGCCGTGGCGGTAGTCAACTGATCCGCGACTAACTAAACCTGACAGATTACGGCGCGCACGACCAAAACAACTTCTGCCGAAGGTCGTCCAAGATCTGAAAAACGTAAGGACCGAACTCGGTGGTGCCGGCGCTGCCGATCCGAGAGAAATGCCCCAGTGCGCCAAAGAAGCATCAGACGAAATCGAACAAATATTGGTCACGTACTCGAACGAACCCTTGCCCGGTTTTGAATTTCCTCTTAGGGAACTTTGGGGTCTAGACAAAGCCTTGAAAAACGTGTGCGGAGAACTCGTGAACAACATGGGTAAATTGAATGAAATCGACGAGCACATCACTCGCGAGAAAAGAAAACTCAGCAAGGTGAACGACAATGAAGCAATGAAAAATATCATCGAAAAAAGATTGCGCGACCTGGAAGACGAGAGACGAGCCAGATTGGAAGCCGCTTCCTTCAACCAGGAAGTCCTTAGATCACAAAGAAGTCGCCTGTGCGAAACCATCGACCGAGTCTTGAAGGAGGACACCACGTTGTCCGATAGGATCCGAATTCTGTTCCGGGAACAAGGAATCACCATCGCCAGCGTTCTCATGGCTTTGGGCTTCATCATATCGACCCTGGTCGTGTCGCTGATGGGCGGTGGTGGTGTGCCACCACCAATCCCATCATCATCAGGCAACGATGCCAGAGACTGGATAAAAAAACATTTGAAATCTCCCGGCAAAGCCCTGGCTAAACTGGCCGACAAAGCTGCAGAAGCGCTGCCTGGCATCTTGGGCAGCATCGTTTCCAGGTTGTTAGAATTCTTGTCGAAAACCATCACGTGGCTCGGTCAAATCCTGTGGGCTTTCGTCTTCATCGTGGCGGGTGTGGTGTACGTCGCTGCTAAGGAAATTTTAACCAAATGAGGCACAGTCCAAATGCGATCCGATGACCACCATCGCCGTTTTGCGATCAAAGTGCTGCTGATTGTTTGCCTGCACATGCTGGGGCAGCTGCTGCTGGCGTGGTTTTGCTACTTCTACTTCCGGTGTCGGTGCCATGATGCCCATTTCGTACTGTGGCATGACTCGACTCGCGTTTATTGACGTCATTTTGATCAGCGGTCACGCTGACGATTTCGTTGTTGTAGCCCACCACTCTGTTCACCCTCAGTCGCATGTCGCTCGGAGCCATGTACAGTCTCGCGCCGAACACGTAGTCGACTTTTGACCGGGCGTATTCCAGCACGTTTTCATAGCGCGTTCGATGGCACTCGGTAGATCGACCGGTCTAGCAATGGCATCCTTGACGTTAGCCACGAACTGTTTCTTCACGTCATAAGCCATCCCTTCACGACCCACGATGCCCCAGCACGTCCCACACGTACGTTCGAATCGAATCGTTCAATCTGATGACACCGACATGAGTAAACCCTTTCAAAGTGCCCAGTATGAACATTTTCCAATCGTCCGCGGGTTCCTGTTCAAACTTCAAAACGAGATAATCCTTGCTGTCATTGAAAGCCATGTAATTGTCGTTCCACTCGTTCGTCTTGATGTAATGATACGACTTGTAACACCAATCTTTCACTAGCTGTTTGCTGGCTTCCACGAGAGACATGTTGTGAATAATGGGAATGCCCAAACTGTGGTTTGGACCTGGCAAGCGCCAGTTGACGATCTTCGGATATAGTTCGAATTCACTGCAAACGCGTTCGTACGCACGTCGATCGTATGGATTGTTTACGGCATTCCATGCCTTGTCCTGCGGAATCGGGGTGCTGATTTCTTTCAGGATACGTCTGATCTGGTAGTACACGTGAAACGAGAATACAGACCCACTTAGCTCATCAGGACGAGTGTCACACCACACCCGGTGGTCGCGCACCACACGGCGAAATTGAATTGATTCTGCCAGAACTACATCGGGTTGTGGAACCAAGCATGTACTGTTTTCACATTTGTGACCGAAAACCCGTCATTTTTAAACACGTCGATGAAGCGAACTATGAAATGTAAACCATCCTTTGCTTCGACCACAATACTCGGTTGCGTGAGATAGGTAGCACTTATATTATCACTTTTAGAATAAAACACTCCCGGTTTGTACATATTTGAATTGTATATATTTTAGTATACATATCTACTTATCAATATGTACGTGATGCTTCCGGGAATCACGAGCAGTGAGTCCGTTCAACTGCTGCATGCGATCGATAACATCACCGTCTGGTCAGCACAAAGTCAGCGATGGACTAACATCAATGGCAAAAACAACAGGCTGTTCGTCAATATTGCCCGCAACCAAATAACGGTAGGCTACTACAACATGTGCTCGCTCAAAGTAGAAATCTTCAAACCCGTGGGAGCCAAACTCAAAATGAACGACTCGAACAGTACAGTCATGTTAGCCTGGAAACCACCGTGACAGGCACAAAATTACCCGATCTCGTTCCATATCGCAAACTGTGCATTCATCTCGATTAGCTGAGCACGACCAACAACATTCAAGGCGAACGACCTTCCACACTGTTAAGAGCCGTGCCGGTGAAAACGGAAAAGTACAACAACGGCAGAACTGAATCGTTTTCACTGCGGCATTACAAGAAATTAATCCGAGGCAACATCACGGAATTGAAAATATCGATTTTAGACGTTAAACATGATCCCATAAGTATAGGATATATCAGCGTGACACTGCACATACGGCAATGACGGAGTCTCATGGTCCAGGAACACGCGTTAGAAAATGCGCCAACATAGCGATTTCCGACCTCGGGGACACGCCCGGATTCGACGAACCCGGAGTCGACGGCAAACTGTACGCCTTGCAACTGAAAAAACAGCATTTACAAACGCGTCGAACTGCTGCCCTCTACTGCCAGTGGTGGCAATGACCTAGGCGATTTCGGCGATACCGAAGGAGTGGTCAACAACGCACGATACGACCTGATCCGCAACGACGAGGATGAATGGACGATAACCCCAGCGTTCCGCGGCAGGCTGTTCCACCTGGACAACGTTGAGACAACGGCCGTCTCCAGAAACACGCAGTACACTCTCATCTTCAACGAGGACAACAAATGTGTACTAGTGCCATCCCAAATCAACTGGAATCTCAACATTACGCTCGACTCTCCCCACGTTTTCACGGACAACAAAGATCACTACCTGACGAAAGTAGTGAACAACGTAGTGCTTCTCGTGGCTTACGTCCCTACGCAAAAACGCAGCGTGATCGTCAGCAGGTTGAGGCAAAGAGTAGCCCACATGCTGTCGAGCAAACCCGGGACGCAAAACGTTGGATTGCAGATGGTGTTGAAATTCGACAGGGTGGTAGACGTCCTGGAAAATCTGCCAGCAAAATCCACACTGTACTTCCAAGTCTACCTCCGACAACCGCCGTTGGCGCATGACGTCGTCGAAATCGTGAAAGAGAGTAACCGTGATCGTGGAAGACACGATATCGCTCACCAAAATTTTCCTACTCAACAACATACATCTCTTCGGTTTAAAGTGCAAGTCTGGGGAATTTTCCAATAACCAATTGAAAACCATTTTGTAATTTTGTATAGAAACAACCGATGAACAACCATCATCCCAACATAATGCTAGCCGATCTCGGGGACACGCGGTAATTAGATCTGCCCGGCGAGGAAAAGACCTGGTTCGTCCTGCACTTAAAAGATAATGTATACAAGCGGGTGTCACTAGCAGACTTCAAACAGCCAGACTGGTTGATCAGCATGACCCTCACCTCACCCCACATATCTTTTAAAAACAATGTTTACTTCTCCAAAATTACGAACAATGGGATCCTTTTCACGTCTTTCACTCTAGAGTTTGATGTACAAGTTTTACGAATACCAGGTCACACGGGCAACATGTTAGCTTCAAACGACTTAGCTTCATATTTACGGTTTGACATACCCGATTACCAACGGGATTTTTTCGATTCAAATTTGACTATCAAATCACACACCACGCTCGTAGTAGATGTCTATCTCGCTGACGCTCGTGGGAGGTCAGAACGAACACTTTTGACTGGGTTGATAATACACCATCGTGGCCGCACCTGTGGTGCTAGGCATCAAAATAACAGCCGGAGTGGTAGGGTTGATGGGATTAACCCTTAAGTTCATATCTCGCAGACTGCAACGTAAAGCATTGAAACACGACGAAATTAGAATTCTAGCCGAAGTGAAGTTAAAGACGATAGACCATCACATTTCGTTCACCGACTCTAAAATCTCCAAGGAAGAGTTTCGTTTGGTGCTATCAGAAATCGCAAGATATAACAGAATGAAACAAGAGAATCGGACCAAGTCTCGTAAAAACGCCGTCATCAGCGAAGACGAGAATTTTTTTTTCATAGAACAAGGGAAGCAACAGGCCCGACAAGCCTTCCTTACGAAAACCAAACAAATTATTATCAGAGAAGATTCATGATAAATTGCATCGCGGACATCAACATCACAGCCGAGTAGAAAGATAGAAAGGTTTAAAAAAAAGTAGCAAAACATCCCTGGTAGCCACAGTTCCCCTAGGGTGAAGTAGAAAGATGAAGGTTGCGCAACTTCTCCCCAGGGGACTTATGTGTCGCCTATCCTTTCTCTCACCACGAGAGTGCCCCGATTAAGCTGAGCGCACCTGATGTGATCCTGATTCCTTGTTACCACCAACGAAAGACACTAAAGTTGCAAGGGACCCACTGAACGGGATACGAACAGACAATGCAAAGCTGCGCAACTACGCACCTACACCGATTGCGCTACCAGGGACTTGATCGTTACATTTAGGTTTAACAGGTCTATCCTGAGATTGCATCATCCTCCTAAGCTTGGCTCCGTCTATAGGAACGCAAAGGATATCTTGAACCCGTTTTATAAGCTGAGCGCACCAGACTTCTAGAAACAGTTTATCACAAATTCTACTTCCGCTTCACAGTTTGGTGGCTTTTTACCTCCAATAAAATACAAACATGATACTCCCAGGGAGTTGTAAACACGCTGAACACGACAAACAGGTCAATGGACGCTGAATTCTTTTTTAGAAACCACAATCTATTATTGAATTGCATGTCTAAGCTGAGCTCCGTCTATAATAACACAAATCAGTCACTTCACTTCCGCCTTCTCGCTTCCTGGTCCCGTAGCCCCATTGTGTATACTACTGTAACACTGGGTCAATAAAAGAGAAGCCCATCCCCACACTTTCCTTTCTCCCTCAACGATCATCCTCACTTCTTTTTCTTCAAAGCATTTATAGATTCATGTATGTTCTCAGGTCCCATTGAAGATTCCTGAAAGTATTAAGGAGATGAAGAGCCATTGTTTCCCGGAATGGGTAAGTATCTCACATTTTAGCTAGAGCAACAAAGGAGATCATATTTCTCGTATATTGCTGTGATACTCGATTCTGAAGTTATTGAAAGGCATTGAGAATCATTCATCAGGTGAAGGAGCAAGAACAAGCTCTGAAACGTCGTAATAAAGAATAAAAGATCTTCTTATCCATGAAACGTGTCATGTATTCATCCCCGATTCTGATACATATGTAACGTAAAAGCAGTTGCCCGTTTAGACCAACCGTTCTGAAACATGTCGCGAGTGATACATGTGGTGGATGCTAGCAACAGCTGGACTCGCATGTTTCTGTCATCGTCATTGTGATGAATGACCTGCAATAAACCTCACTTTAAACCTTGACTCTAACATCTTCTGTACTGGATACATAACCCGAGTCTGTTTGCTCTATGGGTAGTTGATTCAACATATTGGATTGATTTTGCTCTCATATTCACTTCAAAGTCGATATTTGATTTCTCTGTAATTGTCAATAATGAGCTCCCAGATACCATTTGGACGTTGGCCCAACGTTGGCAATGTTGGCAAAACCATTGCCAACGTTGGGCCAACGTCTGGATGTTATCCGGGCTGTAGTTGTTTCAGTTTTTATCGTAAAACTGCATTTTCGGAATGGCCAGTGACTTTCTTGCGTGTATTTCACACTCGGCTGTGACAAATACATGACTACATACAGCTTAAAATACAATTTCAAATGGTCATTGTCATCGATACAAGTTGTGTAGCTGAAATTAAATGATATATACTGAGTGTGAAAACTGTTGTCGTAAGAAGGCGCTTGTTGAAATGTAAACAAAGAAACAAATCAGATTTCGGACACTGTGTAGTAATTTCTCCAATGTTAAGACGTCCATTCGTCTATTCATTGCATTTACTGGTTCAATAAAATAGAATATGCAGAATACGTTTAGAATATGCATAGTAAGCACGATTTAGGAAATTGAAAATAGATACATTTCTATGATTTGGTGAATTGAAACGGAATTGAAACGTTTCCGTCCTGAGTGACGCGATGAATGACCCAAAACGACAACTGTATTTATCGGCATTCCTGACAACTTATATTCAAATAACGGTACGCAGACAGTTAGGATGTTTTTGATTATTTTCACCACATATTTATGTACAAGCGGTCCCAAAAGGACCCTCGCAAAATCCTGCGTATCGATGTCAGCGAACGCCTCATTTCCTAAAATATCGGTCATCGGTAGCGATGCCATACGTCAACATTGTTGTACAGTCCTAGATGTGAAGGTCGGATGAATTAGAGTCAACACAATCACCCTGTCTTGCTGCTATAGTTTCAGTATTATATTGTATATTTTGGGTAAATTGTAGATATTTCTTCGAGAAACTAATTTCATTACTTAGCCTTGTTCAATATCATATTTATACATGGATATAACCTCTGCGGGTTTTTTATTCTTTGAACATCCTTGTTTGTTTGAACGATATTTCAATTCAATTCAATTCAGTTTATTGTATTCGTGGCCTTAGGCCCATATACAAATAAACATAAACATAATGTAATAAATAAATACGTTTGTAATGGAAATTTAACATATTTGGCATTTATGTTTTACATTTTGTGTTTCATCTTTTCAATATCTTATAGAAATGGCGTGTTTACAAAATTTACATAAGTTCCACACAGTTTCGTTATGAAAATCAGACATAAGTATGCAAAACATTACAAAATTACAATTCTCAATGGATTTCTGCGGAATATATTGTCTAATTTCATTATAGAATGTACATTCTAAAACAACATGGAATTCATCTTCTTTTACATTTAATTTGCAAAATTTACAAATCCTATCTTCTTTGGGTATATTATTTCTACGTCCGATATCTACCTGTAATTGGGCGCCTCCAGTTCTTAGTAAAGCTAAGTATCAACTGGAAATTGACACATTTAGCGTGTTAACCTTTACACAAGTGCTAGAAAAGTAGGCATAGCGGCAACATGTTCCTACATCTACGTATGATGTGCAATATTCAGTATTGTATATTTCATATATGTAGGTTCATGAACAGAGACCTTAAAGGTAAAACTGACTATATTAATTTAAGAAAATGAGTGGTGTTTAAAACATGTATATGCACACATTCTGTAAGGAATTATCTTGGTCACGTGAAACGTAGGCATAACGGAAACAATGATGCATAGGCATAACGTTTTACGAAACATTTACGTAAGTTCCTTTACACAAGTGTTAGAAGATGAAACGTAGGCATAAAGTTCCTATGATAAATAACCACATAAAAATGAACACAGAAAAGTCATATTTTGAAATATATGTTCGTGTATTTTTTAAATATTTTTGTTTGACGTCGACGAAAATCAGTATAGACTGTTGGATATGATGACGTCATGTTTGCTGCTTGTAACATCACAACTGATGATGATAACTATATTTTTGCCACCTATATATTTTGCAACTGAAAACAACCATAGAAAACATATTTTAAAAAGGTATGAACTAGATACATGCTTTAAAGTCAATATTAACTTTCAACTGTTTCAGCTTATAAACAAACATAATAGAACAAACATTCTAAGACAGGGTATATTGTATTTTTAAACAGATCAGTCATTTTAATCGATCAATAAAAGCAACGACAGCATGTTCATAGCATCATGTACAAAACCTAAAAAATGTGCAAAATAGTATACAGTTTTGACTATCCTACAAAAGAGTTCCCATTTCCCTCAAGGAGTCAAGAGAGCTGTGAAAATTGGAATGGTTTACTGAAATCCAATTATTATTCCTCCTACATTATGAATTGTGTTTGAACCTGTAGCAGAACCCATTGAGAATAAAGCTGAAGTTGATCAGTTAACAATAATTATATTCACTGAGCAGCATGTCGACATCTCGCCTTCAAGAAATAATATGGTAATAAATATTCCCCACAGTTTTGTTTGTGTGTGCATCTTACTTTTTATTTACCTGGCACCTTTAGTTGGTTTCACGAACATTTTGGGCTCAATCATCCTGGAAATGGCTACTTCCTTTCAACTAAGGTGATATATAGCTATTTTCTGGAATGACATTGTTCAAATATAAATCCCTTTCATATTGATGTTTTACTAGCTCAAACATTCACTCACATATTCCTGTTTGTTGTTGATGATCTTAGCTGACAACACGCACAGTTGACTTCCATGAAAATACATACTAGAAATACAAAGGACTATTTCTGGGCCGTATTATACTACTGTATGACGAAGGGACACTCCACTGTTGTATGCTTGAGTTTAATCAACCAGAGTAACAACACAAGTATTCCTTAAGATCAATGAAGCTGGTTCTGAAAAACTGTTCACTATAGAGGCTGACATAAATATGTCTTTATGGGCATTTAAATATCGGATTCAATTATGTCAAGAAAATCTATCCCCGAGTGCTTTGTCACCAGCAACCATGACAGCTTCACCAGTCTACCGCACCACACAAAGGTCATTTCAGTAGGTTCAAGTCCTACATCTCAGACAGGAAACAATCAGTGGTTATCCAAGGTCAAATGTCGCTGTCTAGTGACTTGTGTTTGGGGTACCACAAGGCTCAGTTCTGGGCCCTTTACTTTTTACTGCCTACACAACACCCCCCTTGGTGTTATTGTCAGGTCCTTCAACCTCAGTATGCATCTTTATGCGGATGACACACAGGTTTACGTGTCCTTCAAGCCACTCGATTCTGTCTCAACTTCTTTCACATTCACAGCAGTCCAGGAATGTGTTGACTGTATCAAATTTTGGATGTCAACGCACTGGTTGAAATTAAATGACGACAAAACCGAGCTCATCGTTTTCAGACCCCAGCGGCTCCGGGCAAAATTTTATCTTCCCACTTTCTCTATTTGGCACTGTGAAATCACACCAAGTTCTCAAGGCCGGAATCTTGGTGTAGTATTTGACTCATCTCTCTGCATGGAACCACATGTCAACAGTGTTTCTCGCAGCGCTTATTTCCACATTCGGAATATCGGCCTGATCCGCAGGCACCTTGACGAGAAAACAACTAGTGCTCTGGTGCAGGCGTATGTAACATCACGCATTGATTACTGCAACTCGTTGCTCAGAGGTCTTCAAAATCATGTGCTACACAAACTACAGAGAGTCAAGAATTCAGCGGCAAGATTGATCAGCAGAACAAAGAAAATTGACCACATGACCCTTGTCATGAAAAAATCTCCATTGGCTCCCAATAAAATTCAGAATCCAATACAAAGTATTGCTTCTTGTTTTTAAATGCATCCATGGACTGGCTCCAGGGTATCTTTCACAACTTGTAAAACCCTATGTGCCAACCGGATCTCTTCGCTCCAGTGACCAATCTCTTCTGCAAATTCAATGTTCAAGAACAAAGTCTTTTGGTGACCGATCATTCTCTTCAAATGGTGCAAAACTCTGGAAGAAATTACCACAAGAACTTCGATCACTGACTGAACTTGCATCTTTCAAAAGCCAGTTAAAGACTCATCTTTTTACCAAAGCTTACCTTTAGCTCCAGCGTGGACTCAGAGCGCCTTTGGGCGATTACATCGGATTCTGGCGCTATAGAAGTGTTTGTTTGTATGTATGTATGTATGTATGTGTGTGTGTGTGTGTGTGTGTGTGTGTGTGTGTGTATGTGTGTGTGTGTTTTAATACCTATCCATTAAACACCCTTCAAAATTGTTGTTCACCAAATGAGTCTATATTCAGTCACGAACACCCCTAGTTAGAGTAAATCTTTATCACTCTCAAAGACAGCCCAAAGAAACTATTCGAGCCGACCATACATACAAATTAATCCATTTTTGATTCAATAAAGTGTGAATTGATCAACACGATGGTTATTACTAGAGATTGGTACAAGGTATTGTTATGAAGACGGGATTCAAAATGTATTTATACAATAGGCAAGATGTGTTGATCGATTTAATTCAACCTGAATATTTTCTATTTTCTCCCAGACTGTTATTCACACGGAGAAGGGGCAATGAGTAGATTGGTTTGTTTGTTGTTTCACGCCGCTCTCAGCAATATTCCAGCTACATGGCGGCGGTCTGTAAATAATCGAGTTTGGACCAGACAATCCAGTGATGAGCATTATGAGCATCGATCTACGCAAATGGAGTACGATGACATGACCACCCGATCCTGTTAGTGGCCTCTCACGACAAGCATGGGTTACTGAGGACCAATTCTTACCTAGATCTTCACGGGTGGCTTGTTTACGTATAATATCACAGTTGTCCGATCTGGTTTTCAGACAGAACGTTTCATACAGGCAATGAAAAAGAATTGATTTCAGAAATGTTTCATGTCGAGAGTAAGGTATTCAATAAGTGCAATTTATGTCTTGATGCCTTTACCGTTTCTTACACTATCAGGATATAGTATACCTTGTTTGACCATCAAGCTGATGCGATAGTCTACGGCGTTTGGGATACACATGGTGCCAGCACTAATGCCCTGTGATTATTAATATTGTTTTGTCGCTTACATATTAAGGACACGCACACATCTGAACCAATGATGTGGTCACTGCGCATAAAATAACTACAATCTGCACGATATTTCGGTTGAAAGTTATCATGAATAGCAACCGAGCGAAAACAAACATCTATAAATCATGTCTCATTTCTTTCAGCTGTTGCAAATCTAAGAAAAAAAATTCATGGAACTGTGAATTTCTCCTCATTTTCTTATCACGTTTATTTCAAGAACTTCATCTAAACAACACAGTGACGCTTATAAATCTTTGTTAATCTACAAACGTTTGATTTATCGATAGTTTCAGGTCTGCTATTACCGCCCTTTTCCTTAAAGAAACAGACGTTTCACGCAATCCTGCAATAGAGTGTGGATTAATTGATTCAGCATCACTCCTGTGCATTATGGTTTTCCTTTCTTATTTCAGTGAAATGAAACAACACCATGTCACACGAACTCATGATCACGGAAAAGCTCAATTTTGATGACGATTAAGGGCAAAAATAATTTACGGTGCTTTGCAGTAACCATATAATTCTCAAGTGAGGGAAATGTTGCTTAAAAACATGATATATACGGCTTGTTACGACCTCTGGTCCTACGACTCTACTTTTGATAGAGGTTCCTTATGAATATGGACAGATTGTATTATTATTATGTTTACAGATTAAGATAAAATGCTGCAGAGAGCGGTCCATCATTGGTTCAGGTACCGCTGTCCTCCAATGACTTTCCGGTGCAGACCTTTGTATTACCTAGAGTGTAGAGTGTAAAAAGAGCTGCGCTCTCGGTGGTGAACCCGGGTACTCTCCCGATCAGTACCAAGAGATCAGGAGTTATTAAACCAACAGCACCGAAAACAATGTGGATCCTGACAATGGTATCCTTAAGATGCAAGTGAGACATTTCAAAGGCAAGGTCCGCATATTTAGCATGCTTCCTTCAGACTCTTCCTGAATTGCATCAAGCTGCATCATGTCTTTTTGGAAAGGCTGTTTGTGCGAAGAAAGAATATCCACTGACAAGGTGTTGGACAGTCTAGTGAATTCATAGGACAGTCGACATTTTATGTTGACATTTTCTTTAAGAATCACATTTTAAGTGGGAAGTGACTGGTCCTGAGCAGCAAAACGAAAGTCTTCTGTTTCACTTTTATGCAAGAGTGGTTTCTCAGAAAGTCGCTCCTTACTGACAGACTCTGGGCAGACTTGATTAATGGTTAGCAGTACATCACCATCAACAAAATCATCTTCAAATCTGAGATTATGTCCAATAGCATTGGCGCGCTAAAAATTGATGTGGAATTCCTTGCTTTCATCAGTGGATCATCAGATAGAAGAAGCGACAAAACCCTTTCCACATCCATAAGAAATCCCTTCTAAAAGCATGATCATGATGTTGTACAATTGTGACTATATTATGAGCCTATATTTGTTTCAGCAGTATTACAGCTGTACGATGTTGTGTGTAAACAAATATCAGCAAAAGTACACAATTCAATTCGATCATGACGAGCCTCCACATTAATGTCGAATTGATTGACATGTATAAATGACAAAGAGAAGAATGAGGGTGATCAGACATGATCCTTCTAGTCAGGTGATCAAGACTCTGGATGTATGGCTTTCTTCAATCAACTATTCCAAAGGAAAAGGGAAGGACTGGCACGGCAAAGGTATTGAAATGGTTTCGTGCTTTTAGCTCTGAGCAACGGATTGCGTTCAAGCGAGTTTAAACATGGGCCTTCTGGAGTCTTCCAGTATCATTTTATGTACAGGAAGTATATCCTGGCACCTCCAACATTCCTTCCTCGCTCCTTTCTACTCTATAAATAATATCGTTGGAAGAGCAGTAAAATGACACAAGTCAGTCAAACACCCTGTAAAGATTTTATATTGTGTATTCAACCATGTGATAGGGCGGAAGTTTTTGGGATCAGTCCAGTTTCCATTTTTGGGAAGGAATATTCTGTGACCTTTGCAGAACCATACACAGATATCTATCTGAACCATTGACACAATAGTAGGAGAAGCAATATAATAATGTCATAAATCAGTTCAGGAGCTTGTGAAAGCGGGGCATATATCTTATGTCTCAATGACATCATTTGATTTCATAGGGGACATCGACCCATGTGTACTGATGACTTGTCGACATTATCAACAGTGTTGGAGTGCATGCATAGCAGATTTAGCTAACGACAAGGACGTCACGATAGTCATAAACAAATATCTTGGGCTTAAATCTCACAGAGAACGGGAATGGACGAGAAAAACGTGACGGATGAACATGATTTACCTGATGCATTTTCTTTTTGAGATGGTTTCATTCAAGGATACAAATCTCTGCACGTGAACTCAATTTGTAATAAATAATAAATAATTCTCCGGGATGGACATTAAACGCGTATAATTCACTGCCGATCTTGTAAATTTTATGCGGTGTGATTTTCAAGGGAAGGTTAGGCCCCTCACAGCACGCATGGCAATCGCACAGCTACAAACTGAAACCGTTATACGTGAATCCTAAAATCTCATGTCGCTTGCATTGAATATAAATGATATTGATCATACAAGTTCAAAGTCCAGAGAATAACTAGTCTCGATTATATACCACTTTCCTTTAAACGTTGTATGTGAATGTATGTGATGAAATGATTTGAATATGACTGAATTGCACTCTAGCGGTTGCTTCTACCTCTTGGCATTTTTGTATTTGGACTACAAACAAAGAGGTCGCTGTCTCGAAGAGAAATCATAATCCTTATCGCGAAAATACCTTCCACATAAAGAAAGGAAAATCTCCATTTGTAGATCCATGCTGCATTCATTTGTTTTTAAAGATGATGAGCACATATATACCTTCATATCCCCATACGGAGTTTCAAGGCAATGTATAAAAAACCCGCAAATAATACATTTTCTACGTCTTTGTGACAAACATCATGTTAAAAGTTGTTACTTCTTTATTGAAAACATCCATGTGAAAATATTGGGTGAATCATTTTGACACAAACTGAGCACAAATTTTGCTCCCTGCATTGCTGATCTGTGTCCTCGTACAAACGAAGCAGAATTTCTGCTCGGTCTGGCCAAATTAAACAAGGTTTTAGGTGCATGGATGATTCTGCACCGTTCAATAAGCATCAAATGCCAAGATCACTTCCACTGATTTACTTACCTAAAATAAAGGTGCCAATGAGACATTTAGACATATTCATAAAAATTCAAAACACTCTCCAAAAGGCTGCATGAGAAAAGGGATCACTTCAGCCTTCCAATAATCATGTTTCCCGTTGTTTATAGCAATATTCCATTGTAGCTAGACCCCTTGGCGATTACCGTTCACAACGTTTGAAAAAATCGAGCATGTTCTTTTTTCAGTATGTAAAATAGATGTCTTCAACTCTTGCTCAGAAGTCGTTCGCTCAACAACATTCAAGGCCTACGGTTTTCTGGTAGACATGGGGAAACATGACCAAATCAATTCATTTTGTCGTCATGGGTTTTGTATATCCATAAAACTGTCCTCATTCTCCATCTTATCAACTTCTAGAATGCCAATCAAAGAAGTCAAAGGTTTTGTCAGGTTAACAATTGAATGACCTTTGCGTGTGTTCTCGGGCATGATACGCTCACTTTTTTTACGAAAGGCCGGTATGCTAAATATTTCATAGGCACACGGAATAATAACACACACAGAATAATAACTGTTACATACTCATTTTGTATTTGGATGATTACAATCAGCTTCTTTCTAATGAAGATGTGGAAAGGTGAGGTGAGGTGAAATGGGGTTTAACGTCGCACTTAAGAATATTTCGCTCACATGGCGACGTGCATGCGCGTGTATCATATGATGTGTATGTGTGGCTGCTTGTACTAGCCCAGACTGAAGCTGGTTTTATAGTGCTGGCTCACTGAGATACCATGCCGCAGTGAAGCATGAATACCCCACTCAGACACATTATACTGATTCCGAGCCGACCAGTCCTTGTTCCCATTAATACCGAGCTCCAGGCAGGGACCAACAAGTACCAGATTTTAACGTCTTTGGGTTTGACGCGGCCGGGGATCGAACCCTCGACCTTCCGCTCTCCGGACGGACGCCCTACACCACGGTGTCGGTGTGGATGTGGGAAGGGTTTGGTCACTTTATGAATTATTATGATTATGGAAATGACCAGATGGAAAATGCTTTTCAGTGGTCCAAAGGTCAGTTCTTACTAAAAGGGTTTGTCAAACGTAACAGTTAGATCTCCTTCATTTCAGGACAATATGTCAAATTGGAAAGCAAATGTCATCACACGTTTACTGAAAATATGTGAAATGATGGACTCCTTTAAAATTATAACATCAAAACAAAATTGTTTTGCTGATATGTCTTTGTGCACATGAATATGAATTTCTGCTCGGATTTGCAAAGTTAAAGCAAATGGATCTAGCAAGTTATTTAACGTAATCTTCAGGTGTATTTGCTTCCGTTACATTAAGTGAAACAGCCAATTCCCTTCCGTTGATTTACCTACCTCCAGCAGACATACAGCAAACCCGTGAAACGGAATGACGCCATATTTAGATATGTGTATATAGGTACATAGTGACAAGATACCACCTAACAAACAGTTTGAAAAGAGGGATAACTATCCCTTGTGTCGAGCAACATACCAACAGATCCAAGATTCATTGTCCACATTCTAAATATTTGGATGTAAAATTGAGCATATTTTTCCTATGAATATTTCAAAGAGAGTCTTTTGCCCCATTTTTTTTTATTGGGGATGCGACATGTAAGACAATCTATATGTAATACAATCTTAAACTTCACACACTAGTGGCAAAGATGATGTCCAATACAAATCCCTATTTGAGCCTACATTGCCATTATTATATTGCCGCGTTTTATCGGCTGAATAATTGTCTTGCCATTGCATGTGTTTGTAATATGTGTCACCGGTTGAACAGTATACACGCCGTTTCATCTGTATTTGGTAGTGATTCATGAGTACATGCTCATGAAAGTGTCGAAAGCCTAAATTCGACTCTGATACCACTTGAGTAACAAGTACTGTGTTTGGTACTTGCTTTATATGCCCTTGTAGCTTGTTGCAGTTAAGATCTGCTACCCGTCGAACCAGGGTTCGTCATTATTATGATTTGATGTTACTGCGAAAGCATAATAGGCAAGTATGTTTTAACACTTAATGGAGTCTTTTGGAACCGCAAAGGTCACATGTGTTAGTGTAAGGTCAACTGTCAAGGTCAGAAGGTAGTGTGCGAAGAGCCATCTTGGTACATTAGACAGTGTGAAGTATGAACAATGCACAGCCCCATTATTCTGTCTAACGCGGGCTAAATCAATTTTCAGTTTCTCGTAATTACTGTAACTCATGCAGACATAACAAGGTCATACATTTTTACAAGGACATAATTCATCAAATCTGCATGTATGTACAACGCGATATATTACTGTATGTGGATTTCTTTCGTAATTAACGATCGAACCAGTCTGGCGGCAGTCGTGCAGTTCTGTAAGCATTGCTAATGGAAACAGATGTACCTATCTATGGCAGACTTCAAACCGACGTGACATAACCTGCTTATATGAAGCTACAAGGGCAAATGAGCCGATTATTCGTGTTCCTGCAAATCTAATTGGGCGGCCACAGACAGTGTCTGTGACAGCTGATGCTATTAACTAAACGGTACCCTTAGTCGAGGAGGCGGTTCCACGTGTCACTATGTCAAAATATCATTTGCTCAACCTATAACGAAAAGTGCATTGGAATGGACAAAAAATACTTTTTTGTCTTGAAAATACACTTCCGGCTAAAAATAATACTGCACTTCCCGGTACCGTTGCATATCTATAACACTCCACACGCAGCTGGCTTTTGCAGCCTTAAACGCCGAATATCATGACACTAGCATAGCATTTTATGTTTGTACCTGTTGTAGGAAACCCCTGGAATGGTTTCCGTTTTGCAAAAAACATCCCACCGGAAAAGCGCGTTTCTTAATATGCTGCTTCGATATTGATCATGGGGAAGCATGGATCTACCTGAAG
Source organism: Haliotis rubra (assembly GCF_003918875.1). NCBI lineage: Eukaryota > Metazoa > Mollusca > Gastropoda > Lepetellida > Haliotidae > Haliotis > Haliotis rubra. Next base: position 478,271 of record NW_025767568.1, read on the forward strand.
CAGTATTGCTCAATTAAGGTTTCGAGTAGAAGAAAGTTTGGAATATGTTGCAATACGGAGTATATTTAGGCAATGAAAGTGCTAAGGTATTGCAAATTGTGGGTTATGGTGTATTGGTGAATCTTGAAGTATTTAGGTTTAGTAGTTGGGAGTGTTTTGGAATGTGAAGAGTGCTGAAGTTTAGGGCATATTGAAGTAGGGAGCATGTGAAAGTATAGAGTGTGTTAGTTACTGACGTAGTTCGTATGCTTAGTCATTGAGTCTGTAAACCAGTCAAATCACAGGTAGATATCCAGGTATCCATTTCACACATTCACATAGGCTAGAAAACGAAGCGATCATCTGAAATATGTAGTTCTAAATTCCACACCTCTTTCAATACGTCATGCTGTTGAGGTTCTTGAAAGGTAAATAGAAATGGTATTCAAGTATAAGACAAAATATTATGGATGTCAACTTCTTTATTGCATACACAACGTTTCTGGGCTTTTCCTTGCCCCTTCGTCAGGTGAATGACATGTATATTCGTAAGCCTGACGAAGGGACAAGGAAAGGCCCAGAAACGTTGTGTATGCAATAAAGAAAAAGTTGACATCCATTATATTTTGCCTTTGACATGACGTTATACATTGTGCCATGGTAGATGCCGTTTCACGGTCCGTAATGGAGTAGCTTCATAAGCCAAACCATGCCAAGCCAAGCCACATTACTCAAGCATTTCTCATCAAATGTTCCACCATCAAATGCTCAATTCAGCAATATTCCAGCAATGTCACTGCAGGAGACACTAGAAATGGGCTTCACACACAGTGCCCATGTGGGGAATCGAACCCGGGTCCTCAACTTGATAGACCGGATGCTTCAATCATTAGGCTACCCCACTACCCCGCAACACTATTAATAATGTATGACTCACAATATGGGAGTAAAGCAGTTTTGAGGAGGCGCAGATATTTCTTATGAATGTGGAAAAAGATTTGTGGCTTCTATTTTGTCACCAGCGAGATTACAGATGAACGTAGATTCGATACCTTGCCGAACCAATTCAGAACGTAGGATACTAAAATGTCATGGAAGAATTCATGATGTTTATCTCGATGATTAAATATCAGATAAAAGATATGACGCAGTGAAGGTCAGATAATTATTCTAAGAATGTACATAAGTATAGGAGACAGGATATGGGTTCGTCCACCCTTCAAAAGGAGCAATTTAGATCTGCAGTAGGACTGTCTAAATCACAGCTAGTTTCACGATGTTAAAGAGGCCTCGCTAACCCAAAAGCAATACCCAACAGATATTCCATTATATTAATTCCCAATCACACTACAGACCATGAATTATCATTATCAACATCTGCTTGACACTTCTGTACTTTCACCTCGTGATCCATCTCACAGGGAAGAAAATAGCATACAAATAATCAACGTGTCTCGCAAAATGCATTAGGGAACAAATGATATGTTATGTGCCAAGGCCTCACCAGGCTTCAGAGTAAAGGCCTTCTTCGGTCGTTGTGCTCACGCTGTTCTCGTGGCAGGCACGTAATGACAAAACTGCTATATCTGGTGATATGCTGTCACCTCCAGCCCTCAAATGCAATATGTTGGTTCCGTGAGAAGCAAAGAAAAACGATTACTGTGTTCTTTTTAGGAATTTCTTAGACTTTGATCAGGTTCGTGAAGATAAACGTACACACCAAGAGAAGAATGAAGACATATTATCCAGACTCTCTAATGCCAGACTCATGTCCATCGTTTACCCAGACATACTGAGTCAAGACTGATGTTTCATTATCAGACAGTTGCAAGAAGCCATTTGCGTCTTGATTCAACGTCTGTGGCGGGTGCTTCCAAAGGAGTAGGACATGAGTTACGTTTTCGCAAGCACCAGGTGTCACCATTGATTTATAGCGACCTAAACACTTTGCATCATTACTTTACCGTTTTTGCCTAATGGAATCGGTGTAGGCAGGTGTTAGAGATGTGTTATTACCGGGTGGTTTCATTTTCAATTTATGACACTGTAACATGTAAGGTGTTGTTTGAAAGCACGTGTGAATATTGCAAACCAATACATACATATTGTGTGTAAAGGTATCTATTGACCACATATATTATACTTTGATTTCCTGAGTGGTGGTAGAGGCGGATAAGGGAAAGATTTTAAGCAAGACCTTGCCTCTTGAATTACCGAAACATATCACTCTGTACACGAAACACATTGTTAATTGGATGTACTGAAATTAACGCGTGAATCGGTGAAAAATGGTTTAGCATTTCTTTTAGGATTTACCTTTCAGAGATAATATTGTGAATGTGTTTACGAAGTGAACACTGAATTAAAGCTCCTTCATTAATTCCTAGTCATGCATGAACATTTAGAGGCTGGTTAAACCACCACCCATTCGCTTACGAACATACATTCTGTTCATGTCTTTCTTAATCATTGTCGTTACTTGTCCAGTCAAAACCATTATTGACACAAATTATGTTTCATCCAGTTCAGTTTCATACTCGTGATTGTGCAGGTGAATACTTGACTTGCTTTTGCATGTGTGTTGCACCACCAGTGATGCTCATTTTGCTCAACGTCTGATAACCACTTTTTTAAATTGTTTCAGGATTACGCACACGGTATAATTCAATGGACGCTTTTACCAGATATTCTGATAACAATGGAATTGTTCTGTCGCTGTAATTGTTGCTGCAATTGTCGCTGTGAGTGAAGGCCTGTTGAACTGGTGGAACTTAATACATTTAAGGCGGAGTGCGCTCTAGGCAATCAGAGAATATTAAACGTCAACGCAGATAAAGTGTCTGGAGTATCTGCCGGGACAGATTCCAGTGGGTGTAAACGGCACATTAAGTATGGAAATATATGATTGTATCCCTGAAAATCTGTTCTGACACCTGCTGTCTCGCTGCACGCGTGATGTACATTCGAAAAAACCATTTATTGCGAGATCATGAAACCAAAAATGTGTGAGATAAATTAATAGGCCCCTACTATTGGACAATGAAAACAAATATACAACTTTGTCTACCAAGGCACGTGTATAGACACAGAAAAGTACATATTCGTTTTGTCGTGGATTTTAAGTCGTTGTCGTTACCTTGAGACTAAATATCTTTCTTATCTCAGCAGTTCTTGTGAAATATGAATCATGGTACCAATGCACACTTGTGTAAGATCGCAAACAGGGATTCATTTCGATTTGAGCTCCCGCGTATATTGCATTTCTTGTGATGTATTGGTAATTCTATAACTCTACTGCCTCTGGGGATACCATTCCAGCAGATCAAGCATTATCCCCTGGGAAAAGTTGCTTTGCTGATCAGGCTTGAGCCGATTGACATTTAAGCGTGAACGATATGTTATGCCGTGGTTCTAGTTTACCTAGTGATTCTCTTTCTTCATACACGATTTCAAGACATGTATTTCAGCTCCTCAATATTGATCTCAAACCTGGACATTCTGATTTCTGGACAAGATCAACATACCTCACTTATGATGTCATGGAATCAAATAACAAAAAACATCTTGGAGTATTTCCGATAGATAAAACTCTAAAGAAATATACACATTTAACAGAAGAACTGCATTACTTTTATGAGTGGAATGTACCTAGGGGGTGACTATCGAGGGGGAAACAACTATTGTGATAGCGATAGTCTGTTGCGACCAACTATTGCAATACTATTGCAATATTTTTTTCTCTCCTTGAATTGTCTCATTTGAAGTCATTTCCCAAATGAATGTATAGTTTATATGAAATAAAACCAAGCTGACGTACGTACTCTCAGTCTCTCTTAATACCTGACAAGAAACTTGAAACCCAGATCAGGTTTGTTAGAGAGATAACAGGGGCGGATAACTCTAAATCAAAGTAAACGAATCTGGCACTTCCTGTATTTTGCGCTGCGCATTTATCAACGGAAGTCAATTACTAAACCATCGATAATCACACACAGGGCATCATATGTTTTTATGTGTTTCACGTAGCCACCAATTTCTGAACATGGGTCGGTCGGTGGGGTCGGTAATAAAATTAGAAGGGTCGGTCGGGCGATGTGAAACACAAAAAACACAAATATTGTTCGTTTGTCCCATTGATTAATTGCTATCGGGAGCTCATCAGTTGCAATCAATCCATAGTTCGATGCATCGTTACAGGCCTAGTACAAGCAGGAGGAAACATGTTTTGGCAGTAACTGGTGAGCAGGTTTATGAGCCAACGCTTGGCAGTCGTTCAAGTCGATTTGACTGACTGAGTATGGTTTAACGCCGCTTTTAGCAATATTCCAGCAATATCATGGCGAGGTACACCAGACATGGGCTTCACACATTGTAGCTATGTGGGGAATCAAACCCGGACCTTCGGCGTGACAAGCGAACGCTTTAACCACTAGGCTACCCCACCGCCCCAGCAGATTTGATGAAATGTCAAGGTGATGTCGTTGGCATCGAGCACCATATCCGTTCTTACAGCACTCCCGCAATACATGCAATGAGTGCGGTGTTAATAAGCAAACTAATATTTTTTGCCAAAGATATATATCTCTTGGTCTTGCGTCACGTTTAGTTTCGTTCTCGCACAATGTTGGTACATCGCTAAAACCTGAAACCCTTCGAAGCGACGTTAGACTACCTTTTTCACTGATACCAACAGAAACTGGTCGTTATAGATCACTGCATTGTAAAGTTTGTAATCGATATCACGCCAGTGTCTTGGGGTAAGCATTTGACATTTATTTATCAGTAAGTATGGACAGATGATTTTCCAGAACACACAATCTCACCCTGAGACTCATGACATGACGCAACTTCGTCTTTTTAAAAGACAATGTTATGTAATATGGCAAAGGCATGATATATATTTAAGCCTGCGATTATGCAAGCGTCGTTTGGGTTTAAGTGTTCACTTGGGATTGTGTTCCTGGGATCGGGAAGTAAAATGTTTCTGGGTAAAAATATTATTTCATTATAACGAATGCGATGTTCATGCCGCCATGCCGTTTCCAGGGGAAATGTTGGTTTGAGAAAACAGACAAAAGACATCTCCATAAGCAGAGTTAAGGTCACCATTTCCGTGTTTTAACCAAACTATTCCAGAGCAATTTCATGCAGTTGTTCTCCACAAACCACACTCACTGTTATATTTGTAATTAGCACTTTACTTGGAACGTGTTTGGACGAGTGAGTTGGAATGGCTGTAGCATTATTCTAAGAAATCCACGGTGAGGAATACCAGGTATTGTACCCAAATGTGGAATCGAATCCGGACACGGGCCTTTAGCTTGCCGAGCGAAAGCTTCAATGACAAAGTCTAACCCACCGTCCCGTACTACTTCACCCGTTACTACGCCGAAAAAACCCCAATCAAGATTAAAGTAACGGATTAACAGCTGTCCAGATTAACGAACCGTTATTCCAGCTATTCCGGACTGAAGTGCTTCCGAGTTAACAGGGCCGATTTAACGTTCCAGATAAGAATAGGCACAATTACCTCAATTGTCTTTAGAGCTGACCAGTAAGGACTGACTGAGGGCAGGCTGGCGGAACGAGTCGTTCCTGCTGCTGTCGGAGAGATCAGTGCCAGACTCCACTGTGCACAGACTGCCATAGTTTGGAAGTTGCTGTCTATGGCGTAAAACAACATACTACACACGTAAGTATTGAAAATATGAATGTTGAACATCGTATGCTTGTCGTTAACTGATCATACAGGTAGCGACTGCGTGTCCTGGTATCCCAACTTCTGTGATTTATGTTCATGTAATCATTCACAGGAATCATCTTGTGCAGGCTCGACTAATTACAGATCTCCGCCACTTATCTGTAATATTGCTGATCACGATGTTGCACAACAAACACTGACTCACTACTTAAGTATTGGAATGGCAGTTTGGGTCCCTCGTCAGCGTCAAAGGAGGATATATTGTACATTTCGAGATGAGAAAACCGACATCAAGACATCAGAAGTTATCTGTAGTTAAAGCGCTATAAGGAGGAAGGGTTCACGTGTTATAGTGGGGTAGTGCAAGTGTGCCGAGATCGCCGGTATTGATTTGTAAATGTGTGGGTTCTGTAACTAGTCAATTGGAGCTGAAAAACCACGGAGACAGGACGCTTGGCAAACACAGAGTTACTCCTAACTACAGGTAGGAACATATATGTATATTTACTGTCATGAAAGTAAAGTGACATATTCAAAAATACCGCAATTTTTATAATCGCAAGTCGCAAATCTGTGTTTCATCCTCTAGGAAACCTTGTCTGTATCTCAACAAAAGCGACAAAACATGTCTATAATCAAATATACATCTTCTATAAACAAAACCCAGGCCTATGTTTAAATAACGGATGATAACATTTGTTGTGCTATCTAGCCCTATCGAGGGCCTTTTGGACAAGAATATTCAAAATATCAGGCTTTAGAAAGGCCCTAAAATACCATCACCTGCGGACTCCATAAAATCAAAACAGTGTCGTTCCCCAAGTGGAAACATCCCCAAATATGTAAATATGTTGTGTGACAATACCTTTTACGTAACATCAGATGAAGTGAATAACGTGAATATCAGAACAACCAGAGATACGTTGAGAGGAAGGGAGGGGTACACATGGTGTTGGGGAAGGAGATGTAGAAGATGGCGCGGTAGGGGTGGGGTAGGGCTGGGGCAGAGGAAGGGGCAGGGGTAGGGGATGACTCAAGCTGTGTCACATTGAAGCTTGTGGCTTTAAAGAACCTTATTGTCATTATAATCCATGCAAACGGTATGGATATCAATTGATTTTTGTATATGAATACGTGCAGTTGGTGTGGTCATGACGTTTGATTCTAAATACTTCATTAATATTGTGATGCTAAACCTCCATGCGTGTCGTTACATATGGCCGGGTCTGAACACACATCTGGCATGGAGATCGTCTGGTAGGCTCAGCCTTCAGTGACACCTGGGATATTAAAACCATTGCATTGTTGAATATATGTTTTGCTATATTACAGAAAATGGCACACTGAATTCTCGCTTTCGGTTTTTAACTTATTGTTTTACTGACAGTTGTAGAAATAATGAGTTCGCGTTCAATTTCCTGTTATCAGTAGTTCGAGTCCAGGAGAAATATATGTAGCCATGTTGTCTATATGTCAATTCTCAAAGGATCTATTCTTTCATTGCTTTTAACGATATATCGATCTGACGAATTTCGAGCAACGGAGGTGACACTGATGAACACTTTGCGGTTAAACATGACCGTACATTGCAAAACAGGTGAGCCTTTCTTAAAAGATACCTCCTCTCTAAACAGTGTAATAAATCTTATTGTGGACATGAATACCATGGCAAGGTTTTCATTCCCGGCGGTAGTGCTCTCACGAATGGCGTTCGGAACAATATATTTCCGAGTTCATTGAATTATTCATATGGAATAATAACACTGTGAGGAGTAAGAGTAACCAAAGTTCAACAAGTAAACATGTCCAGGTTAACGAGATAAAAAGTAAATTGAACATCGTGAATGGATGGTCAACGAGATGCTCAATCAGATCCACATGAGTGTATTTGTTTTAAAGGCAGATGTTCCAAAACGATATTGGTAAAATACTGATTTGACGTTAAGCGGATGGTTCTATAGCTACAACGTTGTATGCATGTTCGTGGCCATGGAAATATATCCCAAGACGAACACCACAGGCACCACGCGGGTTAATGTTCCCATGATATGCCTGGAACACACCTAGTGTGGACAGTTAACTTCTTTTGGAGGCATTTAGAAGTTAGAGTACTAAGGAAGGAAGAGATGCTATGTTAATGAACAACTTCTTTATCAAAACAGGAGTAGCATTTCAGTATAGGGTCTGACACCGTTATCAAGTAAGTGAGTGAGTATGGTTTTACGCCGCTTTTACCAATATTCTAGCAATATCACGGCGTAGGATACGAGCAATGGGTCTCACATTTTACCCATGTGGGGAATCAAATCCGGATCTTGAGCGTGACGAGCGAACGCTTTAACCACTTGCCTACCCCAACGACCCCCGTTATCAAGAACGTGAAGCACAAATATAGATTCAGAAGCAGATATACAAATATGACGATGTTTTTCCTTTTGTTTAGACTACAGGCTTCAACAGTTAGCGTTTAAACTCTGATCTGTCCCACTGTGTGGTAACTGGCATCTCTACTCTAATAAAACTCTCACCGAATCAACTGCAAAACATTTCTTCATATCTTTATTTACGCCTTCCAATCCATACATTAATAGCTTTATAACAGTGTTACATCGTACACCGAAACGTTTCTCCTGTTGTAATTAAGGAGTTGTCCATCCATATATCATTATTCTTCCTGAAACATAGATAAACGATAATATTGTTCATACCTCAACAAACTTGTGATTTTTCAGTGTGAGTTTTAGATTTTCAGACACCGTTATCAAGTAAGTGAGTGAATATGGTTTTACGCCGCTTTTACCAACACTTGGGTTGTTTCATGCATATAATATACCAAATTTACAACACACGTTTACCACTAAAAAGATATGCCGAAGTAAATGTCGAAATTGGTTGTGTGACTCTAGTCGTAAGAGACGCCAAAAGGAAATGGATGGACTGACATACGTGACGCATGTCTTCGTATCTCAGTTGTGAAGGCCGGTGCTTCTGATGTCAATCACTGGAATGTGTAGTCGAGGTGCGATATTTTACAGACCGCCGTCATAACTGGGATATTGCTGAATGCGAAGTTAAACATCTTAGAAACAGATTGTAACGAAAAAGAAGCAAATTCCAAAGACATAAAGTTGATTGTACAGTTGTTATGTAGAAGTACATGTCATGACAACCTTAAGACGGAGAGACTTCCTTCATCCACATTCGACTTACGAAAAATTTCTTTGGATTAAACCTGATCTTTGTGTCTCCATCACATTAGCTTTCAGGTACCATATAGCATTTACACAGAATTTAAAGAGCATCATTTTACTCTTGCTCAAATTGTGTTTGATAGAGGTTACAACATTTAAGACCTCGCAAACCCTTCAACAAGTCATTTTGGTAGACATGTGGAAAATATTTCTACATTTGACGCATCTGTGACACAAATTATGTACGATGCAATGCCATATTCTGACTGACTTTTGTGTTTCCGTGTTTTTAGATGAGCAATAAATGTTTGACTTTTGCACGTGTTTGTTGCTGTCGCCATGAGAGCAAGATTCACTAACATTTCGCGAACATCTGGTGTCATCGCTATTTGATGGTGATTTATGGACGCAAGCTCATGAGGTAGTTGTAAAGTCGACTCTTCTTTTAGAGTCTTATGATATCTTATGAATATGGAAAGGGGTTTGTCGCTTTATTTCAGCTTTATTTTCTAGGTTAGAATAATTAAGGTTTTTCATAGCTTCTTGTCATTTCAGCAGATCACAAGTATATCAACAGGATGTAAAGTGGGGTCTAGAACGCTGGGTTGACTTAAGGTTGACTGTTACCTAAGGTTGAATTAAAACACGACACAAAGGTTAACGGCACATAGTTCCCCTGATATCCAAGTATGTGTTATACGACAATTGGCAGCCTGTTCTTAATATAAAGATCCCGGTTCGTCTCCCTCAGTTTACTATGTAATGGATTCTTCATCACGTGGGTCTAATTGAAACGGAGAGACATTGTCTATGAAGTTGCCTTTTAAGGGTTTCCAATAATCAAACAACCAAGGAGAACCATCATCCGATGTCTTTAATTTCTTCCGTCAACAAAACGCTGAACCCTTCCGGTCAAATTCTAATACAAATTTGTTAAATATTGACAAAACGTTGGGAGTATTTAGGAACATATCAAAACTGTTTTTTTGCAGGATGTAATCAATATTTGATCTCGCGACTACAAAAAATGTAATCAATAGTGACTTTAGTATTGCTCCGCAGTGTAAATGCCTGATATTTGTCAGGTCTGAGATTCCGTTGAGGAATAGCGCCATTTTAGAGTGAGTGAGTGAGTGAATGAGTGAGCGAGACAAAGCTTTGACCAATGTTCCATTAACATCACGGTGAAGCAGCTTAATGTGAAAGTAACGCTCGAAGTAGTTTAGGTCCTGGATGATAATCACTGATGAAACCTATGAGCCCGGTATGGTGCTGATAAGCCAAAACACGTAATGCTGACGAACCGGAACCCACGATCATATGTTGCTACCGTGCTCAAGGGACGCAACACGACACAACGGTGCATTAGATGACTGGGCCAACATGCCCGTACTATCATGGGGAAAATTAGAGTTTCGTTTTGTTTGTTATTGTTTTGAGTGATATAAACGTTTATGTTTTGATGTTTACTTTGAAAAGGCTCCGGAAGGCCTTAAGGACAGATAAGGACTAGGATGACTTTGCCAAGAGAAAAATTTGACATTTAAATTTGAAATTACCACCCACAAGAGCATCTTCTTCTGGAATACACACTTAAATGTAAATTTCGAACATTAACGAGCACAAATATTTCAGTTTGAATATGGCTGAGGTTTAATCGTAGTCGACGTTGAACTGAAAATTGTTTCGTAACATTTTCCCTGAAAGAATTGACAACTTAACGAACACCTTGTCAAGTGTGCTGTTACGGTTCTGGGATAATTATTCATAATTAGTTCATTTGGAAATGTCAACTCAATTTGAACATAAGAATGTTAAGTGTGCTGTAATTGCTCGACCGTCGTCAGCATGTAATCAGCCTGTGTGAAATACACACACTGAGGATTTTGCACCGCATCGACGTATTACACCTATTTGGGCCAGTAGAATAATCAAAGTTTGGAAGTGTTTGTAAAGGCATACAAGAATAACATTATTTAAGGTAGCGCCACAAATTTATGCAGAGAACGATAATTGAGGTGAAGGTGACACTAAAGCATGATTTATGTTTAAAAAACATTACGTACGTCAACGAATTATTGATGTAGAGTATAGAGATTTACCTGAAAAGGAGAGTGGCCTAGTGGATAAAGCGTTCGCTCATCACACCGAAGGCCCGGGTTCGATTCCCCACATTGGTACACTGTGTGAAGCCCAATTCTGGTGTCCCCCGTCGTGATATTGCCGGAATATTGATAGAAGTGGCGTAAAACTAAACTCACTCACTATTTAACAAATTTTACTCACCCACTACCTGAAATAATACCACACAGAAAACTGCATGTATCGAACAGGGACTTTCAGTTACTGACAGTGCAATATCCACACTGTAGTGTCCCGCTTACTGGGACCATACTTGACGATGTTTTGCAGTTAATCGCCCATGATCCAGCATGAAAGTTGCCGGCATCATTTGATCCCAGGAGATTTTCTGTAGACAAGGGATTAAACTCTCCGGAAGTCCGTTTATCCGGACGTTGAGAAAACTTAAGTGTCCAGTGAAAGGGGTTTTTGTTGTAGTTGGAAGTTCCTGCCAAGACTAGATAGCAGATTTAGAATATCCATAGCTACCAATGCTGTAGGTAACCTAATGTGGACACCTCCTTTGACATTCTAGAGACGTATGGCGTTTTCTACAATTCTCGTCGTCTAATGTTGTCTTGTTTGAATCTAATAGTTTGTAACACTTATAATGTTGAATACACTCTATTGCAGGAATGTGAAAGATTCTATCTATTTTTAATACATTCTATTGCGGGATTGTGAAAGAATCTATCTATCTATCTATCTATCTATCTATCTATCTATCTATCTATCTATCTATCTATCTATCTATCTATCTATCTATCTATCTATCTATCTATCTATCTATCTATCTATCTATCTATCTATCTATCTATTTATTTACAACGAACATAACTAAACTCGACCAGAGCTTCAGTATTGAGTTTTAGTAGTTCCCGTTATTTAAAGTCATTCCCTTGACACGTGTAAATAATACTACGAATGGCCATTTTCCATTTTTGGAATTTCCAGCATTCATCACAACCTCTGGGCTGTACCCACTGCTCTCCCATTTTTTATCAAACAACAGCTGTTCGTGATGAACAAAAGCGACAAAAATCAATGTTATGTGATATGTTTTACACGCATAATACAGTTTAACGCCGCACAGCGGTCACGCATAATATACAATCTGACCTTATTTCGTGAAACAGGACATCCATGAGACAGACTGCTGTGACACACTGACATGATATTCACGATGGTTACGAAGCGATCGATGGTAAGTTGACGTTTTGCAATATTGCAGTAATATGCCAGAAAGGGATACGACGATTTGAATCACCCATTGCATTGTGGAGCTGGATCAGGTTATATGGAAGCCCTGGCAATTCACACTTGTCAGATGGGGTACACAAACTACGTGGTCTAGACTACCAGTTTTCAGGGTGTCCTCCCATTACGCAGACAGCCAGTTCGCAGACACCTTAAAACAACAACATTTACGGTTCAGTGAACAGATTATATACTACCTGTTACCTACACGTTATAATGGAACAGTCCAACTAAAAACACAGGAACAAACTGAAGCTATATTATTTATTTTGAAAGATGGACGAAAACAGTAATTTGAAGTTTTATTGCTGCAGTTTATTGCAACAGTATATTTTCATAAACATTTCGGTTTAACCTTCTAGTCTAACGGGAGTCTGCATCATCATATTGAAAACATTATAGCTATTAGAAATTGCGACACTGTTGTATCATATAAATCAAATAAAGACAAATGTGAACCTAAATATATATTATTCATATGGAATAAAGAAGTTATATGTTTTGCACACAATATTAAGATATATGACGAGTGCACTTAATTACGATTTATTTAGAATAAATATTTAAAATATGACGCATCATGTGAATGTGGCCATGGGTGTGAGAATGTTTTTCATTACTTCCTTGAATGTCTATTGTATACTACTCAAAGACACAAACTGTTACAATCTTTAGAAAGTATTGTTAAAATTAGAAAACTGATTGGTATTAATCGTATCTTACATGGCAATGCAGGTGTATCATTTACTGCAAATCAGAATGTTTTGAAATATGTATATATCTATATCTCTCCAACAAAACGTTTTCTCAGTTAACTTCTGTTGTACATATGCTATTATTGGGAGGGGTCTTTTCTATCAATAAACACAATCAAACCTCTCAGTGACAAAGCTATTTTTATATTCGATAGTAATTGATAGTAAAATCAATTTTGAGAAGAGAAATCATATATTATTTAATCACAACAAAGTTCTATTTACCCACAGTCAAACTTCTCAGTAACGAACCTGTTTCAGGCTCACCCTGCTCTACTCACTACACAGTGGACTGTTCCATTATACCCGTGGGTGTTACCCTAATTAACCTTCTAGTTCAGTGTCTGTCAATTGGGTGTCTGTCAAATGGGTGTCTGTCAATTGGGAGATAACCGTTTTCAGACTTCCATTTTTTGTGGATTAGTGTCTAGATTGCTGGTTTTGTGTGCTGGCGATCAGGTGCCTGACTCTGAGAGTGTGTGTTAGAATTCCGGATGGGACTCAACCTAAAGAAGTACTAGACTCTGAAAACGTGTAATCACAAAATAGCATACGTTACATTTGACCACTTTCTAAATGGCATTGTGTATTCATTGCAGACATTGCTTTACATCAGGCAATATTTCCTTGGGAATAAGCTATATATGTTAATGCGCTTGGTGGCTTCTGTATCTGTTGTTGATACAAAGGAGGCCAACTGGCCGACGTGTGTGAATGATGGAGGGAATGCGATGATGAAGACTATATATGTATATATCAAACCACACACGTTGCTCAAATTGTACAGATGTGACACATTGCCGTAGTCTACCACTGTGGGTGTGTTGGGTTACATGCCTGAATGCAGAACGTACCACGATACGCACTGACGTAGCTAGGAGTGGAAGTGTACACACTCATGCCCATCTATTGCCGTTGTTGGAAGGATTAACAGGTTATGCTGTGTATTGTTGTGTCTAATGCGTGCTGGAGATATATCGAATAGACGTGAGGTGAGGTGGTGAGGTGAGGTGAGGTGAGGTGAGGTGAGGTGAGGTAAAATTGGGTTTAACGTCGTGCTTGAAAATATTTCGCTCATATGACGACGTGCATGCGTGTGTATGTGTATGTGCGGCTGCTTGTACGAGCTCAGACTTAAGCTGGTTTTATAGTGCTAGCCCACTGAGATACCATGCCGCAGTGAAGCATGAATACCCCACTCAGACACATTATACTGACTCCGAGCCGACCAGTCCTTGTTGTACCCATTAATGCCGAGCGCCAGGCGGGGACGAGCAAGTACCATATTTTAACGTCTCTAGGTATGACGCGGTCGGGGATCAAACCCGTGACCTTCCGCTCTCCGGTCGGACGCTCTAACCACTACACCACGGAGGCGGTCCCTCTTACGATAAGCATGGGTTGCTGAAGACCCAATTCTAATCTGGAGTTTCCTCATTGCAAGTATTCCCTTGCCGCTCTGGGAGTTTCATGAACATGGTAATAAATACATAAGTAGAAAAAAGTGCCACTTTGCGATTCGAAACAATAGAACTATTTCCACAGCCCTAACAACGCTCGGCTACAATCATTCCATAGTACGGATACATCATGAGCATTTGTCTGAAAAACATGATAACAAGTAGGAAATTTAGCACCCCGAGTTTATAAAAATATGCCATGAGAATAGGTTTCATTAACTCACCGCTATTATCCCATAAATTATTCATCTATTCATGGGTATGAATACGTATACTCCATATGAAGATAATGATAGCTTATCTAAGTACATGCATAAATTGTACAGTGTAATGTTACAATGCACATGCTATATTTGCTGTGGAACGATATATTTTCACATTTCACGTGTAACGTTTCACAGTGTAAAGTCTTCATGGTCCCTAGTGTGGTGAACTAGCTTTGGCTGCTGGTGATGTATAACCCGTTTACATACTGAACTGTACTACATTTTTATTGTTACGCATTAGTTTCCAAAATAATTTTGTGATAATATTGTTTTACTAGCCTTTGTCCTGTGTTTTTTATGTAATCTAAATGTATTTATTAGTAATCTTCGATAGTCATGACATGGATGAAATATAGTCTGCAATACAGACCCTGAAACAAATGTATCCAAGAAAACCCGAACAAGTCTAGAATATGTGGCAAGTCTAGATTTCCACAGTTTCAGGTCTGAATATGAAGAAGGTCTCAGGGCTCCCTTTCATTCTTTCATTGTACTTTTGTTATTGTAAACTGTTGTTTTCTGTTATATGTTCATGCCAGAGACTAGTTGTTAGTCTAGATGAAATACTGCCGACGTGGCTTTAAATTTACTTCACTCACTCACTCTGAGCGTGAATGTGTGTATTCTGGATTTACATCATGGCACGGGGACAAAGGGCGTCATAGGTGCGTGGTGTGGCCATACCGCACGCATGGAAAATACATTTAAAAGAGTTATCGTGGGTTCGAATCCCAGCCTCATTATGAATCTAGGTCTGTCGGCACCATAGCCGTTATCGTAGGGTTTACCACAGTGGTAAACGTCTGGGACATGCACCCTTTGGCTTCTCTCCAACATCAAGCGGCGTAGATCGATTCCCATGATGTCAATCACCGGATTATCTGGTCCAGACTCGATTATTTATAGACTGACGCCATATAGCTGGAATATTGCTGAGTACTGGGTTAAACAGCAAACAAAACATCAAGCTGATTGCTGTGATATAACTGAAATACTCTATTAGTGAGTGAGTGAGTCAATATTTAACGTCACATCGGCAATATTTCAGCCATATCGTGACGAGAACATATTTGACATTGAAATGGAATATATGTATATTGTAAAAACCTGTCGACGAAGGACAGTAAAACAACTAGAATATCACAGTATGAATTAAAACTAGCGTGGAAAGTTAAAAGTAATAGCACTATTTGGACAATACAATATAAAAACAGGCTATATATCGCAAACAACAGAAGGTAGATCACCATACTAGGGACCATGGGGACTAACAGTACCTTTGCTACCTGCATGGACCCTAGTTGGAGTTACACCATCCCTTCTGCTGCTGGCGATTGTAAGAAATGTTAGCCAATATTAAAATAACAAGAATACTAGGTTTAAACATCCTGTTAAGTTTAAATTGACTTTGAAAATTTTGGGACTTACGTACCCTCTCAGGAAAGTACTCTATTAACGCAACTCACATTCATTCAAACGTCAAGCTGAACTAGGTACAATGATCCTTGCAATATTGAACAAAAAGGTATTACATTAAATCACTGGACCTAGCGGCGGCCCGCACTGACAGTCAAACATACATCAAAGCCTGAAACTCTGACCTAATTAGATTGTTATTTACAACAAGCTGGTGGTGGTGGCTGTCTATCCTAGACTGGTACGTATATTTAATATACTGAATTTGCTAAACATGTTTGTAGTTATCGGTGAACGCGGGAAGATGCCAGGAGATACGAAATAACACATAACGAGATTAAACAGCAATTGCCATGCGGTATCGGACCATTGCTAATAGGGCCATTGACTTAGTAATCTGCTCTGAGGACATGAGATGCATGAATATCTACTTAGAAGCGAACATTAGGACCAGATATATGCAACTGTTTGGATATAAAGCCCCATCCCCCAAACTGTGTAATTCTGACTTGGCCTCCGCGGGTAGCACGACGCAATGATCCTAGTTCGATTCCGAACATGGTAATGAACATACGCATGTCGAACAAAGAATGCAGACTTTTAGAATATCTCACACTAAATATGACACTAAGTGTGACTCAGTCGCTTATATCATTATGTAAAGGGGTTTTATATAAATTCGGTTCTTTGCGGAAACGCTTAATAGTCTTGAAATCTGTCCCCCTATTTATTTCTAAATCTAATAGTTTTACGACTCAGCTAATCAAAATAATACTCAGTTATTTTTGCCAGGAATTCCGCCTACTTCAGTGTTACCCACACAGTTTTCCCATTATGACTCTTTGTGTTTAAGTAGATCCAGTTCCAAATACTTGTTATGGAGGGGTATTTACATAAGCCATTTAGCTGGATTACCGATCCATATTCTTTTTTAATAAGGTACGTTTACACCAGAACGTCTCTGGTCAATATGACGTACACGGCTATCCCGAGCCATGCCATGACCATCGAGTCTTCACACCAGGACTTGACAGCTCTTCATGTAAATCCCCCGAAGAGTTCCTGTCTAGAGCCACCAACCAAATTGTCATTCGGTGACAGGTGACGTCTCTATTGCATACAAAAGCAACCACTGAGATTTATTCGGGTGTACTTGGTTCCAAATAGGATCGTAAATCTATAATCACAAAGCTTGTACGAACCAACTGACCAAAATGACGATGATTCTGTGGAATGTCAGTTTGTGTTGTACTCATTGGAAGAACAGACATTCGTGATCCAAAGTCCGCCTTTCCTACATCAGAACTCTGTTGTAGTTCCCACTGATAAGGCATCAGATAACTATATTATGTAAATACCACCATATAAAACGGTTGAACTTGGGTAAGTGAGTGAGTTTAGTTTAGGTTTTAGGGATATTCCTGCAATATCTCGGCGGGGGACACCAGAAAAGGGCTTCAGACATTGTACCCATGTGGAGTGTTGAATTTGGTATAACTGACATATCACATAATTCCATTTGTTAACTATGAAGTCAAAGTATGTGTCACCACTATCATATTTGAGTGGATGCTTTAAAGCTTGAAGACACGTCTTTTCCACAGTTTTACTCAATATCATATCCGTCCAAATAGAGGTATCCGTGTATGAAAGACAAACCAATGCCCTTAATTCAGTGAAGGAAAAGTATTTCTTTCTTGTCAGAAAAAGTCTATTCCATGTGACTTCTCAAGACTCAAAGGATTCACTTGAACTTTTGCAGTTTCATGTTTGAAATGACATCAATGCGGCGACAACGTTTGACACGTTGTACATATGAGAAATGTGAGAAAATACTTATGGCGTGGATCTAGGCATTTGCTTCTAAATGAGGCGAGACAAGTTGTTGCTACATATCATCGGAGGTTCAGGCCAGTTATTATAAATAATGAGAAGGACTTTCTCATTGATATAATTATGTTTAACATTTACTGCATGACATTTTGGCCGCCCATTGTACCAACTGTGTTCCTCAGCTACACGAACTGATCCTTCATTCACATAAATCGGAAGCAAGGGAAATGGATGTTAAAGGGTATATTAATGATCTGATATCATTCAATAATTGTCAAATTATCTTCTAGTGATTTATGTGTCTGAACTTGAGGCCAGCTAGACACCAAGAAATATTACAACAGGAATGTATTCATCTTTCCCTAACCAAGCATAATTCAATTAGTTAGTGTCCATATTCCATACCTTGGACGGTACACTAGATCATTCACTTCTTACGAACATCGTCATAAGACTCTTGCTGTTTGATCTCGGTTCAAGGGAAATATAATGTGTGTGTTCCCGCATTTGTAGGAGACTAATCTGCTTGCTTTTACACGTGTTGGTGACTGGTGCTGTTTGCGGGCAGGATACACTCACCTATTTGCGTTCACTCGGTATCCTTGCTATTATATTCGTAGACATAGACATGGAAACATCAACTTTCTTGTCGTCATGAACATTTTTCACGATTATATTTCAGTTTTTTAATTAGTTTGAATAACTAGTTTAATATGTTTTCAAAAATGACAAAAAGATTTCTGACATGTTATTGTTGCGAAAGGCAGCTTACAATGACAAGAAACTTATAAAATATCGTGGCGTAAAGTTTTCCAAATGGAATGGAATTGTCTACACTGCCGCAAGCTACACGTGTCGTGGTGTGTTACATTCATGTTAATTAGCACATTAAACATAAATCGAGCACAAGATTATATAAAACTATTTAAATTATATATTTGATTTTAACTTTACCGTTTTGGATTGAGTTTGTTACAACCCTGCTCAAAATATTATCTATCAGTACAATGTGTACTTAGTGTCAGAATATGCAGCCGTCAAAGCAGCAATAAATAGGACGAAACAAACCCACTGTGCTGGGCCACCTGATTAACCCGACGAAGGAGCAAGGAAAAGCCCAAAACTGTGTATAGAATAAAGACGAAGTTTACATCCATAATATTTTGTCTTTTACTTGAAACTTCTAAATGCCTCTCTTATAGTAAGTATGTTCAAAAGTTGTTCGTTTATCGACAGCGCTATTACGATCAAGCTTTAAGACGACGGTAGCTTTAAAACAATCGAAAGTGGGTCCGACAACCCACTGATTAATGTCTGTTCTGAGAAAACAGATATGGAATATATGAGTGTGAAACGCTCATTATATAGTATTGTCTCTCTTGCTAGGCAAGGAACAAGTCAAACATCTGGTAATAAATCAAAGCCACTTTGACAGGCGACCCTCATATGACTCAACTAGCAGGCCCATGTGTATATCCATTTCAGTAAACTTGGTAACTTTTGAGTAAAGCTTCGTTAAACCACATGTCACTTCACCTCACAGAAGCGGGTTTTGTTTTCCAATACAACATAACTTTGTTTTAAGTTTTTATGCCTGAAGTACTGCTGGATTAAATCGACTCTTATCTGTATTCTAGTTGTAACTTAGAACCAATCCAACAACACACGATCGGGGGTTTGGTTTTTCATTAGCTTTAATTCTGTGTTAGAATCGAACTGAAACGACCTCTAGGGAGATATGCAAAGGGCAGCTTTGTATTTCATGATCTAATTTCAGTTAGTAATATCGTCTCAAGATTAATTAAGAAAACGACATTTGGTAAGATATCCTAGGTTTCTGAAAATGCTAAAAATAAGAGTTTGAAATTCAATATTACAGTTTGCAGTCAAACATAGCAATATATTGCCGCTTGGTTGAGGTAACTTGATGATTTCAGTGATGTCTAAATCTTTGCATGTGCCCTTGGAGTATCTTTGGGTTCCCACCGACTGGTTTAAAATTCAGATATATCAGTTGATGTATATATGTGAGCAATTCAGTGTTTAGTATAATGCCATGGTTTTCAGGCCAATGATGTCGGTGAACGTGATCAATGAAAATTTAATCAGGGCTACGTAAAGTCCAATGGGGATGATGATGATGCTATGTGGATGATATGACACATGCTAAAGTGCCTCTGTGCTCAACAACATGTTGGGCGCAACTTGTTAGTATTAAAACTGAAGAGGTTTATCTGTGAGACCATAGCCCTTTGCGCATTAACGGTTGAATTCTCTGTCGAAATTGATTTCCCCAAGATTACGTTTCCGTCTCAAAATTGGGGTATTCCGTGTTGTGCATCGAGAACAAAGTATTTTTCCGTGGTTTCAAGGAAGAAAATGAAGTGTAAATAAGGTTAAGTTAAGAAAGAAACAGATGAAGAATCAGAAACTATCAATTCCCTGTAAGTTATATAAAAAGGTATTCTGAAAGAAAACATCCAATGATGGAAATGACAAAACGTTTTTGCAGAGAAGTTGAAATGGTCATTTTGGACAACATAAAAATGAGCTCTCCTTCAAATGTCCTACCATCCACAGCTTTTCAATATGATAACAAAGAAGTCACTTCCGTATTTCAGTCATCATTATGTAATTTTGTTCAATATCCGTGTTGACCCCATGTGTCATTATGATCCATCCATGTATTTACGTTATGTTGCTTTATGCTGGATAATCGAGACTGGTTCCTCTCTGGCGCTGAGGTTTTATATTGACACAATTGCACTCAAAACTGCTATTATGTTCAGTCATAACACAGAGCTCTCCTGGGACACTGAAAATCAAACAATATTTGTTAATGCAGCAGTATAATATTCCCAGAGAACTTTGAGTACTAGTATGTATCAACGTAATGGTCTATGAGATACTAATTGCTTTGCGGATCCGGGGAACAAGGAAACGTTAAAAAACGGTTATAATTCATTTGTGCCTTTTGAGTCCGCTCAGCAATACCAGAAAGTGTAAAGCATTTAGAGTGCAAGGCAGTCACACACATGCGAGCCGACATGTCAGTGAAAAACATTTTACGTCGTTAAACCTCCAGTGAAGCGTTATAGTTAGAGCGACAAAAGCATTTCAATAAACATGCTACTCTGTATTGGGAGTATATGTGAGTGATAGGTGTAAGTGAGCGAGTGATTGAACTCGTCTAAATTGATCCTGATTTTTATCGTTAAGTATCTTACCAAAGGCGACAATATATTCCTCTAATGACAAAAATCGCTGTTAAAGGTCAAGGTACGATTCTATGTTAGAACCATGCATCTATGGCTAACTCTCAAAAAGTGAATATACAAGGCGTTCTAAAAAAGATGAGTATACTGTCCCATCGCTTGCATCAGTCACAAACACATGCAAAAGCAAGGCAAATATTTGCCGTAGCTAGTTTCATGTTTGACGGGATCTCACCAGAGACGATAAGGAAAAATATTAATCTGTGCACATCACACGCATACATGGACACTATTTGTTTTACTGATACTACTATTGTCGAGAAACCAGTGATGCTCCGGATTAGAACTGGCCACCTTTGAACCATGCCATGCTCAATGAAAACAATCGAGCTTCATATCATAAATTCAGAATACAAATTCCCAATTCATCTGATCCAAAATAAGACCAAAACTAAACACTAAAAATGCATGTAGTTTTAACGTGTAGTCGCAATGATGACTTAGTTTTTTAAGACGTACAATCAGAAGTGAAACGAGAAAAACTTCCAGAATTCAGTTTTCCGATGAAAATATCTTTCGACTGCAAAATTCATGCAGTCAACAAAATATGGTCGACCTACAGACTTTCATTTTGAGGACAACTGTTTACTGAATTCGAAGCTGAGAAATCATTGTCATACGCTTCTTTTAACAGTTTTAGAATAACCAAACTTACACTATTTAAAATAAACTGTGTCTGTTTAAAAGTCTAAAACATAAAACAGAACAAAATGTCTGAAGTGAAATTAATGTGATGAAATACTACCAAGCCTTGTCGAAAATCAAACTTTAAAGGCTGGATCTAGTACACAGTAACTGGGCATTAATCCCACTCTTCATTCAACCAGCTTGCGGAGTTTCCGCTCACCTATAAGGAAAAGTGGGTCTTATCCAGCATTTCACGACCTGACTACAATAACAAGCATGAAATCCGTAATGTAATTGCGATTGATGGCTGTGTTTGCGACCAGTCTAAGGCGTCACTTCCTTAAATAGTCCGGTAACGACCGCAATACCAGTTCGATAACCTGAGCTAAGCTTGTGCCTGATGATGAGGTCTTGTATCCTTGAACTACTGCGTATGGCGCAATGGAAGTTGTTCACAATGGATCTTCTCATTCCATGGCATTTTCTATTAGCCAGGACTTTGATTATATCACAGAATGTAGGATTTTCCCTGACAACATTTCTCAGGCGTGATTAGTGTTGACATGCCGATCGCCTTTACGAAGAACTCCAGGGATGAAATGTGTAACATTCTTTTTATCAAGGAACTAGTTCAGATCATATTATAGGCTGCGCACTTGTTAAGCGCCACTTACATAAATACGGCCACTCACAATAGTCTGTGTCTAAAGTACAGTTTACGAAATAACAGCACAGAACAATTTCCATATTCATATGAATAGAGTTGATGGAATGATTCCGAATATGTGTTTATGTATAACAATTAAATACTGATAATGCCAGGTGTTCAAATGTGAGAATATCCTTCCCAACAGGTGACATCCGAACGGGACGTATGTCAGCGAAAGGGAAATACATCTGTTTTGAAAAGTGATTTCTTTAAATTAGTATGGAACACACATAGGGTTTCCTCTTAGCGGAGGAATATGTTGTTATTCTCAGTGCAGAAGTGTTTCGTACTGATCCCAGGATTCTCTGAAGTAAATCCAAGATTGGTCATTTGTCTGTCTATGTCTGGGATATGCGGACAGTTTCACAAGTGTGGTGAACCTCTACAATCTTCATCCCTCAGGCTTTCTCCCCACAGGAAGCTGGTACTCCTTAATATAATTTACAACGCTTTTTGGACGGTAGAACCCTCGCCCTAGTTCATCCTATATGATGAGCTGGGGTTTAACGTTGCACCCAAGGCTATTATATTTCTATAGGTGGGTGTATGTGCGGGAGGCTGATATTTCATAGTGACTCGTAAAACGGTTTAGGCGGAATTGTATGATCGAACGGCTTTTAGCAGACATGTATTTTGTATGTGGAAATGGTTTTGTCCCCTATATTTTACATGGTGTTCGCTTGTCATGCCGAAGACCCAGCTTCAATTCCCCACATGGGTACAATGTGTGAAGCCCAATTCTGGTGTCTCCTGCCGTGATATTGCTGGAATACTCACTCGTTCGCAAATGTATATGTACAATTGCTAGAATATCACATAGTGTATGTTAGTTTGAGAGCAATGACATTTGAAAAATTCACAATCCAATATAGAGACATCAAGAGATCGTTAGTAGCAAACGCTATGCCACCCAAAGAGGGACCGAGGGGATTTACAATTTATATCTTCCTGCTTGGTCCCAAGCACTGTTGATATCTTCCTTCAGCTGCAAGCAATTGCGTCCATAGAAATGATGGCAATCTATCTACTACGCTGGATGACAAGAGGTATGATTTCTGTTTTTCGACGGTACATTGTCTTTGGTGTCGATTCCTACACAATCGGCTTTGGCACCATGCCCGAGGATCATTAGTCTGATTGTCTACAGGAACAGGTTCCCTAGTGGCATGGCAAAAGGAAAAAAATACTATAATAGCAGTATCAACGGATAACTCAAAATCAGTCTTCAAAATCAACTAGAGCACATGATGACCAGACATACATGTTTTAGAACTATTTTGCCCTTTACTGCCAAGTGATGAAGTGTCTTTATCAGCGTTGCCATTGTGGTAAAAATATATTGCAAAAACATTGTCCTTTTTTTAGTTTTGGGAGCGATGTGAAAACGAATCTCATATACACTCAGTTGACTGATATTCGATAATCCACTTTTTATATTATGTTTCTTCGCCAAGGTTTCAAGTCTAGCGTTCTGTCTCTGAGGCAAGTGCACACAGGCCAAGTCCGAGCATCCTTGATGGATTACTGACGTCAGTACTCACAAAGCTTGGTGCTTAGTTTCTTTGATTTTCGTAAGAGTCAGCTATTTAAAATACGCTTACTTCACAACTTTCAAGATATCCCAAAGTTGAAACAACAGTGGTTATTTCGGAACACAAATAACAGAATTGTGTTACACGCTACTAGTTACATTAGAGGTGAGGTGAGGTGAACTTGGGTTTAACGTCGTGCTTGAGAATATTTCGTTCATACGACGACGTGCATGCGTGTGTATGCGTATGTGCGGCTGCTTGTACTAGGCCAGACGTAAGCTGGTTTTATAGTGCTAACCCACTGAGATACCACGCCGCAGTGAAGCATGAATACCCCACTCAGACACACTATACTGATTCCGAGCCGACCAGTCCTTGTTGTACCCATTAATGCCGAGCGCCAGGCAGGGACCAACAAGTACCATATTCTAACGTCCTTTTGTATGACGCGGTCGGGGATCGAACCCGCGACCTTCCGCTCTCCGGGCGGACGCTCTAACCACTACACCACGGAGGCGGTCAATATTCCGGCTTAGAATAACATCGAGCAGCACGTAGCGAGGGAATTCCGAACTGGAAGAGGACCCGTAAAACAACTAACCTATGCAGGCTGTAACGAGGGGATTCCGTGATCGAATAGGCCCCGTGAAACCTATGCTGGTTGTAGCGAGGGAATTCCGAGTTGAAAGAGGGCCCGTCAACACCATGCTGGTTGTAGCGAGGGGATTCTTGGTTGCAATAGACCCCGACCCACCTATGCTGGTTGTAACAAGGGGCCTCCGTGATCGATTAGGCCCCCGGAAACCAATGCTGGTGGTAGCGAGGGGATTCCGTGTTGATGAGGACCCGTCAAACCGATGCTTGTTGTGCCTAGCAGATTCCAGGTTGAATTATCCCCAATGAACGTGGTGGTAAAAGGGTATTCCTAGTTACAATAAGCTCCGAGAAACGTTTGCTGGTTGTAGGGAGAGTGGAATAGGCCCTACGGAACATTGCTTGTCAAAGGACTTCGAACCCCAAAGAAGTGATTGGTTATTGACAGTCCGCCTTCATAAAATGCTCGGTTGAACATCGTCCTTCAAACGTGTATGCAAAATTTATGATAAAGAAATTCGATTTTTCAGATGTGTTTTAACATTCAAGGCCTCAGTCATGCTTTTAAGAAATGACCTACTGACCTATCAGTAACAAGAAGGATGTCAGATGGAAGTCCCTATTTTTTCTTGCACCATACACTCCCGTGTTTTCAGGTTGAGAAGCCTTTGCATATATTTATGGCGATAGCCACTGGTGGAACAGGATACGCTCACCTCTACCACAAAACTTGGAATCATCACTATTTGACAGTGACTGATAAACACCGTGTGACAATAAATTTTAACTCACTCACCCACTATAAACACCGATTGATGATATAGTCCGCACTGGACAATCCACGCAGCTTTTAGCGGATATATTTGATGGACATGAAAAGGATTTGGTCGCATTTATTTGGAATGGAAATCGCCTTTGATTGCAAAGTCCATGGTCGTTATGGAGAGTAAATTGTTCATCAATCGAAATTCATTATAGAAAATCACCCTCAGCATATTTCACGAGGCATATAATCAATAAACGGCCATACCCTTTGTACGATTTCGACGACATTATAATCATTTGTTTATGAATCGAAAATAGTGATGACACCAAGGGTTCGCGAAACAGCGAGTCTATCAAAGGCCAAATACTCGCAGCCTACTTCCAATGTATCCCGCAGTGATATACAACTAAACTTACCGACAGGGTGGGCGTGTTTCCGCTCAGAACATTAATCAATTGTAGACGAATTGTGATGGTCTCCCTGTGGGGGTATCCGATTATACACATTATAGAATTACTGGGCACAGAGAGGCGTTGGCTTATGCCTTGGGGGTTACCATTTAAAGTACCCTATGTAAAAAAACCAGTCGCACAGTGGCTCTATCAAAACCTATTCCTGGAGCTATAAGTCCATAACAAATTTATCTTACTACTGTGTCTGTCATTTGAAAAAAAACACCTGACGGACATTGAGAAGGGAAGAGTTTGTTTGTCGCCATATTGCCTGGAAAGCTCCGTTTCACTTCTCTGTGCACTGGGTACCTCTTACGCCAGTGCTAAGGGAAATAGTACATATTACGCGATGCGATACAAGGAGATTGAATTCCAGATATTGGGAAGATCGACAAAATATATGTTGCCATAATGTCGGGGAATATATTGTTCAACCATGTACTGCCTGGTACATGCAATTTTATGAAACCGTTGTTGTCGTTGCTGTTATCACGTATTTTACCGAATATAGTGATGAAACGATTTCGTATCTTACCGAGACGGCAAAGATTAGAGACTCTAAAGACTATCACCAAATCCAGTTTATAACAGAAACTCTTAAAAAAAACTTCA
Organism: Haliotis rubra; assembly: GCF_003918875.1. Classification (NCBI taxonomy): domain Eukaryota; kingdom Metazoa; phylum Mollusca; class Gastropoda; order Lepetellida; family Haliotidae; genus Haliotis; species Haliotis rubra. The sequence goes on from NW_025767568.1 coordinate 504,817, forward strand.
TTTTTAATTTACGATTGAAAAAAATGGGAGATATATCGGAGTCAATCAATGTTGATATGATAATAATGAATGTTTTGAGAGAGCATCACCACTTGCACTTCCTTATGACCATAGTTGTTTGTACAGTAATCGCTCTTGAAAGATGATTGGTGTATGGCATAAAATTTGCATGTGTACGATTTTCATTTTCAAACAAAACATGAACGGCTAGAAACAAACTCTAGCAACTGTGTGATGCAAGATGATTGTCAAACTTAATGGCCTACTGTGATTTATCAACCGTTTTGAAAGTCGTCACAGTAAAGAATGACACCCCATGCACGTGTATGGGGCCAGTGCGTTGTGCACGTGCATCTCCTGCGTTGTGTTTAGGGGTGGTGATAAAGAGAAATCGTGGAGGGTTCATAAGATGTCTGTCTTTGAAAAGTTTGTTAACGTTTATACTTCAATCCAAATTGAAAGTTCAGGTTACATTTTGTAAGAGTATACTTGCCGTGAATACAATACATTCTCTTTAGTTTTGAGACCCACGAACTGGTCTTCAGCAATCCATGGTTGTCGTAAGAGGCGATCGGGGGGTCAGGCTCGCTGACTTGGTTGACACATGTCATGGTATCCCAGTTGCTTAAATCGATGCTCATGCTGTTGATCACTGTCCGTCAGATAGCTGGAATATTGCTAAGTGCGGCGTTAAACACATACCAACCAACGCTTTGACCCCTTTAATCCGGACAGTTGTAATGAGGGCAGGACATATGTATTTATAACCAAAGGGGACTTAACTTAACTTAACACCTTGATTCGTTAAGTGCGCTAAGTCAACCTTTAACGGAGTTATATAAATCAGTGTCATTTATATATTAACAAATGTCAATGAACAAAGACATCAGTGGCTACGTAAATGATATATATGAATGACTGTTAATATACTTCCAATCAAAAGTTTAGACTCACTTAAAACACTCACTGTATGTTATCTATCTATATAAATATGGTTACATCGAATATTGATTTCTCCACTAACTTAGGGGAACCGACTGCAAACCTTATGCAGATGAATTGCACGAGGATCATGCATCGAACTGCTGAAAAGCATGTGCAAATATCGTACATGTAAACAGCTGCGTTTTGCTGCAAAAGTTTCTTAAGAATTCGCCAATTTTTCACAACGTTACGAATTTGTTTTACAATACATCAGTTCATGTGTAAACAGTACCTTTAAACAGTATGGGATATTTTGCAAAATTTAGTTTAGAACTGTTGCCTGAAGTAAGTGGCTATATTTACACTAGTGAGTCTAAACTTTTTATGGGAAGTATAGAATCAGACGCTAGCGACCCTTTGCTTTACGTCAAAAATGTCAAGATTCGTAACTTAAGCAGTACATGTTCTTTAGGTTTTCTTTCTTACTTTCGTGTGTTCAAAACAACAGTCAACCCCCTTGAATATCACGTCTTTGGCACCATACGCTTGGCATAAGGAGACGTCGTGCTTGCAAATGCCATCGGACCAGACGATTCCGCACCGTCGGGGCACGAAGTCTTCCACCAGTTGCCTGTTGCCACCAGTCGCTCGTGAGAGTGGCAGTTTGCAACTGATTTCTTAATACTATCGTTCTGACAAATCTGTCCTGGGCTGTATGGTGCATCCATCATCGCCTTACGTGTTTGTAGGTATCGGATTCACAAACCGTTAATGACGATTGAGAGCGGCGGTTTGGGAAACAATATTCCGATATATGCCCACTTGCAACAAGCCCATGGCACGTAAACGTTTCGCACGCTGTAAACGTTGCATTTAATCCTGTTAATTCCTAAGTGTTAAATATATTGCATTTGAGCGCTTTGTTTCAAGAAAATAATGTCCATCCGTTTACAACTGAGGCTCATTGACATTGGCACACTACATCCTGCAGGTGCTTCTCCACTATCACAATATCGTTTTGTTCGGTAGCTTGATTTCTTGATATTGTCACATAGATCACTTAATTTCTTTGCCAGCAGTTGGCGTATGTACTTTCACCTCCTAACACCATATCTCCTACCTTTTTTCATCGTGTATAGATATTTTGAATCCGTTGTCTGCATGGTGTAATATATTAGTTTCCCCATGAGATGTGTAATTGTAAAAAGATGTTCCCATTTTAGGTAAGATGCCTGATTTAGCTACCATCAATCTGACGGCTACTATTCTTTCTTTACAGAAGCCGATAATTAGTTTGAACGATGGCACCGTCCCTGCCGGATGTCCTGGAGACATTTCCACATTTCTCTGAAAGACCCCCAGAGAAGAGGCCTTCCGCCATCCTGGCAGCAGACGACACTCAACAAGCAGACGACATAATATGATGGCCGCCATATTGGAAACAGTGTTAAGTAACGTGTCAAAGGTCTCTAACCTCTCCAGTGCAGTAAACACTGAAGATGTGACAATGGTTGGAGCCAACGATACAACAGCAGGTGATCCCGACGTGTCACCCTTTTACGTGACAATGAGACGACTACAGACAGTTCTCATTCCCTTGATTTGTTCATTTGGAATTTGTGGAAATGTTTTGGCTGCTGGGACCTTCTTGAGCTCGACTCTGCGAGGGACATCATGTTGTTTGTATTTGGCAGCCAAAACTATAAGCGATATTGGTTTTCTTTTGTCTCTCTTCGTCGTATGGTTGTATCGAGTCCATGTGCCCATCCTAAATACCCACGGAATATGCCAGACGACAGTGTTCCTGAGCTACGTTTGTGGTTTTCTGTCGGTATGGTTTGTAGTGATTATAACCATCGAAAACTTCATACGAATATCTCAACCCTGGCGAATTCCGTTATTTTGCAGTCAGAGAAAGGCGATTATGTTAATTTGTTTATTGGTGATATTTACTTGTTTACTGTACTCATTTTCGCTGTGGACAACTGGAATAGTCAAAGACGAAAATCCGAAATGCCAGTCTCTCAAAAAATTTCAGAATATTGCACTTTCAATGACTTATGTCGACACTTGTCTGACACTTATCTTGCCCACTATTCTCATGTTTTTTCTTGTTCTTGCCATAATGATCAGTGCACTTCAAGCTTACAAACGGAAAATGCGTCTTCGCGTTGTGGCTCAAAATGGAAACGGAAAATTATCTGCAAGCACACCAGAAGGCAAGGTTAGCCGATTTCTTTTCGCTGTGTCCATCATATTCCTCTTTTTACACACACCCAGTCACGTGATTCGGATCAAGCTCGTGATATTAAACTATTTCTATCATCAAGCGCCATCCATTCATGATCTTGTTTTTCAGAGAGTATTTGAGACATTTTATTACTTTAACTTTTCACTGAACTGTTTAATTTACTTGCTCTTCGGGGAAAACTTTCGAAGAGTGTTCAAGCAAATCTACATGAGCAGGTGCAAGAGGAAAAATATGGCCGAAGTTCAGGAAGCAAATAACATGTCACCCTTGATGACAACGGGGTGGTCATTCACCGAAGCATCATGCATTGACCAAGAAGCAAGCACCTGACCTCATCCTGGCCACTGGTCAGCCTGTCACTGTTTCCTCCATATTCATCCACGAAGCAAGGAAACCATCCCCTTGCAAACTAACAGTAAGCATGCGTTGACTCTTAAACCAACGCCCAGATCTAGTGGTGACTAATTCATTTGCTGACGTATATCTAAGGTGACGTGAAGATTCACAGCATGGAAAACCTCAAATGATTGCGTTGGAAAGAAAGTGTGTTGATTTCACAAAAACAAGATTGCGGTGTGCTGCTACTTACTCTTAACAAAATAGTACACAGTATATTATGTGACAGATTCCCAATCGGAACACTCTGTGAAAGTGTCAAACAATCATGACATCTGTGATACAATGCTGTGAGAACCTTGCATGAACGCCTCTGTGGAGATGAATGACCCTTAATATCATTAAGACCATTGTGTGAACTGATGGTAACCTGTTACTCAGAATGATCTAGACGTTTACGAATCATCCTCCTGGGAAATGCAGTGGGGCAGTATATTTTCTATACCCATCAATAACAGGAAAGAATTTGGAGAGAGGATTATTCCACTCATTCATAGCACGAGGAAAACAGGAAAGATAATTGTTTTCATCACAATGTAACCGCACACTGCTCACCAGAATACCACTATATCCTGCCCGGAGCTTCAATAGGATGATCACCTTTTGCAAACTGTAACATGTAATGTGATATTTTGACATTTGAATGACCTTTTACTACGATTCTGTTTGGTCATTTGGAACCAAGTCGTGATCTGTTTACATCCTGATTATGCAACTGAAATACATTGTCTCAGTAGGTGTTCTGTGTTTACGACAGGCTTTTGTAAGGTTCAGTTTGTGTTTGTGTTTTGTCAAATGCTGCTTATGCGCCTTGCTGAAGTATAACCTGTTGATTTACGGTCCTGACATGGCTGCAGGTATTTCTTGTGTATCAGTAAAGGCGGGAAATACTGAGAAAATAACAGCCGAGTTTTCCTGTTAGGTGCTAATAGGCTTCATGTTAATCAGATCTTCTGATATTACCTGGCTTCAAACTCTTTTCAACAGTTTATATTTTCATACGATAATATACACGTGAAGGTCCGGATTAGAATATTGATCTTCAGTATCCCATGCTTGTCGTAAGAGGCGACTAACGGGATCGGGTGGTCAGGCTCGCTGACATGGTTGACACATGTCATCGGTTCCCAATTACGCAGATCGATGTTCTTGCTGTTGGTCACTGGATTGTCTGGTCCAGACTCGATTGTTTACAGACTGCCGCCATATAGCTGGAATATTGCTGAGTGCGGCGTAAAACTGAACTCACTCACTCATATGATAATATACAGCCATGCTGTTTCCTGGACACCAGTGTATCCACCAACATCCGAACCCTTGATGAACTCATTATCTATAGTTGGAGGACATCTTCATTAAAGTTTCATGCAAAATAGAAGATAGTTTCACTGCTTTAACCGACCATGGGAAGTAAAAGTGTGTTTCGTTTCATCTTGCAAATTAAACATGCTGTATGACTAATTATTTTCGGGTGTGAAATAGTTTTGACGAGTAAGGAACTTATTTCATCAGCTGCGTGTCGACTGGCACTTGTGGTAAACCTAAACATACACACGTGCGCTCACACACACACGTGCACTCGCACTCGAATCAGTACCATTCATGTTACTGTTTCCTCACCCAAATGGGGTTGCCGGAATAGGCTTCAGAGATACCTAACAACCAGTGTTGTTATCCTGCAGACAAATTGTATTGGATCGTTTGGGTTTTAGTGGCATATTTGGTTCTGGACCTATTTGTTCCTGCTCCGGTTTGAAAAATGTGTAGACAACTGTATTATAGCTTAATTACTGCTGCGTTAACCAAGAAACAAAATAAACAAACACTGCAACATTGTTGAACTCTATCAATGAATAATGTATTTGTAAATCCCGTACACTCAGTGAGGAAATGCCAAAATATGTTCTGATTTAAATGAGCTTACTTGTGAGATAATGCTGTTATCTTAAGTGAGTGAGTTTGGTTTTACGCCGCTTGTAGCAATATTCCAGCAATATCACGTCGGGGACACCAGAAATGGGCTTCACACACTGTACCCATTTGGGAAATCGAACCTGGGTCTTCGGCGTGACTGACGAACGATTTAAGGCTACTCCGCCGCCCCCTTGAGTTAGTGAGTGATTCAGCTTAACGCCGTTACAGACGATACTTCAGTTTTTACGGTGAATGGGGGAGAAGTGATGCTGGTCTTGTTCTTTAACGTACGTGAAATCACGACCATACATGCCCGGTACTTCTCCATACAACGAAAGGGCCATCAGCAAAATCATGAACGGATGATATGAATATTTATAATGCGCAAATTCAACACCCTAAAGTATGCTCAAAACGTAACATTACTACCCCTGTAGATGGATCACTTGACACTCCTTTTCATTCTCAGCTCCCTGAGACGTATAGAACCGTAGGTGAAAAGAGGCATAGTTCGAACAAAGTCGCTTAAAAAACGAGAGTGACAGGTATTAAGTGTCTGTTAGGTCCGAAGCCTAATACACTCTGTAGCTGGAATATTGCTGAGTGCGGCATAAAACTAAACTCACTCACACACTTGGGAGTCCAAAAGCCGTCGCCCATCTAACTACTATCCGCAACCAACAACTTTGGTTAACAAACTGATTTGTAAAATATGGGCTGTACACAGGACACGCGTCACCAAGATATTTGTAATGTGATATAACAATAACACGGCCATAGCAAAACGAACAAACAGTATACAAACACATGTAGCACATCTGTAGAGAAATAGTATCTGTTTTCTACACATGAGTGGCCATAAATGCCAACATATGCGGGAACCGTTTCGTGGAACACAGATCGCAGTCCGTTTGTAGATAACTGCTCACAGTATGAACACACATGACGAAAAAACACTAAAGGTTTCTGAGGTTCTTGAGGTTCACATAGAAGTTGGTATTCAAGTATAAGACAAAACATTAACGATGTCAACCTCTTTTACGCTATTGAAGTTGACATCCATAATACTTTTGTCTCACAAAGGTTTCTGGACAAACTACTTCTTATGCTTCTTCTTCTTCTTCTTCTTCTTCTTCTTCTTCCTCTCATGGGAATGAATAGCGGATGATTTCGCTCTCGCAGGAGCCCTGTCTTCTGACAAATATTCAGAAAGAAATTTGTTCACTCGATTTGTTCATCGTGTAACTCGGTGGATTTGTCAAGTCAAACAACTGCGGCTGTTATCTTCTCACCGACCCCTTGTTTCCCGCTGGTTATAATGACTGACACTGAAGTGACTGCAGCCGCGTCTCGCTACAGAGACATTGCGTTGCCAGTTGAATACTGTTGTTACTGTTATTTATGACAATATCATGTAATATGTCTATTATATGTTATTGCATTTCAATAAACTATTTCATGTGGGTATTATTTTGTGATATAAACAACGAAATTGCAAGTATTTTGTTTGTAATTATTTGTATTGACATAGATATCTGATAATAGTTACATGTTCTTGCTGAAAGCAAAACAGTTTATGATAGCATACCAGCAATGGCGGAAGGTCGCATGTCCCTCTCCAGAAGTTATTAGCAATTGTGCGTTCAGCCTTGTATGAAAGTGTCACTGCGGAGTGACGTGAGGTTCAATGGGGTTTAGCGTTATGTTCATGATCACTGCACCTATTTGGCGTCGTGAGTGAGTGAGTTTAGTTTTACGCCGCACTCAGTAATATTCCAGCTATATGGCGGCGGTCTGTAAATAATCGGGTCTGGACCAGAAAATCCAGTGATCAATAGCTTGAACATTGATCTACGCAATTGGGATACGATGACATGTGTTAACCAAGTCAGCGAGCCTGACCCCCCGATCCCGTTAGTCGCCTCTTACGTCAAGCATGGGTTACTGAAGATCAGTTCAAACCCGGATCTTCACGGGGTTATGGCGTTGTGGAGGTAGGCGTGCGTTTATGTGTCTGCTTGTATAAGGCAAGACAAATTGCGGTTTTATAGTGCTAGCTCACTGAGAGACAATGCCGTAGTTAAACACGAATAAACAACATAGACACAATGTACTGTCTCCCCTCCACACAGACATTGATTAATTCCCTTAAAAGCGAGCGCCATGCCGGATTACAATTACCATCTTTATACGCCTTTTGATTTGAAGCTCCGGGGATCCGATACTAGGCGTCCGCTCACCAGGCAGATGCTCTGTCCACTACACCAAAGAGGCGAAGCATGCTACATTAACTACAGCATCGATCACTGCAATATTGCCTGGGACGGACCTGCGTCAGTTGTCTCCCTTTGTTGTTGATTCTTTGTTTGTGTGTTGTTTAACGCCGCACTCAGCACTATTCCAGCTGTATGGTCCAGAGACCAACATCATGAGCATCGATCTACACAACTGGGACACAGGTAAGCGCGCCTGACCACGTGTACCCAATCACGCTAGACGTCTTTTACGACAAGCACGGGTTGCTGAACACTAATTGTAACCCGGCTGTTCACGGGTCTCCTGTTATTGAGTGATACAACTTGCTTCAGCAGCAGACGTGTAGCTCCAGCGTAGTTTTACTATCACACATCTCTCCTCATTTCAACATTTTCACGCAGGGTGTTCAGGATGAGTGGTGTAATGGCTTACAACGATGTAGATGATTATATGATAAAGGAGTGGAATGAATGGTGTCGCAACCAATGCAGTTTCAGGTATTACTGTTTTTCACTAATGACGTCCCTGCTTTATGCAATCGTGGGTTAACTTTTGAGACTGAATTTACGCTGAAAACTATTCACATACAAAAAAATTCAAACATTTTGTCAGTCAAAAAGATTTTTAATTATTGCAATTGTTCCACTGCTTCCCATCTTTCTGTTCTTGTCTGTCCATCTTGTATAATGAATGTAAATAATATGAATATACTACGGAGAGGGTGTTCTAAATGGTATAACTTGCACCCAATCCTTTTCTCATTAATAAAATATGCTTAAAACAAACAAACAAAACTATTCACAAAACTGTAGGATGGCTTGAGCTTTCCAATTGTCAACTTTCTCTTTGTGTGAGGCAAGATTGCAGAAACTTCAGTCTTAGACGTCCGTATTACACAATTCTTTAGGTAAAAGAAGTGTAGTATACGTTTTTTCTCCAACGATTCAAAGACCGTTATACGAGTCTTGCTCAAAAGATCAAGGTTACCACGTTCAAGGACTTTCAAATGGTGCAATTGTAGATATGTGGAGGACAATTTCATAGGGACAAAACATGTATGTCCCAAACAATTTACTGTTTTGACTTGAACCATACGCTCCCATGTATTTGTAGGTGAACAATGGACTTGACTTTACATGTGTTTAGGACTGCCGTGGGACCTTCTGCGACCACGTTGTATTATCAACATCTGGTGGTAATCTATATGTTTATCATTCAATGGGAATCGTAACTTTTACGAATCACATGACCCGGGTTCCTGTTTTGTTTGTATTTCCTAATAATATTTTCCTCCTTAAAAGTTCACCGTGACCGTTTGGAACGCGAGATCTGCTTGTATATAGAGTTATGGATTCATTCGACGAAGACAGTAATCACTGATGACTAAGTTTTCCGGATTTCCTGTTTGAACTGAGTGTTTTCCTACGAGTGAGTCCTTGGAGATTAGTGCCGCTAAAGCAATACATTACGACTCGATAGAACAACCAACGAGCTCAACATACACCTGGATTGAACCCAGATCGGCGTCACAAGGGAATAGCTTTACCACATGGCCACCGTCCCAGACTCTCAATTACAGAATCAGCTCGAGTCTGGTGAGGATCGACAAGTATTTCAGTAAAACGTTTTAATTTAGATATGGACACAGATTATATTCACTTACTGGGCGTTGTGCTGACTTGTGCTCGCGAGGTCAGGCTCGCTGACCTGGTTGACACATGTCATCGTATCCCAATTGCGTAGATCGATGCTCATGCTGTTGATCACTGGATTGTCTGGTTCAGACTCGATTATTAACACACCGCCGCCATATTTCTGAAATATTGCTGAGCGCGGCGTTAAACAACAAACCATCCAACCTTACACGCTGAGGCAGCGGGGCAGCCGTGTGGTCAAAGAGTTGGACCTTCAGGGCCTCTGAAAGTCCATTCCTCTTGGCCTCTCCTCGATATAACAAGCAAACATGACAAATAGGGCATCTGAAGGTTAAAAGCTATAGTTAGACGCGATACATACATCGCTTGGTTGAACAAGGAGCAGCATCATGTGTCGGCAAAGCCAGGTAAACCTTGAGCGTGATTTAACCACTGCAGTGTGATGTCCAGAATAACGCTCGGTTCAAGTGTACTTTAGGACGGAGGGCTAAATCCGCGTTGCTCTCTCTGCGTATTATTTGCCATAAGTAGGTCTTCTGCACCTTCTGCCCTTTGATGGAATTGCTCCAGTCGCTAAAAGTATCGGTTGTTTCCTTTTACTAGGTTTCCTGAAACCCGCGCATTTACAATCTGGGGATCAATTACATTGTGCGAACGCTATGTTGTCCCGCCTAATTAGATCATTTACCTCGAGTAGTAGAGCATGGGTGATTTACAGCTTGTATATATGTCCTTTCTGTTTGACATTTGGAAAGACTTTGCTATTTGGTGATTCCCAAGTTGATACTTAAGACTAAACCAGGATTCATTCCGTAAGAGGACTATGTATGAAACCAACAAACAACAAAAATGTGCTGTTATTTACAATTGTATTCTAAAATCAACTAAGTTCACAAATCAGTACAAAGACCTATCTATGGCAGTACAAATTCAGATGCAGCATAATTAGAGAATACGAGTGATTACGGGAAATATGTCCCAAGTGAAATTAATGAACTTCGTGCCTCGTACCTCTTTGGTTATTCTGTTTATTTCCCATTCTGTAAGAGACTCTTTAGGCATTTAGTTGGTGAATACATAAGACAAGTATATGGATGGTAACTTCTTATGTATTGTATAACACAACGTTTTTGGGCCACTTCTTGCCCCTTCTTCTTATAGAGCAGTGAAAAGCTGCAAGGGAACAATAAAACGCAGTCCTGAATGGTCAGCCGTTTTTAAAGACGACGGTACACAATTATGAACATTTGTTAACATTTTGCTGAAACGGACTGTGACCTAGTTTTGGCTCGCATCAGTGTCCTTGTCAGGAACGATAACTCAAAATTTAGTCCGAGTCCCAGGCGACAACAGTTTTCGTTCGCAGCTAAAAAGTTGTTAATGTCATGGTCCAAAACAGGAACAAACCTGTCAAACGTTTTGTTATCGAATGGGGGTATCATATATTGCAGTAAGTCATTTATGAAACTCTCAGGCAAGTGGTGAGATATCGTTTCCGGCAACTCTTTCAGTCTATACCTTGCGACCCCCATTTCACCATGTTCAGTGTTCATCACATACACGTGAAACGAATTTAGTGGTTGTATTATTCTCGTGACACGTCCAGTAATGTCTCCTTCCACCGTGTCCAGGTCATTGACTTTAACAGGGTAGCCATGTTTATTTATATACGATTTTATCAATTTTAGATAATATTTTATTACAAAACATGTTAAGTAAACGACGCCATATTGTTAATGAAGTATGAAATAAAGCATTAAATTAGCCACAAAATCGAAATCCTGTCTTTTTTAAATTGTCGAATCAGTGCGATTACAGCACGATCAATTCATCAATGAATCGATGAAATATTATGAATGAACATAGTGGTGTGAATGTATTTCCGGCATCCAATGAAAATGTACAACTCTACCATCGACCAATCACCGTCGAGAATCAATAAATTGCACACTGTGCAAATATCAAAACAAAAAAGATTTTAAAAAATCCAATTTTCTTTTCAAAATTCAAAAAGATATTACACGGAATCTCCTCACTCGTATGGATAATAATACAAGAGCTGTGAGTATGGCAATTTATAAAGACTGTTATGATAATATTCACCTATCATCAACAGTAATCCAACTTGGAACTAGGCCTGGTAGGAAATACCGATCGCCATACAAAATACTACTGGTCTTCTAGTAACTTGAGATGCAATGTGAGATGAAAGTCAATGGTCACTTCTGTGTATATACACAAGAACAAAATGCTGGAAAATTCTACACTGAAGCTAAGGATTCTGGAAGAAACTTTCCATGTCATTGATTTGTTTGAGTGGCAATGAGGAAGTTGCTCATCCATAAAGTTTTGTCATCTCTTTCCAGGTCGTTCTATACCATTCTCTGGGTGACTGGATATGCCTGTAGAGTTGTAGCACATGTCTTAATATAGAGAAGCACTGACCTTTACTGAATGCACAACGTATATCACTTCCTCAAGATAACTTTCATCTCTGGCCTTTTAAGAACCGAAATAGTAGAAAGTGTTACGTGTTCGTTTATGTGTAGTGATTCAGAACAAGGCACAACAAAAGAGGAGATGAACGATGATCCTTTTTTACTTGAACATCATGGCTGACTACACCATCTAATGACGTAGCACACATATCAAAGGGACGTAACTCGCAATTAGTGCGTTCACTTGCATACCACGTAACATCCCTTTTCCTTTAAAAGGAAAATAGAAAGAACACTTTAGATGAACAGTTATTAACTTTAAACTTTACCAGAACTAAACGTTGACTAGAGGCACTTTAAACGTTGAGTGAGTTGAAAAGGCTTCTTTATCACCACACTTTAACACTCTAGAGTCCATACTAATACTGAGTGATGATACTTAACTGAAACTCAACTCAACCATTTATGAGTTCTTTGGCGTAACTAAAACATCATCCTACTTGGATTAAAAGCTTCAATGGATTAACTTTAACGTTTGAGAATGAGCACTTTACAGTCTATGCATCATATCGCTTTGTTGCTTTCACAACACGGCCGGACCGAGTTCTGTAGGGGAGCACTTGAACTGTCTCTGGAGTGCTCTCAGGAACAGGGTGCTGTTTGCTGACAGGGATGCCAGGAACAACACTAGTTGTTGTCTCGGGAGTGTCATCGGACTGCACATTAACCCCTCCTTCAGAGTGAATAGGAGTGTTGTCTACGGCCTCAGGCTCAGGGTCGTTGTTCACAGGGTTACGCGTCAGGCGTAACTGTTGGCGATTTCTTCTATAGGTCTGCCCAGTCTTGGACATGACAGTGTATGTGCGACTTTTCAACTTAGATTGCACAGTGGCTTGAGTCCATTCTTTTTGTCCATGCTGAATTGGTTGCATTCTGACATGATCGCCTATGTTGAGAGGTGGGAGTGGTTTACCAGAGTATTTTGCGGTTATGTCTGGCAAGCACGTTCATGCGTCTGTCGACCAGGTCGGCTGTGGTGTTGGTCTCAGACAAAGGCTTGAGGTTGGAGACCGGGCTTGGCAGTTGAGTCTTCGTTGAACGTCCAAACAGGCGTTGGGCTGGGCTGGTCTCCATACCTTCAGTAGGAGTATTTCTAATGTTTAAGAGTCCTAGGTAGGGATCTTCTTTAGCTTCTCTGCATTTTCTCATCATTCGCTTAGCGACTTTCACAGCAGCTTCTGCGGCTCCATTCGCCTTGCTGTTCCCGGGACTGGATAGCTCGTGAGCAAGGCCCCATGTTTCACAAAATGTCTTAAACTTCTCACTTGTGAATTGTGGACCGCCATCACTGATGATGACGCGAGGAATGCCATGGCGGGCAAAGTGATGCTTCAGTTTGTGGAGCACTGTTTCTGAGGTAGTGTCTGGTAGGAAGTCTAACTCGAAGAAGTTGCTGTAGTAGTCGGTGGTTACCAAGTAGTTTCTTCCAACTTTTTCCCAGGGGTGATCAGGAATTTCATGCATGTAGAGTGGTTCAGGAGAATGCTTGTCACAAAACTTCTGGCATATGTCACAAGATTCTATGTACTGTCTGATGTCACTTGACATCAGGGGCCAGAAAACTGTACTCTTAGCACGTCCGAGACAAGAGTTGATTCCCATGTGTCCCACATGAATTTTTCTCTTCAGCTCTTCACGCATTGAGGCAGGAATCACAACGCGTGATCCACGGAGAAGGAGACCATCATGCACAGTCAGTTCATCACGATAACTGAAGTAGGTCCTCAGTTCAGGCGAGAGATCATTCTTGATATCAGGCCAGCCTTGCACAATGACGGTCTTGAGTTGAGAGAGTATGTCGTCAGTCAAAGTAGCTGCTTTGATCTGATCAAGGCTGTGGTCTGTGATGTTTGTGTACATCACACTGTTCACCTGTACAGGCTCTAGCTGTGTCTTGTCAGGTAGAGGAGCTCGAGAGAGAGTATCCGCAATTGAAATAGTGGTTCCTGGTTGATACTGGAGGTCAAAGTTGTAGGTTTGAGTTCTGAGTAGGAGACTTTGGAGACGAGTAGGAGCTTTTGACAAAGGTTTTCTCACTATGGCGACAAGAGGCTTGTGATCTGTGATGACAGACACGTGTCGGCCATAAGTATAGTGATGGAATTTCTGTAGGCCGAAGACTACTGCAAGTAGTTCTTTCTCAATTTGCGCATAACGCCTTTCTGCATCAGTTAAAGAGCGACTAGCATATGCGACAGGACGGCCTTCCTGTAATAGCACAGAACCAAGTCCATGTTCACAGGCGTCATTCTCAAGAGTTGCTGGTTTTGCTGGGTCATAGAACGACAATACAGGAGTAGATGAGACTAGAAACTTGACCTTGTCGAAGGAGTCTTGTTGAGACTTGGACCATGTCCAGGGTACATCCTTCTTCGTGAGGTTGCGCATTGCAGTTGTGACTTCAGTCAGGTTTGGGAGAAATTTGGCTACATAGTTCACTAGCCCAAGGAAGCGACGTAGTTCCTCAGTGTTGGAAGGGACAGGCATGTCATGTATGGCCCTGACCTTCTCTGGATCCGACTTGAGTCCGTCTTTCGTGATCACATGACCCATGAATGTGATTTCACTGAGTCTGAGCTCTAACTTGTTGGGGTTAAGTTGAATGTTCTTTTCTCGACATCGAGTAAGGAACTGCTTGAGGTTCTCATCATGGTGATTGACATCTTTTCCATGTATGAGTACGTCGTCGGCGATGCACACTACGCCAGGTAGACCATCTAACGCTTCAGTGAGTTTGCGTTGGAATATCTCAGATGAGACATTCAATCCAAAAGGGAGCCTAAGCCACCTGTACCTCCCGAAACAGGTTTGGAAAGTAGTGATGAAGCTGGATTCTTCATCGAGTACACAATGCCAGTATCCAGATGAGAGATCGGCTTTGGAGAAGACACGAGACTGTCTGAGTTCATGGAGAGTGTCCTCAAGAATGGGAAGAATATAGTGTTCCCGTTGGAGTGCTTTATTGAGTTCTTGTGGGTCAAGACAAATCCTGAGATCACCTGAGCGCTTTTGAGTAATGGCGATTTGGCTTACCCATGGAGTGGGCTGACTGACCGGAGCAATTACACCAAGTTTCTGCATACGATCCAGTTCAGCTTTCAGTTTCGGACGGAGAGCAATCGGCACACGACGAGAGGGCATGACAACAGGGGTCACAGTGTCATCCACAGAGAGATGGACGGTGCCGTCAAAACTACCTAAAGTCCCTTGAAGAACATCTTTGTAGTTGTCCTCAATTTGCACGTAAGACACTCGCTCAATGTTATTCTCATTGAACGACACAAGTCCCATCTGTGTAGCTGCACGTACACCAAGAAGAGGGGTCAACTCATCCTCGACAATTGTGAATTCGACATTGTATTTCTTCATATTAGCTGGGTTGCTTACAGAGAGTCGTATTGACCCAAGTGGAGTAACGTCGGAGTTGTTCCACATCTTGAGATTCTTGGTTGTGGGTTGGAGTTCACCAATCTTGTCTTGAACTACAGTCACAGGTAAAACATTCACAGAAGCTCCAGGATCGATGGTGAAGATGACGTCACAGTCCGCGACTGTCATGCGACACTGAACAGGTCTCTGAGGTTTGGCTTGTACAGAGAATACCCAATCCTCCTCATGATCCAACGAATCATCATTCGATGATTTCACATTATTGACTTTGTGGTTTCTGTTTTTCAAAGAGTCACATTGAGAAGAGTAATGGTTCTTGCGTTTACATTTGGAGCATGTCTTTCCCCATGCTGGACACTGTTCTTTATCATAACGTGAGTATTTCCACAATAAAGACATTCTCTGGTTTGAGCAGATGAGTGACTAGTAGTTTGTTGTCTGTTGTGAGACTGAGAAGAGTTTGAAGAGTGAGGCCTAGCCTTGTTAGCACCTTTCTGACTGTTCTTAGCAGGTCTGTGAGAAACTTTATTCACAAGTTCAGGTCTGAGAACCTTAGATTGAGTAGAGGCATTTTCAGAAGCTTTGCAAATGTCAATACATCTTTCTAGAGTTAAGCCTCGTTCTCTCAACAAAGATTGCTGAGTTGTCTGATCTCTAATCCCTAGCACAAGACGATCTCTAACAATAGAGGGTACACACTCCCTGCAATAGTTGCATGTTTTACAAGATTTCTGATTGCACCATGAAATGATTCAAACGATTCACCTTCCTTCTGACGTCTGTTATTGAAGACAAAACGTTCATATGTTTCATTTACTTCTCCTATTGCAAATGCATCAAACTTTTCAATGATTTCTCCTACAGTCCTTTCCTCTTC
This sequence comes from Haliotis rubra, assembly GCF_003918875.1. NCBI lineage: Eukaryota > Metazoa > Mollusca > Gastropoda > Lepetellida > Haliotidae > Haliotis > Haliotis rubra. The sequence goes on from NW_025767568.1 coordinate 520,978, forward strand.
AGGAGTAGTAAAGTGAAATCCATTATAGATTTTCAGGGCATCATCACTGAGAGTGTTTAGAATCATGGCAACTTGATACTTGTGAGGATAGTCAGATAGCTTAGTGAGAATGTAGTAGTTTCTCCATTTTTGACGAAAAAACTTCCAAGTTTCGGCAATGTTGGAGTCAAGATTGAAGTTTGGAGGTCTAATTCCGCTAACCGGTTTGAGAACTGGTTGTGCCTGCACTTGATCTACCATATCGGTGAATAGAGAAGAGAGATTGAGTTCACTACACATCCACAAGGACGACGCACGTGGGCCGCGCCAGGGCGAGAGTTCAACACATTACAGTAAGAGAGAGAGTCAAATTTCACTATTGAGAGCGAAATCATACGGGCGAGAGCATTCGTAGTCACCCGCTGCCACCATGTTACGTGTTCGTTTATGTGTAGTGATTCAGAACAAGGCACAACAAAAGAGGAGATGAACGATGATCCTTTTTACTTGAACATCATGGCTGACTACACCAACTAATGACGTAGCACACATATCAAAGGGACGTAACTCGCAATTAGTGCGTTCACTTGCATACCACGTAACAGAAAGGGTTCACGTAGTGCAACATGGCGTCATAATTGAACCTAAAGTCTCCGATATGTATCTCCTTATCAATCGATCTCTCGCTAACCATCTTATTCGATTCTCTGCCTCTCTTCTTGTGTGACCTATGAGTGACCTTACGATAGGATCACAAACCTTGAACTGAATCGATCAAAAACGAGCATTTCATCAAATGATCTGGCAATTCAATTACAAGAGTTATGGGACTGATTCGTGGCAAGTCAGCGTGTTCCTTCAAGGTGGACTAAGAATAGTACCACTGATTCACTGATAAGTCTACTCCCTAGAGTAGATGCATCCGTATTACAAATAGAATCATTTATGTAACTGCTGCAACATTTCTAGAAATACTATTAACTTTAAAACTTTAAATAAAAATTGGTTGTCTCATCCCTTCCAGAAAAATAATATTGAAAAAAAAAAGTTTTGTTTATAATGAATATTTGTGTCTAACAGACATAATCATACTACGATGCGCTTGGCTTGTATGAACATAAGATTGTACCTGTTTTAGGGACCGCGACTTCTGTCAGTACAGTACTTCTGCCACAATACTAGTATGGTTAACAACCACCAGCAACATAGTAGCATATTCTCAAATGGATCAAACTATATGAGAAGTCATCAATCAGACTTGTAGAACTAACTACTTCCGCAGTCTCCAATTATCCTTCTGTTGTGTATGTCCTTGGCTATATGTCTTCTTTTCTGTCAACCGTGGGTCAGTTGTGTTTACATCGGCACACCTTTCCTTATCCGCAAAGAGGCATCTGCAGAGGAGGCAACCAGAGGACAAACAGTAAACAGGCCTAATCATGCTAGCGGATGTGCCATTTGTCTGGCCGATCATGTTTAGAGTGCGAAAATAATACACATGTCAGATGTGTGGAGGCATTGCAATTATATCACTGATATTTACAGGTAATTGTCCACCGGTGTATAATTTGTGTGTTTGTTTTGGCAAACGGGCATTAGTCGATATCTCAGGTATTCGAGAGATACAGCTTTGTGCCATAAATGAAGGCAGAAATGACCGCGGACAGTTTAAAGAAAACGATTCGTTATTTCGGCGCATTGTTGTACCGCGCTGTGTTACCTTTACCGATATTGGGTATATTTTTAGATAGTGGATCACGTGCGCGTCACGTGACCGTAACTTCCGGTTAGAATGTCGTCTGCTTGTTTACATTCACGGCGGTAAACAAGATGCCTCCAAAACGAAAAGAATTGGACATTGGCGTAAAAGAATCAATAGTAAAATTGTATGAGCACGGGAAGAAACCTGCAAATATTGCAGAATTACTTGATGTATCGTCATCAACTGTCTATCATGTGATTCATCGGTATACATCGCGTGGTTCTGTGGAAAACAAGCCAAGAACGGGAAGGAAGAAAATTTTGACTCAGAGGGACTCGCGCAAAATTTTTCGGATTTTAAAAAATTCTCGTCGGCGATCTTTGAAGGATATTACCAACATATTTAATGAGGACAACAACAAGCATGTGTCATACAGAACTGTTCAAAGAAAATTGTATTCTGAAGGATTTCATAGACGTGTAATTCGAAAGAAAATCAGAATCAGGAAAGTGAACATTAAAAATAGATTAGCATGGTGCAGGGGAAACTTACATCGATCTGTGGACACATGTTGGAACAAAGTCATATTTAGTGATGAGTGTAAAGTGATCATTGATGGAAAGGAAAAAGTATTCATTTGGAGAAAAGTTGGTGAACAGTGGGCCCCCCAGTGTTTGGGTGTTCCCCAAATCCCTACCCTATCTTTGATGATTTGGGGTTGCATTACATACCATGGTGTGGGAACTGTAGCCGTTGTAGAAGGTAACATAAATGCTGAGAAATATGTTGAAATTATAGATAACAATATTTGGCCAGTTATTGCTCGTCATTTTCCTGATGACCAATACATATTTCAAGATGATAATGCCCCAGTCCATCGGGCTAGAACTGTTCAAGTTTACAAGACAGAAAATAATTTAAAAGGCATGTCATGGCAAGCCCAGAGTCCGGACTTGAACATAATTGAAAATGTGTGGCATAGGCTTAAGAGAGAATTGCAGTGTCGCACCTATCGCATACATTCAAAAGAGGACCTTGCAGCAGCAATTAATGAGGTGTGGACGTCTTTGACGCTTGCATACATAAGACACTTGTATTTAAGCATTCCAAAGAGGATACGTCAAGTTCTTGTGTCTAAGGGGTATATCACAAAATATTAGGTAGGTACATTCAAGTTTCTTTGAAATAGTGCAATTAAAATTGAGTTGTCAAATTGCGACAAGCACGCCGCCATCTCGTTTTTGTCTTCATTTATGGCACAAAGCTGTACCTACGACAATCCATATTAACAAAACATGTATTCGTGAATCACTGTCAACCTGCAATGTTTCACAGGCAGGGCGTTAGTCTAGCAAATCGCAAAAACTTCATGCATTCCCAAGTTGTAAATTGAAGCCCTGGGGCCCAATCCACAGAACGTTCGTAGCGCTACGACATTCGTAAGCCTATGACAAACTATAGAGTTACGACAGGTCGTAACGTTACGAACGCTGTGGAAAGGGACCCTGGAATATTAAAACAGTAAGTTGATATGATACCGTAACAAAATTTGGACCACCATTTGATGTGCAAAGCTACGTCCCTGAGGCGATCCAGCGATCGAACGGAACTACATAACTAAATAACTGTTCGAAATTACGGTCGACCATAACTCAATTACTCATTGCGAAACATGCATATTAACTACAGACGACCATCACATGTGGGCGGTCAGACTATTCGTAACTTCAGTTTGCCTGGACTGTTCTATTTTCGGGAGTGACAGAAATACAAGTTTGCTACATTTCCGGCATTGGGTTCATTTCCCATAAGACAATGACTGATAAAACAGTTTTTTTCTGCACAAACATAAAGACAAAACAGCCTGAGGGTACGACACATGGTACATGTTCATGAATCTTTTAAGAGGCCAGTTCCTCGTCACTTAAGTTTGGAACGTCTAACTGGTTAATCGCATGTGTGCTCACAAATAACATCAGTGTTGCTTGCAGGTGATACTACTTCAGTCAGTACATCAGTAAGTGACCTGAAATCGGAACTGAATGTACGCCTCAACTCGCTCACGAACAAAGAAGAAAAATAGAAAAAAATGAATTTCCTTCTGAAACTCAGCTTGTATAGAAATTGAAATGAACTGACGCCTATAGCAAAATGTGTTACCAGTATAAGATTTATAAGTATTCGTGTGATACACTATTCAAAAGGAGAAACGCATAGGTGATTTTGAGAATAATGTACATTTATATATGCTGCAAAAACAATACAAATTTACTATACGCTACATCTGGGCTGCTCACTTGCGTCATCGTCTTGCCACAGACGTGGAGACTGCACAACGCATCCCTGGTTTCAGAAGGATATCCGACCAAACTGTGAGGAATCGATTGCGCAAAGTGGGGATTCGACCAAGAAGCCCAGTGGTCGCCCGTTTTGAGAGACTTCTTTCGACGCAATCACGTTTTCTTCTTCACTTGCGAGATGGAAGACAGCGTGTTTACCGTAGGAGAAATGAACGTTTTCTCCTACAGGATTCGACACGTCGACAGATTCGGCGGAGAGAGTGTAGTAGTGTGGGCCGCAATATCCAGCACACAAAGATCTGATTAGTGGTGGTTCGGGGAAATTTGACAGCAAATAGGTACTTCAACGAAGTCCTTGCAAGTCACATGCTTCCGATTATGGACTGACAGTGGGAGTACTTGTTCCAGCATGACAACGCTACTTCGCATACAGCACGCCAATTCTAACGTCAATGTCTCCCCATGACCTTCCCGATCACCAGATCTAAATCCGATACACCTATGGGATGAACGCGATCGACGTGTACGTCAACGTCAAAGTACGCCTCAGACACTTCCACAACTGGTCATCGCATTGCAGGAAGAGTGGGGAAGAATTCCGAAGGAGTAACTTCGTCGACTTATCCCGTCTGTGACGAAAACGGTACCAGGCAGTAATTGCTGCCAATGATGGCCATACAAAGTACTGATATTGACGCCATCTTGTGGTCTCAAGTAAACAGAAACACAATAATAAAGGCTTCTTTTGTGTTGGCGAACTCTTTGTATATAGACTTGTGAATGTTCACCTTTTTCCCATTGAAATTACAGTCGAGCACTGTTGTGTCGAACTCAATATATCGGTTGTCTCGATATAACATCTCGGTCCCGGCAAAATCATCAATAATTTGTCATTATTCAAGCTCTTCAACTCGATACGGATGTCTCGATATTTCGGATATCTCGCTATAATATCATGGTCCCAACAAGGAAAATTACCCTTTTAACTCGATATTCACAAAAAAATCGATATTCACCTACCTTTCACACGTTTACACACAGTGCGGGATCGGGTAGTCAGACTCGCTTACTTGATTGAGACATGTCATCCAAATTGCGCAGATCGATGTTCATGCTGTTGATCAGTGTGTCTGGTCCAGACTCGATTACTTAGAGACCGACGCCATATTGCTGGAATATTGCTGAGTGCTGCGTTAACAACAACCAACCGACTTAAATTTTGACCTCTATATTCCGGACGCTGAGGGCACGACATGTATTTTAACACATTGTAACTGGGCTGGGGAAGTGTTCTGATAGTGGAGAGTGAGAAAATGAAAACTTTCTCTCTTTCTCTCTTTCTCTCTATTTAGTCAATTGTGGGGAAGTAGGTGAGCATGAAGGATCTAAGGTGAAAATCAAGTGATCTATGTCAGTGTTTTCATGTCGTTGCTTATGTATCGAGGGAGAAGGTTGAAAATAAACTTGACATGTTCCAAAAGGCCAGAATCCCTGAGCAAGACTGACAGTCAGGCAATACCTGGCATACTTCAGAAGACGATTTGTATCGTTGTCTGGTGGAAAGACCTTCAACAAGCTCGATTTAGAACAATGCACATTAGCAACTCGTTCGTGATGAGGAATCTGGGAAGCTGAGTTGTTCCAGTACCGCCGGTTACCATTTGGAGTATATCCGTGGCACCAATGCTCTGTGGAGTCTCTCCTAAAGGAGCGTCCACAATTGTGTGTCTACTTAGATCACATTCTGATAACAGGGATAGACAAAATACAGCATCGCAACCAAATTAAGACTGTGCTGGATTGACTAAATTATGTTGAGCTCAGTTAAGGCTACCGTTCGTCTGTGGAATATCCGGGTTGCAGAGTGAAGGCGGAAGAATAACATCACCATGATCATGGTGACAACAAGGACAATGGTGTCTGCACGAGCGCCGAAAATGTCATTCTTGGGCATAGTGGGCATATTATCAGAGGTATCTACCAAACCAGGTGACAACTTCTGCTTCACTTCATTGCCTTCTCAGGAAAGAAATCATAGTGATGGAGCAGGAATTACACTAGGCTTTCCAGAACATTACGTCTGTCATCTTGGAGCTGACAGTGTCAATCACATTTGATTTATGATTCTGAACCATTCTAAAGTTTTAAGTTTTCAAGAAAAGATGTTGTTATTGTCACTTCAAGTTGTCTGAAACGGAAAACGTTGCAACTAAGACGGAGGAGCGTTGTACGTAATCATTACAAAAAGTGACCCGGTATGAGACCTTAGGTGAATGCATGCTGGGTAGTGTGTAAAACACTGTCATTGTGGCCTCTCGTTACTCAACTTCGACAACAATCATTTGAGTGAGACAAGATGAGTCCACTTAATCTTTGTGAACATATGGGCTTCCGGTTCAAGGTCGCCACACCCTGGTACGATAAGAGAGGCTCTACAAGCACAAGACAATAACTAGCGGCTGTTTTTAAACAAAAATCAATTAATTCACAAAACATACTTCGGTGTAGTTTGAAGTAAAACGATCGAACTTGATTAATTATACATGTTAGAAGTAGCTCAACTTGCATTGCCTTTTTGTACTGAATCTATTTTATATGAGGGGGTGGGGTGGGGTGGGGTGGGGTGGGGGCCTTTAATAAGCAATCTGTCTGGATCGGTGTGCACAACAAACCAAGCTGCCCGTGAAGCGTTAGGAGGTCAACTGTCATATGGCCATCTTATCACGCTGGGTACCCATTTACTGTTTGGTGAACAGTGTCACATACTAGAGTAAACACAAACGCCGAATTAATAGTTAATATAATTTATTAACGAAATCTGCCTTGCTTACAATAATTCACATATGCTATCACTTACAACTTCATTCTCACAATCATCAAACACGCTCACTCTCTTTCCCCTACTAACCCATGCACGTACCTCATACCTCACCAATCACATACACTCACCATTCACATACCTCACCATTCACTTACACTCACATAAACACTCAATATATCACAACATTGTAAATGTCTTTGTAAAGAAAACCACAACAATTCATATGATTATAGTAATATATACATTACATAGAATATACAGTGTCAATGTAGATTTTGTTTTCAATGCTAATTACAAATTGTCTTTATAATTTTCTTCTCCAAAATTAGTTTTCTTTCATTTAAATCATTTTTTAGTTATTTTCTTACAAGTTACCAAAAAATCAAAAGTAATTTCGTTTACCTTTTCTTGTAATTAATTTTCATAAGAGCCTAGCAGGAAGTCTTGAGAGGTGCTTGGGCATTGTTTGGTCATGTGACCCAAAAGCATAGGCAGTTCATGCAATCCAGCCACATGGCATAACAGTGGAAGGCCTCATGATGTACAGATGTGTAAATGTTGACAAGATTGTTGGAACACAGATGTAAGTTTATTTTATGTATATTTGAGGTTATCTTTCAATTTTGAAGGTATTTGAGTAATGGCTTATTTTGAGTATATTTTTTTTATCATGCTTATGATTATTGAATAGGAATTTGAATTCTAAAGTTATGATTGCATTTAATTGCAGAAATAATGCTATTCTCAATTCATGTTTTCATTTGAATTATTATTCAGCCAAAGTAACTTCTAACCTAGCAGTGATTATGCCTAAAAGTTCTGCTGCTGTAAGTAATTAATTTGTATGAGAAACTGTTTTAATGGTACCTTTTGTCAAAGCATATTTAGTAAGGCATCTTTCGTTTCTATTTTAACTTCTCAACCTCGCCATTTAATAAACGTTGGTCTAAAAGCTAATGGAAGAGACCAGCTTAAATGTTACCATAATTGATGGATTTGTGAAGTATTGTGCTGACAGTTTCTAACCGTCCCTTGACATGGCACTATCTCCAGACACTCAGATGTCAAAGAGTCCAAATCCACGAGCAGCATGTCAGGGTCGATCCCTATCGATCGGCGGGACAGCCTTACGGGATGTATCACCTACCCTGGACACGATATAAAAAACACACCATGTACTTGGTGACTTTACACATACACTATACGGACATCTTCACATACACATATATTTCACATGCACAGGATATGTATACAGGGCTGTAATCACACTTCATACACAGCACTACCACATTACACGTGACCTGCTGACTGATAATTGGCATTACGCCAGTACACGACCTTAGTTACATTTATAAAATGATATCACATACAATACAATTCGATCACAACACTAACTCAACAATAAAAAGAGATATATTTAACCTGAGATAAGGTTACATATTTTAAAGTGAAATGCCTTTAAATCTCAATGTATATTTAAACAATTCATTGACATAATCTAACTAAAATATGACATAAAATTATATTTCTCACACCAGTCGAATATACAGAAAAGCCAGTCAACTTGACACGCACATACACTTTCCAAATGGTTGCAAACTCACAATTTTCAAATCGGTCCTTATATACCCCCAAGCTATAATGCCCGACTTCAATGAAAAGCTTAGTTCCCAGATACATACAATGGTCTCTTATACAATACAGACAATCCTTCACTGCATACATCACCGCTTCAAACCTATCACACCTCAAATATAAATTCTATGACGCTTCGGTGAAAAATCAAAGGTGCCGACAGTACTTTATCAGACGATAATGTGCACTTTTTGCATTACGTCACAATGTATTGGCGTCAATGTGCCATTCCAGTCATCGCCTCGTACAGCCTCCTACAGTAAACTGTTCCGTTGCATCCTGTTTCTTTGTTAGTAGTTGCTTCACTCGGCTAACATCACTTGTGGAAACATTAAATTTATGTTTTCCGACGGATAAAATGTCTCACAATTTTTCAGCGACACGGTAACGTTCGCAATGTTTTCATTCCCACAATGCAATCGTGGAATATCGCTTGACTACTCAGCTTCATCTGGATGTACTGATCTAAACTTACTTTGGTAGTAGAAAATAGTTAAGAGAAAATATTTAATCCGAACGTAAACCGTCATAAAACTGTTTATCATTTGTTTTTTCTGGTAACGTTCGTCTTAACGTAGGGGGCAGACACGTCAAATAGAATAGCGCGTCAGTTCGCCCTGTGCGAGGATTCATAATTTAGGTCACCGACACCGTCGTTTGTTTTCTGCCTTAGATTAATCGTAATTATCCTTAGAAAGTATTAAATTTGGCATCTTAGAAAATAAATACAGTTCGCTCTACCACCATGTATAGTGTAATAAAGCACACTTTTGCCCTGAACTATTATAACGTTGAAGCACTCGGACGCAAGCGTCCTCGTGTTATATCTATAATAGTTCAGGGCGAAAGTGTGCTTTATTGCACTACACATGGGGGAAGAGCGAACTGTATTTCTTAAATATAACATACATTATACTAATTGTGATCTTGACAAACAGAGGCAATTTTGAACAAAGTCACATGCAGTTGTGCTACACGTGCTACGTTTTGGGGCAGGACTGAGGTCGCAAGAGTCAGCTACCAAGCATGGTCACCCATCCAAGGACTATCTGCGGCTTACCAACTGTGCTTAACTTCAACTGATTTGTGACCTGAGGTTTTTGCTCAAGTCCGCACTCCATGCATTTCATAAATGTGCTAATGGTTCTAATGTGTTGGGAACATCTAGGATCTGCTCACGCAATGTTAATAACGATCAAGTTTTAGGGACAACACGACTTTGTGAATATAGTGATCAAACAAGACCACTTGCTTCTTTTATCGCGTCAGTGTTGAGTGTAGTGTAATGGTAGAAACTTGATAAAATCGTTCATAAAAATGTCATCTGGCTTGGTCTATGCTGAAAAGTGTATCGATTGTTTCCATAAATTTCTCTGTTACAGGCTGCCACTGTAGGCTCTTAGTTAACCAAATGATTATATGATAAACAATGCTTAACGGGTGCGTGTCACATAACAGGATGATAGCCAGCGCTCAATTTTCTGTCCTTGAAGTTGGAAATTAGATCTGTTTAGCAACAATTTACTTGGCTGATTACTCGGCTCTTAATATCGTGATCAATCCAGCAATACACGCTTGCTCAATTACCAGGTATTGTCGCACAGGTTCTTTGGTAGGTTAAGTTTACTTTCAGAAACTGGTGGTGCCGATGTCAAATGTACTATTGTGTAACCAACAATGGCTGTGCCTTATACAACTGTAATACTGCTGAAACAACTATATGTTCATGATATAGTCACACTTGTACAATCGACTCTGCTTTCCGTAGAGGTTTCTTGTGAGTGAGTGAGTTTAAGTTTACGCTGCACTTAACAATATTCGAACTATATGGCGGTGACCTGTAAATAATCGTGTCTGGGCCAGACAATCCAGTGATCAACAGCATGAACATCGATCTACGCAATTGGGATACGATGATATGTGTCAATCAAATCGGCGAGCCTAACCACCCGATCCGGTTAGTCGCAGCGTACGACAAGCATGGGTTACTGAAGATCAATTCTAACCCGGACCTTCACGGGTTATTTTCATCACAGACCCAGGTTCAATTTCAATATTGGCTCAGTCTTAGCCCATTCCCGATGTCTGTACTCATTGTCGCACATAATTCTGACGTATTTCTTTGTAGTGAAAACAAGATATAAATACAATATGCATAGCTTCTCATTCTGTTATATTGGGTCACGGTGCCTTTGATGAAGTAATCCTGAAGCATTATGTCTCACCAAAGCCTGGTAAACCGTGTTAATCAATCACAACATTGCTGGATCCAGAAGGTCGCACGTAAGGTTTAAGACAGTCCTTCAGGTCCGAGAGGTTAATGCCCCGGAATTGCTGCAGTCTCTGAGTACTCTGACGTCAACATACAAGTGGACTTGGGGAGGTTCATTTCAGTCACTTTCACTGTGATAACATGTCGAGCGCTTTGTTACCTTCTATAATTATTATTACTCTTGATTTCTTAAATGTGGAATAAAATACACTTTTGCAAACACAATAATTTGTCACTTTCTTTTATATGCCACTGAAGGAAGGGATAAAGCGTTTTTTCATATGTTAGTGGAAAGTGATCTTTATCCAAGCAAGGAGACGTGTTCTTTAAATATTATCGGTATTTGGATCGTCGATCCCACAGTCAGAACTGGAACACGTGGCTAAACCACATACGGCCAACAAGGTATTTGACTTATCTGACCTGAATTATATATCACAGACACTGAACTAGACCCAGAAGCGGAAGCGAGGTAATAATCAAATGAAATGGCAATTCAATTAACACATTCATGGCACATTCGCCACAATCTTTAAGGTGGGCTGGACATCACATGGCACAATGCAGCGTTATTTACGTACATCTGTGAAGAACGTATTTCATGTCATTGTTTAACTGATCCCGCTGGTCAACCTTCTGGCAATCTAACACGGTATCTTATTATAGGCAATGAAACCTTTCAATACAGACGTTTTCTTTCCACTCAACTCGGAATGAAGAGACGCCTCAATTCTCCCTCAGATTAATATACACGCTCTGTGAGTAGCATTTCTGAGAGCCATCTTTCATTCATTTTGGAAGGCTTTACAATGTGTTCAGTCCTACTATGAAAATATCACTTTTGGAAATTAATACTTTCTTTCACGCATTGTATCTGTAAAGGAAATTGACTCGTGTTTATGGCGTGACGGGTAAATTGGTAAACTTAAATTATTTTCATATTCTTCAGCACAACTGTTCATAAACAGAGTAAACAAGGCCCTTAACAAAAAACCTGGTTGATTCACAAAACATACTGCAGTGCTGGTTGAAGTAAAACGACCGACACTTGATAAATTTTTACATGCTAGAATGCATTCAAGCGCCCTCGACTGGATAATATGAATACATGCGGTGCATCTTGGGCAGTGTGTCGTATCGATATCCAATGAAGTATAATGGTGGTAGCTGTGGGGTGTACTCTTAGTTAACATGTGATCACATAATTGCACCGATACGATCTTAATAATCGTTTATCCAGACGTGGATGCATGTCACTAAATGGGATGATAGACAAGTCTCAAGTTTCAGCCCCTGAAGTTTGAAATTAGGTTCATGTAGTAAAGAAATTACCGGATTATTGCTCTGCTCCTATCAACTAGATCAATCGAGTAAAACGTGATTGCCAATTTACATAGCGGTATTACCACAAAGTCTCTGTCTCGTCTTCGGTGTGTGTGGAGAGGGAATTATACTCAAATCTTTCAACTACAAGTCAAAGTCCGCCAGTCCATGGTATGGTGATCTACCTTCAGTTAGGGGCGATTTATAGCCCATTTTTATACTGTATTGTTTCCCCCTCTAGTTATAACGTTTTAGATTTAATTACTAGTTTTACATACATATCTGTGATATTCTAGTTGTTTTACTGTCCTTCGTCGGCATACATATATTTCATTTCAATATCAAATGTTCTCGTCACGATATGGCTGAAATATTGCCGATGAATATTAACTCACTCACTCACTCAAAGTCCGCCATGTAACGAAGAAGTTATTAGGTATAACTATTATTACTATCCGGTTTCATCAACATCAGACATTATAGAGATATCTGAGCGTATCCTGTCCAACTGGTTGCACCGTCATAAACATAGGCTAGTCAGTCGTTCATCTGTTAAAAGAAATATATATAAAAAGTCACGGAGACTACAATAGAAGTCCAGTTTGGAAATTGCATCGGAATAGTTTTGTCACAGATGGGTCATATGTGGAAAAGTGTCCTCCACATTTCTAACATAAAACTTGTTGAAAGATGTAGCGTTGTAGCGTTGTAGCGTTGTAACGTTGTAGCGTTGTAACGTTGATCAAACAACTTCTGAGCAAGAGCAGGATGACACTTTTCCAATCATGATAAAAAGAGCATGGTCGATTGTCCCTCTAATGTGAAATTCAAACACCTAAGACTGGACTAGTTGAAATATTTCTCAACATAAAAGAAAAGTTGACAATTGGAAAATTGAAGTTGCCCCTCTTATCATACAACCTTGCTGAGACACTTTGGTTTACTTTGAATCCTTAATCATCTCTCTAAAATGAAACAAATGAGACAGTCTCACAAGTCTCCCATATTTCAAGTTCAGGAAGAGAAATGGATATTTGATGGCTATAGGTCGCGCTTTAGTTCTTGTTTTACTTAATTTGACCCGAGCAGAAATCCTGATTCATATGCATAGATCTATATAGGGGGGAGCACAAAGAGAGCCCATAGCGAGACCTGCTTCTACTTAAATGTTTTTCCCAAAATGTTGCATAAATCCTGTCAATGTGTATTTTACATATTATTGTTTTCTCAGCAAACTTCCTATGGCATTTGCTTCAATGTTTGAAATTGACGATAGATATGTAACTAGTCTATGCTCACCACATTTATCAGTTTTACCAAGATTTGAGTAAATACTCTTTAACTGGTTAATTAAATTCTTTCACAGGTATATATAATCAATTGTTTCAGGACTCGGATTGACGGCAATTCACTATATGCGTTTGCCCATAAACGGACACCAAACAAACTACCTGTGGGAAATTACACGTCTGTATTGAAGATGGAGTTAGTGATGATAAGCTCAACTCTATGTTTGCGCAACTCACGGAAAGAAGTGATTATATGTCCATATTACTTCAAAAGCATAGAACAAACTTTTAGTAGTACCTCTAATGTCAGAACACAGCAGGCGTATCTCTCAAATGCACCATGGATCAAACAACGGAGTTTTTCCTGTGGGAGAGTCTCTTGCAACAAGAGTAGACGTTAACTTTGAAATACCGTTTTACAAATTAACCCTTCAAGATCAGGTTAAAACAAAAGCTCTAACTGTAGGAGCCGGTGTATATACCAACGAATGCTCTAACTGTAGGAGCCGGTGTATATACCAACAAATGCTCTAACTGTAGGAGCCGGGGTATATACCAACAAATGCTCTAACTGAAGGAGCCTCTGTCTATAACAACAAATGCTCTAACTGTAGGAGCCGGTGTATATACGAACAAATGCTCTAACTGTAGGAGCCGGGGTATATACCAACAAATGCTCTAACTGTAGGAGCCGGTGTCTATACCAACATATGCTCTAACTGTAGGAGCCGGTGTCTATACCAACAAATGCTCTAACTGTAGGAGCCGGTGTCTATACCAACAAATGCTCTAACTGTAGGAGCCGGGGTATATACCAACAAATGCTCTAACTGTAGGAGCCGGTGTATATACCAACAAATGCTCTAACTGTAGGAGCCGGTGTCTATACCAACAAATGCTCTAACTGTAGGAGCCGGGGTATATACCAACAAATGCTCTAACTGTAGGAGCCGGGGTATATACCAACAAATACTCTAACTGAAGGAGCCGGTAAGCCGGTGTATATACGAACAAATGCTCTAACTGTAGGAGCCGGTGTCTATACCAACAAATGCTCTAACTGTAGGAGCCGGTGTATATACCAACAAATGCTCTAACTGTAGGAGCCGGTGTATATACCAGCAAATGCTCTAACTGTAGGAGCCGGTGTCTATACCAACAAATGCTCTAACTGTAGGAGCCGGGGTATATACCAACAAATGCTCTAACTGTAGGAGCCGGTGTATATACCAACAAATGCTCTAACTGAAGGAGCCGGTAAGCCGGTGTATATACCAACAAATGCTCTAACTGTAGGAGCCGGTGTCTATACCAACAAATGCTCTAACTGTAGGAGCCGGTGTATATACCAACAAATGCTCTAACTGTAGGAGCCGGTGTCTATACCAACAAATGCTCTAACTGTAGGAGCCGGTGTATATACCAACAAATGCTCTAACTGTAGGAGCCGGTGTATATACCAACGAATGCTCTAACTGTAGGAGCCGGGGTATATACCAACAAATGCTCTAACTGTAGGAGCCGGTGTATATACCAACAAATGCTCTAACTGTAGGAGCCGGTGTATATACCAACAAATGCTCTAACTGTAGGAGCCGGGGCATATACCAACAAATGCTCTAACTGTAGGAGCCGGGGCATATACCCTTATCGGTGAAACTTCGGAGGAAGTCACAGTTGCTCCTGTTCGAAAGTTGTAGAAAAAGGTCATATTACAATTTTAAAAAATGCACAGTTGATTTGAAATTCGCATTTATCACCTTATGTTTTTAATCCGTTGTAAATCACATTCAGAATTATCTTGTTTAAAACTAATGATAGAAACGTGATAGAATTGTACATGTTGGTATGCGTTCGAGCGTGATTTATCAGATCAATGTCATCTGGCTTGGTCTATGCTGAACAGTGGATCGATTGTTTCCATATATTTCCCTGTTACAGACTGCATCCGTGGGCTCTTAACCAAGTTAACCAAGTGATTAGATTATAAACAGTGCTTATTGGATGTCATGCATGCGTGCCACATAACAGGATGATAGCCAGCGCTCAATTTTCTGTCCTTGAAGTGCAGAAATTAAATCCGTTGAACAACAATTTACTTGGCTGATTATTCGTCTCTTACCATCGTGATCAATCCAGCAATGCATGCTTGCTCAATTACGAGGTATTGTCACACACCGTCTGTTGTAGGTTAAGTTGACTTTCAGAATATGGTGTTGGCGATGTCAAATGAACTATTGTGTAACCAGCCTAGCTCTACTTTATAAAACATAGTGTATATATTGACTGTCCCAAATTCCCAGAACCGCCCAACCCTTTCTGCAATACAAAGATCAACTGAAAGTTTTTCCTCAGGGTCAGAATCTCGCAGGTAACTAGGACTCTTTTTTTGAATTTGTAAGGAGCTAAATGTTTCTATCAAATTGACATATTGTCAGAGACTAAGCGTTTGTCGATGTGTTTATGGCCATTGTGCATGAAAAGCTTAAGAAAAACATTAACCATCTTGTGTAAACAAAGATTTGAGCGACGGGACACGTCTTCAGACCATTGTTTTATAGGTTTTCGATCTGAATTAAGGAAACACTAAAATTAGACGAGAAGAATACCACAGTGCTTCTTCTAAAGCCAACATAACATCGACAAAGCAGGCTTTGTAAGGTTCAATTTGCCGCTCAGTTTACGTCAGTCCTACAGAAAATAACGTCAGTTATTTGAGGCTCTCCTTTGTCTTTGGTTGAGTGAGTGAGTTAAAATTTACAGGCACATTGGCAATATTTCAGCCATATTGTGACTTGCAATGTGATAAATTCACAATAAACGCAAGTAAATTATAAAAAAATGTCGCCGAAGGAAAGTAAAACAACTAGATTATCACAGATATAAATTTAAAACTAGTAATTAAATCTAAAACTAGTAATTAAAACTAAAACGGTTCAACTAAAGAAGACAATACAATATAAAAACAAGCTGTAGATCACCAACAATTGAAGGTAGATCACCATGCGAGGGACCATTGGGACTGACAGTGCCTTTGCTACCTGCATGGACCCTAGCTGGGTTTATACCACCCCTTCAGCTGCTGGCGATTGTAAGAAACTTTAGCCATAACTTAAAATCACAAAAATACTACGTTTAAAAAATCTGGTAAGTTTAAATTTCCTTTGATACTTTTGGGACTTATGTATCCTCTCAGGTGGACAATACTTTTACCGTACTTTAACCCCCTTTGAGGATACAGCCACTAACAATCTCAGTTAATAATCTAAACTACCAATAATAAACATGTATCTATTTACAAAATATCTATCAAAATTTAACGTCATAAAAAAAATCCTTAACTGTTTTCGCACTGAAATATTTGTCCCTTGTGAACGAAACCTTTGTCTTTGGAGAGGTTGAAACATGATGTCATCTCTGTCAGATTTTCCTGTTTTCTGTAAATATAAGCAATCTGAGTCGATTGTACAATTGTGACTATATAATCAGCATATATTTGTTTCAGCAGCATTACAGGTGGACAGAAAGACTCGGCCGAACACCTCCCGTTCATGGACATTCTAAAACGTTGGAGTGAACGCACATTGAAATTGGCATTTGTTCTGCTGCAACCCGTGCAGATTAGCACTTGGTTGCTTCACTTCGGTACTTGACTTGTATGATAGCAGTCACACTTTGTGTCTTTCTGATATAAATGGATGAATTCGAAGTAACTTTTGAATATTTCGTGTCTAATTTGTAGACATTATTTAAGAAACTTGGAATTTGATAGTTATTGAAGAATTCATTGAACACATTAGAGATCACACATTTGGTGTCTCTTTTGTGTAGTGTCGTATTTGGACACGCATTTGTAGAGTTCATATACACGCCATTGAACATTGTCATATTTGGACACACTCTTATAGTGTAATATTTGGACACACTCTTATAGTGTCATATTTGGACACACTCTTATAGTGTCATATCTGGACACACTCTTATAGTGTCATATTTGGACACACTCTTATAGTGTCATATTAGGACACACTCTTATAGTGCCATATTTGGACACACTCTTATATTGTCATTTTTGGACACACTCTTATAGTGTCATATTTGGACACACTCTTATAGTGTCATATTTGGACACACTCTTATAGTGTCATATTTGGACACACTCTTATAGTGTCATATTTGGACACACTCTTATAGTGTCATATTTGGACACACTCTTATAGTGTCATATTTGGACACACTCTTATAGTCTCATATTTGGACACACTCTTATAGAGTCATATTTGGACACACTCTTATAGTCTCATATTTGGACACACTCTTATAGTGTCATATTTGGACACACTCTTATAGTCTCATATCTGGACACACTCTTATAGTGTCATATTTGGACACACTCTTATAGTGTCATATTTGGAGACACATATAATGTCATAATTGGACACACCATTATTTCTGTAAATATATTTGTACATATTGGGGATTATAAACATTTGGGAATAAAACTGTAAAAACAATTTAGAAAAGTGCTCTGTTGTCCTTTGACTACGTATTTACCGGCTTCCACTGCGTTCCAAATGGTAGCAGAGCGTGTTTTTTAATCATGCTTTGTTAAGCACTTTTCTTATATTCATTTCATAGTATTTTGACATTGGGTTTGATATTGGTAGTTGTTTTGTGTAAACAATAGAATGTGAGGGTTTAAGCGCACTGGTTGTACATCAGTGTGATTCTTTTGAACATTCTATATAGCGTGACTAGATCTGATACATTCAAAATGTCACAGTCAAGTGATAAGTCCGTGAAAGGGACCAGGAAAGTTAGTATTGGTGATGAGATCACATTAGAAACTGTAGCAAACCTTTCCCTTCCGTCCTCAAGACAAGATGAGAACAATGACGAAGATAAAGTTATCAAGCTAAAACGTCGAAAAATGATTGTGAAATTGGCATTTACTAAATCAAAGAACATGTTAGAGAAGTTGACTGACAGTGAACAAATCTTGTCACAAAGAGGCGTTAGGGATGCAATTGATAAGGTCAATGATTGTCATTCTAAAGCTCTTGAGGTTATTGTTGAGCTCTCTGAGTTGTTTGAAAGTTTAGGTGATAAAGACAACAGTGTAAAGGTTATGCTAGAAGGTGAACATGTAGATGAGATAGGTACAGCCGCTCAAAATGAAGTCCAGTGTTATCTCAAATCAAGGTCAGATGTACATCAAAATGCTCTACGAGAGGTAAAGCTGAACCCTTATCTCCTAATCCCCAACAGTTACAATTACCACAAACACAAGCTTCTAGGCAACTCATTAATAGCTCTGATCAGAACACACATGTCCTCTCTCACTGTAATGACATTGGCAAAGATATGTGGAAACAGTTGGAACGTGTATCTATACGAGTATTTACTGGTGATGCTAAAGCATATGAGGCTTGGAAGGCCGCATTTATTGCTTGTATAGACCAAGCACCTGCTACTCCTGAGTACAAGTTGCTTCAACTTCGTCAGTATGTAGGGGGTGAAGCTTTGAAGGTCATTTGGGATTTAGAGCACAGTACACGGCATATGACGTTGCTTTAGAGAGACTAGATAGGAAGTTTGGGGGGAATGCGGCGTCATATTGCATTGCAACTACAGGAAATATCTAATTTCAGACCAGTTCGTCCAGGCAATGCAACTGATGTTGAGCGATTTGCAGATATGTTGGATTTGGTAGTTGTGAACATGAAAGGATCTGATAAGGTTGAAGAGTTAGGTTATGGGTCATTGTATGTACAGCTACTAAAGCAAATGACAGAATCAATGATTGGTAATTACCAAAGATGGATCTATAAGACTCAACGACAGGGTGGGTTGAAGCTTTGCGTGAGTGGGTATTGATGGAAGCAGAGTTTCGTACTATCACAGCAAACATAACTCAAATTCCCTTTGATTTCCGTTTCTATCACATTAACCATATTCCGTAAGTTTCAGTAAATCAGAATCTGTATGGCTCCATTTGGTTTCAATTATTAGTATTCAGTGATTACCAAATGTCAACATTAAATGATGATTGAATAAATTACATGACATAATACATTCAAATACATTTCCACTACAGTTATCTCAACACCACCTGGACATAAAACAAAAAATCAGTCAGTCAGTCGATTTCTCTTTATTCATCATAAACATTTTTTTTTAAAATATCAACAAAATATGCTCAATAGCACTAACATGTAGGAATACACACACACACACAACCCCACAAACCAATAACACCCATATATACATCACATTGTCATCATAGTAAGTCATAGTATGTCTATGTTTCAATGTTACATAACACATTGTCACAAATCAACTCTCGTCAGTTGATTTCTCTATATTCAGAGAGGAATGAATTGCACACTTAAAACACACAAACCACTTGCCCATATGTATATTTATATTTATTATTTATCAATATGCAAGGAACAGGTTTAAGTGTATTTAAAACCTAAATGTTTGGAGGGTGGTTCGTCGTCGTCGCAAGGTCTTCATTTTGCCATGGCTCCGGAGCATGCTGAAGCCATTCGTTCATTGTCCAGTAGGTACGCGGACAAAACAACTGTGGACAAAAACCCTGACAAAAACCCCTTGGGACAAAACAAACCCACCATGTAGGACAAAACTCCCATCACAATTTGGGCACTAACCATATCAACACAACCTGATGTTATGTCCCACACCGAGCAGAAAGTCTTCAATGGAGATCTTAGCATCTCTTCGATTGGATTACCTCCATGCTGGAATGCTACTGTCTGCTTAGTTTATGGAGCATATATTTATACCAGTTGTAATATGATAGTGAGTTGAAATACTTAATAATGTATACACATCTAAATACTAAGATAATTAATGAAGCCTGTTAATCCCTATCAAGGATAATCTCTTTTACTGATTCAATCAAAACATGTCACTTAAGTCAATCACTCAGTAGTTAAACATATTTGGGGGGTTTGTCCAGAGGTCCTCATTTGGAGGTTTTGTCCTTATGGGTTTTTGTCCTAAGGTTTTTTTGTCCTAGGGGGCTTTTGTCCACAGGGGTTTTTATCCTACAATCGCCCTGTAAAGTCTTATAGTGTACCAGCTTCTCGCTTTCCCATGTAAATCCAACAGAGTGGACAAGGTTACAGTCCTCTTCGTCGGACACCACAGGCGATGTCAATTCTGGGGTTAGGACTGCAGCCACCTTCTGTTTTCTTTTCTCAGTCCAGTTCTAATACTACTAGATTCATCGGGCGCTGTTGGAGTTTCTGGGGGAAAAATACAATTCATGCATTCTCAAAGTTATGTCCAACATATATTCTTGAGAGAGGCACTTGGTCTAATTAGATAATTTTATTACAGTTATGCTGTGGTGTGATAATATGTAGCGCATCATGTCAGTTAAATGACTAAGGGTGTTTCAAACTCTGGTGTCAGGAAGTGTATAAACCGGTACAAATGGTATTATATAGTCCAGTTTCAGGAACTTACAGATCGGATTCTTTTAGCATCGCCCATGTGATTTTGATTCTTTCCTGTAATCTGCCATGTCAGTGGTCCCTCTTGCTCTTCCAGGTTCCCCAAAAGGCTTCTATTAAGAAGAGCAAATGGGTTCATTTGATTTTTCTAATAATATATTATTACAATCCGACAACCCTTATTTTGATAATAATGATATTCACCATGTATCAAACCAAGTAATAAGTAATTGTGGTATATGCATTACTGTGCGGGTATCAGAAGTTTTTTTATTTAGATGGTCAACATGATTAAGTAGAAATTATGCACTACACAAAGCTTTGGTATGCTATGTCCATTCTACTAGATATTGCTAATTGACAGAATGAAATAATTAGATGCTATATTAACCCAACTGTGAACAAAAAAACGAGTTGATGACAATTTTAATTTTGGTTTGCATTTATGTGTAAAATGGCAGAGGCAATGACATTCGTAATCTTATAAAAGTTAAAACCCAACATATATATTATTATGATGTCGAGCAATAATAAAACTTGGAGAAAGTTATTTTACCTAAAGGTCACATGCAACCAAAAAATCAAACATAATTAATACACAATTATCACTTATTCATGACATATACATGTAATATACATTGCTGGTAATGAAAAAAACATATAAACAAAATTATAAGCGTACAATCGCAAATCAAAAGTGCAAAATTGTGTACTTCGGTTTACTTCCCAAGAAACGAAGCAGCCGGGACACCGAACCCAGTCAGAGCGGGTGGGTGTGCACTCAAGTGTAACGGCTGGTTCATTTGCAGATGCCTTCACGGCTCATTGTGAGTGTATATATAGAGATGTTGGGTTTTGTAAATACATGCTCATTTTTTGTGTATAACATTTTGCAATCAACAGACATCATAAAATGTCATGTGTTCAAGTATCACACCTGCCTGTCTGTGTAATTACATAATGTGACAGAGACCGAACTCGGGCCATAAATCAATGCATTTTGTTTATGGTGTATAGCCTGATTGGTGTTAATTTCATATTGCATGTGGTCAGTGATAGCAGCTGTGTATTGAATATTGTCAGAGAGGCAGGCAGACACACAGGTGTCAATAAAACAAGACATTGAGTTTTGTCTGTGACAACGACATATCTATATCAGTTAGAAATTCTGTACAACGCTAAATAATGACATTGCTTTTAAGTATCGAACTGAGAAAGTGACTCGGTAAGAAGAACGTGTGGTGAAATAGACAAATGAAATTATATAAACAGTTAATTTACTGTCATAACATATAAAAAGCTCGCGCCTGTGAGATATCAACAAAACATTAGAAAAATAGCTCACACCAAAGCCTTCACCAGACAACCCGCTTCCAAGCTGCACGAACCTATTTCACTGCGCACGTGCTATGAGCGCAGCCCAGCTGTTGAAACCCGTTTTCCCCAGAAAAGTCGGGGGAAAATAAGTGAAACGTTTGAACTCCGATTTCGCGCGTTTTTTTTCATCGCGTTATTTTTTAACTTTATAAGTTGAATTTGCATTTTTGACAATTTGTTTCGGTAAGTCCATACCGAAAGGTATCAGAATCTGCAAAGTTGTGTTTTACGTTGCATGTGACCTTTAAATAAGTCCGTTTTAGTGGATTTTCAAGGGACTCCAAGAACGTTTCCATGATTCTTCTCACAACAGTCTAAAACATAAAGAGACACACATTTGGATTATGAACATATGTCGATTGGTAATATTTTCCACCTAATTATCATGAACTACTTATTTCATCAATATTTGTTTCTTCGATGCATATTACCATTTCAGACTCAACAAACAGGTATATTTTAATGGGGAACACGGAAAGCGTACTTGTCTTATGGTTATATCTTAACGGAATGTTCAGCTGTTATCAACAATAATGTTGTGTTTTACAGACTTCACACCAAAATGCAATGTCCACATTAATAACCGTGAGGGAAATCGAAATGCGAGAGAACCGTTACTGTAAAATAACGTTGCTACCGAAAACGTTTAATTCGATGCAAACTGACTGCTATGATAAGAAGAAAATAATGAATTTCAATATCATCTGAAGCCAACCTGACAAGGACGGGGTACAGCTAATTTCTCTGCCCTGGGTTTCCGATCGCTCAAGTTTCTGGATCCTCAGTTCCAAAGCTTCGATTGTGAAATATGTTGCCATGTCTCAAGAAAATTGTATACAGACTGCCATTTCTACTACCTTACTCTTATAGACCTTACTTCAAAACAACAATTACGAAGTTTTTCCAGTCTCGTGCTTGTACGTTTGAACAAAAAATGGCGGCATTTCAAACAAAGACTTATGGGTGCTCAATTATTTTTTTAAATTCTATTGGAAACATGCCAATAGTCTGCTTACCCTTCACAGTTTTAGAAAAACACTGATAACTGCAATATGTGTTTATGTAAATTGTTTGTTTTTACAATGACCATCACATGTCGCGGGGCCTTATTCATTCCTAATCAAGCGCTTCCGGTTACGTGGTCTGGCTGCCAGGTGGACAGCACCTGCTCCATCGACCGGGACGGACACAGGGACTGGGCAGCTGTCTACCTTGGCAGAATTTCTTCAACCTATTACTAATCAATGAAGCAATAAGAACGGTGGATGTAGTTCTAGTCTAATTGTAATAAAGTATTGCAGCAGTGTAAGATGACCGATCCAATTTGATCCTATTTTTGTGTTTTTTACAAGAAACAACGTGATGTCTGATGACCCGTTATATTAAAACCACGCATTTGATGTATTGGAATCCGTAAAGTAAACCATCCCCACTTTGCCATTGCAAGATTTACTTGCAATAAATTGGTTTTAGGTATACACACTTTTTTTAACTTTAGTACACAACAAATGTAAACAAAACAGTAATTCACTACATGTTGTTGCAGCAGTTCTAATCCTAAACTTTTTAAACATATCAGAGTGTCTCAGTGTTGTTTATTAAAAAAATCTCAGAGTGGTTAATTGTTTACTTTATACCATACAACTCTTTGTGTAATGATTACAGGTAGTCAGTAATCAAAACAAGATTAACAGTAGTAGTTTTAAAAGTGTTTATGTTATGCGTATAGTCAACCATTCAACTTTCTGAGAATTCATTGAACACATTAGAGATCACACATTTGGTGTCTCTTTTGTGTAGTGTCGTATTTGGACACGCATTTGTAGAGTTCATATACACGCCATTGAACATTGTCATATTTGGACACACTCTTATAGTGTAATATTTGGACACACTCTTATAGTGTCATATTTGGACACACTCTTATAGTGTCATATCTGGACACACTCTTATAGTGTCATATTTGGACACACTCTTATAGTGTCATATTAGGACACACTCTTATAGTGCCATATTTGGACACACTCTTATATTGTCATTTTTGGACACACTCTTATAGTGTCATATTTGGACACACTCTTATAGTGTCATATTTGGACACACTCTTATAGTGTCATATTTGGACACACTCTTATAGTGTCATATTTGGACACACTCTTATAGTGTCATATTTGGACACACTCTTATAGTGTCATATTTGGACACACTCTTATAGTCTCATATTTGGACACACTCTTATAGAGTCATATTTGGACACACTCTTATAGTCTCATATTTGGACACACTCTTATAGTGTCATATTTGGACACACTCTTATAGTCTCATATCTGGACACACTCTTATAGTGTCATATTTGGACACACTCTTATAGTGTCATATTTGGAGACACATATAATGTCATAATTGGACACACCATTATTTCTGTAAATATATTTGTACATATTGGGGATTATAAACATTTGGGAATAAAACTGTAAAAACAATTTAGAAAAGTGCTCTGTTGTCCTTTGACTACGTATTTACCGGCTTCCACTGCGTTCCAAATGGTAGCAGAGCGTGTTTTTTAATCATGCTTTGTTAAGCACTTTTCTTATATTCATTTCATAGTATTTTGACATTGGGTTTGATATTGGTAGTTGTTTTGTGTAAACAATAGAATGTGAGGGTTTAAGCGCACTGGTTGTACATCAGTGTGATTCTTTTGAACATTCTATATAGCGTGACTAGATCTGATACATTCAAAATGTCACAGTCAAGTGATAAGTCCGTGAAAGGGACCAGGAAAGTTAGTATTGGTGATGAGATCACATTAGAAACTGTAGCAAACCTTTCCCTTCCGTCCTCAAGACAAGATGAGAACAATGACGAAGATAAAGTTATCAAGCTAAAACGTCGAAAAATGATTGTGAAATTGGCATTTACTAAATCAAAGAACATGTTAGAGAAGTTGACTGACAGTGAACAAATCTTGTCACAAAGAGGCGTTAGGGATGCAATTGATAAGGTCAATGATTGTCATTCTAAAGCTCTTGAGGTTATTGTTGAGCTCTCTGAGTTGTTTGAAAGTTTAGGTGATAAAGACAACAGTGTAAAGGTTATGCTAGAAGGTGAACATGTAGATGAGATAGGTACAGCCGCTCAAAATGAAGTCCAGTGTTATCTCAAATCAAGGTCAGATGTACATCAAAATGCTCTACGAGAGGTAAAGCTGAACCCTTATCTCCTAATCCCCAACAGTTACAATTACCACAAACACAAGCTTCTAGGCAACTCATTAATAGCTCTGATCAGAACACACATGTCCTCTCTCACTGTAATGACATTGGCAAAGATATGTGGAAACAGTTGGAACGTGTATCTATACGAGTATTTACTGGTGATGCTAAAGCATATGAGGCTTGGAAGGCCGCATTTATTGCTTGTATAGACCAAGCACCTGCTACTCCTGAGTACAAGTTGCTTCAACTTCGTCAGTATGTAGGGGGTGAAGCTTTGAAGGTCATTTGGGATTTAGAGCACAGTACACGGCATATGACGTTGCTTTAGAGAGACTAGATAGGAAGTTTGGGGGAATGCGGCGTCATATTGCATTGCAACTACAGGAAATATCTAATTTCAGACCAGTTCGTCCAGGCAATGCAACTGATGTTGAGCGATTTGCAGATATGTTGGATTTGGTAGTTGTGAACATGAAAGGATCTGATAAGGTTGAAGAGTTAGGTTATGGGTCATTGTATGTACAGCTACTAAAGCAAATGACAGAATCAATGATTGGTAATTACCAAAGATGGATCTATAAGACTCAACGACAGGAGTGGGTTGAAGCTTTGCGTGAGTGGGTATTGATGGAAGCAGAGTTTCGTACTATCACAGCAAACATAACTCAAATTCCCTTTGATTTCCGTTTCTATCACATTAACCATATTCCGTAAGTTTCAGTAAATCAGAATCTGTATGGCTCCATTTGGTTTCAATTATTAGTATTCAGTGATTACCAAATGTCAACATTAAATGATGATTGAATAAATTACATGACATAATACATTCAAATACATTTCCACTACAGTTATCTCAACACCACCTGGACATAAAACAAAAAATCAGTCAGTCAGTCGATTTCTCTTTATTCATCATAAACATTTTTTTTTAAAATATCAACAAAATATGCTCAATAGCACTAACATGTAGGAATACACACACACACACAACCCCACAAACCAATAACACCCATATATACATCACATTGTCATCATAGTAAGTCATAGTATGTCTATGTTTCAATGTTACATAACACATTGTCACAAATCAACTCTCGTCAGTTGATTTCTCTATATTCAGAGAGGAATGAATTGCACACTTAAAACACACAAACCACTTGCCCATATGTATATTTATATTTATTATTTATCAATATGCAAGGAACAGGTTTAAGTGTATTTAAAACCTAAATGTTTGGAGGGTGGTTCGTCGTCGTCGCAAGGTCTTCATTTTTGCCATGGCTCCGGAGCATGCTGAAGCCATTCGTTCATTGTCCAGTAGGTACGCGGACAAAAACAACTGTGGACAAAAAAAACCCTGACAAAAACCCCTTGGGACAAAACAAACCCACCATGTAGGACAAAACTCCCATCACAATTTGGGCACTAACCATATCAACACAACCTGATGTTATGTCCCACACCGAGCAGAAAGTCTTCAATGGAGATCTTAGCATCTCTTCGATTGGATTACCTCCATGCTGGAATGCTACTGTCTGCTTAGTTTATGGAGCATATATTTATACCAGTTGTAATATGATAGTGAGTTGAAATACTTAATAATGTATACACATCTAAATACTAAGATAATTAATGAAGCCTGTTAATCCCTATCAAGGATAATCTCTTTTACTGATTCAATCAAAACATGTCACTTAAGTCAATCACTCAGTAGTTAAACATATTTGGGGGGTTTGTCCAGAGGTCCTCATTTGGAGGTTTTGTCCTTATGGGTTTTTGTCCTAAGGTTTTTTTGTCCTAGGGGCTTTTGTCCACAGGGGTTTTATCCTACAATCGCCCTGTAAAGTCTTATAGTGTACCAGCTTCTCGCTTTCCCATGTAAATCCAACAGAGTGGACAAGGTTACAGTCCTCTTCGTCGGACACCACAGGCGATGTCAATTCTGGGGTTAGGACTGCAGCCACCTTCTGTTTTCTTTTCTCAGTCCAGTTCTAATACTACTAGATTCATCGGGCGCTGTTGGAGTTTCTGGGGGAAAAATACAATTCATGCATTCTCAAAGTTATGTCCAACATATATTCTTGAGAGAGGCACTTGGTCTAATTAGATAATTTTATTACAGTTATGCTGTGGTGTGATAATATGTAGCGCATCATGTCAGTTAAATGACTAAGGGTGTTTCAAACTCTGGTGTCAGGAAGTGTATAAACCGGTACAAATGGTATTATATAGTCCAGTTTCAGGAACTTACAGATCGGATTCTTTTAGCATCGCCCATGTGATTTTGATTCTTTCCTGTAATCTGCCATGTCAGTGGTCCCTCTTGCTCTTCCAGGTTCCCCAAAAGGCTTCTATTAAGAAGAGCAAATGGGTTCATTTGATTTTCTAATAATATATTATTACAATCCGACAACCCTTATTTTGATAATAATGATATTCACCATGTATCAAACCAAGTAATAAGTAATTGTGGTATATGCATTACTGTGCGGGTATCAGAAGTTTTTTATTTAGATGGTCAACATGATTAAGTAGAAATTATGCACTACACAAAGCTTTGGTATGCTATGTCCATTCTACTAGATATTGCTAATTGACAGAATGAAATAATTAGATGCTATATTAACCCAACTGTGAACAAAAAAACGAGTTGATGACAATTTTAATTTTGGTTTGCATTTATGTGTAAAATGGCAGAGGCAATGACATTCGTAATCTTATAAAAGTTAAAACCCAACATATATATTATTATGATGTCGAGCAATAATAAAACTTGGAGAAAGTTATTTTACCTAAAGGTCACATGCAACCAAAAAATCAAACATAATTAATACACAATTATCACTTATTCATGACATATACATGTAATATACATTGCTGGTAATGAAAAAACATATAAACAAAATTATAAGCGTACAATCGCAAATCAAAAGTGCAAAATTGTGTACTTCGGTTTACTTCCCAAGAAACGAAGCAGCCGGGACACCGAACCCAGTCAGAGCGGGTGGGTGTGCACTCAAGTGTAACGGCTGGTTCATTTGCAGATGCCTTCACGGCTCATTGTGAGTGTATATATAGAGATGTTGGGTTTTGTAAATACATGCTCATTTTTTGTGTATAACATTTTGCAATCAACAGACATCATAAAATGTCATGTGTTCAAGTATCACACCTGCCTGTCTGTGTAATTACATAATGTGACAGAGACCGAACTCGGGCCATAAATCAATGCATTTTGTTTATGGTGTATAGCCTGATTGGTGTTAATTTCATATTGCATGTGGTCAGTGATAGCAGCTGTGTATTGAATATTGTCAGAGAGGCAGGCAGACACACAGGTGTCAATAAAACAAGACATTGAGTTTTGTCTGTGACAACGACATATCTATATCAGTTAGAAATTCTGTACAACGCTAAATAATGACATTGCTTTTAAGTATCGAACTGAGAAAGTGACTCGGTAAGAAGAACGTGTGGTGAAATAGACAAATGAAATTATATAAACAGTTAATTTACTGTCATAACATATAAAAAGCTCGCGCCTGTGAGATATCAACAAAACATTAGAAAAATAGCTCACACCAAAGCCTTCACCAGACAACCCGCTTCCAAGCTGCACGAACCTATTTCACTGCGCACGTGCTATGAGCGCAGCCCAGCTGTTGAAACCCGTTTTCCCCAGAAAAGTCGGGGGAAAATAAGTGAAACGTTTGAACTCCGATTTCGCGCGTTTTTTTTCATCGCGTTATTTTTTAACTTTATAAGTTGAATTTGCATTTTTGACAATTTGTTTCGGTAAGTCCATACCGAAAGGTATCAGAATCTGCAAAGTTGTGTTTTACGTTGCATGTGACCTTTAAATAAGTCCGTTTTAGTGGATTTTCAAGGGACTCCAAGAACGTTTCCATGATTCTTCTCACAACAGTCTAAAACATAAAGAGACACACATTTGGATTATGAACATATGTCGATTGGTAATATTTTCCACCTAATTATCATGAACTACTTATTTCATCAATATTTGTTTCTTCGATGCATATTACCATTTCAGACTCAACAAACAGGTATATTTTAATGGGGAACACGGAAAGCGTACTTGTCTTATGGTTATATCTTAACGGAATGTTCAGCTGTTATCAACAATAATGTTGTGTTTTACAGACTTCACACCAAAATGCAATGTCCACATTAATAACCGTGAGGGAAATCGAAATGCGAGAGAACCGTTACTGTAAAATAACGTTGCTACCGAAAACGTTTAATTCGATGCAAACTGACTGCTATGATAAGAAGAAAATAATGAATTTCAATATCATCTGAAGCCAACCTGACAAGGACGGGGTACAGCTAATTTCTCTGCCCTGGGTTTCCGATCGCTCAAGTTTCTGGATCCTCAGTTCCAAAGCTTCGATTGTGAAATATGTTGCCATGTCTCAAGAAAATTGTATACAGACTGCCATTTCTACTACCTTACTCTTATAGACCTTACTTCAAAACAACAATTACGAAGTTTTTCCAGTCTCGTGCTTGTACGTTTGAACAAAAATGGCGGCATTTCAAACAAAGACTTATGGGTGCTCAATTATTTTTTAAATTCTATTGGAAACATGCCAATAGTCTGCTTACCCTTCACAGTTTTAGAAAACACTGATAACTGCAATATGTGTTTATGTAAATTGTTTGTTTTTACAATGACCATCACATGTCGCGGGGCCTTATTCATTCCTAATCAAGCGCTTCCGGTTACGTGGTCTGGCTGCCAGGTGGACAGCACCTGCTCCATCGACCGGGACGGACACAGGGACTGGGCAGCTGTCTACCTTGGCAGAATTTCTTCAACCTATTACTAATCAATGAAGCAATAAGAACGGTGGATGTAGTTCTAGTCTAATTGTAATAAAGTATTGCAGCAGTGTAAGATGACCGATCCAATTTGATCCTATTTTTGTGTTTTTTACAAGAAACAACGTGATGTCTGATGACCCGTTATATTAAAACCACGCATTTGATGTATTGGAATCCGTAAAGTAAACCATCCCCACTTTGCCATTGCAAGATTTACTTGCAATAAATTGGTTTTTAGGTATACACACTTTTTTTAACTTTAGTACACAACAAATGTAAACAAAACAGTAATTCACTACATGTTGTTGCAGCAGTTCTAATCCTAAACATTCTAAACATATCAGAGTGTCTCAGTGTTGTTTATTAAAAAAATCTCAGAGTGGTTAATTGTTTACTTTATACCATACAACTCTTTGTGTAATGATTACAGGTAGTCAGTAATCAAAACAAGATTAACAGTA
This sequence comes from Haliotis rubra, assembly GCF_003918875.1. NCBI lineage: Eukaryota > Metazoa > Mollusca > Gastropoda > Lepetellida > Haliotidae > Haliotis > Haliotis rubra. Next base: position 551,684 of record NW_025767568.1, read on the forward strand.
GTAGTTTTAAAAGTGTTTATGTTATGCGTATAGTCAACCATTCAACTTTCTGAGTAATGATTACATAAATATTTAATCAAATATCAACTATCGAGTGTATGATGGTCACACTATAAATTATTACTTTTGTTACTATTTACATATTGATACAAATAATAATAATAAATATTAATGTAATAAAACATATAAAATATATATTAGTTTGCATGTTCTCTTTTTACCTATGGCCCTTTTGACTTAAGTCTATGTGCCTTTTGACTTTCCTTTGGCCCTTTTGACTTTTTCAATTTTGGCCCTTTTGTCCTTTGGCCCTTTTGACTACAACCCACAAGGTAATAGCCTAATAGTTTTGCTATAACGTTACTTGGTTATCTGTATTTTCTTCTTATGTTTGTTGTAGCATTCAACAAAATCATTCCCCTTCAAATGTTTCGCTGTGAAGTTCTTCTAGGCGAGACAGACAAATGTGTGTGAAATATGATTCACTTATATTTTATGTACTCTTTAACATATCTAGAAATTAAGGTCATTTTATAAATTCACTAAAAACAGATCATGAGGTTTCAAAGCGCATATACATATAATAATTATTAATTATGCTAGGATTATGATGTAAAAATATAAATACTATGTGAAACTAGATTATGACAGAAACCTATCTCAAAATACTTGGTTAATGTTTATCATAGATATTCTAGATAACTGTGGATAAACACCGCTGTCTTCAAAGACTGTACGTATGTAATCTCATTCTCATTTTGTTTATTACAAAATGTGTTAAAAAGCCTTATACTGTATATTCTTTAGCAAATCTTTTCAAGAATACTAATGTAGACACTGTAAAATCTGTTGCCTTGTATCTATTTTATGTTAAAAGGATTATTATAAACACACATGAAAGCACATTGTGCCCCTGACTACACTGAAATTTCCTTTGAATGTATTTTAGGCCTATGGCCTTTTACTGCAAATAAACTCTGTCTGTCTCTAATCTCATTCGCAACTACCAAATTTGCAGACATATGACTTGCTGTGAAATAGCCATGTTAACGGATGTTTGCAAAAAACGATCAAAGTCTGTCTCACCACAGGTATCTGTGACAAACTAATCAAACGAATAAAATCGATAACATATGGTTCACACAAAAACCAAAAGGGAAACCATGGTACACTGAAAATAGGCCAAATCATACGCTACTTTTGTGGTCGTTGCAAACTATATTTGATTTACACTGCTTAAATAGATTTAAAATGTACCATCAAATCTCTTATAAATTTAAGTTTCGCGTAAGTTTACCAAACAAAACGTAAAGAATCTTCAGTTTCCATATTCTTTCAATTAGGTTTCCGTTTTCCTGAAATTAATTTTATTTTATGTGACAATATCTTTTATTTGAATTCTGATGTACAGAAACACTGCCATCACGAAATTAAAACATATAATACATAGGCAGTTTAACGTAGGTTAATGTAGGTTTCTGGATATATGCATATGGAGTAAAATTGATTTTTCTACGATCGTTTCATTCAAGTTCTCACTAATAGAAACCATCAATGATGGTTTCCAGCTGCTTTATGCAATGGAAACTAACAATGATACTTTACTGTCAGTTTCCATTTCTGGAAACTAACCTTGTTTGTTTCCGTGATTCTGGCATTACCCAGTTTCATGTAGGTTTCCGGATATCTGGAAACCTTGTTATTGTTGCTGTGTATTGCTTCGGAGACTGTTCGTGGGGTTTCCAAAATGGGTTTGCAATGAATAGAGACGTACGAAAACCAGGGTCGTTCTTTGGCAAACAAGCTGAATTTGGTCAGAGGTGTAGAATATGTCAAATGAACCATTCTATCAACTGTGTCAAGTTCAAATCTATGCCCATACCAAAGGGAAATAACCAAACTGCTGAACCTTTGTTACAGATGTTTAGGCTCCAATCATTTGGCAAGAAATGCAATCTGACTAACACTTGTGGTATTGACAATTGCGATGCTCCACATAGTCGTTCATTACATTCCGCAGCAGTATCCGCAGCAATGCAGATAAAAGTGACTCTGTTACGTCAATAGACAATTCTTGCACTGAAAGGCAGCATGAGTCAGTTACATCTTAAGGTCGTGACTCTAAGGTCACAACAATATGTCATCTACACATTCTCACAAGTCAGAGCTTGTCTCTTTGTGGACAGTACCGGTTGTAGTAAAAACTGGTGACAAGCGTATTGTTGTAAATGCATTGCTTGACGATGCAAGTACTCAGACTTACATCAATGAAGATGTATCTTGTCAACTTGGTTTGATGGGTCAAGACCAAATGGTCTCGGTCAACGTGCTCAACGGTCAAAATGAGAAATTTGCCTCACAATCTGTTCAGTTTGGTATTGGAAGTTTGGAGGGTGTAATTGATATCTCTGTTTCTGCTTTGACCACAACTAGTTACAGGTCAGATGAAAGTTGTTGATTGGCAAAAGCACTCTAAACAATGGCCACACTTGAAACAAATACCTTTTCCTGAAGTTCAGACGCCACTGATTATTGACTTGCTCTTTGGGATGGATTACCAGGAACTCCATCGTTCGTACGAGGACGTAGCTGGAGGTCAGGGGCAAACTATCGCCAGATTAGCCCCACGTTTCTGGCTCTAACAATGATCATAGTTCCAATACTTTTTTCACAGCTGATCGAAAAAGGACTTTGATCTCAATTCAATCACTACGAAAATGACTTGGTTTCCTGAAACCTGGAAACCATCTGTATAGTGGGTAATTGGGGAAGCCAGTTGGTTTCCATTCACTGAAACTGGGTAACTGAGTTTCCAACTAGATTCCATTTTGGATTCTGTGATTTTTGCATTTCTGTAAATGGAAACCAACAAGAAACTAAGGATATAGGTTTCTTGTTGGTTTCCATTCCTGGAATTTGCAATTGAAGATTTCATTAAATGGAAACAAATATAAAACCAGAAAATGTAGTGGGAAAGGAGAGGCCCACGGGTTGTCCGCAAAGAACAATAATAGGTTCAGATTTGTAAGAAAATAAATTCTAATCATTCTCAATTCTAACCTAACACAGGTTAACATTTTAAGGAAAACCTTATTTGAAAAAAATCAAGTTAATGGTAAAAATATGTACAGACCACTTACAGAACTTTGAAGTAAAGCTTGAATGAAGTGGAGAAAGTGGTTGTCGAATTCACCTGAATTCTTAGGGATCATTCCTGTAGAAGATAGAGCATCAGAAGTCAACTTGATAAAAGATGAGTTGCCGTCCGCTAAGACACTTGGACTTGTTTGGATTGCTCAGAATGATGAGTTTTGCTTTCGAAGTTCCTCCTCAGATTATCAGTTCATCCTTACCAAAAGGGGTTTCCTTAGGGAAATTGCAAAGTTGTTCGATCCACATGGTTTCCTTTCTCCATTTCATATTCGGACAAAAGTTATTAAGCAAAAGGCTTTGGCTTTGTGATCTGTATTGGGATGATGAACTCACTGGCGACCTGAAACAAAAAGCATTAGTATGGCTTTCAGAAAGGTCAGAGTTAAATGAGTTAAAGTTACCTAGATGCTTGCAACTGAACCTTCCGGTTAGGGAACAACAACTGAATGCTTCTGTTGATGCGTCAGAACTTCGATGGCGCAGTTGTCTACTGTGTAAATACTTACCGAAATGGTGAGGTTTCCAGCCAGTTCGTGGCTTCCAAGAGTCGTGTTACTCCATTGAAGACAACCCCAAGACTTGAGTTAATGGCTGCAGTACTGGCAGTTAGATTACTGCTGTCTGTTGACCACGCTCTAGAAGTAGCGATCTATTTCACAACCTTTTGGACTGACAGTTTGAATGTTTTGTGTTGGATCATCCAGGAACATACTGAGCCATCGCAGTGGAAGCATGTTTCTACAGAACTGAACGTTGCAGATATACTTACCAGATGAACAGCACTTCCTAACTTGTCATCAGAGACCTGGAATTGGGGTCCAAAGTTTCTGAAACTGAACGGGAGTGATTGGCCAGAACAGCCAATGAAGTTAGAATCAACAAATACTGTAGAGTAAAAAAACATCAAAGAAACTCGGACTTTGGTAGCATATTGAAGTTTAGTTGCCTTGTCAGAATTACAGCATTGGCGCATAGATTTGTCAACAATCGAGTCTTCTGAAAGACTGACAGGTTGTTTATCAGCAGAAGAAATTATTGATGCAGAAAAGCATATCATAGTCAAAATGCAAAGAGTAGCATTTGCAGAGGAGTATTCGTCATTGAAGACTTCAAACCCGTGTCCAAAAATAGCAAACGCTTGGCTCTGGATACCTTCATTAATGATGATGGTCTCATTAGATCACGTGGCAGACTTGAGCATGCTGAGTTGTTGCCATTCAAAACAAGATTTCCAATTATCTTGCCAAGAAAAGCCTGGGTCACCACACTGATTGTGAAGCAACACCGTGAAGATGGTAAACACTGGGCCACCAAGTTGGTTGTGAAGCAACACCATGAAAATGGTAAGCAACACCATGAAAATGGTAAACACTGGACCACCAAGTTGATTGTTAAGCAACACCATGAAGATGGTAAACACTGGGCCACCAAGTTGATTGTGAAGCAACACCATGAAGATGGTAAACACTGGGCCACCAAGTTGATTGTGAAGCAACACCATGAAGATGGTAAACACTGGGCCACCAAGTTGATTGTTAAGCAACACCATGAAGATGGTACACACTGGACCACCAAGTTGATTGTGAAGCAACACCATGAAGATGGTAAACACAGGGCCACCAAGTTGATTGTGAAGAAACACCATGGAGATGGTAAACACTGGGCCACCAAGTTGATTGGGAAGCAACACCATGAAAATGGTAAAACACTGGGCCACCACGTTGATTGTGAAGAAACACCATGGAGATGGTACACACATGGCCACCAAGTTGATTTTTAAGCAACACCATGAAGATGGTAAAACACTAGGCCACCACATTGATTGTGAAGAAACACCATGAAGATGGTAAACACTGGGCCACCAAGTTGATTGTGAAGAAAGACCATGAAGATGGTAAACACTGGGCCACCATGTTGATTGTTAAGCAACACCATGAAGATGGTAAACACTGGTCCACCAAGTTGATTGTGAAGCAACACCATGAAGATGGTAAACACTGGGCCACCTAGTTGATTGTGAAGCAACACCATGCAGATGGTAAACACTGGGCCACCAAGTTGATTGGGAAGCAACACCATGTAGATGGTAAACACTGGGCCACCAAGTTGATTGTTAAGCAACACCATGAAGATGGTAAAACACTGGGCCACCAAGTTGATTGTGAAGAAACACCATGAAAATGGTAAACACTGGGCCACCAAGTTGATTGGGAAGCAACACCATGTAGATGGTAAACACTGGGCCACCAAGTTGATTGTTAAGCAACATCATGAAGATGGTAAAACACTAGGCCACCACATTGATTGTGAAGAAACACCATGAAGATGGTAAACACTAGGCCACAAAGTTGATTGTGAAGCAACACCATGCAGATGGTAAACACTGGGCCACCAAGTTGATTGTTAAGCAACACCATGAAGATGGTAAAACACTGGGCCACCACATTGATTGTGAAGAAACACCATGAAGATGGTAAACACTGGGCCACCAAGTTGATTGGGAAGCAACACCATGTAGATGGTAAACACTGGGCCACCAAGTTGATTGTGAAGCAACACCATGAAGATGGTAAACACTGGGCCACCAAGTTGATTGTTAAGCAACACCTTGAAGATGGTAAACACTGGGCCACCACATTGATTGTGAAGAAACACCATGAAGATGGTAAACACTGGGCTACCAAGTTGATTGTGAAGCAACACCATGCAGATGGTAAACACTGGGCCACCAGGTTGATTGGGAAGCAACACTATGAAGATGGTAAACACTGGGCCACCAAGTTGATTGTGAAGCAACACCATGAAGATGGTAAACACTGGGCCACCAAGTTGATTGTGAAGCAACATCATCCAGATGGTAAACACTGGGCCACCAAGTTGATTGTGAAGCAACACCATGAAGATGGTAAACACTGGGCCACCAAGTTGATTGTGAAGCAACACCATGAAGATGGTAAACATAGCTGGTAATCCGTGAAGGGGAACGTGAATGTGCATTTGTCATCGTAGAAAGGCAAAGCCTGCCACTCAGATCATGGCTCCACCCCCGAAGGTTCGTCTGAGGCATTCACTCCGTGCTTTTGATACCACAGGAGTGGATTTTGCTGGTCCATTTTTGACAATTCAGGGAGGTGGTAAAGGAAGACGTTATCTTTGCCTCTTTACTTGTCTGTCAACGAGGGCGGTTCACCTTGAAATGGCATATGCCCTTGATACTGACTCATTCCTCAATGCCTTCTATAGAATGACAAGTAGACGAGGATTGCCATCAGAAGTGATATCTGATATTGGTACCAACTTTGTTGGGGCCGCAAATGAAGCAACTAGTTTCAGTGAGTGAATGAGTGAGTTTGGTTTTACGCCGTTTTCAGCAATATTCCAGCAATATCACGGCGGGGGACACCAGAAATGGGCTTCACACATTGTACCCATGTGGGGAATCGAACCCGAGTCTTCGGCGTGACGAGCGAACGCCTTAACCACTAGGCTACCCCACCGCCCCAAGTTTCAAGGCAGATACAGAAAAAGTGAAATACTCTTTAGCAAATCGAGGTATTCGTTGGCTTTTCAATCCTCCTCAGGCTTCAAATTTTTTTTGGGGGGGTTGTGTTTGAATCAATGATCAAGTCAGCGAAGAGGGCTATTTTTGCTATCCTTGGTTCTGGTGATATTACTGGGAAAGAGTTGATAACCGCTTTTGTTGCTGCAGAAGGACTTACCAACTCACGTCCTCTCACATATCAAAGTGCACATCCTGTTGATGATGTTCCATTAACACCAAACCACTTTTCTACATGGCCAGTGTGGAGGAATCTTTGCACCAGATTCGGTAGACACTACCTCTATCAGTCCCTGAAAGAGATGGAGAAGGGTTCAAGAACTAGTTCGATATGTTTGGAGAAGATGGATGAAGGAATGGTTACCTTCTCTCCAACTAAGAAGGAAGTGGTTCACTCCAAGCAGATCTTCGAGTTAACGATGTTGTGCTTGTCATTTAACCTGATGCGACCCGTGAAGATCCGGTGTAGAATAGGTCATCAGCAACCCATGCTTGCCACAAAAGGCGACTATGCTTGTCGTAAGAGGTGACTAACGGGATCGGATGGTCAGGCTCGCTGACTTGGTTGACACATGTCATTGCGCAGATCGATGCTCATGCTGTTGATCACTGGATTGTCTGGTCCAGACTCGAATACAGACCGCCGCCATATAGCTGGAATATTGCTGAGTGCGGCGTAAAATTAAACTCACTCATTTAACCTGATGCGCCACGCGGTACTTGGAACCTGGGGATAATTGTCAAAACATATCCTGGTTCAGATGGGCATGTACGAGTTTTGGACATAAAAAATGGAAAGATAATTTTGACAAGGCCAGTGTCAAAAGTATGTCCATTAGAGGTGGTGGCAGAGGATGTAGAGAAGGCAGACAAAGAGGAAGGAGCAGACAGATGAAGAGGAAGGACAAGGCAGTCAAAGAGGAAGGACAAGACAGATGAAGAGGAAGGATATGGATAATGAAGGATTAGGAGAAACAGATGTAAAGTGAAGTGCGTGTTGTGTAATACATTTCTGAGATGTGATGATTCATATTCAAAAGCACTCCAGGATTGGTTTAATATCTGTGCACGTGGAATAATATGTATGTATTCATGCTTGAAAATGTGCTTTATTTTCAGATTTGGAATTGTGTATATATTCATGGTTTGAAAAGAAGTGTTATATTTCAGATGTGGAATTATATGTGTATATTCATGTTTCGAAAAAGTGCCTTTATTTCATGTCCAGTATGTGGTTGATTCCTTGACAATTCTTTTGGAAATATTCAGAAATTCTATGAAGTCAAAACTTTGGTGTTTAGTGCTAAAGTATATAAAGTGATTGCAAAGCATATTTTGTTCTTTTCGGTAAGGAAATATTGAACTGTTTAATAGTTTAGATTTTGATTTTTCTCTCGAAGTAAATGATAATTTGTCATGGAGGGGGGAATGGACAGAAGGACTCGCCCGAACGCCTCCCGTTCATAGACATTCTGAAACGTTCGAGCGAACGAAGTCATACACCCTTGTGGACAGTTTTTGTGTCACTTTGAATGCATAGATCAGAATATGAAACAGTTAAGGGAATTGGCTATTTGATGGCTATTGGACGATATGAGATCATCTATATACCGGAAGCTTAAGTTAAACTTAACAAATGTCTCACCTTACATACTTGTGAGTGAGTGCTTGAGTGAGTGAGTTAAGATTTAGTACGTGGATGAATGGTAGTAAAACAACTAGAATATCAAGATATAGATGTAAAACTAGCATGTAAACACACATACGTGTAATGTTGCAGAAACCGCCAATCTGCGCCCTTTGTGAGACATATCCTTTCTCAAACTGATTGAGAAATAATGACGTCAATATGCATGTTACTACATGCTATGGTGCAGCCAAATCACCTATTTCAATCGGAGGTGGCTAAGTCGTGAGTTGAAGCCCCTGCTGTCTTGATCAGGTGTTCCGACTAGCTCTTGAAAAATCATTATCCATATTTATCGGTTTAAAGGTTGTGCAGGCCGTAAGCGTTTTGAGTTTTCATAAACGATACTGCTTACTTGCATCTACAATGCTCTGTATCCTCCGATACAGTGCTTCTCAAATGCCTGGTCAACTGATCGGAAAAATCACATTTATGAATCCCACGAGTATCAGAAACGTATAGAAACACACAACCTATAAAGGTCGCATCTGCGATTTGTACAGCAGACAGCCCATTCCAACATCTTAGTCCGTCTTCTACGAAGTGGTTTCGGTCATTTGTGACTTGATAATTGCACTTCAGCTATCATTTATAGCATGGATCCTTTGCCTGTGACCGTGTATTAACTAAGTTAATTGTCAGCACCACGTGGCAATGACGAACGTTTTCCTCCGTATAATTTCCTTCGATGATAGAGCAGTTTTACAAAGCAGGTGTGTCGCCAGCAGGATTAGTTCGCCCAATGGCTAACGATAATAGTTTACAGCCGCGTCCACCCAGCCGAAATCTTCTGGAATTTCTACAGTAAACTACGTTTAAAATGAGCAGGCTTATAAGGAACTCATAGATAAACAGTTGTTTTCTCTGTTTATAATTTAGTCTAAATGCGTAAGACGAACAACGTTTACTATGAACTAGAATTAGTGGTCCCTTTGAGTCCGTCATGACTGTAGTTTCATGACATGTGTAGTAACACCAGGACGGGGATTTAATCCGTCTATAAACTGGTGGTTTATTCAGAGTGCGCTTCTGTACATTAAACGCATGTGTAATTGGGTAACATTTCTCTGAAATTACGACTTTCTTACTCATACTATTCTAATCAACCTTTGCACATTTGTTTGTGAATGATAAATTGCTTGAGTTTTTTTGTGAAAGTTGCATGTATTTACCAGAGGTTTACCAGAGGTTAACAAACAAAGAAATAAAACTGACCAAACAGGAAACAACATATACTGGATTATGCCCATTCTATCCCATCCAAGTGTCCTTTAAAGACCGAAGACCCAACACGAAAAGTCTGTTTTTTGTGCCTGAGGAAAAGGACACAAATAACATGTTTGATGTAGAACTTGGAGAAAGGGACATGGGAAGTATTATCATATTGTGTAAGGACGAAATCCCGCAATGATTAGGTGTATGCCCCGTTTGTAGGGAACTTATCCTAAACTTGAGAAAATCCCTACAAAGAGAATGCTAAGTACTTGTAACAAATGCGCCACTAAATCCTTGTCATTAAGATAAAAGATAATCCTTAATACAATCAAACAAGAACTTTCTACTTACTTAACAAATGTATTTTAGACAAGGGGAACTGGACAAGAGGATTCTCCCCAATTCTAAAGATTTGCTTAAATCAATAATTTAATAACTTCAATAAAAATCTAAGTATTACATTTTATAAATTTGTACAAATGTATCCCATACAAAAGAATCATAGATTTCAAAACATCTGGGGCAATGTTTTAGACATGTGGAGGTCTTTTCAAAATTTGACGCATCATTGACAACCGTGGTTTGGCAGGACATGCTCACCTTTTATTGCCAACACCAGTTATTGCCATCTCAGTCTGATAGTGATTAAAAACACATATTCATTATTGAGTGGGCATCGCACAGTCGACCCTGCTTTGAGGCAGAGATCATTTGCGGGTATGGAAAGGGTGTTGGCTATTTATTGATTTGTCGACAAAGCGAAAGGCACAGGGACCATGTCTCACGGACATCACGCAGTGCTGATTCACATAGTTCTTACAGCAGAGTATAGAGTTTGGAATATGTTTTCAAACACGGTTACCTTCTATAATTATTACCCTTGATTTCTTAAATGTGGAATTTAATACACTTTCGCCAACACTTTAATTTGTTACAAATCTATGCATCTATGTTACTGTGCCTCTAAAGGAAGGGATAAAGCATCATATGTTAGTGAAAGGTCATCTTTTTCCAAGCAAGGAGACATGTTCTATAAATATTATCTGTTATCCCCGATCCTACACTGGCGCACGTGTCTAAACCACAAGATATTTGACTATTACGTGAGCTGAATTAGGGATCACAGACACTGAACTATATCAAGAAGCGAAAAGGAGCTAATAATCAAATGAACTGGCAATTCAATTAACAGATTCATGGCACATTCGCGTGTTTCTTTATGACGGGCCGGACATCACAAGGCACAATGCAGCGCTGTCTACGGACAAATGTGAAGAACGTATTTCATGCCACTGCTCAACTGATCCTCGCTGGTCAACCTTCTGGCAGTCTATCGCGGTATCTTATTATAGGCAATGAAACCTTTCAATACATAATTTCAGCCTCTAAGAATTTCCTCTCAAGTAAACTCGGAGTGAAGAAACGTGCCAACTCTGCCTCATACTCCTATACACGCTTTGAGTAACATTTCTAAGAGCTATGTTTCATTCATTTAGGAGGATTTGAATGTGTTCAGACCTACTATGACAATATCGCTGTTGGGAAGAAAACACTTGATTCACGCATTGTATTTATAATGGAAATCGACCCATGTTTATGGCTTGAATGGCGAATGATTAACATTTTGACGGACAGTGTACTGTCACTGAAGAGCTTCATGCCATTTTTAGTTGACACACATTGATGAAAAGATCAATACCTTCATGGCTGAGTATAACAAGAGATATTGATATGGCTGCATGTATCAGATGCACTTTGGGTGAAAACAGCGATTGATCATTATACCAATGTAATGTCATTCCCCATAGTATGGCAAGTGGGCGACTGACGCACACATGATCATCCTGTTGCTTCACATATTTATCCAAGGATTTGGTTCATTATGAAAGGTTTTTGTGAACGGATGAAATTTTATTAGATTTCACATGAACATTGCATTTCACAGATAAAGCAAATATATAGATCATTTGAGATTTGACAATATGGATGGACATCATCACCCGATCACTCCAAATCTAATGAATCAGTAGAAATTGCAACTCACAGAAAGCATTGTTATAATTACGCTACCTGATTCATGACATTGTAGCTCCAGATTGTCTTTTTGAGTGAGTTGATATGTTTTATCAATACTTCAGCAGTTTCACAGCAAGGTGACACCGGAAATGCATGAACTCATTGAGAATCGAATCATATCCTTTTGTCTTACGAGGGAACGTTTCAACCACAATGCTTCCCCTCGGCCGCTAAACTTTCCGAACTTCGTCCTATTATCTTTCAGAAAAACACGCGAGTTTCTATGTAAATCATTGGCTTTTTATTTCAAAAGGTTGCTTTGTAAGTAAACAAAGGAGAAACGCAATCAATGATCGGCTACGATTGACCGTGGGAATTTGTGCGTGGCTCTGTGTCTCGAAGGGGAGAAACCTTGGAACGTAATTGGCAGTACTGTGCAGTCCATTTAAATAGATGGATCTTCGTATCTAATCTATGTAACTAACACTAAGATTATCCACGCGAGGTCGTTTCTTGAGAATTCTGGTATCAATATTTTCAGATGAAACATGTAAACATATTCACTTGCATGCTTTTGCAGGACCTTCCATCATTTTCATATTCTTCAGCATAACTGTTCACAGAGTAGGCCCTCCTCTTCCAAGAACAAATATTCCGTGCATTACACTTATGTTTACCTGTCTGAAAAACTCAACATAAATGTTGAGTACATAAATAATATGTATTTCTTCCGATCTAAGTAAAATTTGCTGAGAAGAACGTATTTATGCTACAAGGCAATTTTGGGAGGCTTAGGGAAGGTTTACAAACACATCCCAAGGGATATTGTGTTCACAAACAAAAACTCGGGTTGATTCACAAAACATACTGCAGTGCTAGATGAAGTAAGAAAATCGAAACTTAATTAATTCCCGTATGTTAGAATGCGTTCGAGTGCCCTCGACTGGATAATGTGGATACATTCGGTGCATGTTGAGCAGTGTATCGCATCGATATCCAATGAAGTATAATGGTGGCAGTCGTGGGGTGTACTCTTAGTTAAGCAAGTGATCAGATGATTATAGTGATACGATCTTAATAACCGTTTATCCAGCCGTGGGGTACCCGTGAAGAGGCACCTCCTCGTGGTGGGTGCTGGGTAACGCTAAGCGCTCTTCAAACCCCCGTGTGGACCCGGGTGTATATTTGGTCCACCAACCTGTTTGCCGTGGGTTGCGCCCTGTGTCGGTGGAGGACGGGAGTCTGGTGGTTGAGGGTGCTGGTTCCAGGAACAGTGTTCCTTTGCCCAACACACCACTTCGACCCTTACTTCACCTAGACTGGTGGTAGAATGGGCCCGGTTCTATCAATCGGCTGGTCACACCAGGCCCTGTGCATAGTAAGTAGTATTGCACATATTTGTTATGTTATTTTGTCTTGGCTTTTCTAAAGTTCCAATTATTTATGATATTATATGTTGCCTAGGGCCCTATGCCAGAAGGCGGTGGCTCATGGACCAGTCTGGCAATTTTTACCTCCGGGTTCTTTATGTCTTTAGGGATCTGTCTAGGGCAGAACCAGCCTGACTTATACCCTGTTTGGCAAACATAGCTACCTGTGTCCATTTTGCTGGAGTATAACATCCCTGTAACCCTGGTGTTTGTAGTTGGCTGCCACTACGACACCGTTCTTGTTGACACTCCATGGTGGGTGGGGAGCACTGATGTCGAATATTTTCCTCATCATGGCTTCCCCACAATTAACTGGTTCTAGATCCAAATTAAGAGAAGGCATGTCGATGGTGATACTGCTAATTCCTCAGATGATGAATCCGTACACAGTTCTGATTACTGGCCCCGTTTTCTAGTTGTAGAAGGTGTTGATGGTGAATCCCTCAAAATCAACCCTTTGTAATCTCAAAATCAATTGAAGGCATTTGTTGCAACGGTTCCTTGCTAGTGGAATGTGCACGGAGACAACAGTCTCTAAATCTTCTCAAAGCACACCATTTTGCAAATACTGAGACTGTTGTCTCAGTGCACAAAACCTTAAATTCATGTAGAGGCATTGTGCGTGACCGAGTGAAGTGTCTCTCAGACATGTGTGAGGAGGAGATTTCAGCAGATTTGAAGAATCAAGGTGTAACATCAGTGAAAAGGTTCACAAGGAAAGACGGTGACAGAATTATCAAAACAATCACATACCTTTTCACATTTGCACTTTCAAAATCCCTTCTTCTATCAAAGCCGGGTATTTCAACATCGGAGTGGATGTGTACATACCAAATCCACTCAGGTGTTTCAAATGTCAACAGTTTGGACATGGAGCAAAATCTTGCCGTAACTCCCAAGTTTGCTCCCGCTGGAGTAAGAAACATGAGAGCACAGACTGCACAGATATCATTAATGTGCCAACTGCAGCGGCGACCACATGTCATTTTCAAAATCATGCCCGTGTTATGCGAAACAAAACAAAATCCTAACAATAAGGTACTCTAAAGACATTTCGTTTATAGAAGCTAAGAAATTGGTAGAGAAGGTGTCCACTTCCACTTCTGCACTGTCATACTCTGCTGCTGTTTCCTCTTCACCTGCGAAGGTTGATCAGGGATGCCAAACAGCAATTAACTAGGTCACTGATGTGCAGAATATTGTATACGATATTGAGGATGGAGTCACGTCTTCTCCTTCTTCTTCTTCCACATCAGCTTCTAAAACTATCCTGTCTTCTGAAGCAATACCCGAAACATCTATGCCTGAGCTGGAAGTTGAATCTGAACCCGTTATTGATGTGAAAAGAAATACATCACTTTCAAAAAAGGAAAAACAAAAACTCAAGAAAAAATAATCAAAGGGCCTCAAACATGTTGAGGTGCCTTTACCATTGACTGTTCCTCTGGAGGTTCATAATGTCTTTGAACCTATGGATATGGAGGTCACTCCATCGGTGCCATTACAGCGTAAAGGACCTTCTTCTCGTTCACGATCTCCGATTGAAGCTCCATGAGCTGCTTGCCAAATTTAATACAATGTAATTGTAGAGGTCTTCGGAATAATTTTACTGATCTTCAGCTATTAATTCAAGATTTAAAACCATCTGCTATTTGTTTACAAGAAACATTCCTCAAAACCACACATAAATTTGATTTAAGACAGTATTACTCATACCACCACTGTTCTCCCCCAGGTTATAAAGCAACTGGAGGATCGTCTGTTTTGGTGAGGCAGGGCGTCATTCATAGTCCTGTTCCTCTCAACACCCCTCCCCAGGCTGTTGCAGTTCGTGTGACATTAAATGTTGTGTTCACTTGATGTTTTTTATACATTCGGGGCGGTGTGGTAGCCTAGTGGGTAAAGCGTTCGCTCGTCACACCGAAGGCCCGGGTTCGATTCCCCACATGGGTAAAATGTGTGAAGCCCATTTCTGGTGTCCCCCGCCGTGATATTGCTGGAATATTGCTAAAAGCGGCGTAAGATCTAACTCACTCACTCTTTATACATTCATCCTTCGTATTGTCTTCAACAGTCTGATCTTCAGGCACTTTATGACCAACTCCCCAAACCCTGTGTCATCATGGGAGATTTAAATGGTCATATCCCACTTTGGGGTAGCACTGACAGCAATAGAATGGGTAAAGTTCTGGAGGATTTTCTCTTAAACAATGATTTATGTAAGATAAGATAAGATAAACTTTACTGTCCCGCAAGGGAAATTTGTTTTGTATTCAAAGAGCCAATACAAGCATATAACAACAAATAATTTACAGTATATATACACAATGCCAAGCTAATCAGAATATAATGTTGAATTATAACATAATCAAAGTTCATGATATAATAATCACTCGTGCCTCATCATAGATTTCACTATTACAATTTTGAAGGAAGATTTGATGTTTTATGCTGTATGGGACAAATGATTTTGAAGCTCTATTAGTTTTGTAATACATGATTTTGAAACGGCGGCCAGAAGGCAGAAGTTCATAACATTCATTTAAAAAGTGTGATAGATCCAATTGAATGGCCAGAGCTTTCTTCTTAACTTTTGACTCGTACTGAAAAGGTAGAGGTTCGAAATTGAAGCCGTAAATTTTGCTTGATATGTTTACAATTTTGTCAAGTTTGTTTTTCTGTGTAAGAGGAAGATAGCCATACCAGACATGAAAGCAGAAAGTTAAAATACTATTAATGAATGTTTGGTAGAATAATTTTAAGATATTAGTGTCTACATTTCCATGAAAGTTTATTATCAATGATAGTACCCAGATATTTATACTCTTCTACTGTTTCTACTTCCTGTCCATCAATACAAACAGGTTTCAGTTTGTTTTTTCCTCTTCGGAAGTCAATTATCATTTCCTTTGGGGGTTTTTATGTTCAGGGAGAGGTAATTGTCTTTGCACCATGAAGTAAACGCATCAATATTTTTCCTATACTCTAACTCCGATTGACGAATAAACCCAACCAAAGCGCCATCATCAGCAAATTTGAAATTCAAACAGGTGCATAAATGAGATATACACTAATTTGTATAGAGTGTGAAGAGGTCAGGGGACAGGACACAGCCTTAAGGAGCACCGGTAATCACAAGATTAACGTCAGAAAGCGTTGAATTGACCCGAACACGTTGAGGGCGGTTAATTAAGAAGGCCTATACCCACTTGATTATGTTGCTATTTACTTTCATGTTGAATAATTGCCTTATCATCAAATGTGGCTGGATTGTATTGAAAGTAGAGGATTCTTACATAATGTTTTGAATTCTCTAGATGAGTATAGATCTTATGCAACAGTGAAATGAGTGCATCTTCTACCCCGCGCCTGGCCCTGTAAGCAAATTGTAAAGGATCCATTTGATGTCCAGTATTTTGCTTAATTAAGTTCAAGATAATTCGCTCAAAGCATTTCATGATTATTGGAGTAAGAGCCACTGGGCGGTAGTCATTAATTATTTTTGGAACGGGGATTATGTGCGAGGTTTTCCATATTGTTGGTATATAATTGGCGTCGACAGACATCTGAAACATCACTCTGTATATCCCGCACAACTGTTCACAACATTCTCGTAGTGCAATGCCAGGTATTCCGTCGGGGCCGATTGATTTCCGAATATTAATCTTCCTAAATGTTAGCATCACATCAAGGTCGGTGATTACTAAATTATCATCTTCTGGTAGGCTTTGAATGAAGGCATTTCTTGTCTGAGAGAAGTTATGTACATCAAATCTTGAGTAGAACTGATTGAGATCTCTCGCGAATAAGACATCGTTTTGAGTGTTCAGAACTTTACATTTACTGTCGTTGCCAATGTATATTTAATGATGGTTCTTATACATATCTGCATCCAGGAACTGGAACTTACTCTTGTCTGGATTTATCCATTGTTGATTCTAATTTGCTGAGTGAGGTTGAATAGTCAGTTCACGATGATCTCTGTGGAAGTGACCATTTTCCTACCTTATTAAAATCTGTGACACCATCTTATGTCCCTCCGTCATCACGATGGAACTTTGCTAAAGCTAACTGGGCTTTGTATGAAATTCTTTTGTTCTAATAAACTAACACCTGATGTTTTTCTTGATGTTCCTGACCCTATAAAAAAAAAATTCTGACGAATATCACAAAAAAGCTAATGAGTGAGTGAGTTAATATTTAACGTCACTTCGGCGATATTTCAGCCATATCGAGAACATTTTACATTGAAATAGGCTATGTGGACATTATAAAACCTGTCATCGAAGGACAGTAAAACAACTAGAATATCACAATTAGATTTAAAACTAGTGTTGAAGGTTAAAACTAATAGCACTATTAGGACAATACGAGATAAAAACAGGGTATAGATCGCCAACAACTGAAGGTAGATCACCATTCTAGGGACCATGGGGACTTACAGTACCTTTGCTACCTGCATGGACCCTAGCTGGAATTTACACCATCCCTTCAGCTGTTAGCAATTTTAGATGAGATAGCCACAAATTAAACGAACATATATTATACGATTAAAATGGTTGTAGGTTTAAATTCACTTTGAATGTTTTTGGACTTACGTACCCTCTCAGGAGGACAATACGTTTACAGTACTTTAACCCCTTTGAGGATACAGCCACTGACAATCTAAGTCACTAATCTAAACTAGATATCATTAAAATACATCTATCTACATAACATATTAATCAACATTCATTAATTAAATCAATTTCCTTTTAAAAAACAAGAATTAAATGAAAATGAACAGTACTTAAAAGATCCTTAACAGTTTTAACATTGAAATATTTATCCCTTATGATGGAGAATTCAACACAGTCAAGCAAGAGATGCTTGACTGTGATTCTCTCATCACAAGGGATACAAAACGGAGGATCTTCACCTTTTAATAGATATTTGTGAGTATAACGCGACTGGCCAATGCGACATCGTCGCATAATGACCTCCTCAATTCTGGACTGACAACCCAAGTAGGTGTAACCAATATAAGGTTTTATGTCATATAATTCATTTATACCTACCTGGGTGTCCCACTTCTTCTGCATCAGACCACGGATGTAGGTTCTAATGCTAGCTTTGTAATCAGAGAATAGAATACGAAGTGTTGTCACAGATTTATTGAGTGCTGCCTTGGCAGCAAGATCAGCCATTGTGTTCCCAGAAATGCCAACGTGGCTGGGCAGCCAACAGAAGACCTTGTCGCCTTGACCAGTAGCAAGATCATTATATAATTCGATTATTTCAATTAAAATGGATGTTTGCAAGACAGATTTTTAATAGCCTGAAGGCAAGAAAGAGAGTGAGAAAAGATTATATATTGTTTATGTTCAGAATGTCTTTGAATATATGTAAGAGCGGTTAATATGGCGTTAGCTTCTGCTGTAAAAATAGAGCTGTTATCCGGTATTTTAGAAGATATTGTTCGGGATCAAATGACAGTGGCACATGCCACCGCGCCACCATCCTTAGACCCATCTGTAAATAAGGATTTGTATGTACTATATTTAGTTTTTAATTGATTATATTCTTGCTTATATTGTAATTCATTGGTTTCTGATTTTTTAAATGTTGTCAGTGTTAGGTCGACTTGTGGCTTCACCATTTGCCAAGGAGGGGAAGAAAGAAGACGGGAAGGAGATATATTTTCCAGCTGAATGCCAGAAGCAGAAATGAATGGTTTAGTTCTGAGCCCAAGAGGCGGAACAAGAGAAGATTTCTTGTTGTAGAAATCCTCGTAGATGGGATTAAAGACACAGTTATATGCAGGGTTTGATTCCTTTTGAATATAATAGCTAATGAATGTGTTCCGAAGTCCTCTTCAAATCCACAATACGTAAACCATGGTTTACAGCTGACTGCAAACAAGCTAGGAAGGCACGGAAGAAAGCTAAACAGTATTTCTGTCGCCATCCAATGGTCCATAATTTAAATAAGTTTAAAATCTTAAATGCTAAAGCCCGACGTACTTTTAAACAAACCAAACGCCAGTCTTGGCAGAATTATGTTTCCAAAATAAATTCACGAACGCCGATGTCAAAGGTATGGAACATGATCTAGAAAATTAAAGGGAAGGGTTCTAAATCTAGCATACACCATCTCAAAATTGGTGATGAATTATTAACTGATAAACTGGATATTGCAAATAAACTAGGTGAAACACTTGCAAAACATTCTTCCTCGAATAACTATGTCCCTAAATTTAAAAAATACCAAAGTCAACAGGAAAGGAAAAATATTAATTTCAATTCAGATAACGGGGAAGATTATAACGAAATATTTTCTATTCATGAACTCCATACTGCTTTAGACCAAGCTCATGAAACTGCTACAGGAGCTGATAATATTAATTATCAACTTCTGAAGCAGTTACCGGAATCGTGTTTAGAAACCCTTTTAAATATATTTGATAAAATTTGGACACCTGGAGAATTTCCTTTATTCATGGCGTGAAGCTATAATTGTTCCAATTCCTAAACCGGGACGTGATCATACTGATCCTTCAAATTATAGACCCATTTCACTTACAAGCTGTTTTTGCAAAACCATGGAACGCATGATCAATAATCGATTAGACTGGTACTTGGAAACCAATAATTTACATACTGACATACAATGCGGTTTCCGTAAAAAAAGAAGTACAATTGATCATTTAGTGCGTCTCGAATCGTTCGTAACAAATTCCTTAATTAATAAACAACATGCAGCGTCTATCTTTTTCGATCTAGAAAAAGCATATGACACACCATGAAATATGGTATTTTAAAAGATTTACATGATTTTGGATTGCGAGGCCGTTTGCCTCAATTTATATCCAACTTTTCAAATGACAGGTAATTTTAAGTCCGCGTTGGTTCAACCATGTCTGATCATTATAGTCACATTGTTTAGCATCAAGATTAACAGTTTATTAAAGGTTTTAAATGATTCAATCGATGGATCACTTTTCGTGGATGATTTTAATATTTCTTGTCGTGGGAAGAATATGCATACTATTGAACGGCAACTCCAGCTTTGTTTAAACAAGATTAATAAATGGTGTTTGGAAACTTGGTTTAAATTTTCAAAATGAAAAACTAATTGTATCCATTTTTGTCGCAAATATAAACCTCATAAAGGTCCTGACTTATACTTAGATAACACACCTATTAAAGTTGTAAAAGAAGCCAAATTCCTGGGTTTAATTTTTATGAACACTTGACCTTTCGACCTCATATTAAATATTTAAAAAACAAATGTCTGAAGGCCCTTGATTTGCTGAAAGTTGTCTCTAATACTAAGTTGGGAGGGGATCAGAAAACCCTTCTCCAACTGTACCGAGCACTTATAGGTTCAAAACTGGATTATAGCTCAATCGTCTACTAAGGAGCCTGCAAAAGCAACCTTAAACTTCTTGATTCTGTCCACCATCAAGGTCTGCGACTATGTCTGGGATCCTTTCGTACTTCTCCAATTGACAGTCTTAATGTCGAAGCCGATGAACCATCCCTGAAACATCGCCGTATCAAATTATCTTTGCAGTATGTCACTAAACTTCATTCTAATGCATCCAACCCTGCTTATAGCTGTGTGTTTAATCCTCTTTATGAGGATCTGTATGATACAAAATCTTCACTTGTTCCACCTCTTGGGCTCAGAATTAGACCATTCATTTCTACTGCACGGCATTGAGCTGGAAAATATATCTCCTTCCTGTCTTCTTTCTTCTCCTCCTTGGCAAAAGTAGTGAGACCACAAGTTGACCTAACGTTAACCACATTTAAAAAAATCAGAAACTAATGAATTACAATATAAACAAGAATCTAATCAATTAAAAAGTAAATATAATACATACAAATCTGTATTTACTGATGGGTCCAAGAATGGTGGCGCAGTGGCTTCAGGCTATTAAATATCTTTCTTGTAAACATCCACTTTTAGTAGAAATCTTGGAATTATATAATGATCTTGCTACTGGCCAATGCGACATCGTCTTTTGTTGGTTACCCAGTCACGTTGGCATTTCTGGGAACACAATGGCCGATCTTGCTCCCAAGGCAGCACTCTAGAAATCTGTGACACCACTTCTTATTCTATACTCTGATTGGCCAAGCTATGGCCCTGACCTAAATCCAATAGAAAATGTTTGGGGACTTATGAAGGAAAGTGTCAATAAGAAAACTCTGACAAATATTGCTGAAATGAAAGAAGAGGTGGTCCGATATTGGGACAGCATGGACCACGACTTTCTAACTTCTTTGATCAGTAGTATGCCCCACCGCATTGAAGCCTGCATTGCTGCCCATGGTAACTTGACAAAATACTAACTGTTTACCTGTCTTTGAATCTGGAGTTATGTTCTGCTAATATTCACATTTAATACGTGAGTAATGAGTGAAAAATCTTTAAATTCTCAATAATTTCTGGTTGTACTGTATGTACACCGACGATACTGACTGTTAGGACTGTCAACCTGGATGTGAGAGGGCCTGTGTAAGCAAGTGAAGGGTTTCGGTCATCACTCAATAGATGTATCCAGGGGCTTCAAGAATAGAAATTGGTCAAATTGGATTTGAGGGAAACGGATTCCAAAGTTGAAATGGAATGACAGTTATGGATTGGATCTTCGCATATATTTTTTTAATGTCAGTCCAATATAAAACTCGTCTTGACTATTCTCAGAAACAAATTCCGTCACATCGGCAATATTTCAGCCATGTCGTGACGAGAACATACCAGGTGTTTGAGAAAAGAGTTAGCACCCGCCATTCACAAAATATGCCTGAAGATGGAAGTTGTTTTTCTCCTGATGCCGCACATCAGTACTCTTTCCATGCGACGGTGGCCTGTAAACATACCTGACAAACAAGCCGGAATATCCAGGTAGATCATTTTGAATTACGACTGCTGTGTGGAGATTCCAATGCTTACAAGTAAAGAAGAACGTTTGGGAAATCCATGCGTTTTTGCAACAAATTGGTGTCTGTTGTGATAAAACGTAATTTATTTTTTTCATAAGAGTAGAAAGAATAAGTAATTGATGTAATTGATATCATTAATATATAATTTATCATTCCAAATTGTGTTCCTCAGGAGATATTGCTTGTGTGAGATCAAACGAGAAAGTAAGCGACCGACAGTCTAGAATCATCTCTAAACATAATAACGTGAATGAGTTTTGTTTGTTTATTTGTTGTGTTTGACAGGGTTTTGTCACTTCTATTTGTAACACTGAGCAATATTCCAGCTATATGACGACAGTCTATAAATCATGGAATCTGCAGGAGACAATCCATTGACATCATCGCTAGACACAAATGGGAAATGTTGACATGTATCAAACAAGTGACACCGTTGGCGGCCTTTTAGGACAAGCATGGCTTCCTAAACATCAATTCTAATCTGAATCTTTACGGGGCGCGTGGATGATTTGATTAACACAGCTAGACAATCGGTTAATGACACCCGGAGCATGAGTGATTTTACAGAACAAGAGGAGAAGGTTGCCATTTCTGGCCTTAGAATAACAAGTCTCGTGGAACTGACGGTGTTCTAAATGAATGGGGTAAATGTGTCCGTAGTTTCCTTATGCCTAGTATATGAAATATACTGGTCACACTTTGCGTGTGTTTCCGAGGGCTGCAGGAACTGCATGAGTAGCGTGTTATTATCCTTAATCCAGACAAACATTTAAACATGAGTATACAAAGTATAAACGTATTCATGATATATAAGACAAGTATTTGGATAGCAACTTCTTGTTTATTGTATAACACAACCTTTCTGGGACACTTCTTGCCCCTTCTTCATGTGATTAAAGACAGGTGTAGAAAACATGTTATATATACCAGATTTACAGGAAGACAGAGATGTACATGTATAAACAATCAATCAATGAGGGCAGATCAAAAAGCAGTTATAAAAATACAATAATTGGGATAAGGTAAGCCAGTTGACTGAAACAATGTGAATAAGGAGATGTGAACGCAGCAGAGTGATATCCAGCTAATTAAGTGACAATTGAGGCGAGTGTGGTACGATTTTTGCGATGTTCCAGGGGTCCGTTCCAGGCACTTGGGAGGTACACACCTTGATCTCTATTAATCTCTGGGGTTAATCTCTTGATGTTCATGGCTTCTAGTATTTTCCGTTTTCGCCAATCGTGAATATTGGTAGCCAAGATGCTAGTCTGGTCACATCTCTTTATCCTCATTATGTGTGTCAATTGACTTTACCCTATCCCAATTACCATTGTTTGGTTAATTAACTTCTTTTTGATCTGTCCTCATTGGATAATTGCATACACATGTACATCACTGTCTTCCTGTAAATCTAATTGTCTCTTAATTAGCTGTATATCACTCTGCTGTGTTATATATTCACCAACTTCTACATTTCTCTCAAGAATCGTATACCTAATACTTTGTTTCGTTTCAATCACGGTTATTCAACCAATTATGCAATATTTCTTTTACACTTTTTAGCGTTAAATATGTAAGTGAATAAACCAGGCAACGTCGTTTATTCTTTGGAATAAACAAACTGTTTGGTGGTATTACTAGAAACGTTGCATAAAATGTTCAGAAAAGGGTTGCATGGTCAAATGCAGAATCACATTAAATGTATGCATGAGGTTTTAAATCGTGTTTGAAAAATAATGATTGGAAATCAGTGTATAGTCTCTTTGGTATAGATATGTGGCGCTGAAACGTATTGAACAATATGTGATTACATTAAGTAGTGGTTCCAAACAGTTCATTTGATGATAACTAGCTGTCGGGAATGTAACACAATCTGTCAGCTGAGTTATGGCAAAAGCATGGTATAAAAAAATGTATGTATGTATGTATGTATGTATGTATGTATGTATGTATGTATGTATGTATGTATGTATGTATGTATGTATGTATGTATGTATGTATGTATGTATGTATGTATGTATGTATGTATGTATGTATGTATGTATGTATGTCATAGTGTCATGACGGAAAGAATAAGACAATTTATTTTTTTACAGTGGGAAACGTTTTCTGCATCGTGAATGAAAATAGAACGTCATTAAAAAAAGCATGACAATACAATTTACGATATTTATTAGCGAGTGAATGTGTTGCAAATTGTAGTCACATAGGCAATATTTCAGACATAGCGTTATACATTGGTAAGAAATAATTCCAATATTTAAGGGTGGGGATCCAAAATTAGCAAATAATTACTTCGGTATCACATTACTTAATATTTTTAGTAAAGTTTTCTTGTATATCATTAATAAAAGATTCGTTTTCTGGGCTGATTCAAAAGACAAAATTTATGATTCACAAGCGGGTATGGTGAAAAGTTATCAAATACTGGGTACAGCTCTTGAATATGCCTGCATCGAGATTTCCCAAGAAATGTTATAACATGTGTTTGTTTGACACTAATGGAAAATCAAACTAGTGATGTATTTCTGTCACAAAAGATTACCTGCCCAAAGTCATGTTAGAATGACATTAATGTCAGAAAATTCCACGTTTCATTATCCAGATTCAGATGCTCTTCACGTGATCTCATGATCGAGAAGGGCTGATATTATAATACTAGTATTCCATGAGAAAACAGAATGTGCAAATTGTGTCCATCAAATGTAATTGAAGATAAGTTCCACTTTTTGCTGGTATATCCTTACTACACTGATTTAAGGACAAAATATCTACCACAATATTACCATTCATATCCTACCATGTTTAAATTTAATGTTTTAATGAACTCCAATAATACAACTTATATTCGCAAACGTGGTATGTATACCCACTATGCTTTTGCACATAGAAAATAACGTTTGAAAAAATTGTGATTTTATGGCATTATTGTCATCAGTCAAGCAACGACATTAGAACCTATGAACCTATAAAAGAAGTTGTCTATCCATAATAATTGTCATTATTCGTCATCAACTCAACTTCTAAAATGCCCATCAAGCAAGTCAGTCTTTGTACTATAGGCCTGTTGAAGAAATGAAGGCTCAAAGGAGAGTAAAACAACTAGAATATCACAGATAGAATTCAAACTAGCTAGCATCTAACATTATAAATAGAAATCTGTTAAGAATAATACAAGATAAAACCAGGCTATAAATCACCAACTGAAGGCAGATCACCATAATAGAGACCATGTGAACTGACAGTACCTTTCCTACCTGCATGGGCCCTAGCTGGATTTACATCTCCCTTCAGCTGTTGGCAATAGTACTGAGGTCAAACCATTACTTAAAATAACTAATATACTACGATTAAACAAGTGGTAGGCTTGAATCTACTTTTAATGTTTCGGGAGTTACGTATCTTCTCAGGAGGACAATAATTGTACGATATTAAGCCCCTTTGAGGATACAGCCACTAACAAACTCAGTTTTTTTATTCAAACTACCAATTATAAAAATATATTTGTACATCTAATTCCAAAACGTATCAATAAATATTTACGACATTCATGAACGAAGTTAAGTATTTTAGGTTTTGCACAGCACTAAGAATGCCATCGTCTCGGAATAAGTTGTAGCAATAGTCTAAAGCAGAATAGTATAAGACACACTTGTTCAACATACCAAAACCGAATTACTATTCAAAGCTGGGTGAGTACCATTAAGCTTCGCAAGATCCATACACACAACGGTATTGAACGAGAAGCATAGCACTATTAGGTCAAGAAATTAAACAAATATGTACCGTAAATCTTCAACACCGATTAAACCAAATAGTTGTGCCTTGTTAAGATTACTTTGAAAGGTTTATACAAACAATGTATCAGAAAAGACAGGACTTAATTTCCACAAATGATTAGCATGGTTAACAAGAGTCGCATAAGTATAGCTAAGAACAACTACAGATGGACATGAATAGATTTTAGTTATTTCTTATCATATGATGGTCGTGCTTTTGTGTGTGTGTGTGTGTGTGTGTGTGTGTGTGTGTGTGTGTGTGTGTGTGTGTGTGTGTGTGTGTGTGTGTGTGTGTGT
Organism: Haliotis rubra; assembly: GCF_003918875.1. Taxonomy (NCBI): domain Eukaryota; kingdom Metazoa; phylum Mollusca; class Gastropoda; order Lepetellida; family Haliotidae; genus Haliotis; species Haliotis rubra. Next base: position 577,753 of record NW_025767568.1, read on the forward strand.
GTGTGTGTGTGTGTGTGTGTGTGTGTGTGTGTGTTTTTGTGTGTTTGTGGCAGTATCGGTTTACGTCAAACTAGCATCCCAACAACTCCGGTAAGGTGATTAAATTTGGTTGGGTAATTCACGGTAACTTATTGGGAAAGCGGATAACTGTTTAGCAATCCTGTCTTCGGATGAGAAGCAGATGATGCCCTGATTGCCAACACCAGAAATAGTGTGCAGGGTTACACGTTGGGCATCCGCGTTACACAACCATCAGCGTTTCTGTATCACGCGCAGCATGTGGTCACGGTTAGTTGAAGGACGTGCGTCAGATGTAATTTGATTACCTTTGGTCCTAATATCATTTGCAACTAAACAGTATCGGCTAATTTATCTCCTCGTTGTATTCACGAGACCTCTGCCTTCCTTATTGATACAAACGAAGCATGATGTACGGCAGACATTCTGTATTCTAATGACAAACTCAATGAACTTCTTTTGTTTCGTGAGTGCGACGTTTCGATACAGATTCTTGTACCGTTGCCAAGCAGGAATTCCTCGCTGCTTGACAACGGTACAAGAACCTGTATCGAAGCCTTGCACTACCTTTGTTCAACACTGATTAAGTGTTAAGTGTTGGCTTCCATTTGGCCTTTACAAATCATCTATCAACGCCAGTTAACTGCTGACTTCTGTTGTTAATGCACCGCCCTTGTTGTCCTGTTACTTTTGTTCCTCTTGCATGTACATATATATACTCTCTGCCTCATAGCATCCATTCTGACACCACTACTTATCCCATACTCTGATTACAAAGCATGTATTAGAACCTACATCCGTGATCTGATGCAAAAGATGTGGGACACCCAAGTAGGTATCAATAAGTTACATGAAATAAAACCCTATATTGGTTACACTTACTTGGGTTGTCAGTCCAGATTTGAAGAGGTCATCATGCGACGGTCTCGTCTTGGCACACAAGATATACTCATGAATACCTAATGAAAGGCGAGGATCCTCCGTTTTGCATCCCTTGTGATGAAGGAATCACGGTCAAGGATATCTTGCTTGACTGTGTTGAATATTCTATCACTAGGGATAACTATTTCAAATCACGAACTATGAAGGATATTTTTAATAACAAGTTCTCATTTAATTATTGCATTTTTATAAGAATTAGGTTTGGTAAATGATTTGTAAATAGATAAATATTTTATCAATGGAAGTTTTTAGTAACTCCGATTGTTAGTGGCTGTATCCTCAAAGGCGGTTAAAGTACTGTAAAATTATTGTCCTCCTGAGAGGGTACGTAAGTCCCAAAACATTCGAAGTAAACTAGAACGTTCCAATTTTTTTAATAGTAGAATACGTGTTCTTTTAATGTATGGCTAGATTTGCTAAATTGCTAACGGCTGAAGGGATGCTGTAACTCCAGCTAGGGTCCATGCAGGAAGCAAATGTACTGTAAGTCCCCATGGTCCCTAGTGTGGTGATTTGCCTTCAGTCGTTGGCAATCTATGGCCTGTTTATATTTTGTGTTGTCATGTATAGCTAAAATATTTTACATTTAATTACTAGTTTTATATTTATATCTGTGATATTCTGGTTGTTCTACTGTCCTTCGTTGACAGGATTTTATAATCTATCTTTAATTATTGTTAAGCTATATGCCGTGTTAGTCACGATGCGGTTGAAATATTGCCAAAGTGACTTTAAATTTTAACTCACTCACTACTTACATAACGAAATTATGGCTGACGCTTTCAAGGACTCGGGGAAAACACCAGAATCAAATAACTTGTTTTGTGACAAAGTACGACATATTAACACTTCACTGATAATATAGTCATTTCATGCTGCTTGAACCCCTGGATCTGTAATAGGATATATTTACCAATAAAATCAAAAGAAGATTCATCAAGGTCAGCAGTATTTCTACTCTCACTTATGAAACTCGACCTTAAAATACCTAAACCAACAGGGTTTTTTCAGTATCGTTGCTCTGGTCACACAAGTTTGATTATCTTCTCAAATATTTCCAGACATATAGCTGTAGTCATAAAAATATTTGTTCTGTACTTTTTATATTCTGATATTTAAAGTTTGATACTTTCCATATACGCGTGTATATATTTTCATGTGAAAATAAATTAGTTCACTTTCAAATGAAGTTTTTTGTCAATATCTTCTCAGATGATGTCTAGCGACAAAGGGTTTTCTAAAGCTGTGTAGCAGAGAGTGACTTCCAAGAATTCTAATGTGTGTAGTAAAGAGTAGTCAAATAACTAACAATCCGAATAGTCCACAACCTAACAGCGGAGTTTCAGCCAAGACCCCATCAAATTGTGGAACCGATTTGATCTAGATCCGCGATCAAGCGTTGTCCGTGTCACTTTGGTAGGTCAGATTCACCTTATGGCCTTAAAATATCGTTATAGATCCAGCCTCAACATTTCAAAATATGGTCTGGGGTAAACAAGTTTCAACCATATTTACGGATATACAGAATGGGAACAAATATGTGAAAATGTGATTATTTTATCAGTCTGTGTGTGTTAAAATTAAATGATTGAGTGTGAGTACATGAGAATTGAATCATCTGAAAACTTTACGGAATATTGATGATCAAAGATACATCATGGCATACCAATCTTGAATATGCACATGTATATGTTAATTACAGCCTGTGATTGGCGTATGATAAGTCTAGCGCTATATAATCAAACAGCAAAATTCTGTCATGAAATAATTTATTATTCAATTATGTATTCCTGAAATAATATTCGGATGATATTATGCACCAAAATCGATGCTTGTTCCTTTATCACCAGAGCACGCTGTGAAAAGATTCTTATCTTACACAGTGAATGTAAGTCAGCCGAAATACTCCAACCAGTATGCATATTATAGTGAGTTGTGTGAGTGAGTTAAACTTTTTTCGTCGCATCGGCATTATTTCAGCCATATGGTGACGTGACCAAGTTTGCACACATACACATTTTGTAATATTATAGCAGGGTTAGACCGGCCATAAAAGATCACTCACTTACTGCATTTATATGTGTTCTGCAACATGATTAATTACTAATACACAGTTTTTCGTGGTGACATAAATATCTTTTTGTACTATCTTCTCAAAAGCGGGTGGCAGGGTTGGCTGATCATGAGTGTGATGAACATGCTTCACACACACTGCCATTCAAATAGAGTGATGCTGCCATTCACAAACTAAGTAATAGTAACAGGGCATCTATTTAAATATATTTACATATATTTGGTAAAGTCATTAGCTCGGTGAAGGAAATTTAGTTACTTATGACTGGAATCAAGTCAAGTCTAATTGCTATTACATGTATTGTACGTAGGCTTTAATGTTTGTTCAGTTATTTATATGATCGATATTTACACTTGCATTCAATGACTGTAAAACATATAATATTAATATGTGAGAGTCAGAAATGTAATATTACAGGTAAGGGGTCGCGACAATAGGCATGTAATATTGCAGGAAAGTTGACGTGACAACAGACAAGTGCACAATGCCATGGATCAGCGTAAGGAGTTTGACAATATCTTTTCCTCCAGATTTTCAGGCTTTTGTACTGGATTACGAAACTACAAGACATTCCGTGCAGTATTTAATTTATCCTAAGCAGATAATGCGCAAAGTGGAACCAAAGAGCTATGAGGCATGTTATGCTTTTAATGCCCAAGAAAACTCTCCACAGATGAGCTTTTTTCGTATCAGGTAAGACTAGAAGTTGGCATGGTGGAGATTTACTTTGGAATAAGCCAGAGCGACTGTTCTAAAAGTAATAAGATCTGAATTAATATTGTGTCTTGGGAACTGATATATACATTTATCGCATTTTCTCCTCACAAATACGTAGGGAAGCTGGATTGTTTTCAAACCCCCTGCATACATACTATTACAAATATTTTATTAAATTAAATGTTATTGGAAATTGGAAATATCACAGTCTTGTGACCACATTCCCCAATCTCAGACCTCCCAAGGGCCACATTGATTACGAGTATCAGGCACAATGCAAGACCAGCATCACTTAAGCTAATAGAACCAAGGTGCAATGCGTATATCTATATTGTATGTTTATATTCCACGTTGGTCTAATCACACATGTGCCATATATAGTATGTACATTCGTCCATAGTCGCGGATGACCATTAGACGCATTTATCATGGATTCTTCGGTCAGCTAAACTATAATTCTAGGTTCACAATAACAACTTTATCGTAAGTTCAATCAGCATATGTGATTATCTGTGATAGCTAGAATAGGTATAAAATACGGACAACAAACAGTCACAAATCGTTATGTGGCTGTCTAATAAGCTGATTTGGTGTATTCACTCAGATCCTGTGTTGAGTATGGAATGGTATAGTGTCACCTCCTGCCAAGCGAGCTGATTCCCCAATAAACTTGCGTTTTGGTACAAGGGTAACCTACGACTGAATGGAGCATTCAATTCATTATCGAATATGTGCTAATTTTACAAAGAGCACTTACAGCACCTACAAGACGAACTATACCATGAGGAAAGTGTGAATCACTGGTGGTCACATCAATTTGTGATAAGAGTGAGTGAGTGATTTAATATTTATTGTCGCATCGGCAATATTTCAACCATATCGTGACGGGAACAATTAATAAATATATTAAAGATGAACAAAGTAATTAATAGCCTGTTGACGAAGAACAGTAAAACTACTAGTTTCTTACACACCCGTGGGTGAGAAACTCATGTGAGAAAACTGGTATCACACATATGTGTGGGATCGATTTCTAATCCCGTGATTGGCTACTCCATGGTGATGACCTAGGGTCAGGTTATGAAGGATTAATTTCCTGATTAAAATTCATTGATAAGTTACTCCTGCTTCAATCGAACAAAAACCTGTTACTCGTGCCAAACATACCCCTTTACACCTACCTGTTAGTTTCGCGATTGCAACATAAACAGGGATTTATACAATGAGTCACAAGTAAAATAAATATAACATGAATCTATTCATTTTCTAATTCCTTTTATTAAAGCTTTTGATTTCTAGTTATGGATTCAAAATGGCTCCAACAATCAGTGATACCTGTGTAAACAATTATGTGAAAATCACCGTTAGAGATAAAGCCTGGGATTCCCTTCGAATATTCAAAATGTACACCATTGGTACTTTTACTGGAGAAATGCGACAAGTGTCATGTGTCGTCTTGCAAAAAATACCTGACACGAAAACGTCAGTGCCTGTCCATTGTGAGATCGATTTGCCTCGTTGTTTCTTTGATGCATTGATGAAGATAACATTTTTCACTGATAAACATGATGAAGACCCACTTCCAGCTCCGAGATACTATGTTATTCCAATGTTATCAAATTCACTCATGACAATCAGAACCAAAACACACTCGTTGAAACAATGTACAACATGGAACGTTTTGCAAGGCTTCATGAGTGAATGGCGGCACACGTCCTTTCTATTCAATCGAACATGTACAGGAACGGTTGATCTACACATAAGTCATTGCCTAAGATATTCCTCCGACGCATGATAATGCAAAGTTTATGTCTTGATAACATACAGGATGTAATCAACTGACGTTTCATACTGACAACTCAGTATTACATTCCAAGTGGCAGTTTCAGGATGTGGCGAAGAAGAGTAGTCTCCCATTGATAGTGAACGTAACCTCAGCAATGTAACATTCAAGCACACTGGGTACATAGGTCATTATTGGAGATAAAATATTCCAGTAGTTTACCTTTAGTATTAGTGGTGTTACTACCCAAGAGGGGTTTGTGACCATTTAGGTCACCCATTATAACACAGGGCTTCGGGAGTTGATCATAGAGTGACTGTAGATCAGCCTGCTAAAGTGCCGATGAAGGCGGAATATAGAGAGAGCATAATGTAAATGCTACACCCAGAGTAAGTCGCACTGCAACAGCTTGGAGATTAGTTTTAAGTGTAACAGGGCTGTGAATAACACCCTGCCGTATACGGATAGAAGATCCTCCAGTGGCCCTATCACCCAGAGTGAGTGAGTGAGTTAAAATTTAAAGTCACTTTGGCAATATTTCAGCCATATCGTGACTAAATCAAGTTATAGATTAATATATATTAAAGGTAAATTATAAAAACCTGTCAACGAAGGACAGTAAAACAACTAGATTATCACAGGTAGAAATTTAAAACTAGTAACCAAATCTAAATCATTTAACTATACACGACAATACAATATAACAACAGGCTATAGATTGCCAACAACTGAAGGTAGATCAGCATACTAGGGACCATGGGGACTTACAGTACATTTGCTTCCTGCATGGGCCCTAGCTGGATTTACATCATCCCTTCAGCTGTGTGCAATTTAGATTGAACTAGCCATACATTAAAAAGACACATATGCTATGATTAAAATGTGGAGAGTTTAAATTGACTTTGAATGTTGCGGGACTTACCTATCACCCATAGGAGAATAATGATGATAGGCTGCAAATTGAAGTAGAGTAAAAATATCCGTCTGTTTCTGATGCGTTTCTTGCAGTAGTTCATTAAAATTAGTCCTCGGACCTCTACAATTCCACTGCACGATATAAGTAAAATAACCTATCTTTTAGGTGGGATGATAGGGGACCTACCCCTAACTTTCTTCGAGGGCGACAAGCTATGTGCCCTGGGATGGATGGTTTCTGACACATCCATGTCCTCGAGTGAACCATATTTGTTATATAATTGTATACGGTTTTCTGAACCCTTAGAGGGTCTACCACTTTTTTTTGCACACATTACGTCCTAGGTTTGAGTGTATTTTTGACCACTTTCTTTGAAATTGTTTCAGACCGAGTTTTCTAACTGGACTGAGACAATACTTGTACTTCATCCTGAACTTTGGTTGCATCGACTCTGAAGTCTGACTAGACTTTTCAGGTGTAAGAGGTGAGGGTATCGTTTGTAACCCAACTCAAGTCTGTTTGACACTCTATTGAAATACTGGAAACTGGCGAATTTACTTTTGACAAGCTTCCGGGGGGTGTACTGACGACTGATTCATATGGATCATTTGGAACTGTTGATTCAACAAGCTTTTTAGCATCAGCAAAGCTAATGTTTTGAGTAAATTTAACCTTGTTTATTTCCGTTTGTTTTTTCAATATTGTGCAGTCTTTAGAAAAGGATGAATGATTACCTGAACAATTTGTGCATTTTTTAAACTTTTAACGTACTATCACAATCTTCAGTTACGTGTGAAGTTTCGCTACATGTTATAGGCTTTGTGTAAGTGTTGACACCGTGACCATATTTTTGGCATCTGGAACATTGCAAGGAATTTGGGATGTAAACATCAACTGTGATATTACATATACAGTAACCAACCTTGACAGACTTTGAAGGAATTGGTGAAGAGAACGAAAAGAGGTACGTGTTTGTCGGAATTACGTCATTGTTTTTGCGGGTGGTGAATCGCTTGACATATGTCGCTCCACGATCTTTCATTTCGGATACGATGTCCAGTTCTGACATTTCGGCCAACAAACGATCTTTGCCTCTTATGATTCCTTTGCTGGTGTTCAGTGTTCTGTGCACAGTAACTGAAACATGGATTCCAACAAATGTTTCTGTAGTCATCAGGTTGGTGACTTATTGTTTCCTAATACATTCGAGCAATAAAGATCCCGAATGCAAAAGTTTTATGTTCTTCACTTCACCTGCGATGCCATATATACCCTTAGAAATCACAAAAGGATTCAGCTTTAGTGCTGTCACGTCTACAGTGTCGAGAACCAGGAAACGTGGCCAATTTTCTGTTGATTTGGATGGTCTCTGCTCATCATCATTATCGAGTGGACGTTTGGTTGTTTTGGTGGTCGGTTGGTAATCCATGGTAGGTTTATTTTGATTCATTATCCGGGCTCCCTACCCACCACGGAGTATCACAAGGACAATGCTAATCACAAGTAGGTTTCCGACTTGCAGCACCAAGGATACCTGGATGATATACTCAAGCAGAGTAATCAACAAGCAATTATTCCACCAGATTGGCCCATGAGCCACTGCCTTCTGGACATAGGACTCTAGGCAAATTACTAAATTGGAGTTGTACAATCAAAATATAAATATATCACCATGAAACCAAAACCACTGAATTTTTTTTTAATAATTTCTAAAATTTGTGCAGCAAAATTTACATGTACAGGGCTTAGCATGACCAGCCGATTGATTGAACCGGGCCCATCCAACCACCCGTCTAGGTGAAGTAAGGGGCAAAGTGGTGTGTTGGGCACAGGAACGCTGTTCCTGGAACCAGTGCCCTCAGCCACCAGACTCCCGTCATGCACCGACACAGGGGCGCAACCCATTGCGCACTTCGGTCTAAAGACCAGCAATGAGGTGCTGTGGACCACCATACCCCGGGTCCACTCGGGGGTTGAAGAGCGCTTATAGTTACCCACCACCCACCACGAGGAGGTGGCTCTTCACGGGTGCCTTGTGATAAGAGACTTGGTGTCACAAAACACTAGAAGTGTTCATTTCAATGAGAAACAAAAGCCAGTTACGGGTAGTAGAGTCTTTCTCAATGATGAAATGGGAATTCAAAGATCTTTTCAACAGGAGGCGTTTCCTTCAGTGAGGCCATATTACACACCGTCCGACCTTAGAGGAAGGGAAAAAGAATGAGACGTCACTATCTATGGCTGACTAAGTCAAGTGAACAGTAACCCATGAACATTAAAAAATTGTATGTGTATAACATGTATAGATTATAGACATTTACATTGTGCATACCGTAGACATAGCCAAATAAACATTGTCCACACTATAAGTTGTATGCTTTTCTCGAGGGTAATCGGTCTGATGTAAGCCTTTTCGTAGCAGTGTCACCTGAACCGGTAGGCGAGGGATGACACTACTACAAATCTCTTACATCAGACCGTATTACCTGAGGAATAGTTTACAACGTATTTTCCTCACCGCCATGTTAAATGTACAAAATATTATTTTATCTTATTTTGAAGATCGATAAGGTCGCTACCGACAACGTGACATGTAAACAAAATGGCCTCTGCCTCTCAATTTTTTAAAATCAGTGAAACATATTCTGACAAGCTTAAAACTGCTATATGCAAGTGGGTAATATTTTTTTGCAGTTGTCACGTTCCTAGGAGGGGTGACACTTGTTAAAGCGTCATTGACCAATGAAATTGGAGTATTTTACATGAAGGTAAGATAAAGTTCCATATCAGTGTCTTGTACTTCTGTGAATAATTCCTTCTTGCTCTATATTGAACATTGTATGTGCAGTATTATTAGTGAATGTGAACTCATGATTGTTGAGTTTGACAAGTAAGGCACATTGTCTACGAGTGTGTGTATATAGGTTACAGGGAATATGTCAGTGATATGTATGAACCTTGGCATTTTCAAGGGACGCGTGTAATGTCTGATACAATCAGGGAATATACATAAATGTTTCAGGTATTATACATATTCACCCATTTAAGAAAGTATTTGTAGATATATTCACAAATAGATAATCACAAATACAAGTTTAAAATATAATCCGTGGAAAAAAGATAAATCACGAGATTTATAAAGCAGGTTTTCAACGTCATTTGTACGATATTGGTTTCAGTCCTTTGTTGGATACCTTATGTGATAAACATGCATCAAACATGTCAGCAACTCCGTCCTTCTGACCCCTGTACGACAGTCATACGTTTCTGAAGACTGCTGTAACGGGGCCTACGTGTAGGAGGTTGTCGGTATCAGGAACAAGAAAGAGAATTGTTGATACCACAAGAAAGGCAAAATGTATTGCATTCGATTCAATTGCCACAAACTTATGAAACCGGAACTGTTTCAATATTTGAACAGACACGGTGGTGTTCGCATTATGGCTCTTTATTTCTGATACTTCATATAAAAACCCTGAAACAAATGAAACATTCTTTAGACAAAACATAAATATATGCTGATAGATAATATCAATCATTAATATCTTTAAATATAACCATTTACAAAATATCATTATTGCTTACCTATTTCATATACATTGACTCAACACTTCATTGATGACACGTTCCATATATACTTTAATTCATACATAGATATGCATAGACACATTATATCACATAGGGAAACAAACATTTCTTATCATGTAGGAATTACACAATGCATAAAATATAACAAACCCACCAAGTGTGTGGACCTGGGTATAATCAGTACACACCGACAGCTGCACGAGCAATACACCTACATCTGCACGAATAAATGAAACATATATACACACTGTGCAGACTAATCAAATGACAGCAATAACAATACAACAAATACGTTTAGTTATTGTTGATTAATGAGAAACATTTAAAATATATATATTGGTAAAACCCTGCTGCATTCTTACATTCACTCATTATGCATTCATACATTTACACATTATACATTCATACATGTGCACATTCATACAGCAGCTGTATCGTACTTAAAGATTAAGTTTAACACTGATATATGACTTACTGAATTATTGAATCATTTACTGTTTGTAAATATTTAGACTTATAATGCATTACATTCAGCAACAAAACTAGCTATCACAAACTTCTCAATACTTACAATATGACAAAGCAGCCAAATTATCAAAGCATAAACTCAATATGCGTATACATCAAATGAATATGTATGTGGTATAGGGGGGTAAATAGGATATTTTTGACAGGTGACCTACTTAATTTGATGAGTGTGATTAATGAGTTTTTAATCCCTCTCACGTGACCTCATACGTGGGTTGCTAGGTGACCTAATGGACCAAACCCATCCTTATCAGTTCATGACGCGCATAAGGGCATGACATGACATGAAAAATATATCACCCAATCAATAAACAGTATTCATCCATGAATAGTTGTTTCTGTGGCAACGGAAATGGGTGAACGTCATGTGACGAGATAAGATACATCATATGATCGGGTGATCTATGACTTTAAATAACCCTATTTGGTCATCATTAACTGATATCATGTTATGTACCGTGATCACAAGTGGTGTATCCATCATCCAACCATATATGGCTATGATTTAGTCAGTAATAACTTATATGCCACGTGATCAGTTTGTGATGAAAATTATTGTGTCAAGATTTACAGCCATATATGGTAAAAATACTTTTTATATTCTTGATTAAGACTATATTTAGAACATGATTCATCATTTTATCAGAATTAGAGTTATAACCAGTTTGAACTGGTTTTGAAGACACCTATAAAAAGGCTATCATTTCTACAAATGTCATTCACGCATTTGACTGCTGAAGAAATCCACGTCACACAAGTTATTCACAGTTCCAGAACATCCTACTGAAATAAGGTAAGAAAAAGAAAAACTACTACTTACCATAATAATCCTTACAGTATAATCCAAAAATAGCTAAGACACATACAATTCCTTCCTGTGACATCCAAATAGCAGTCCACTTGTTGTCTGCTATCATGGGTTACCCCCGTTGTAAACATTTATGCACATGTTGACTCAGTGATAAGTCTGGTATGTCCTGTGGGCTGGAAATTTCTACAGTCGTTGTCTGATGTTGAATTGGTAACATCAAGAAATGTTATATTCAGGTTGAAATATCACTATAACATGTATAGGTCTGAATGATTTGGATAATTGCATTGCTACCCAACAGATTGTGCTAAATATTGTCACACACCATACAGAAGATTTGATGAGTGTGACTAATGAGATTTTAATCCCTCTCACGTGACCTCATACGTGGGTTGCTTGGTCACCTAATGGACAAAACCCATCTGTAGCGTAGTAATATTATACATCATGTGATGTAATGTGATGTAGTGCGCATGTGCGTGGCGTACCGGATGCTCTGGCATTCGGGAAGTTAAAGGCTTATCGTAAACACTTAGTTGTGTCGTCTCTCCTCCTGGGAACAGCAAGTCATGCAGTGAAGGACCCATAGAACACTATATTGGCGACGAGGATGGGATGCTCATGTTGAAACTGCATTCAATTCTTTGAAGAAAGCTATTAGTGAAAGTGCTTCTTTAGCATACTATGATTTGAATGCTACTACAGTTCTCATTACTGATGCTAGTCCAGTTGGTCTTGGGTCTATATTGTTACAAGAACAGTCAAGTTGTCCCATGAAACCGATAGCTTTTGCAAGTCGTTCTCTCACTGAAACAGAGAGGAGGTATTCACAGATTGAACGTGAAGCGTTAGGATGTGTTTGGTCAGTTGAACATTTTCACAAATATCTGTTGGGGTAGGAAGTTTGTTTTGCAAACTGATCATCGTCCTTTGATTCATATGTTGACTCAACAGAAAACTGTACAGTTACCTCCACGCATTCAGAGATTTGCTTGGAAATTGCAAGGGTATGATTTTGACATTGTTCATATTCCTGAAAAGAGTAATATTGCTGACTTTGTGTCTAGACAACCTTTGTCATCAAAGAAATCTGAAAATGTTGCAGATCTTTATGTCAGGTCTGTGGTTGATGCTTGTGTTTTGGATTTGAATTCAGTTTCACTGGATGAGTTGAGAGATGCTACTTTGCGTGATTCAGAGTTTGTAAAAGTAGGGAATTCAGTTGATTCTGGAATTTGGAATTGTGAAAGTGAATATTTTAGATACAAAGCTGAACTCTCTATGTTTGAATCATTATTGTTGAGAGGAAAAAGAATAATTGTGCCAACTGTGTTGAGAAAGACAATTCTGGACATTGCACATGAAACTCATCAAGGAATAGTCAGGACAAAACAGTTTCTACGAGCAAGATTCTTCTGGCCGAAGATGGATTCCGATGTTGAACATTTAATCCATAACTGTACATCATGTGTATTGAATCAACCGCTTCAGGATGATACTCCGTTACAACCTGTTGAACAAGCGCCTGAAGTTTGGTTGAAGATTGCCATTGACATTGTAGGACCTATTGGATCAGATTATTTATTAACTGTGATTGACTATTATTCGTCATATCCGTTCGCAGTTGTGATTAGAGACATTACATCATCTTCAGTGATTGAGAAGATTGAAAGGATATTTTCAGAGCATGGATTTCCTGAAAGCATTGTTACTGACAATGGCCGACAGTTTGTTAGTTCAGAGTTTTGTAAATATCTGAAGATGGCAGGTATTTCACACATGAGATCTTTACCATATTTTCTTAGAAGTAACGTGAAAATTTAACGTTTTCACAGATACCTTAAGAAATCTTTCAGAACTGCAACCAGTGATGGAAAGGATTAGAAAGTACAACTTCCAAGAATTCTGCAAACTTACAGAGCTACAACTCATCGTGCAAGTGGAGAAACTCCAGCTATGTTATTTCTTAACAGGGACATTAAGACAAAATTACCTGTGTTGAAATCTACAAAGGTTGATCCTTTATTATCTAGGAAATTGGAGTATGCAGAGAAATTGAAGACTTATGCTGACGAGAAACGTCATGTGAAACATCATACATTTGATGTGGGCGATATTGTGTATGTAGCAAACATTGTGCGTGGAAAGTTAGAACCAACATTCAACAATATGAGACATATTATCTTGCATAAGAAACAGAGAGACTGTTTCCAGATTGTTAATTGCAATACTGGAGTGATCACTGTCAGAAATGTGAAATATCGTAGACACGTCACATGTATGGAAGGTTATTCAGAGATATTAGAAGAAACCATCCAGGCCTGGTACCTCAAGCTCCGAATATACATGCGACACTACCTGCTCCAGAGCAACCTAAACCTGTTGACGCTGGACATGGTGAGACAGAACATTCAGATGTTGGTCCAGAAGTACCAATATCGAACGATCTTCAGGTTAGAGAACCACGACGTTCGCAGAGAATCAGAAAACAACCTGAATGATTTCACGACTATGACTTTGAACTGTCATCGAATATATCTGAATGATTTAAAGAATTGAGAACTAGTTTAGTCTTAAACTTTCTGTATAATATGTATATAATATATCAGGAAATCAATTCTTGGATATTGGGCTGGTGTTATTTGATATTGTATTATTTCGTAAATATCTTGTCATTGGTGAATTGAATGTTTGGTGTTATTTGATATTGCATTATTTCGTAAATATCTTGTAATTGGTGAATTGAATGAAAGTATGCTCACTGTATCAGGTATCTAGTAAGAGTAAACAAATATATATATTAATACAACATTTATTGATAAGCTCTACAAATGTGATATATTTTCATATTAACATTTTACACTTGTTGAGAGAATGATCAGAACCAACTCGTTTGTGAAGCGTGTGAATGATTAAACATAGGAGGAATGTAGCATAGTAATATTATACATCATGTGATGTACTGCGCATGTGCGTGGCGTACCGGATGCTCTGGCACGTGGGAAGTAAAAGGCTTATCGTAACGCTTAGTTGTGTCGTCTCTCCTCCTGGGAACAGCAAGTCATGCAGTGAAGGACCTATAGAACACTACACCATCCTTATCAGTTCCTGACACGCATAAGGGCATGACATGACATGGCATGACAAATAAATCACCCAATCAATAAGCAGTTTTCATCCATGAATAATTGTTTCTGTGACAACGGAAATAGGTGAATGTCATGTGACGAGATAGGATACATCATATGATTGGGTGATACATGACTTTAAATAACCCTATTTGGTCATCATGTGGTGATCACAAGTGGTGTATCAATCATCCAACCATATATGGCTATGATTTTGAGTTATAACCAGTTTGAATTGGTTTTGAAGACACCTATAAAAAGGCTATCATTTCTACAAATTTCATTCACACATTTGACTGCTGAAGAAATCCACATCACACAAGTTATTCACAGTTCCAGAACATCCTACTGAAATAAGGTAAGAAAAAGCAAAACTACTACTTACCATAATAACCCTTACAGTATAATCCCAAAATAGCTAAGACACATATAATTCCTTCCTGTGACATCCAAATAACAGTCCACTTGTTGTCTGTTATCATGGGTTACCCCCGTTGTTTCAATATCTACACGTACGGACCATGTCCAACACCCAGTGGTCAACTGAGGTCCAACACATTCCTACGTTGTCTAGGTACCCAGTAATGTTGAATCTCAAGTCCGTATGATTGCAGACAATGAAATCTGGCTATGAGTTTCATGAAATAACGTTTGCACTGACTTAAAATCAAATTCAATAGTTTATTCTAATCCATACATTTCTGTACATCATTGAATTGGTTTGACATACTAAACGATAACAAATGATAATGGCCTTTTACATTCAATTTACATGCAAAATCAACTACACTTCTTGTTATTGTATATTCCCTCTCAATGAGTTGTTTCTTAAGTAAGAATACGTACATGACTGAGTTTAGTTTTACGCCGCTATATGGCGGAATACGTACATGTATATCCATATAAGTAAATGTATATCCATTCAATTATCTTTCAATCTTGACCTGTGCAGATGAAACAGAATTATTCAGAGGGGACGCTTGCAAGTGTTTTCAATGTGGTGTCGTTCTCAAGAACTGGGAAGTAGATGTTGATCCCTGGGTCGAACATGAAAGATGGACTCCAGACTGTGTGTATTTGGCCCTGGTGGGAATCACCTCAGTAAGATGTGGCCCGCTGGGGTAGTCGTGTGGATTTACATTTGTCACTAAGAGTGAGATGTAAAATACTGTATATTTGTATTTGTGAATGTTCACAATAAATCAATATTGAGAGTATATTTGCATTGGTTGTCTATGTATAGTGTAGTCTTTGTATACTGCTCTCATTATTTGGAGTCATGACTTTGTGGGAAGAGTATGGATGACGATCCCAAACATCCTAGGAATTGGCCCTGTTAATTGTATAAACCCTTGAAAGTCGAAGGTCAGTTAAGACTGTGGATATTACTATCACAGACCAAGAGGGCCAACCTGCTACTTTTATTACTGGACCAGTGACAGTCACCCTTCACCTGAAGCCACTTCCGAAACAAGTCTACCATGTGAACATTTATGAGCACAGACGCCAAACAGAACATATCACCATGAGTCAACAATATAAACTGTATGTCCCAGACACAGAGAAATGGAATCGCTATTATATGTTGCAAGTCCAGGGTAAACTGAAACCGTATACTTTTGTCATGCGGGGAAGGGAAAGACAGAGGACGATGTCTATAGATAGAACGCTGGACCTCTATGATCCTGAATAGCCAAACAAATTGGAAGAAAGGAAAACATAAGGAACAGACACAGTGCATGTCTTCTCGGGAACCCAAAATTACATTTGTGTCCCCAACTCAACAAGTGGAAGAACAAGCTAAGGCTCAAGAAAAGCGGGTGCAGGCTATAAAAGAGGCATCTATAGCCAGAAAAACATTTGCTCCTCTCAGAGTTGGCCGAAGAAACAGAAGTCACATTTTTAGATAAAAGCACCTTGTAGACAAGTTTGTCATCATTTAGTCTCGTACCATGATGCAGACAACAATGTGTTCCGTGTGCAATCGGACCTTTTCATGATCAGACATTTTAGGAATCAACACGAACGAGCACCACCACCACCACCACAAGCACCTTGAAAAGGATGCGTCTCGGGACCCTAGTGTTGTGAACGTCATTGTGCTTGACGAATTAATGTAGACAGCGAGCAAAGATCGACGCATTACAGATCTTTTTACCGAAGGAAGTCATCATCGTAATCTCTCAGTGATCGAGGCACCCGTGAAGAGCCACCTCCTCGAGGTGGGTGCTGGGTAACGCTAAGTGCTCTTCAACCCCCGTTGTGGACCCGGGGTATATTTGGTCCACAGCACCCCATTGCTGGTCTTTCAACCGAATTGGGCAACCTGTTTGCCGTGGGTTGCGCCCCTGTGTCGGTGGAGGACGGGAGTCTGGTGGTTGAGGGCACTGGGAACCTGGAACCGTGTTCCGTTTGCCCAACGCACCACTTCGGCCTTTACTTCACCTAGACGGGTGGTAGAACTGGCACGGTTCTATCAATCGGCTGGTCATGCCAAGCCCTGTGCTACTATGTACTGTTTTGGCCTAGAGTCGTATGCCCAGAAGGCGGTGGCCCATGGGCCAATCTGGTGGAATCGTTAATCTTTAATTTTTTTCTACTGGAGTATATCATCCGGGTATCCTTGGTGCTGCTAGTCGGAGATCCGCTTGTTTTTAGCATTGTCCTAGTGATACTCCGTGGTGGGTGGGGAGCTCGGATGACGAACCTTAAAGATAAACCATGGCTAACGAAACCCACCCACCCCCCAACCCCCTTACAAACAAACGTCCTCTCGACACAGATTCTGATGATGATGAAAATAGACAGCCCAAATCAATTGACTACTGGCCACGTTTATTAGTGCTGGAGACTCAAGATAACACCAGATTGAAGTTTTGCTGTACAAAAAGGAATACAAGGCATTGCCGGTGATGTAAAAAACATCACACGTTTACGTTCAGATGCACTGCTTATTGAGTGCAACAAAAGGCAACAGGCGACTAACCTGATGAAGACTAAAACGTTTGTTGACATTCCAGTATCTGTCTCTCCTCACAGAACACTTAATACCAGCAAAGGAATTGTAAGAGACCGAGATCGATTGCTCACTGACATGCCTTGTTTCAGAAATGAAAGATCATGGCACCTTATGTGTAAAGCTTTTTTACAACACGTAAAAACCAAGAAACCATTTCTACAAACACGTATCTGTTTTCAGTTTCTTCTCCAAATGCTCCCAGATCACTAAAGGCAGGGTACTGTAACATTAATGTCTACACCTACATACCAAACCGACTGAGATGTTTTAATTGCCAAAAGTTTGGTCATGGTGTTAGTACTTGCACATTGTCTGTTGTGTGCTCACTGTGGTGAGAAGACACATACAACAGAAGATTGTGTCAGTACCTTTAAGAAGTGTACCAATTGTGCAGGCAATCACTCATCGTTCTCAAAAGACTGTCCCATTTGGAAACAGCAGATGGGGATAAATAATATAAAGTTTACACAAAATATCAGTTTTTCAGATGCCAAAAAAGCTTGTCTTGAGATCGGAAATTAAGGAAACTTATGCTTCTAAAGCCAAACAATCTTCAGAAACAACCCCAACAGTAACTAAATCATCTGCAAGCTTTCAGACGAACCTGACTTGGCTTAAAACAGATTCTCCTATGATTTTGTCACCTGCAATATCTACACAAACTGCAGAACCACTTCCTGGCACGCCCCAAATCAACTCAGAACCATCTTATGACCGTGACACCTCTTCTCTGTCAACTCAAAGGTCTCTATCTACGTCAAACGTTGAACAAATCGTTAAAAACAAAAAGCATACCGAAGCCAGATTCTTTGAAGAAACAAAGTGGCAGAGACGATAAAATTCAATTATTTAACAAATATGGATCCCTCGAGGACATGGACGTCCGAAAACGGTACACAGCTTGTCGCCTTCCAAAAAGGTGCGGAGTAGATCCCCTATCAATCCACCTAAAAGATAGGTTTTTCAAGACATATCGTCCAGAAGAGGACTACGGACCAATTTTATTGAAATACAGCTAATAGTCCAGGATTTAACACCCTCAGTATTCTGTCCCAAAGGGACATATCTGAAACAGGCAGATCAGTTTAAAGCTTATCATTTTTCCCCTCTGGGTGATAGAGTCACTGGAGGTTCTACTATCCTTATACGACAGGATGTTATTCATAGTCCTGTTACACTTAACACTAATCTCCAAGCTGTCGCAGTGCGACTTACTCTGGGTGTAGCATTTACATTATGCTCTCTATGTATTCCGCCCTCATCGGCAATTCAGCAGACTGATCTTCAGTCACTCTATGATCAACTCCCGAAGCCCTGTGTTATCATGGGTGACCTAAACGGTCACAACCCGCTCTGGGGCAGTACTAATACTAATACTAAAGGTAAAATACTGGAAGATTTCATTTCCAATAATGACCTGTGTATATATAATGATGATTCAAGCACCTATCTGCATCCAGCAACTGGCACTTACTCTGGATTTGTCCCTTGCAGATTCTAACCTCCTGAATGAATTTGATTGGTCTGTTCATAATGACCTTTGTGGAAGTGACCACTTCCCAAATATCCTTTCTGAAATAACTCCATCTGATTCTCCATCGCATACAAGATGGAACTTTTCGTAGGCTAACTGGTCTTTATATCAAACTATTTGTACATCGAAACTGCGAACTGAATGTTTCAGTGATATATAACTGATCCCATTCAAACTTTTGCTGACGTTTTAAATGAAATAGCTGATGAGTGTATACCAAAGTCTTCTACGACTCCACATGTGCGAAAACCATGGTTTAATACAGATTGTAGACAAGCCAGAAAAGCGAGGAAAAAGGCAGACCATTATTTCCGCCATCATCCAACTGTCCGTATCTTAAATAAATGTAAAATACTCATTGCAAAAGCGCGTCGTACCTTTAAACAAAACAAACGACAATCTTGGAGAAATTATGTCTTCAAAATTAATTCACGCACGCCAATGTCTAAGGTATGGAACATGGTTCAAAGAATTAAAGGCAAAGCTTCAAAATCTGCTGTTCACCATGTTAAAGATGGTGATAATTTAATCAGCGGGTGATGATAGTATACATTACCAGCTACTAAAGGATGACACTTTTAGATATATTTGACCAAGTATGGACGTCTGGAGAATTTCCTCCTTCATGGCGTAATGCCATTGTAGTCCCAATACCAAAACCAGGCAGGGATCCTACAGATCCGTCTAATTGAAGACCGATATCTCTAACTAGCTGTGTCTGTAAAACCATGGAACGTATGGTGAATAATAGATTAACTTGGTATTTTGAAACCAATATCCTTATAACAAATATTCAATGTGGTTTCAAGAAAAATCGTCGTACGATTGATCATTTGGTCCCTTTAGAATCCTTTGTTAAAAATGCAATAGTAACTAAACAACATGCTGTATCAATTTTCTTTGATCTTGAGAAAGCTTATGATACGACCTGGAAGTATGGCATTTTGAAGGATTTACATGATTTTTGTTTGAGAGGCCGTTTGCCTCTTTTCATATCACACTTTTTAAAAGATAGGTAATTTCAAATCCGAGATGGTTCAACCCTGTCTGATCATTACAATCAGGATCAGGGTGTCCCTCAAGGCAGTATTTTGTCTGTTACACTGTTTAGCATCAAGATCAATAGTTTATCAACGGTTTTAAATGATTCAATTGATGGATCATTATTTGTGGATGATTTCAATATTTCTTGTCGTGGTAAAAATGTGCATACTATTCAACGGCAACTGCAGTTATGTTCAAACAAAATAAATAAATGGTGTCTTGAAAACGGCTATAAATTTTCTAAATAAAAAATAATTGTATACATTTTTGTAGAAAATATACGCCTCGTAAGGACCCAGAACTATATTTAAATGGCACTCCCATCAAAGTTGTTAAGGAGGCCAAGTTCTTGGGCCTAATTTTCGATTCCCATTTAACATTCCTGCCATATATTAAATCCCTTAAAGCTAAATGCCTGAAGGCACTTGATTTGTTAATGGTTGTCTCCAATTCAAAGTGGGGAGGGGATCAAACTACACGCCTTCACTTATATAGATCATTGGTGCGATCTAAACTTGATTATGGCTCCATCGTATATGGTGGAGCCTGCAAAAGCAACCTAAAACTACTTGATTCTGTCCACCACCAAGGCCTTAGGCTTTGTTTTGGGTCTTTTAGAACTTCTCCTGTTGACAGTCCTTATGTTGAGGCTGATGAGCCATCCCTTAACCAACGTCATATCAAATTATCATTACAGTACATAACAAAACTGTATTCTAACGAGTATAATCCTGCATTTAACTGTGTTTTCAATCGTCTGTATGAGGATTTATACAACAAAAAATCTTCTCTTGTTTCGCCTCTTCGGCTAAGAATTAAACCATTCCTTTCTGCTGCCGGCATTGAGCTGGAAAATATAGCTCCTTCCCGTCTTCTTTCTTCTCCTCCTTGGCAACTGGTGAGGCCTGAAGTTGACCTAACTCTGACAAGGTTAAGAAATCTGAAACTAATGAATTACAATATAAACAAGAATATAATCAATTAAGAAATAAATATAATACATACAAATCCTTATTTACAGATGGGTCCAAGGTCGGTGGCGCAGTGGCGTAGTGGCGTCTGCCACTGTCATCGGATCCCGAACAATATCTTCTCGACTACCAAATAACAGCTCTATTTTCACAGCGGAAGCTAACGCCATATTAACAGCTCTTAAATATATTAATAGACACCGTAAATATAAACAATACATAATCTTTTCCCATTCTCTTTCGTGTCTTCAGGCTATTAAAAATCTTGCTAGTAAACATCCTCTTTTATTAGATATTATTGAATGGTATAATGAGCTTGCTACTGGCCAATGCGACATTTTCTTTTGCTGGTTACCCAGCCACGTTGGCATTTCTGGGAATACAATGGCTGATCTTGCTGCCAAGGCAGCACTAAATAAACCTTTGACACCACTTCTTATTCCATACTCTGATTACAAAGCTAGCATTAGAACATACCTCCGTGATCTGATGCAAAAGAAGTGGGACACCCAAGTAGGTATTAACAAATTACATAAAATACAGCCCTATATTGGTTACACCTACTTGAGTTGTCAGTCCAGATTTGAAGAGGTCATTATGCGAGGAAGTCGTCTTGGCCACACAGATATACTCATGAATACCTATTGAAAGGTGAGGATCCTCCTTTTTGTATCCCTTGTGATGAGAGAACCACGGTCAAGCATATCCTTTTGACTGTGTTGAATTTTCCATCATAAGGGGTAAATATTTCAATGTAAAAACTGTTAAGGATCTTTTTACAAATGTTAACTTTCACTTAATTGTTGGTTTTTTAAAAGAAATTGTTCAATTGATTCATTTTGATTGCTATGTTTTGTAGATAGATGTATTTTATAATTTGCATAGTTTAAATTAGCAATTGTGATTGTTAGTGGCTGTATCCTCAAAGGGGGTTAAAGTACTGTAAAATTATTGTGCTCCTGAGAGGGTATGTAAGTCCCAATAAAGGGGTAAATTTCTTCTTACCACCTTTTTAGTCGTAGCATATATGTCATGTTTAATGTATGACTAGATTTGACAGAATTGCTACCGGCTGAAGGGATGGTGTAAATTCAGCTAGGGTCCATGCAGGAAGCAACTGTACTGTAAGTCCCCATGGTCCCTAATATGGTGATCTACCTTCAGTTGTTGGCAATATATAGCCTGTTGTTTATATTGTATTGTGTTCTATAGTTGAAAGTTTTTAGTTTTTCATACTAGTTTTATATCTATATCTGTAATCCTCTAGTTAATTTACTGTCCTTCGTTGACAGGTTTTTATAATTTCCCCTTACTTACTATGTATACCAATTAATTGTTCTCGTCACGATATTGCCGAAATATTGCCGATGTGACGATAAATTGTAACTCACTCACTCACTCACTCAGTGATCGCCTTGAACCAGAATTTGTATTACAGTAAGGATCTCATACAACGAAGAAACTGTCATTATCTGCCTCTGTTCAACAACCCTAATAATAAACAACCCATACTGATTTTGGCAAGGCAAATGTATCCAGAAAATTTCAAAGGGCTACCCAGAAACCCTATGGACTCTTGTTGGTAGACCTAAAACCACAAACACCTCCCCATTTGCGACTTAGTCCCAATGCATTCAGTTTAAAAGGAGACCTCCAAGCCAGGACAAGTCAGTCCAAGTTAGATTTTCAGCGTGAGCAGACGTGTGAAGAAAACCTGCCATGTTGTAATGACTGTGGAATCATGCTTCAATACGTGCATGATTTGCAAAAGCACAGAAGAAACTGGTGTCCCGAAAAGTCTTCAGGGGGTCCACCTGGGATACCCCAAGTGGGATTCAAAAGAAAGTGGGAAGAAGACGGCGACAACTTCTCTGCTGTGAAGACACCACATCCTCTGCCAGATTGTGACTATTGTGGACAGATGTTTAGCAATATCCACAACTTACAAAGGCATTTACACGATAAACAATGTCCTGAAATGGAAAATGGTGATGATGATGATGATGATGAATCATTAAGCGATGTCACACACACAGAAAAATAAGATGGCTGATCTCGAAGAGCAAGGTATAAGACAAATGTATTCACGTACGCATGAGCTGCATATAGACTTTTTGGATGAGAAACGACAGCTGTATATGCAAATTGGTTTAAACGAAGATGTGATAGAAGCCAAACTGAAGAAACTAATCTGGATCACTTTTAAAGAGACGTATGAACGATTTATTACTTATCTGTTTCATATGCAATGGGCCCAAAGACACAAGCAATACTGAAGCAAGTACAAGACACGAATCATATGTATCATGACGTGTTTTCAAAACTATACAAATATAAATCTTGGTTGGAAGACTTCATTACGATGACGATGAAGATATCATATCTGATACAGAAAGCAAAGGACAGGGTGATTAAGAGGGGCAATGAGAAAATGTAATTCACAAAAGATGTTAAGTAGACTTTAGGAGTGCTCCTATCCTAATGTCTACTGATGGGAACGGGGCTAATAAATATGAAATGAAATCTGTATAGCTTTCTTGTTTGTCTATGTTTGTTTGCTGGAGGAAGGACATTACACAACTGTTCATTGTACAGCTGACTAAAGATCATTCAGTCTTTGTTTTATAACTGATAAATTCCAGCCTTAGCCTCAGTGTTAATGGTAGTTTCAGGGTATTCAATACACAACAGATGAGTCTACCCTAATGTCGCCCTGACTAAATATAAATGGCCCTGACAACTACACAGCTAACCCTCACCTCAAAAACCAGAGGGCAAAGTGTCAAGATCAGGTTGAATGACACGTTTTGTGTATACCAGTCTATAAATTTATAAATTCTAGGTACTTTCAGCATATTTCCCCATCAACTGTGTTATGAAGTAAACAGACAGTGACCCCTACCTGGATTTATCTCTCTCTGACTTAACACTTTCAAAGCTGGACATGGTCGAGACAGTTGTCTTAGTTCAAGTTGTTTTTATAAAACATACAGTGTGATTTCTTCATGAATTTTACAGTAATTTCATTTCAAGGCTAAAATATCAGGTAACCTGATTGGCTGATCAGACGTTACAACAGACAGATCACGAGACACATTTCTGTTAAGCGAGGACCTTATCAGACCACAGTCAGTCCATCAACAAACAGGGGCTCAGATAAAGATAAAGATGTCTAAACACAGTTACTGGGTACATAAACTGGGTTGTTGTCTGGGTTAAACGTCTTGTTCATAAAATCATCAATGATGTACAGGGGATATTGTTTACTGATTGGGTGATTTATTTGTCATGTCATGTCATGCCCTTATTCGTGTCATCAACTGATAAGGATGTGTTTTTTTCCATTAGGTCACCTAGCAACCCACGTATGAGGTCACGTGAGAGGGATTAAAAACGCACACTCATCAAATTAAGTAAGTCACCTGTCCACAATACCATAATTACCCCGTAATACAACATATGTACAAACTACAAAAAGTATTGAAAGACACTAACCTTCAGAAATGATCTGAAGACCTCCAAAATCGATGTCCAAATAATCCAAACAAAATATTCACAAATGTCTTGTGGCCAGTTGACAGAAATGTTCTGACTGATAATAAACTCAAACTTTAAAACAGTGATTGTGGCTGAAGCAGAAAACGCATGCAATAAGCTGAGGGAGGGCTTAAGAGAAGCTGAAGAGTGAAGTATATAATATTTAAAATACACTAAACTGAATATTTAATTCAGTAAAACCTAAAGAATAAAAACACTAAATATATACAAACATTTCACCCTGTCACACTTAAAAAACGAAATGGGATGAAATAAAAAGGTTCTCAAAAGTCAGGTTTCGATTTACAAGTTGAAACAATACTGTACAATTGTATCGGAAACAAACAAACAACAACTTCATATTAGATACAATTAACAGCTGTATTGTAATTTCTACTTCATGGTGAGTATGGCACCCATGGGTTGCACACTGAAAAACTCAATTCACAATTAGCAACTGGAATTTCTGGATCTTCGATTCATTTGATTACCTGGTATGTTCACAGGCTGCTGTTCATTGGCAGGAGTAATACTGTATGGCAATCATTGGCTGTGGATATTCACTTTCTAGATAAATGTCGTGTGGTATTCGCATGAACAAGAGCAAGACATGCTTACACCATCATCGAAAACCTGGTGCTTATTGAGGTCACCAAAGTCTACATGTCATCACTCGTCAATTCGACCGTTATATAGCTAGAATATTACTGAGTGCGGCGTAAAACTCAACTCAACTCAGGTCAATTGGAAATTGCTTTTTAACTATCTTGATATCATGGCTCCTTTGTGACAACCGTCACCTTGTCAGTTAAATACCACTTTGCAATGATGGAGCTTCCTTTCTTCCTATATCATTTATCGTGATGATAGAACAGTTAGATAGTAGGATTGGAACTCCCAAAGACAGATTCGACGACTAACGAATGTAGTCTTCTGCCGATATACAGAGATATCGAAGAGATCGTGTGGAATTAGCAATGACATATTTACTAACATCAAGATGGCTACTTAATCCAGCTGTATTTGCGATTGTTATTCTGTACATTAAGTATTATTTGATTGGTAGCTTATCCAGATCAAGACGGTGATTTCTATCGATCATAGTAGGCCCATCAACATGGGCAAATAGCATTTATGTGATTGATAAATGTGCTCGAGTAAGTCCAATGCCATTTGTATATTTGTCATATGACGTGCACGTCATGACCAGTTACCAAAGATCGAGTCACTAACATATTTCACTTGCTTTATACTTTGCCGAATAACACATTCACGGTTAAGCCGAGACGTCTGTGCTTCAGACTTCAAGGAGTTCTTTTTATGGTCATGTTTCTCCAACAACAACCATGAGACATGCGCTCTTCTCGAAGTGCCCCGTACATAATCAGAACGCTGAGGATTTGCCGTTATAATGGCGACCTTATTAACTAAACTGAAGTCATACATTACTTCATCTCAGAAAATTCTACTGAATACCAACAATATACACACAAATGTATACATGTCAATGTGTTTGGTTTGAGTGTAAATGTTTAAAGGTTTCATGCCTGCATCAATTGTCCTGGCAGCTACGATACCTCGAGGATAACGACGGTGTATATAACCGGAATGGAAACTGATTCTGTCTTAGAAATTGCACCTGCCATGATCACGAACAAAGTGTAGGACATGAAAAAAGTCAGTGTGATTGCTGAAGCCGAAGAAAGACTAGTTTTACCAAGATTTCAAAAGAGCGCCATGTGACTCTTACTCAGGACTTGTTCCTATCGAGGTTACATTAAAGGTCTCAGTATAGTACAAGTGTTATCGTGGACACGGGGACAAAGTCTGATGCAGCAGTGACAAAATCATGCCCGATGCAATTCCCCAGCTTGACTTGTACCATGCATTCCTATGTCTTTTCAAGTGAACAGTTAACTAGATTTTGCATATATTTATGACGGGCGCCATAGGTGCCACAGCATTTGATATCGTAACAGTTTCATACTGATTCATGTTCATGATATAGCCGAAATTGTGCCGGAACCTATCCACTGTCATATGTATACCCTTATATCCTGTTAATATTTATATCCTTATTACATTATGCACACCCATGCTGTTTTGTGATGGTATAGTAACAGACAGTAGATGCTTAAATAGACAAGGTTTGACTTATTAGAAATACATGTTTACTCAGAGTCAGGCACCTAATAGCCAGGACACAATGTCAGCCGCCTAACCCACTCAGCCACTCTGAGGGTGTGAGTTCGAATCCTGGATAGGACTCAACCCCAAAAATTAGTAGAATTTTTGCTTTACTACGAATGTGTAATCCCAAATATAACATATGTTACAGAAAGAAAAACATGTCACTTAATCCCGTATCTATGGCCAAGAATGATATTGAAAATGTGTTTCAAAACATATCGCACATGTTATGGTTTCAAAGTCGGTAAATTCTTCCTGCCAGCCCGAGTGCAATAACACTGCACTCAAGTGTCATCAAGATATGGAAGAAGTTATTTTCCATCGGAAATGATAACAATTCAACTTGGTTAATTAGAAAGAAAGCAAAGTGACGTCTTACCTTTTTAAGCTATCGCTTCAGATTTCTCATTACATTACATGGTCTCCAGTATGGTGATCTACCTCAGCTGTTGGCGATATATAGCCTATTTTTATATTGTGTTGTCACCTATAGTTAAAATATTTTAGTTTTACTTACTAGTTTTACCTGTATATCTGTGATATTCTAGTTGTTTTACTGTCCTTTGTAGGCAGGTTGTATAATCTACATCTATTCCATTTCAATTAAAATGATCACGTCACGATATGGCTGAAATATTGCCGATGTGACGTTAAATATTAACTGACTCACTCACTCATTACATTAACCATGACACTATAATCCCTGTCAATTCATCACAGGGATTTAAATGTCATATTTATCAAAATGGCCTTTCTTTCTCAGCCACGTAATTCGAGCTGTTCTTCGGATACTAGATTGTCAGATGTTACGCAGTAACCTCTGATGCTAAAAGGAAAACCTATATTTGCACAATATTTGTTTGTAAACTGAGATTATGACTGCTATCGAAGCGTATACCAAACATGGACCGAAAGAGGAGACCTCCTCTGTTGCAGCTAACTGAATACATCACCACTGTCCTGGTGGTTACCCGTGCTACATGGCAAATTGCTGGTATAATGTAGTGTCAATGTTTTGACAGCTGCCACTGAATTTGGACTGTAATTACCGTGCAGCTATGTGTATTGGTGTGTAGTTAGTCATTTTTAGAATACAATCTGTAACTGTACAATATGTCTTTGTAACTTGTTGGTTTCAAATGAAGCTCTTACACATAATATGGATATGGTCAGCCTATAGTTTAAACTTGATGTTCACACAACTGCTGGTTCTGAAGAAATGTGAGATGTTATGAAAGATGGCAGAGGCTAGTGCTTCTTACATTACATTACATTGCATATCGCGCTCTACCATGGATTACCATGCATGTATTATTGTAATTGCATTGATATTGAAAGTATCATACCCCCGAAAGTAAGCCGTGAAGATCAGGATTAGAATTTAATTGGTCTTCTGCAGCCCTTGCTTGTCGTAAGAGGCGACTAACGGGATCGGGTGGTCAGGCTCGCTGACTTGGTTGACACATGGTATCGTATCGCAGTTGCATAGATCGATGCTGATGATGTTGGCCACTGGATTGTCCAGTCCAGACTCGATTATTCACAAACCGCTGCCATATAGCTGGAACATTGGTGAGTGCGACGTTAACAATAAGCCATCTAGTCTCACATTCTACTGCACTGGGTCACGGTGACTTGGATGAGGCAACACAGTGACATTATGAGTCAGCAAAACAGGGTAAACCTTAGAAGTAAATTGATCACTGCATTAAGATGGAGAAGGTTGCGGGGTTCTAGAGAGCCCTCCAGTCCATAACGCCCCGGAGTTGCTACAGACTCTATGTACTTTTACGTCAACGTGTGATATTATGTTCCTAATTAATTGGTTTGACTGATACCCCAGATTTCATAAAGGTGGAACGACGATATAACGTTCCAGGCAACATAGCGCTACTGTTGTGTCTGACCTGTGCAAGCGAAAGTGTGGCAATAAAGAAAACCCATCTAAAGTTCATCAAAACGGTTTTATTTCTTTCAGCCGTTCTGTATTTGAACCACCGAATCGGAGCTGCCACACATGGCAAGCAAGAAATGAAATTTCACTGTGTGACCGTTGAAAACGTTCATCAAACGAATCGGACATTCAGTTGGTACATTCATGGCACATTTGTGCATTCCTTCTGATCTAGACTTTAATATAACATATGTTGCATTTGGGATTACACTTTCTCAGTAAAGTACAGATTATAGTACCTTTTGGGTTGAGTCCCATCCGGGATTCGAACCCACACCCTCAGAGTCAGGCACCTGATCGCCAGTACAAAAAGTCAGACGCCTAGACCGCTCAGCCACCGTACAGAATCTGTACTTTACTAAGAAAGTGTAATCCCAAATCTAACATATGTTACATTTGACCACTTTCTAAAAAATGGCATTTTGTATTTCATAGACTTTAATAATAGTAATCTTATCATTCTGGCTGACCTGAAACATCGTTTTCAGACAGCAGCTTTGACAGCCCGTAATGCCCCTCGACTGTGCGGCATCGTTACAAAAGCATACCTTTCCACAACGTCTAGCTCCACATCGCATTTGCCTCTTTATTAACAGAGCAAGACAATAATCATGGGTTAGTCAGAGATCAGTGCGTAACGGTAAAAAGGGACATCGATACTTTGGAAGCAAGAACATAACAGTGACAGGGGACATCACTACTCTGGAGGTAGGCGTGTAACGGTGAAAGGGGACATCGATACTTGGGGGTAGGCGTGTAATGGTGAAAGAGAACATCACTGCTCTGGAGGTAGGCGTGTAACGGTAAAAAGGGGACATCACTGCTCTGGAGGTAGGCGTGTAAAGGTAAAAAGGGGACATCGCTGTAACATTGTAAGGGAACATCACTGTAACATTGTAAGGGGACATCACTGCTCTGGAGGTAGGCGTGTAACGGTGAAAGAGGGACATCACTCCTCTGGAGGTAGGTGTGTAACGGTGAAAGGGGACATCACTCCTCTGGAGGTAGGCGTGTAACGGTAAAAAGGGGACATCACTGTAACATTGTAAGGGAACATTACTGCTCTGGAGGTAGGCGTGTAACGGTAAAAGAGGACATCACTGCTCTGGAGGTAGGCGTGTAACGGTAAAAGGGGACATCACTGCTCTGGAGGTAGGCGTGTAACGGTAAAAAGGGGACATCACTGCTCTGGAGGTAGGCGTGTAACGGTAAAAAGGGGACATCACTGTAACATTGTAAGGGAACATCACTGCTCTGGAGGTAGGTGTGTAATGGTAAAAGGGGACATCACTGCTCTGGAGGTAGGCGTGTAACGGTAAAAAGAGGACATCACTGCTCTGGAAGACATCACTGCTGGAGGTAGGCGTGTAACGGTAAAGAGGACATCACTGCTCTGGAGGTGTAAAGGGGTAACAACATCACTGCTCTGGAGGTAGGCGTGTAACGGTAAAAAGGGACATCACTGCTCTGGAGTCAGGCGTGTAATGGTGAAAGGGGACATCACTGCTCTGGAGGTAGGCGTGTAACGGTAAAAAGGGGACATCACTGCTCTGGAGGTAGGCGTGTAACGGTAAAAAGGGGACATCACTGCTCTGGAGGTAGGCGGTGTAACGGTAACGGTAAAGGGGACATCACTGTAGGCGTGTAATTGTAAAAGGGAACATCACTGCTCTGGAGGTAGGCGTGTAACGGTAAAAAGGGGAGGTAGGCGGTAACATTAACTGCTCTGGAGGTAGGCGTGTAATGGTGAAAGAGGACATCACTGCTCTGGAGGTAGGCGTGTAACGGTAAAAAGAGGACATCACTGCTCTGGAGGTAGGCGTGTAACGGTAAAAAGGGGACATCACTGCTCTGGAGGTAGGCGTGTAACGGTGAAAGAGGACATCTGGAGGTAGGCGTGTAACTGCTCTGGAGGTAGGCGTGTAACGGTGAAAGAGGACATCACTGCTCTGGAGGTAGGCGTGTAATGGTAAAAAGGGGACATCACTGCTCTGGAGGTAGGCGTGTAATGGTAAAAAGGGGACAACTGCTCTGAGGTAGGGTGTAAAAAAGGGGACATCACTGCTCTGGAGGTAGGCGTGTAACGGTAAAAGGGGACATCATTGCTCTGGAGGTAGGCGTTGTGAAAATCGGTCACTCCTCTGGAGGTAGGCGTGGAAAAAGAGGACATCACTCCTCTGGAGGTACGCGTGTAATGGTAAAAAGGGGACATCACTGCTCTGGAGGTAGGCGTGTAACGGTAAAAAGGGGACATCACTGCTCTGGAGGTAGGCGTGTAACGGTAAAAATGGGACATCATTGCTCTGGAGGTAGGCGTTGTATCGGAAAAAGAGGACATCACTCCTCTGAAGGTAGGCGTGTAACGGTGAAATCGAACATCACTGCTTCGGATGTCGGAGCGTAACGGTAAAATAGAACGCATCAAGATCATCTTGAAGGTACCGTGACGTCTTTAGCCCTCGTCCAGTTGTTTCAGACCTGTGGAGGTCACACCAGTGTATGGAAGGACAATGCACACCGGTGTATGGTGAGGTGAGGTGAAATTGGGTTTAACGTCGTGCTTGAGAATATTTCGCTCATATGACGACGTGCATGCATGTGTATGTGTATGTGCGGCTGCTTGTACTAGCCCAGACTTAAGCTGGTTTTATAGTGCTAGCCCACTGAGATACCATGCCGCAGTGAAGCATGAATACCCCACTCAGACACATTATACTGACTCCGAGCCGACCCGTCCTTGTTGTACCCATTAATGTCGAGCGCCAAGCAGGGACCAACAAGTACCATATTTTAACGTCTTTTGGTGTGACGCGGTCGGGGATCGAACCCGCGACCTTCCGCTCTCCGGGCGGACGCTCTAACCACTACATCACGGAGGCGGTCACCAGTGTATGGCATGACAATGCACACCGGTGTATGGCAGGACAATGCACCCCGGTGTATGGCAGGACAATGCACCCCGGTGTATGGCAGGACAATGCACACCAGTGTATGGCAGGACAATGCACACCGGTGTATGGCAGGACAATGCACCCCGGTGTATGGCAGGACAATGCACACCAGTGTATGGCAGGACAATGCAGACCTCTGTATGGCAGGACAATGCACACCAGTGTATGGCAGGACAATCCACACCGGTGTATGGCTGGCGGACAATGCACACCGGTGTATGGCAGTGACAATGCACACCAGTGTATGGCAGGACAATGCAAACCAGTGTATGGCAGGACAATGCACACCGGTGTATGGCAGGACAGTGCACACCAGTGTATGGCAGGACAATGCACACCGGTGTATGACAATGCACACCGGTGTATGGCAGGACAATGCACACCGGTGTATGGCAGGACAATGCACACCAGTGTATGGCAGGACAATGCACACCCAGTGTATGGCATGACAATGCACACCGGTGTATGGCAGGACAATGCACCCCGGTGTATGGCAGGACAATGCACACCGGTGTATGGCAGGACAATGCACACCAGTGTATGGCAGGACAATGCACCCCGGTGTATGGCAGGACAATGCACACCAGTGTATGGCAGGACAATGCAGACCTCTGTATGGCAGGACAATGCACACCAGTGTATGGCAGGACAATGCACACCCTCACTTTGTTCAGGTCAGTAATGTCGCGGTCTTCATTGGACAACAAAACGTCTTATACTCTCTCGCAGTTTTGCAAGATCAGAAAATGGAGGTTATGAAAAGGCACCTAACCAACCGGTGACGTTGGTCCAATGTTTTCAAGCTTGTAACTTCTAATGATCAGGGTGTCGTTGTACAAAACAACCTAAGCGTTAAGACTACCTTAAGTCTATGTTAAGGTATGGGAATAAAGGTCACCTTAGAGCTAAGATCGCTTTGTACAACGGTATCCAGTTCTTTTCTAAACTATTAGATCTTTGCGTCTGTACAAATATAATTATTGTCAGAGGATCAAATGCTATCTCTCTTTTCTGGAGGTGAAATACCGGTTACTGAGCACATAGATGAAATGTCATGGAGATGTATGATTTTCCTATTTTGCAAATACCTGTATTCCATGGTATCCTCACTCAAGTGTGTATTTTAGATCTTTGCTCTGTACGTGTGTGTACCTGCCTTGTGACTGCGTTGTTGTAAATATATTGTGTGTATATATGTGTATGATCTTTGGATAGAAATCTGGAGGAAATAAAGATATTCACTCACTCACTCACTCACTCATTCATTCATTGCAATGTTTTGGGCATGATGGACGTGTGATTTATCATAATTACATGCCAGCCTGTGCTCCCAATGAAAAACAAGTAAAACAGTAATGCGTTCCCAAGTTTGAGGGATACCTCATGATATAACTGTAACATCAAAGTAAGTAACTCCAGTATTTCAGACATGTATTTCATACTGTGGCTCTACACAGGTGAACGGGTGAGGCTGACTTAGTTGTATATGAGCCACAGTCGATATGAGGCGATTTAGCTCCAGACAAATGGAGTTCAGATTGTTTTTCTTCATTTTGTAAGTTATATTCCATCTCTCCTGGGTGCAAAACAACAACCGCAACAATGTGCCTCCAGACCGAATGGTCCGTCTGATATTTCATATGCCCTTTTTTCGACTTTTGTACCGAAAGCCACAGGCGCAGATGTGATCATCGTGCTGTTTCAAATAACGTTTACCCAGAGCTTGGTTCATTTTTCTGAAATATGATGAAGTTTAAATTATGTATTGCATAAACGTCCTCTTTAACAAACCTAAAGAAAATTATCCTCAAGGGCTGTTTTCTTATTGATTCATTTCGAAACGTAGCAAGGATCAGGTAGTATGGCGTCACAAAAATCTGCTTTAGCAATGCACCAGTACACCTAACATTTACAAGCAACATCAAGAAAATGTGTGGAGCGCAATTCAGCACTATCACGGCAAGGGACACCACAACAGAGCTTCTTGCAGTACTGCACAACTGAAGGGAAACAAAGTTGGGTTTCGCGCGCTGACAGTACATAATTCACAGTACTATTATGCACAATATTCCATTTACTTTACATAATAATAATAATAATCTGTCCAGCATGTGATATCATGAGCATGGATCTACACCACAAAACAGCGAGACGCATCAACCAAGTCGGCGAGGATTTCCACCAAGTTTAATCCGGATTTTCACCGGACCTGGCTTTGCTTTGACGATCGGAAGCTCTTACTACTTTAAGACTTCAAGTCAGCATGCGTTATTTGTAAGATTATGTGGCATTAGAATAATGATAGAATAAAAATTGTGCGTATGAAGACTTGTTAGTGAACAGCATCAAAATGAAATCTGCGAGAAGGGATTGCCACTCACCAAGCACATGCCTGTTGCCGGATTAATTTGGGCTATTTGGGCTTGGACTTTTCACGTTGAATGTCAAACAACAGTAGTTGAAAATGCCTCGTGTCACTTTGATAGAATTAGGGGATGCAATGTTTTACGTGAATTGGGACAGGGGGTATATTGCAAGGTTGGCCGAAGTTTTTACACAACAGATTTCATCGGACGGGTGTTGTGTGAATGGGAGAACTTCCCCATGAAAGGTAGCTATGTCAAAATGTTGTATATCAAAAGATAAAGTCTATACTTCGTAAATATCTCCTTTTCAAATTTATTGAAGCATGAACGGGTCATGAGAGCAGCAAATGAACAAACCAAATCACCGCAAATCCCTTAAACTTTGAAATAAGAATACATATACATATGTACAAAGAGCTAAGCATATTATTTCCATCTGAAATCCGTTTTCATTTATTCGACGCCTGAACCTGAATCTGAACCATTTAAGACTTTGGGGGTGATCGGGATCGGAAAATGGGCTTTCCATTGTTTACCCTCAGCCGTTTCAAGAGCTATTAATGTTGGTACCAAATCAAAGATTCGTTATCATATTTATCATAGATTTGTTCACGCCATACCATTCTACACGTACGCACTGAGTTGAGCCCCTTAGTCGTGCTAAAATTCGCTAGGTGTGGTCCTGTTTGAATCCCTCCTTCTCTGCTTGTGTGAAGTCCGTCATTGTTCCTGGCCACAGTGTGAACATTGATGACCAGCTTTTACTCAGTTTGTCATTGTAACGTAAGCAGCCCAACAAAGCGAACGTTTCGTCCTAAACATGATGCGTCCCTTTGGACCGTTGGACAACCTATAATCCTGGGTTTGAATCCTGTTTTGTCTTCATGTTCCAGAGTTTGAAGTGGTAAATGTGGGAGGCCTGCATCAGTTCTGGCTTGCCTCCAACTATTTGTGATATGATTGTGTGAAACACGGGGTCAAATTCAACTCACTCTCTCATCGTCTTCACTGCATCAACGTCCCTTGAAGTGCTCCGTTTCATCAAACGATCAAAACGTGATTCTATTTCAAATGGCGAGGACTGTAATCCCTTCGAGCGCACTCACTCAGATAAAGGTTAGATGATTTATGTTGAACAGCGTATCGCATTGATCGTTATCCGTCGACCTTACTGTTACAGTGGTTACTGTGTTATGCGATGTACCCTCAGATAAGTGTATCATTAAACCTTCATAGCGACACAATCTTAATAAGAGTTAATCCAGTCGTGAAAGTGAATCTTATTTGATGTTTTAGTACTGCGGCTTGTCTGTGGAAGGATGTGTGGAGGCCATGTGACCTCCAGACAGAAAACGCTGGAGACAAATGCCAGTCCTAGCAAACTGACAGTGAAAGATGAGCTATTTCTGAAGTCAACGGATAACCTAACCGGATTTCACAATAATGTATTTACACTTTATCGGGTGGGCTGTGAACCATGAGAAATATTCATTTCAGCATGTAATTATATTACATCAACAAACATTATACATAAGTATGTACCTATAAGTACGAGAATGTAAAGGTTAGAGAATCTCCATTATCCGACGTGACAGATTCTGTTGGGCGTAAAAAGCTAACTAGCAGTAAAAAAAAAAACCACATGGATTAATCACTTGTAATCAGTGACTGCACCAGATGTTCGCGATAGAATGGTTTTCAAGTTTCACCGCCTCGTTTCATATGTAGATGTCTGTATTAAGATTCAGTTGAAAAAAATGTCTCGTCATTCCTGTATGAAAAAAGGGATGATGTCATCTTTTCCTTCATGCCAAGCAATATTGCAACAGCTATAACTTTTAGTGTTTCACTACTTTTGTGGTACAGCCGAGCATGCCCTTAGCGTTATATTTGCGTCATATGACTCAATCTCAGAAGTTATTCGATCAAAGTTACGGCATTCAAGGCCTCAGTAAAGCTTTCAAACAGTTTTATGGTAGACATTTAATGAATTTATACTAACAAGGAAGAATATTGGTATTTTTTTATTGAAGTAAGTTTGATATTCCCTTCTTGGAAAATATATGTTATAGATTCTCATAACAAACTATTGCAGAAACTGTAACCCTGAGTTTTGTGGCTTGCTGAGATACTCAGCCATTGTTATTATATTTCATGCCTTTAACTATGGACAATAATCCAGAGAAAATGCCATAAATATTGAATCAGCTTACGCTGTGATGCGGCCAAATCATCTGTTCCAGTCCGAGTTGTATTAAGTTACACTAAACTCCAAAAGATACGTCACCCACCTACCTTTATGAATTACCCCTTCTACCTTTATTAATTACTTAAAAACTATCAAAGATCTGTTAGAAGGTACTAGTTTACAATAAAGCTTAACAACAAAGCTTTATGCAAATCACGAACAAACATTTTCAAAGGCATTCACATTAAGGTGAAATGCATCTTTTTCAGAAGAGTTAAGTTGTCCTAAACCATATGACAGTGATTTAGATGTCCAAAACAAAGGTGAAAATAAAATTCTGCTTTGGGAAAAAGAAAATTAACTTTGTTAACATTTTTGTTTGCAAAGTAACATTTTTCCAATTTCTGTTTACACATAGCAATATCAATCGCCACAACGTAGCAATATTCAAGCCGTATTTGCATCAATTTCACGTGTAGAATGATTCTATAGGGTATAAAGAGAGCCTAGAATGTATGATATGATACACAAGTATGCTAAATATGTCACGATTAACAGCTGAAGAGAGAGAAAGAGCCATTGGGATGTTGCAGATGGGGTCGACATACGATGATGTTGCCAACGCCCTCGGATGCCACCGTATCACGGTTATGAGACTTACTCAGCGCTACAGACAGACTCAGGTCACCATAGGCAGACCAAGAAGTGGACGTCGACTCATCACAATGCTGCAGAAAGTTTCATCCTCAATTGGGTCGGAAACAGGGAGCTTCGAAAACGTCTCTTATCAGAATTTCCAATGGTAAACCAAAGACCCTGACATGGCCGATGTACACAGAATAAGAGTTGTGACGATCGTTCCGCACATGTACTTGACCACTTGCACAGCACGAGGATGAACATGTACATAACTAGATAGCGGTAATCAATAGAGGCGGTTACAGCGTTGATTCCTCACAATGATATAATGGTAGTTCCAATGATGTTACTTGTGCCCGGAGTAGGCTAAACGTGGCATTAAATCACTCTTTCTATTATATATTAATTTAAAGAAAACCTGGAAGTGGAGGGCTGTCCAAGATATAACATAATGGCTAGGTATCCTCCAGTTTACAACTAATGTTCAACCACAAGTCGTAGTTGATGTTGTTTTGCTGTTTATCGCCGCACTCACAAATATTCGAACTATGTAAAGACATTCTGTTACTTATGGACTTTACGAGACAGTCAAGCGATAAAGTGTCAGTGATTTTGTGAAGAGTTGTGTCAGTACTGCCAAGTTGACATTGTGTGATAGTTGTTGAACGCCGCACTCAGCAATACCCCGGCTACATGGCGGCGGACTGTAAACAACTGCACAATTCAGTGATCAACGTTATGAGCAATGATCTACGCAATGGGGATACGATGACATGTGTAACAAGTGCAAAATATACAAATTGTAAAATGTTCTGGAAAAATAAACCATTTTAATACGTCTTGTCTTATTTACCTGTTTGGGGTCAATTCATAACACCTTAAACAATACAATTGTCAGTGAAAAGGTTTACATTTTCACAAGTCCATGATTTGTTTATAGTCACCACTGGGTCATGGGTCGAAAGTAGTTAGCCTGACCAACATATCCCGTTAGTTGACCCTTACGACAAGCACGTGTTGCTGAAGGCTAAATCTTCACAGCTTGTAAAGTGTGCCCGCCAAAAGGCAGCCGGGATCGCAATATGGCTGAAATATTGCCGAACCCAGGTTAAAATCTTTAGGGCACTTAAAAATTGTTTTCTAAAAACACATCGCAATCACGTCCATATCAGGAGTAGAATGAACTAAACATCAAAGCCCCAGAGATTTAAGCATTTTATTCCAGACGGACAATAACACGGCTGTTCCATAAGGCAGATTTACTTTCAAATCTTTCTTCACCAACGAGGTCGCGATGATTGGCCACAAAGCTGAAGGTTCCCGTGATCCCGCGAAAGAACTGATATGGCACGTTGCAAGGACCTCCTACGGATAACGCTGCATCTGATGATCTCTATGTTTTCAGAAGTCAGTTTTCAGTAATGTATTTCTGCATATTTTAGGACATGAGACATAATAGTCCATGGGCTGATATAGGTGACCCTCCCCCCCCGGGGGAATTTTGAAGACTATATTTTTCTGAAAGCTTATCATACGTACATCCAAATTCCAGGTGTTTGCAGCCTGGGTGCGGGGGATTTTTCCCGCCGTGACCCCCCAAAGGGGGTCAGGGGGGGGGGAAATTGACGAGATTAGTTTTTTCTTTTTTTCTCACAAAATACATTCTAATAACTGCTTTCTTTTAGGAACAATGAAAATATTTAAGGTTCATTAATTAGTTGGAGCCACAGGAAGACTTAAACTTTGAAAAATGCATTGCATCTAAGGGAAAAATCAAACTTTAAAGCTGTTTTTCTACACTTTCTAGTTGGCAATTGTTTTAAGAAGCTATTCTTGCTTCAATAGCTCTAAAATGATCAATATTAATGTTACAGTTATACATAAAGCATGAATAGACTTTGAGGTGGTTTATTGTAGTCTGGGTGTGGTGGATATTTCCCCAAAGGGGGTCATGGGGTAAATATTTGGAAAAGTGAGTTTTTACTTTTTTTCACAAAATACATTCTAATAACTGTTCTCTATCAGGAACAATAAAATATTTTAGCCTCAATTATTAGTTGGAGCCACAGGAAGACTTTAACTTGGAAAAATCAAACTTTAAAGCTGTTTTTCTACACTTTCTAGTTGGCAATTGTTTTAATTGTTTTAAGAAGGTATTCTTGCTTCAAAAGTGACTTATATTGCAGTTAAATACAATGCCTGTTACACCGTGTTAAAGAAAATAATAACAATAAGCAGTGTAAAACAATTTCTTAAAATTCCATTTAAAATATTCATCTGAGGACCAGCACTGAACAAAGGATCTAACATAAGTTGTATGGAAACACTACGAGAGTTGTCTCCCTCTACAGCAATAAACATGTCTCCCTGATAGCAGACGACATTTTTCTCAACTCATGTATGCTGCTTTTTCTGTTAATCTGGTGAGTATTTTTAGTTCTTTTATTAACTGGAGAAAGGAATCAACTAAGAAGAATGATATACAATAATTTCTAACTGAACAGAGCATGTTATGATATATTTATTGCATGAATTTTGTAGATAATAAAAGGTTCCATTTAACTTAACTTGTGCTCAAGAGCTGCAACATAAACTCCTCTGTGAAAAGCATATGCTCTTATAGTGATAATGCAACACCCACAACAGGTGATATTTAAAAAAATCCATAAAAATGGTTCTATGAAGTACAATTTTCAAAACTAAATCTTGCCAAACTTTTCTGCAAGATACTATTTTCCTCATGACAACTTTTATTAACATATCTCTTGAAACCTTTAAACGAACGACAAGTATTTTAATGCTTACTTTAGAAAAACATTCACCAACAATATTTTTCTATTTTCATTAGTTCCATCCAGATGTCCAGTGAAAACACATTGAAAACATCTAGTGAAGTACACTGGAGTACTGAGACACTGAAATGCATAATTCATTACAAGCATAATGAAGAAACCGTCGTGAGACAACTGACTGATATAAGTTCAACAAAGATAACAGATACAGTACTGTGTAGACAGTCACAGACTGATCCAACTATCCGACTAGATGATATTTGTGCTCCCATACCAAAGACTCTCAATGCAAAAAATCATGGATACCACAGATGGTGTTATCAAAACTTCACGAACATCAACCGTCTTAAAAGACGATCCAACACTTCCAGCCTCTACAGCAAGTCAAATGAACCTCAACCAAAGAGAAGACGATCAGATACATTTACGGGTGTGTTATTTCCGGAGGGCAAATGCATATTTTGCAGAAAATCAAAACTGAAGTTCAAAAACATTATCCAACCACTTGTTAAGTGTGTAACCGAAACTGCTGCCAAATCGATAGTGGAAGCTGCTGAAAGAAAACAAGATGACTCTCTTCTCTGTGATATCTTGGGATCAGATCTTGTTGCCAAAGAGGCGCACTATCACAATGTATGCAGACGCAACTACACACGTGCAGAAGCTGCTGAGAGACACAACAGAATCCCCCAAGATGACTACAACTGCATATTGGATGCTCATGAAACAGCGTTCAACTGTCTCTGCTCCTATGTAGAAGAAAACATAATACAAAAGGGTAAAATTGAACGGATGACTATGCTGAAAGAGAAATACCTGAACTACATTCTTACTCACAGTCCTCAGGTGCATAACGAAATGTACAAAACATACAAACTCAAGGATAAACTTCAAAGACATTTTGGAAGTAAAATAAGCTTTTGGCAGCCTAATCACCATAGTGATCTTGTCTATTCTGAAAGTGTTTTTAAAGGAAAGACCGTTGAAGTTGCCTTCGAGGCAGTTGCATCTGATGAGGAAAGAGTTGTTGAGTCTGCAGTAATTTTGAGACGATTGATCTTAGAAGCTCACAAGAGTTGTACTTCCCTTCCATGGCCAACGTCAGCTAAAGATCTCAGGGATTGTTCTCCAGGACTTCCACCTCTTCTACTTGATTTTGTGGCTCACATACTATCTGGTAAAGCCTATTCTTCAACCAGTACCAAAACAAAGCGACTTGTTAACTCATTGAGCCAAGATCTGTGCTTTGCTTCAACCCATGGCAAGTGGACATTACCAAAGCATTTGCTTCTTGCAATGACAATCAGACACTGGACTGGCAGTGCAGAGATTTTGACTCTCCTTAATCGGTTTGGACATTGTCAGTCGTATTCTCAAAATCTTGAATTGGAAACATCCATTTGCAACAAGATTACAGCTAGCAACTCTATTCTCCCAGCTTCAGCTGTTCCAGGACAAACAGAAGTGGTTCATTTTTGTTGGGATAACTTTGATCTCAATGAAGAAACACCTTCAGGAAGAGGGACAACACACACCGCTCATGGTATTATGATACAAGAACAAAGAACAGGCATTGAGGAAACACTTGGCACACTGACACAGCCAACAAGTGGTCAATCCAAAAAGCAGAAATCTAGATCTGTGAACCCAATAGAACGAGAACTTGCGCCTTGTTATTTGAAAGGAAAGCCTGAGCCAAACTTTGACATCCAGAGAACAAGAACAGATGATCCTGCTAGTCATTCAGATGCAGCGATATCTGATTTTCTCTGGCTACTCTGCAGAATTCACAAGTCAGGAGAAGTTCCAGGGTGGACGGGATGGTTGTCAAGTGTGAGCCAGAAGGTCGACAAGAAGCAATCAGTTGTGGATTACATGGCACCAGTGAATGCTCCAGTCACTGACAATGCAACAGTTCAGCATCTCCTGGAAATTTCTCAAGAAGCAAGCGATCAACTTCATCAAAGCTACACTATTGTTACCTTTGATCTTGCAGTTGCAAAGAAAGCTCTGTCATTAGTCTGGCAAAATAGATGCTTTGAAAATGTTACAGTACGCCTTGGAGTCTTTCATACCATTTGTGCTATTTTCGGAGCGCTAGGAAAGAGAATGGAAGGGAGTGGATTTTCTGAAATAATCATAGAGTCTGGAATATGTGCAAGCGGCTCTATTGCAAAGGTTATCTCAGGAAAACACTACAACCGCGCCATGCGGGTACACAAGCTTGTACTCGAAGGCTTGGAAAGGCTACTTCTTCAAGCTTTCCTAACATCGCACAGTCATGATAATGTGAAACCTTTGCTTGACATGTTGATTGAAGCCCAGGACTTCGCTAGTTTAAAGACAGCCACTGAGAGTGAGGCCGGCAGATTGTTGCATCAACAGTATGAAAGATTCAAAGAGTCTGGAAGGAAGGGGGCACTTGGCAAAACAGCACAATTTTGGCTCAGTTACATGGACAAGGTTTGGCTCATATTGATGATGGTTCGAGCAACAAAGATGAATGATCTTGATCTTCACGTCTGGAGTCTTCAAAAGCTTTGTCCATTGTTCTTTGCCTATGATCACTTCAATTATGCAAGATATGTTCCTGTGTACTTGATGACGATACTCAATCTCTATCAGACACATCCTGGAGCTGAAGAGCTATTGAGAAAAAATGGATTCAGTGTGTGCAGATCAGATGTCCCAGCATCAAGAAATGCTGTTGACATTACAATTGAACAGACTATCAACAGACACGCCAAAACATCTGGAGGGATCATAGGATTCAGCAGAAATTATCCTGCATACTATCGATGGGCAATGACCAGACATACCAGAGCAAGCTACGTGGAAACAACCTTGGATATGGTGGATATGATTTCATCTGAAACAACAGCTCATAAAGAGACAAGACCATTGCAAAAGCAGAAGTCTGATGAAGATGTACAGTTGGTAGTCAAGGCTTTCGAATCCTTCATAAATCCATTTCATATCGAGAACAAAGATGAGTTGTATTGCTTATCATCTGGGATTCCAGCTCCTGGGCCTGTGGCACAAGATTTAATGACGGCTGACCGTCTCGGACAGGAAGCCATGGATGAGTTCGTGAAAGAGAGACTTGTTGAGAAAAAGAAGAGTTTCCATGCAGCAATCCATCGACAGAAATTGAAAACATTTTCATCAACATCAGAAACAAAGAAAATTAAGAGTTCTGACAACAGACTCATCCAAGTGAAAGCTGAGAGAAATGTATTTACTCAGTTGGTTCTCTTGAGTGAGCAACATGACATTGATCTTAAAAAAACAATGTCATTCCCATTATCACCTGTTCCATGGGCCTTAGCAACAGCTGATGGATATCCAGTGAAAACCGACAAAGCCAAACTTCTGCACTACCTGGAGACTGACGCAAAGAAGCATGATATGATCGCTGATGATTCTGTGCATATAGTAGATGGTAATGCTCTACTCCAGTCCCTCACTGGCATCCCCGATACATTTGAGAAGCTAGCTGAGAGGGTTTTTGTGATGCTTCCACACTCAGCAAGAGTGGATTTTGTTACAGATTCATACCATGAAGACTCCATCAAAGGATTGGAGAGAGACAGAAGAGGAACAGCTGTAGCATTTTTGGTTCAGGGTCCAAAAACTAAAACCCCATCTGACTGGAAATCTTTCATGTCCAATTCAAAGAACAAAACACAATTGATACAACTGATCTTTGATGAATGGTGTACTGACAAAACACGCAATTCGACTTCAGGGGAAAAAGTCTTCTTTGTGAAAGGTGAAGAGTGTTTTTTGTTGACGACCACAGATGGTGAATCAGTATCTGTCACTCCAGAGAATGCTTTGTGTTCATCACAGGAAGAAGCAGACACTAGAATCATTCTTCATGTTTTGCATGTTGATGCTCAGCATCCTTCTCCTGCACAAGTTGTGATACGATCACCTGATACAGATGTGTTGATTCTGCTTCTGAGGTTTGTTCAAAAGGTGAAAACGTCTGTTCTGTTTGACACAGGCACTGGTGACAAACGAAGACTTCTGGATGTACAAAGTATCATTGATCTGAAAGGGTCCACTCTCTGCAATGTCTTGCCAGTCCTGCATGCATTTACAGGATGTGATACCACCAGTGCCTTTGTCAGACGCGGCAAAGTTCTCCCGATTAAGCTTCTTGAATCTCACCCTGAATTTGTGAATGCTTTTTCCAAGATGGGACTTTCTGACAAGTTAGATGCTGACATGTTGAAGTCTTTGGAATCCTTTGTCTGCAATATGTATGGTCAAGTCACAAACAATGTAAATGAGGCTCGCTACCAAATCTTCATGAAGAAGTTCAAACCCAAGGGAGGACAGACTATGACAAGCTATGATGGTGTAGACATGAGTCTCCTTCCACCTTGCACAGACTCCCTACACA
This sequence comes from Haliotis rubra, assembly GCF_003918875.1. Taxonomy (NCBI): domain Eukaryota; kingdom Metazoa; phylum Mollusca; class Gastropoda; order Lepetellida; family Haliotidae; genus Haliotis; species Haliotis rubra. The sequence continues at coordinate 621,854 of NW_025767568.1, forward strand.
TGCACATACAGCGTGCAAATCACCAGGCCTTGATCTGGGTCAGTGCTGACAAGAGTCACCCCAGTGTTGCTCATCCTGTGGGCAATGGGTGGTTGAAAGAGGGAGTAAATTCTATCAAATGTCAATGGAACAAAAACAACATCCTTCCACAAGAGCTTACTGACATAATATCCAGCAAGAACTTAGATTTGAGTAGAATGGAGGATTCAGACGAAGTTGAGATTGAGAGTCTTCTGGACACAATATATGAAGATTCGGTATAAAGGTACATAGAAATAAGTAATGGTAACTCAATGTTATAGAATGCCAAAGTGAGAATACACCATAATGTTTTAAGTATAGCTGTAATATTAATAATGATCATTTTAGAGCTATTGAAGCAAGAATACCTTATCAGTAAAACAATTGCCAACTAGAAAGTGTAGAAAAACAGCTTTAAAGTTTGATTTTTCCCTTAGATGCAATGCATTTTTCCAAGTTAAAGTCTTCCTGTGGCTCCAACTAATTATTGAAGCTAAAATATTTTATTGTTCCTGATAGAGAACAGTTATTAGAATGTATTTTGTGAAAAAAAGTAAAAACTCACTTTTCCAAATATTTACCCCCTGACCCCCTTTGGGGGGTCACGGCAGGAAATATCCACCACACCCAGACTACAATAAACCACCTCAAAGTCTATTCATGCTTTATGTATAACTGTAACATTAATATTGATCATTTTAGAGCTATTGAAGCAAGAATAGCTTCTTAAAACAATTGCCAACTAGAAAGTGTAGAAAAACAGCTTTAAAGTTTGATTTTTCCCTTAGATGCAATGCATTTTTCAAAGTTTAAGTCTTCCTGTGGCTCCAACTAATTAATGAACCTTAAATATTTTCATTGTTCCTAAAAGAAAGCAGTTATTAGAATGTATTTTGTGAGAGAAAAAAAAAGAAAAACTAATCTCGTCAATTTCCCCCCCCCCTGACCCCCTTTGGGGGGTCACGGCGGGAAAAATCCCCCGCACCCAGGCTGCAAACACCTGGAATTTGGATGTACGTATGATAAGCTTTCAGAAAAATATAGTCTTCAAAATTCCCGGGGAGGGTCACCTATATCAGCCCATGGACTATAAGGGTTATGCAAACCTTGACAGGATATCTTTAAAAGAACCCAGTCATATAGGAATTTCTGGTAACACTATGGCCGATGTTGCTGCTAAGGCAGCACTCAACAAATATATGACACCACTTCTCATTCCATACTCCGATTACAAAGCTTCCATTACATCGTACATCCGTGATCTGATGCAGAAGAAGCGGGCCACTCAAGTATGTATTAATAAATTACATGAAATAAAGCCTTATATTGGTTATACCTACTTGGGTTGTCAGTCCAGATTTGGGTCTTTTAGTACTGTTAATTTTCATTTAATTATTGAATTAATAAAGGAAATAGAAATTATTAGATAAATTTTGATGAATAGTTTGTAAATAGATGAATATTTTATTATTGTTAGTTTAGATTAGTAACTGAGATTGCTCGTGGCTGAACCCTCAAAGGGGGTTGAAGTATTGTAAAATTATTGTCCTCCTGAGAGGGTACGTAAGTCCGAAAACTTTCAAAGCTAAATTCAACTTACCAGATTTTTCAAACGTAGTATCTTTGTTCTTTTAAGGTTTGGCTGTATATTTCCTACAATCGCCAGCGGCTGAAGGGATGGTGTAAATCCTACTAGGATCCATGCAGGTAGCAAAGGTACTGTAAGCCCCTATGGTCCCTAGTATGGTGATCTATAGCCTGTTGTTATATTCTATTGTCCAAAAAAGTGCTATCAGTTTTAACTTTTCACACTAGTTTTAGTTGTTATTGTGATATTCTAGTTGTTTTACTGTCCTTCGTCGACAGGTTTATAATATACATATAATCCATTTCAATGTCAAATATGTTATCGTCACGATATGGCTGAAATATTGCCGATGTGACGTTAAATATTAACTCACTCACTCACTCTTTAAAAGACGTGTGTTTTACGGTGAATAAAATCCGAATATACCCAATTTTAGCAGATGCACTTGGAACACATCACCAACTATCAATGATGTTCCCAATATGAATATATACGCTGATGATATGACATGAAATGTTTACCATACTTTAACGATGCAATCTGTAGTTATATTACTATCACATTCTTTTAAAAAAATGATGTAACCCTAACCATAAATATTAGAACAAAGTGGCCCACAAGGAATGGTTATTCTCAAAACCTTGAAAACCACCTTTCTTCAGCAAAGCTTGGATACAAATGAAAAGGATACCTTCACCTGTATCAGCACTAATCGGCACTGAAAAATATTTATCTACAATACTAAGTATCAGTATTTTGCAAGAAGTGTAGGTTTGTCTTTGAGTTTTCTTGCCGCATTAGACTAACAAACCCCCAGACAACGGAAATCCATGGTCAATGCGGCGTCAAACTCAACTCACTCGTTTTGGGATGAAATCCTGTATTTATGAGCAATATAAAAAACACAGCTTACCTCAGTATATTTTTCATGGATACGGTCGATGCACCAAGTTGTTGGACATGTAAAAGCCCTTAAGGCCTTCATTTCATACTTGCGACTGTTTTTCCTCTTTGGTTCGTCTATTGTTAAGTTAATCTTCCCGTTTAATGAACCCAACGTGAAAAAATAATCGTGACTTTACGGCCACGTATTGTGTTTGGAGTTGTAACTGTTTTCCCGATGAGTAGCAGGTGATGTCTTAAAGGCTCACTATGGCAGCGTGTTTCGTCCGAGGTCTAGTGGACGTGCAGTGCGTTGTTACACGTGAAATCAGATTTATGAGCGTTAGACGAGCGTATTTCAAGCAGGGGTATACGTATACCCGTCTGGTCTTAATATTCCCATCGAAATATCAGTAACATGAAACTTTACTCAACTGTTGCACGGGTACCCCTACTGACATAGGTCGTCATGTACTAAGTCTTTAATGTAATCAAATGTACCTACATGCTAATTGTTTGCAAACATCTTCAAACAAATTAAACTCTCGTGTTTGTTTTATTGATGAATAAACAGTGAGCGTTGAGGTGAACATAGACAAACATTCTTTGTTTACATTACTGAATGAAGCATATATATTCAGATATAACTAAATTACATGTTTAATGTGTATGGGGTGTATATTTGTGAATTTAAAAAAAGACATGACTGTGAATATATTTTTTTAGGATTCACCATCTCCTCATAAAGCGGCTTTGCACTGATTAAAACTTCAGCCCACACATTCTATTCCCATGACATGTTCCAGCTGGCTCCCACAAAGTAAGTAACGCAAGAAGAACATCATCACCTTCTCCCAGATCACGCCACGTGTATTTAACAATAATAACACAAATGGTGTTGAATAGTGTCATATAAACAGTACAAAACATTAACACGTGCTCCACAACATAATTGGCAACAGTTGTACAGTAACATGCTCTACAAACAGTTTCTGGTGATCCACACAATACAAGTCGTGCAATGTTATTTAACTTGCTATACTTCTCGGGGGGCAGTGGGGTAGCCTAGTGGTTAAAGCGTTCGCTCGTCACGCCGAAAACCCGGGTTCGATTCCCCACATGGGTACAATGTGTGAAACCAATTTCTGGTGTTCCCCGCCGTGAAATTGCTGGAATATTGCTAAAAGCGGCGTAAAACCAAACTCACTCACTCACTCCTCGGATAGTTTCAAGAGAAAGTGTTCTTGTCTTGATCTCATACTAACGTATCTTGTCTAACTAAGTATTCTAAATCTTGATCAAAGGTTATGATAAAATACCAGCTTCTCGAGGTTGCGTAGGTGTCATTTCAATATAATGATAAAAAGACAAATGTAATACTTTCATGTTTCTTGCTAAGTGAGATAACGATGTTATGTTTGCAAACGAAGGTACGTACATTAGTACAGATTACCTGAAGGAACTAATAGAATGGGATTCAAGCTGGTTATCAGGACCGGCTTATGTGTATCCATCTGTCGGAGTCGTTGGTCAATCGATCCATCAATTCTTTATTGCATGACAGGCAATAGGCCCATATACAAAACAGGTAGTATTAACAATGGTATACATAATCAAAAATGGTGGGACATTCAAGTAGGAAGAAATAAACTGTATGAATTGAAGCCAATAATTGGTTATACCTACTTGGGTTGTCAGTCAAGACGTGATGAGGTAATTTTACGACGATGTCGTATTGGCCACAGTCGGTTTACTCATGAGTATCTGCTGAAAAAGGATGGGGATGGACCCCCCATATGTGTCTCTTGCGATGAGGTTTTCACCATCAAGCATATTCTGCTTGACTGCGTAGATTTATCGTCTGCAAGGGACTCACATTATGATGCAACAAACCTGAAAGATCTGTTCTCCCGCGTGAGGGCTCATCTGATAGCGAACTACCTGAGGGAAGTTGATCTGTATCATAAATTGTAACTGTGTAATGTGACTAACAAATTGCCTGCCTTTTAATTTAATGCTATGACTTTTGCTGTTTTTAAATGACAATGTAATGAATATATGTTTTTGAAATAAAACTCATTCCGCGTATGTACTTACAATGTCTATTAATGCAAACTTGTTCTCGTCACTATATGGTTGGAATAATGCCAATGTGACGTAAAACCCAACTCAACCTCAACCTCTAACTAACTACTTCTTTTCTTAACAAAAATGCATTGAAAATAAATAGAGCTCCTTGCATCGTTTTCAATGTTCTCTGCAGGAAAGTAAGGAAGACAATAACTTAACATTGATGAGATAAAGGCGACTGCGGTAGTTAAGTATTTCTTAGATTTTCATATATGGGACAAATAAACATAAAATGGAATTCATCTTCAGTAATGTTACAGAATTGACATAATCCATGGGTGTTTTCACTAGAAAATATCTTCCACGGTTAATTACTTAATCATTAAGACCTTTTCTAAAACGTATAAAACCATTGCGAACATTTCTGTAGCGTAAGTTAGCTAAATAAGACTCTAGCTCATACAAGGAGTTAAATTGACGATATGAATCATACTTAGAACTTTCGTTAATAGTTGATTGCCATTTCTGTTTAAACATATCACAAGCCCGAAATTACGAAAGTGTCTAATAAACATATTTACATTGCCGACTGTCTGTGATAAACAAATAAAAAACAATAATAAATAGTGAGGTGAAAATACGAGATGTCCAATTATTCTTATCAATATTATCAAGATGTGCAAACATATTGAAGGTTTTTCAGGTAAACGATGTTAAGGCATATAAATTATTGTACACCAACATTATACACAACGCCAGTAAGATGATATGCACAATGGAAATCTCCCACATTCACCATAAACCATAGCACTTGGTGTTGACAAACCAACATTTAGAAACTTTTTACAGGCAAGATATGGATTTTTCTATGGTAAAAATATAGTATCTGAGAATCAATAAATTTTAAATATATAGTATGTGGAATACCAGCGAACTTAGGAGTGAGTGAGTGAGTTAGGATTTAAAGTCACCTTGGCAATATTTCAGCCATATCGTGACTAAATCAAGTTATAGATTAATATTTATTAAAGGTAAATTATAAAAACCTGTCAACGAAGGACAGTAAAACAACTAGATTATCACAGGTAGAAATACGAGCTTAGGAACAACAGTGAAGTTGTAAGAGCTTTCTTTGTCACAGTAGTACAATCTACTTTGTTTTTAGCACAGATTTCTTATGGATGTGAAAGGTGTTTTTATTCGGATTCAGCGTATAGGTAAACAATATGCAAAGGTATTTATAATCATTTACAAAAGTCATACGTTTATTTTTGAAAAAACATTTCTTTCCATCCGACAAAGGACCATCTCTATGGAATATAACAATGTTTGTTTTATTAAGATTCACACTCAACTGCCATTTATCTGTATACGCTGGAAGTGAATCTAGTTGATTTTGAAGACCAATTACAGAACAGGACATAAGAATCACATCATCAGCAAATAGTAACATGAAAAGTTCGATTAGATTGGGAGAAAGTTAGATACCATGTTTACCAAACCTCATGATATCTAAACATAATACGCTGATGAAAAATGAGAAAAGTAGAGGACTTTAAATACTTCCTTGACATAGACCGACAGAGCAATCGAAAAAGTCACTTACAACATCGCCACAATTGACACACGATTTAACATTTGAATAAATCGATGTTATGATACCATACATTTTACCCTTCAAAAACCTGTTTCTTAACCATTTCCATATTCTAATTATATTCTATTTACAAAATTAAACGTCTTTTTGAGATCTACAAAAGCTACATACAGCTTTCGCTTGCTGAAGGATAAATATATCTCATTAATAGCATACCAGGTAAATATATGACCTAATTTTGAGTAGTCCTTTGTAAATTCTACTTGAGATTCCGGTATTAAATCTCTCATATATTGGCCATTGCGTTAACCTATTGTTGATAATGTAAAGGTTTTACCAAGAATACTAGTCAGCGAAGTACCCCTATCATTATCGATTGAACATTTTAACCAGGAAGGACATGATGTCAGGTAATGGGTATTTAAGTATCACTGAAAGAACACCATCACCTTCAGCAAATTTACCAACTTTAAGACGAGATACAGCATCCAATACATTATATTCCGTAAAAGGTGATTCCAGTAGAAGCATATCAACGTCATTGAACTCTTCAGTGAGTTCATCATTGCCCAAGACATCATACTAACTGAAAATAGTGCCAAACAAAATCAGTGTTGAGGCTACGATTTCGAATTTTTCAGCTGCCTCCTCCTGGACTACTATAGAATAATGTTCTCACATCTGCTGAAGACTTCCAGTTTGTCGATCTCACTGTCGAACGGAGATACTTTCTCTTCTACGTTTTCTATCTGGACGGAGATCAAGGAAACGTCCTCGTACATTATGTCCTGAATGTGATGTACATTTTCCAGATCACTATGGAGGTTGGACAGCTTTGATTCAGATCTGTAAACCTTGTACTCTAATCACGGACGTCTGTCGAGAGTGAGCTCATCTGGCATCAAAGCTCATGTTTCTCGTTCTGTACCTCCTTCAATATGGTGCTCTCAACTTCGTCTATGGTTTCCGGGTCCAGGGTTCATTTCCACGTCGTTAACGCACAGAATCCTTTGTGTTATAGCCACAGACGGCACCGGATTACTTCCTAAAAGACAAGCGTCGGGCGTACAATCAGTTTCACAAAGCATGACTTATACGAGTTGATAAATATGTTCTTTTGGTAAATAGGGGTGAACATTTATATTTTCACATGAGACCTGAGAGAAATGCGTATCTGTACCAACGACAGTAGGTACATACTCGCCATATATTTCGAGTGTTTCTTGCCGGGAGCCCTTGGGCAGGGTGAACAGTCCAATTCCTGCTCTATATACACTAATCGACACCTTTCTTCTTTTGGAAAGGTCACTTTTACGATCACAAACACTATATACACCACCAATGGTGTCATAAGTGTGGATTATCAAGAGTAAATCAATATGCTTATAAAGAATAGTGAAAAAGTGGCGAGTTAGGCATTTGCCTTTTAATGTTTGATTTCAGATAAGAGGGACATGTTTTATTCCATCGCTACGTCTTAATGTACATTGAGGTATCGAGGTTGTTTAAGAGAGTGAGAGACAGAGACACCCTGAGAGGGTTGAAGGGGAAGGGGCGAAAGAGTTTCTGGTGCAGCTGCTAAAGCTTAGCAACGTTCAACGCTACAGTGCATTCACTTTCTATTAACTTGGTTGGTCCAGGATTGCATTAACATTAAGAAAGAGAATCGATGTTTAAATGATAAGATTAGTGTTTATCGACCAACATTCGACGGACAGGCGTAAACGATATAGGTCTATTCAGGACGTATCTGTGAGGGAAATCTTATCTTTGACACCAATCACCCCATTGCATCTGATGGGATTAACATTAACTACCGGTAAATAAGGAGACCACCTGGACACGAAGTACTGGCGGAGCTCCACAAGCTGCTTAATAAACATTTCCTCCTGATCAGTGATCCATGATTCTCTATTATCTCCGTAAGTACCGGTAGTCACCTACTCACAACCAACACCTAACCTAACGAGCAGTTAATCCAGTTACAGTCAGACAGACAGATTGTTTATTATAAGTCTCGCCTCATTTACAGAAATTAAAACAATATAAAATAAAAAAATAGATGAGCCATCCTTAAAAGGATTATGAGAGACTATTTACACATAAAATTATACAGAATATAAATATAATGATATATGAAATGATAATAAATGTACATATGTTAACAGACTAATGGTAAAGTTGGCGGCGTCGTTCCTTTAAAACATCAGAGCAGGTCTTGGCTGTTAGTTTACTTAAAAAAGGACAAGACATTATAAACAAAAACTTTTCCACATCTGTAAAATTTATAAAGTTACTGTCTAGAAATTGGCACTTATCCAGCAAACATTTTGTAATAGACTGATATAAAGGACAAAATAAAAGTACATGTATTTCATTTTCAACAACATTCAAACAATTAAAACACACCCTCTCATCCAAAGGCATATTACTAAAACGTCCAGTTTCTATTAGTAAGGGGGCAACACCGCATCTGAACATAGCTTACAGGGGAGTGAGTACAGCTAACAGAACAGCCAGGTGAGGGGTCAGAGGTACTAATTAGTAGCTTGTAACAACAGGGGGCTAGGGGGACGGGGGCTAGAGGAATGATGCCCTTGAAAAACATGTTTGGTAAGATATCCGTCAGTAGAGGAAACATTAAAGTGAACTGACAACAGAGAAAACAAAGACGTTACAAAGTAACACGCCATCAGCCAAACATAATTGCTGCTGCCTTGAAGTTGGGAATGTTTAACGATTAAAAGACCGTCATTTGTTTTTACCCAACGAACGTATTCTTTCCATAACAAAACCCTCTTTCACGGTGCTTTCCGTGGATCAGTTCAAAGTTTGTGCCTAGGTGGGGGTGAAACGTTATCTTGTTACATGTTAATCGTGGCCTGTTTGTAAACATTATGGTACTCACTATGTATTTCAAGACAAATATTATCAACGTATATGTTTATCCATAACTCACCAAAGAATTTATTCATGTTTTCAATCACCTCTGTAGCAAAGCTTAACTTTTGTCACATTATATGTGTGCATCCTCTCAATATATAATGCTTCAGAAACAGTTCAATCTTAACTACTGTTACCGTTAGAGTGCAAACTTTGAGCAGGGCTGAAATCCATGTTTCTTTGCAGGTCAACGCGACCCCACTATCTTTGATAAGCCAGTACCAAATATTGACACATGAATCAAAATGTATCATAACTTAGACAATGATCCTTGGATTTGACATTTCTTGATGACTGTCAACATGCAAGATAATCATTAATCATTCCCGGCGACTGCTTCTTACAAAACTGCACAACAATACTGCGACTGGCAACATATTATCAGAGGCTTAAAGTGATTAAATCCACGTCAGGTAAATTTACCATGGTTGTTCAACGTACTTTCATTAAGAACTTTCTCGCTATAACCCTGTAATGATTCAGTGACATATTTATGGTCATTCTACAACGTACCATTATATCAAAATTGAAAGCAAATGGTTATTATGTCGGGACCGTTTAAATAACCAAATAAACGTTACGCCAGTTAAAGTTAGTCTCACACAATCAAAACATCCATGCTTAGATCAGTTACATCAGAAAATCCTGAAACAGGTCTTTGTTGCGTAAAGATTAAAAAACTAATAGTTATGGTTAAAAAAATATCACCTATGATGCGGCTGATTTCTTTATGTATGAAGAATTGGTTAATGTCCCCACCGTGATGAATCTTCGTGGGTCTCCACTGTGAGTGATATTCTAAAGGGTCTAATGTTATCCCCTGAGTGAATGAGGGAGTTTAGTTTTACTCCGCATTCAGCAATATTCAGGCTATATGGTCTGTAAATAATCGAGTCTGGACCAGACACTCCAGTGGTCAGCAGCATAAGCAACGATCTACGCAATTGGGATACGAAGACATGTGTCAACCAAGTCAGCTAGCCTGACCACCCGATCCCGTTAGTCGCCTGTTACGACAAGCATCGGTTACTGAAGATCGATTCTAATCTTCACGGCCTTGTCCACAGAGAAGGGCCTTCAGTAGGCGCAAAGTGAGGAATCTCATAATGTCTCCACTGACAGGAATCTCCTAACGTCTCCACCGAGGCGAATCTCCCAACGTGTAGCCTTCGGGGTAGTGTCAAAACGATGTTTGTGCTATCATGCACTGCTCTGCCCACGCCATTTTCAACTACTACTGCCTTTGTGATATTGCTGGAATAATGGTGCTGACGTCTGGGTGTTCGTAACTCTGCCACAAACGGTGACAGAACCCTTTCCACATGCGTGTTCCCAAGGTATGTCAATCACACGATTCCGAATACATTAGGAACATGTGTTCACTATCAAATATGAAGATGCCAGGTCTTCGCATAAAGGTGAACGTATCCTGTAGCATCCGTAACACTAGTCACAAACGCATGCAAAGTCAACTCAGCTGAATTGGTCACCTGGGTGATTTAGGAGATTCCTGTCAGTGCAAAACATCCGAAGCGCTAAGTATGGGAGTTCTGATCACATTAGGACCATCATCACTTTGTAAAACGACACCCTGACCCAAAAATATGCATGTGTCACTTACTCGCCAATTTGGAAACAACAGCAATTGGTAAGTGACAAATTAAAGACTCTATCAATATCTCAGGAATACCTGTTTTAAACCATTTTAGCTGTTGAGTCCAACAAAAGAAAAATTTAAAGCCACAGACCAAAATGATAAAAGAAATATATAGTATATTGCCTTGTTCTTATTATAATGTTCAAGTATTGAGACAAGCTGAATAGGTAAACGTACATATAAATGGATTGTATTATAACACACTCAATATTTATTATCATACAAATTAGTCTAGTTTGTGCCGACGGCCTGTCTGGCTGTCTGCTAATGAAATTAAACTTATGCAACCACACGCATATTGGACTCTGGCATTGATTCCAAGACAACCAATGGTTAATAACTCCATTTTTTGTATGAAATAATTCGCGTCTTTCAAAGGTATTGAATTACTATTTTCTTCTAAACCGAGTAAACGTCATTTGATTACTTTGAAACACACTTATTGTGACCATTCAAATGAGAAAAAGACACCCTAATGGGCAATGTGACGTCCTTATCATTATACTTACCTAGAATAGGACGACACTAGACTGAAATAGGACCGGCAATATCTCTAAATGCCCACGCAATTATAGTTCTTGGATATAATGAACAATCATTACATATACACTTCTTATGTTGTGTTCCTCTTTATTATTATTTGTTCCTTGATAATAGGCATTAAAGTAAGACGGACACAGAAATATGGCTATATGATGGCCAATAAATCTTCCAGAAAATATAGTTGTTATGAATATAAGTTTTTCGTTATCTTTATAGTTTGCATGCATCAGTTCATAATATATATTTGATATTTGATGTTGCGTCTATTTTACTGTTCTACGTGAAGTAAACGGCATTTCGAATTAAATATTTAAACTCGAGTTTAAAGTATGTCCATGAATATTTTGTTCAAAGCTAGATTGACGCGGTCAGAAGCGTTCAAGCCATTTCCCGGCGGTCTGCAAAATCTGAACTGGACAAACCAATAAGTGGTAAATGTTTTAAATCTGCATCACTTCCCTCCAACATCAGGTCCTGCCCAACACTGCATTAACCCTATTTCGGTCACTCAGGTTAGCAAGACTATACAGGCTGCATCGTTGCGTCGACTCTGCTTTAAGTTGATTTCTCTTATAAATATGAAGGGGTTTGAGCGCTTATATTTACATATAATACTCTCGCTGTATCACGCGGTCTTTAAATAATCGGATCTTTCAAAATCAAACCAGCTCAAATGCATGCAATTGCATCTTATGAACCATTACCATTGTGTATACAGACATTACGAGACACCCTCGGGACACGGGATTTGTATTGTGGTTAAAGCAGTTATATGTCACGCCTTAGACACAGATACAAACTGTCTACCTATTCGTTCAGTGTTATGAGATCGGCTCAAACACGCATCAACTCAACTGGTCCCCGACAAACAGCTGGTGTCATTAGAGGAGGTTTATTTAGATCAGATTGTGAAGCATTGTGACCTGACTAATGTGGGTCATTGTGTCACTGATTGTCACTTTTGTGTCACGCCGGAACAGGCATATTGTTGCTGTTCAACCAAGAAGGCCTATTTTTAAATGAGTGAGTTGTGTAACGGTGCATGTTGTGAAAGGATGTCGGACATCATCCAGGTCATCATCAGTAACAGTTTATAATCCACGAACAAATGTGCACTGCGGACCAACACAGAAACTTAATCGGGGTGAAATGGGGATTTCGATTCCGAGATCCTGGCATGCAACAGGGGAGATCTGCATGGTAAAGTAATCAACAAATCTTGCCTAGTGGTTGTTACCATGAGCATAGAGAAACATGGCCTTGCATTATAGGAATCACTCGGACGTATCTCATGATAATGAGTTAAAAGGGCTTGGTTGATAATTCGGGCAGGTCACTGTAGGTACACGTTGGCAGAATCATCAAATGTCAGAAACAAGACGCCAAATACATCTTCATAACACAGACAGAATCCTGCAGAAGACCCCGCTTTTAGTGTCATTTTTATGATAGTATCAAGATTTCTGATACTTATTGAAAAGAATTTGTCACTTTCATTTTCAAGTCGTGAATGACAGTGTTTGTTCGCGCTTGAAACACACTTACCCCATCTTGCAACTCAACTGAAGACAGTTCAAGAAAAAGTTTAGTTTCTTGCTCGGCAAGAAATTGTTTTGTGGGTTGTCTAGCAATTAAAGCTTTGATGTAAGCCAAAGTTTGTGGACGTCCTCGTTAACGACAACACCATGGACGATGTCAGCACTGCTGTAGCGACAGCTTCAGTCTTGTTTGGTTGTAACACATGCAACTCAGATTTCTCTGTTATTGTGTGTGGGCATCATAGACAGCAGACAATTGGTTTAAGTAGTTAAAAAACCCTCATTAACTGGCTTGACCTTCTAATTTCACAATGTGTGGCATGGTTTCATACTGAACTTCCTTTTGTTATGTTTGTAACGGTAAACATACCCCTTACTGAGCGTCAAGAGGCGGTTCTCCATCCATCTAGATCAAGGACAACGAGATTTATAAAATGAATTTTGAAATAATACAATTGGTAATACAAAGGCCCATATTCGCGTCTGGACCAACCAGATAAGTGATTGATATCATGAGCAACGAAACAAGCAATCATCCAAGTCTGACCACCCATGTATTTAGAAATATCATTTGCTTTTTCAGGAAGTTGTCGAGTTTCTAATGTCCTAATCTGCAAATCTGAAAACACGTACAGGGTGTTCTTATATTTAGAGGCATTTTGCCATTTATGTGAACAGACATGTGTTCACTCTGTAGTGCTGTTCGTGGAACTGGACCTTTTGAAGTCGAATACATCCGTGACAACTTAATCCATCCTGAGGGCATAGTGGCCGCATACCACCTTCCAAAAAAAGGCCCGACAAAAACATGGCTTATTTAAAAAATGTAAAAATCAATGGTAGCAATTATAACTGCCCAAATATTGACTTAATTTTTCATTTTCCGAAGAAAATGTTTCTTACGTCCGTGAGGTTCTACGGTGATATATAGTCATAATTGTACAGTGGAAGAAATTTCTTATGGATGGGGAAAGGGTTTTGTCGCTTCTATTAATGGGAACGCGGATTGTAACCATAATGGAATCGACTCCGGGTTCTCCGTTGTTCTGTTCTGCCACCAGTCTATCTCACCATGTCTGTACTTATTTCATTCAAGTATGACATCCTCCTGATTGTGTTTCAAACGTATGTAAACTATCTATCATAGTGTTTTTGTTCTAAGCGAAATCTCTTAACAATCCACTCATTGAGCAGACACAGTGAGATCTGTGATCAAAAGCATCAAAGCGGACTCAGCAGCGGTTTGTGTCTTTGAACACTGAGAAGGATGAGCTGACATTTCCCAGGATGTTCAAAGAAGTGCCACTTTGCTGAAACTGATGCCGAAACCCCTTTTCCCAGAAGTAATTATCGATTGAGTAGGTATTGTTTCATGCCACTTTTAGCAACAGTATAGCGACTAAAAGGGAAAATATTTTAAAGACATGTTGGAGACGTAGCCAGTTTCAAAACTGAAACATTTATTTATCCAGCACTCTGTTTGAAACCAACTAACAACACAAAACTGATATACAGTTCACAAATGTAATACAGAATTAACCATGATGCCGTTTCACGAAAGTCTTAGCGCTACGACATCCCAAATCAGTTTTTAAATTGTATTGTACACCACTTGTTAAATTACATTTCCCTTAACACTATAACTCCAGTCATTTCATCACAGGGAGTTAAATGTCCTATTTATGAAACTGTCAAATTGTTTTCTCAGCTATATAAATATAAAACCTATATTTTGCCAATATTCGTTTGTAAACTAAGACAAGGTATTGCTTGAGATTATGGCTGCTATCGAGGCGTATGGCAAAGGTAGACAAAATGAGGAGATCTCCTCTTTTACAGCTAGCCGAATATTATCGTTACTGTGTTTATTGCTACAATCAATACAAATTGTATGTTTGTTGAAAGTATTGCATTCTATTACGCTGGGTTACGGTGACATGGATGAAGCAACACAGTTACATCATGGTAAACCTTTGAAGTAAACTGATCACTGCAGACAGATGGAGAAAGTCGCGGGGTTCCAGAGAGCCCTTCACTGCATAATGCCCCGGAGTTTCTACAGACTCTTTTACGTCAACATGTGCTATTATGCTCCTAATTAATTGTTTTTCATAAATGTGGAACGACGATATAACGTTCAAGGCAGCTTAACTCTTCTTTTGTGTCTAACCTGTGATAGCGAAAGTATGGCAATAAACGGAGCCCATGTGGATTTCATCAAAACGGTTTTGCTTGCTTCATTTTACAATGAAAACACTGAAAAAGTACATGTTTCAACTTCTATTTTGTATTTTGACTACCAATTCTACAATGAAAACACGGCCAGCAAGACATGAAATTTCACTGCTCTGTGGCCGTAATTCAGTTGGTGCATTCGTGGCACATGTGTGCACTTCTTCTTGAACTAGACTTTGATTATATTAATCATATCATTCTGACTCACATGAACAATCCTTTTTAGACTGCAAATTTGAGAGGCCGGCAATATCCCTGGCGACCGATTAGTTCAAAGACTGTGGGGCATCATTTACTAGAGCATGCCATACCACGACATCTAGCTTCACATCGTATTTGCTACTATATTAAAATGCACCCATGACAGGATCAAGACAACAATCATAGGTGTCACAATTCGAGGTTAGTCCTCTTCCGCTGGAATTGACGTCAGCAGATGGTTGAAAAGCAATGGAATGGAACGTCACGCTTCCGTCTGTTCTCCTCAGGAGGTCAGAGTGTAACGGTAAAAGGGGATCCATCTTGAAGGTGCGGTGATGACGTTACCCGTCCGTTACTTGTTTCAGAACCATTGAGGTCGCAGAGGGACAATGTACGCCATGACTTAGGTCAGGTCGTCTTATACTCCCCAGCAGTTTAACCAGATCTGGCGTCCATTCCAAATAGTAAATATTTATGTAATCGACTTTAAGCTGAATGGTCATAGATTATAACTCCTATATCATTTAATCATGACACATTATATTTTGTTTACATTTGGAGCATTTCTTGACACGTCTTTCGGCGCGAAACAGGAAAAGTCGAGAAATCGACCACTTTGGACGTCTTTACAACATAATCAATTGAATTCAGTTCACGTATTGTGCATTTTTAGGCTAAATGAGGTTATGTAGCCGCTGTGTCAAGATTTAGCTTCTGTCAAAACATACAAACTGAGATATCAAAGAAAACAATAACTGTACGTATCGATGGTAGTTGCTTCATCACTGTACGGGTTGTTGGTTTCTTCTCACACACAAAACTGTCTTGGTAGTTGCAGCTATCGAATTCTGATTCGTTCCCTTTTCCTCTATTGTAGGTCACTATTACAACGAAAGGATATAGTGAGATGATCTGGTCGTTTGCTTTCAATCATGGGTGGAAGTTTTTATTGTTATTATTGCTCAGAATTTGGAATTTTGAAACATTATTAGTCCAATCACTTCTAATGATGGCCATAGTCGATACTCAACACGCGCCACTTAGGGACTGTGTTGAAAATGTTGGAAATAAAGAATTTTTTTGCAGCGTTGAATCTATATGGAATACGTTTTAGGCATGACGGACGAGGGATTTATCATAATTATATGCCAACAAGTGATCCAAATGACAAACAAATAAAGCAGTAATGATTGAATGATTGATTACATTGAATGATTGATTAAATAATTGATATATTTGAAATATCAAATTCAATAACTACAGGTACTGTGGTTCTACACAGTTGAACGTAAGAGGCTGATCTAGTCGTGTGTGCGCCACAGTCGATAAGAGGCGATTCAGCTCCAGACAAATGGATTTCAGTATTTTTACTTCGTTTTGTAATTTGTATTTCATCTCTCCTGATTAAAAAAGACAAGCACAACAATGTGCCTCCAGACCCATTGCTCCGTGTGATATATCACATGCCTTTCTACTTAAGACCGAAATTAAAGCCACCGACGCAGACAGGATCATCGTGCTGTTTCAAATAACATTTACCCAGGGGTTTAGTTCATTTTTCTGTAATTGGATGCAGTGTAAATTACGTATTGCATAAACGTCGTCTTTAACAAACCTAAAGCAAATTATCCTCAAGGGATGTTTTCATATTGATCTAATTCAAAACATATCAAGGATCAGGTGGCACGGTGTCTGTTTTAGCAATGAATCAGTACAGTTTACATTTACATTCAGCATAAAAAAACCATGTCATATAACACTGCAATTTAGCACTAACAGGACAAAGGACACCACACAAGAGCTTCTTACAATACAGCCATGAAGGGAAACGAAGTCAGACTTCGTGTGTTGACAGTAAAGTGTATAACTCTTCACAATATTCCATTTACTTGAAAGACTCTGTTAATAACCTAATCTGGACAGTCCAGTGTCTTACATCATGAACATCGATTTACACTGCTCCTATACGATGATACATCAACCAAGTGATTTTCACCTGGCCGTGCTCTGTTTTGATGAAGCTCTGACCAACCCTGACTTCACGTCAGCATGTGTTAGGGCACCATTTTTATTTCCAGTGTTTTTCATCGCCCGACCGACCATCTAACTTTATTGGCGACCCCCCCCCCCCAAAAAATAAAATAAAATAGAAAACAAAGGGTTTTTTTCAATCCAACACCGCTGACTCGCACCTAAAACGTACCGCCTCGCCATATAAAATGTTTGTCTTTTAATCAGTCGATGCCACAAGTCCAAGGAACATGAGAAATTGTAATAACAATTACATTAAGTGAGAATCATGAACATTATTCCGATAATTTTGTCTTTATTCAGTTTTGTTTTTTGCCTAACTGACCGACCCATGTTCAGAATTTAGTGGCTACGTGAAACACATAAAACATGATGCCCTTACATGTAGTGTTTGATTCGTTACCATTACATAAATGAATGAGAAACATTGGGTATGAATACTTATGTGTGAACAACATTCAAAATGAAAACTGCGAGAAGTTGACTCTGACAAGCACATGTTGCTGGAGACTAATCCTTCACGGTTTGTGAATATGGCAATATGCCTGCAATATTGCCGATACAAGGGTATTTTTGCAGCATTTCTTCTGAAGAAAAAGGTCAGGAGTAAAATGAAGCAAACATCAAAGCCCCAGAGATTTAAGCATTTTATTCCAGAAGGACAATGACACGCAGATCTACTTTGAATTTTTTCTACTCTGACGCCGACGTAAGCTGACGATGATTGCTCACACATGTGCTTTACTCTGCGTTGCAGAAGGTGCCCTTGATTGCAGGAAACAACTCTTATATCTCATATGGCACGTTGCAAGGGCCTCCTATGGATAACGCTGAACCTGATGATTTCTATGTTTAAACAAGTCAGTTTTCAGTATTTTATTTTTGAGGACAGGAGAAAGAAAAGTTAAACAAACTTTAACAGAATATTTTTAAAGGCCGTGTGTTATGTGGCATTGAGTAAAATCCAAATATACTCGATTGTAGCAGAGGGCACTAGCTGAAACGGCGACACAGCAGAATGGCGACAGAGATATCGGCGGTAACGGCGACACATTTGGCTGTAACGGCGACAGTAATTTTGGCTATAATGGCGACAATGACAATATGAATATGAAAATAATAACTAAGATTTGTTTACGTATATGATATAATAAGTTCACTGGTCTATTGTTGAGATTGTAAACACATAATAGCGGACAAAGCTGTTGATGGAGAGAAGTTGTAGAAAAGGATCCCTCGCCACCTTGAAAGTCCCGTCCATGTACCACATGTACCACTGCTTATCTCTAGCCAGTTGACGAAGTTGCTTGCCTGTGGCGAAGATCAGATGCCTCTCCCCGCGGTGCTGGATGTCATGGCGCAAGAAACCTTGGGGAAGGAATTCTTCTTTAAGCTGTATAACGTTATTATTATTGCTGGTTTTAGCATGTCTGTGTCTTGTTACGAACACTGCAGCGCCAATACACCCTCTCTCCTCGGTGTCACCCCATTAGTCATACGCCTTAAATAAACACATGTCATGGGTGATTGCTCTTACATTATGAACCCTTAGTACCTCTGTAGGTAAAAGGAATGACCCATATGAAACGAAACGAAACGAATTAAGCAAGATATTATTTATTTATTATAATAGCAAGTATATATATATTGTTTTGTTCACACACTATAATCATTTCTTCAGTACTTCTTCTTAATATTGACACATTTCACATACAGAGTCAGTGTAGATGGCTGGTGGATACAAATATCCAGCAGCTTCGAGGAACTCCAGAGACGTTTTCTGGCCGGCTTCATGTTGATCCCATAGTCTGGCGAGCCTGTTCTCCTTCTCGCGATATACACGTTTCCTGGGGCGTACAGCAGCTCTAAAATCCAGCTGTGCCATCTTCGCTGACTCGGACTTCTCGATTTTCTGGGTTAGCTCGATGAATCTGAAGATGTTGGGGTGGCTGTGAGGCAGGGTCTTGTTCATCCGATAATGATTCACCCCTCCAGATTGTTGTTCGTTCAGGGTCCAAGGTTGCAATGGTGATTCCACAGAGCGAAGGGGAACTCGTCGACCCCGGTAGTCAGATGTAATCGTTGAAGCGGTCGGCGTTGTTGAGTTGAGGAGTGTCACCCATGGCGTCGACCCAGGCATCCTGTACCTAAGCTGCAGGGAGGAGGGCTAGTGCTGAGGCTCTTCTTACCCATGAACCGACAGCCGGGTCGTCCTTGTACTGGACCGCTAACCCCAGGTCTTGTACATTTCTCCAGATCGCCTGAGTGTAATGGAAGTAGCATCCTCGGACTCGTGTCGTGGGAAACTCCTCTTGAACACCTTCACTCAGTATATAGTACCTGAGCAAGTACTGACATAGGTTATCGTGTACTAGGATTTTTATTGAAATAATATGTATCTCCACTGAAGCATGTCTTTAAACAATGAAATGACCTATTCTTTCTCTGGTAGTTTTTTACAAACATCCTCAAACATAGTAAGTAAGTATTTTATTTGCGTGTCACGCAGTATACGTACATATAGACAAACAAACAGGACAGATTAAAATATATACCACCCGGCCAGTAGGCCTATGAGACACGATGTGTCATTAGGTTCATAAAATAAAATATTCCAATCATATCATGTTAGGATGTGAATGTATACTAGCCACATAAAGAAACTGTGCATTGTCAAAATATTATCACAGTTGATAAGTACGATTACAATGTCAAAGGTACATATAAACGTTAATGGGGGAAGAATTTCAATTGAAAAGTCAATCACAATGACGTCACGAGTCCACAAGCGGGACAGGGGTCAAATGACCATGTCACAAGCTCAATAACGGGTATGTCCACCATCGGCATTGAGAACAGCAGTGCATTGACGACACATAGAGCCTATCAAACGTGCAAAGAAGGCTTGTGGGATGTCACGCCAGATTCTCGCAAGTTCTGTTGCAAGGTCAAGGACGTTATCTGGCGGATGAGGAAGACGGCGTAGAAGTCGATCCATCTCGTCCCAAACATGCTCTATCGGGGAGAGATCCGGTGAATTTGCAGGCCAAGGCAGTAAGTCAACGTTGTGGTGTTGCAAGAAATCCATAGCCAACCCTTGCCGTATGAGGGCGGGCATTCTCCTGTTTGAAGGTTAACCCAGGGCCATGACGTTGCAGAAATGACCAGAATCTGATCCTTGTAGCCCCCACCAGTTAAGTTGCCCTGAACAATCACCAAAGGACTTCTTTTGCGTGCTGTTATTCCACCCCAAATCATCACGGAACCACCACCAAAGCGATACCTCTCCAAGACACAGGCCTGTGCATAACGTTCTCCCACGCGTCTATACGCACGTTGACGTCCATCACTATGGGAAATGTTAAACCTGGATTCATCTGTAAAAATAACATTTCTCCACCAAAACAAGGGTCTGCGGACATGATTTCGGCACCACATTCGGCGAGCTTGTCGATGACGTTGTGTCAAGATAGGCCTTATGGCGGGACGTCGTGGTCTGATCCCGTGATGACGTAAACGTTGTCGAACTGTGTTGGGGTGGATACGGCGAAGTCCTGGGATGGTTCGGGCATTCATCACTGCAGTCTGAAACCTGTGGCGAAGATGGGTCACCATTATCCATCTGTCCTGTCTTGGCGTTGTTACACGTGGACGTCCAGAACGTGGCCGATCGATGACGTCATTTGTGTTCTGGTAGCGTCTCACCAGTGCAGAAATGGTGTTCCGGTGGCAGTGGAAATGTGCAGCCACTTGTCGTTGAGACATTCCCCCACGGACCATCCCAATGGCCTCATGACGTTGTGCAGACGTGAGCCTTGGCATGCTATGCGTTTCAATAGCCGTTTCATTTTTTGAACGATCGCAAGGGCAGGGGTTGAGCTTTCCAAAGTGACAGTATTGTGTGGCATTCATTTGCTCTGTTTCTCTTTCCCGGAATGCACGTGCAACAACGTATTGCACGTCTCAATGACGAACCCACTGACGTCACGGAACGTGGCACGTGCATGCATGTTGGATACATGTCACTAAGCTCTTAGTTTAAATCCTTTTGTGTCTACACAGGTTTGATAAATTTAAATTTTAAATTTTTGTAAGCACAGTTTCTTTATGTGCCTAGTATATCTTTACAGGCTGTGTGTATTAACAAAAAGTGACCAGCATCAGACGTGCGCTATTTACAATGCAAGCTGACGCTTTCTCATTTTACACAGTAAGTAAGTAGATATTGTAGTTACGTGTTGCACAGTATATCATCATATGGACACACAAACAGGTCAAATTGAAATATATATCACCCGGCCAGTAGGCCTATGAGACACGAGGTATCAGTAAGTTGATAAGATAAAGTGATTCCAACTATACCATGGTACAGTGTGGATGTAGTTTTACAGTCTGTGTGGTTAAAAAAACAAAAAAAACAAAAAACAACAGTCATTAACAAGCGAGTTTTGGGGGCATTTGCCTGTCGTGTTTTTTGTATAAATAAATAAACAGTGTGCGTCGATGTGAACACGGACAAACGTTTCTTTACATCCGGTTAAATGACGATTATGTTCACAGATACCTAAGGCGCATTTTGAACATGCATTAAAGGCATTTGTTAGTATTTTCATAAAAGACACGACTGTAAGATATTTAAGGTATTGCCATCTCATTATAAAGCCGTTTTACATTGATTATAAAAAACTTCAACCTACACATTCTATTTCCATGACATGTTCCAGCTGGCTCCCACCAAGTAAAAACTTTAAGCACATATCTAAACACAAATATTCAACGAGAAAATCACAAATGGTGGTGAATAGTGCATTACGGTCAGTCATATAACTAGTACAAAACTATCGTTGGCAACAGTTTTATAGTAACAAGCTCCACAAACAATTTCTGTTTAACACACAGAATACAAATCTTGCAATGTTAGTTAACTGGTCATACGTCTCCACGGATAGTTTCTTGTCTTGATCTCATACGAACTAAGTCTTAATATTAATAAAATACAGATTCTGGAGATTTAACAGCATCATTCATGGCTTTGGACCAGCATTTATTACCAGTATACTTGATATTTAATATATTTTCCCAATCGATTCTGTTTTGATCGCTATTGTCTAGATCTAAGGAGGATTTAACATTCCGGGAGGAAAGCTAATGGGAAAACAGATTCTCCCTTATCTTCACTTTCTTTTATCAGTCTTAAAATCCCCATCATAACCTCAAAGAAGAGCCATATACCATACAGTATATACAGTCTCTAGTTACAAGAAAACACATTGCGTGGGTGTCATTTCAACATAATGATAAAAAAGACACATGTAATACCTTAGTGGGTTTTGTAAAGAGAGATAACGTCCCAGGTGTTATGTTTGCAAACCAACCATAGTTGTTCTATTAGTACAGATAACTTGAAAGAACTAATGTTATAAACGTGTTTTATCCGAAATAAATGAGGAAGGTTTCTCCCACAAGGCAAAGCCTGAAATTGAAAAAGACGCAGAGACTCGGTTTTACTGTTTTTTTGCTGTTTAACAGATTGCTGTTATCAGGTTTATCATTTACAACATTTTCCTTGACACCATAATCCCCAACAATTCATCACAGGGATGTAAATGCCCCATCAAACATCCTCCGTTTCATCAACTTCACTTTGTGGTGTTCCTGACATTCTCACGCTCGGACTTGAGAAAGAAGAACTGTGGTCATAAGATTTAAGTTTAACCAACTGGTTTGCAATGCTGAAGACAAATAAGGAAAAACATTTCCTCTGTGCATTTAAATGCTGAAATGTAAGCTTTTTGTTAAAAAGTGTACCTTATTAATGAGAAAGATTTTGCTCGAGCAGCAATCAGCGTTTCGATCATGTGGCCTGAACAGGTCACTGATACTGTGGAAATATCTCCTTTATCAAATTCTGTGAAGGGGATAATTGTATAGTATTCAAAAACAAGGTGAAACCAGAACTGATCATACTGTTTTTAACATGCCTGTATTAAGTTTGGGAAAATTGTCTTATCGTTGATTTAATCTTTTGGCATTGATAAACATGACAATTTACTGGCCGCTGCCACTGTGTTTATCGAGATTAAATGTTTTTTATATCTATTTATCGAACATATTGAAATACATGTATGGCACAGATGTCATATATTAATAGCGTTATTAAAGTCATGCAACTGGAACATATAGTTCGATAAATAGATAGTCAGTCATGCATCATTACAACACGAATTGTGGTTTCAGTTTCATAACAAACTTTTGCTGTTGTTCTCCAGTTGGAAATTGCGTAAGCTTTAAATATGAAATATTTTTAGTGAAAGACTATGGGAGAAAGGCTACAGTTTCAGGTACAGCTGATACGACTAAGAGATCTTCGACGCTAAAGTACATTCCCATTCTATTAACTTGTTTGGACCAGAAGTGAATTATCCTTCAGAAAGGGAATCGATGTTTAAATAATCAGATTAGAGTTTATCGACCAACATTCGACTGACAGACTTAAACGATATACGTCAATTCAGGACGTATCTGTGTGAGAAATCTTATCTTCCACACCGAATATGTTATCGCATGGAATGGAATCGATATCACTTTTCCCAGATTAATGGTATTTGTCATGAGAATGGACTGACGCTGTAGCAGTGTTCAGTTGGTATGACGATTGGTGAAACTGAAGTTATATATACTACTCACACTTTGCTAAGGATCATAAAAATTCCCAACTTTACTTAAACATAGATTTATAATTTGAAATTGTATCCATTTAAAACTGGATAAATAATAATATGGTAACCCTTCTTTAGGCAAACAGCCACTTTAATGTAACCTTATGCACTTGATACATGAGTAACCATAACAATGGTTTTCATGGCACCAATCAACCATTTTGCATATCATGGAACGAGTTATTGACAAGTACACAACACCTGTCAATAGCAGGTATGGGATCCACGAGATGCAATGACATACGGAAACCTAGGATCCATGCTTACAATAAGCTTAGATATTTAAACCAAATTAGACCCCACATCATAGTTTTCTGTTGATCCTTAGCAAAGTGTGAATAGTATATATGTAGGCAATGGAACCCGAGCCTTTGATGTGACGAGCGAAAGATTTAACAAAGTACACTAATGTGGGAATAGAACAAACAAAATCTACCACTGGTGAACCCATGGTCACAGCATGGTGTACACACAGCAAGGATCACATGATCAGCGGATCCTTGTGAGGGGAAGGTACACAGCTGCACATCGAACTGCAGCTGCAAACTGCCGTGCCCTTCACATCCAATAGCAGTAAACGAAAGATCTATATCAATTCACTTTGTTACGGTTTAGAAATTACCATAACAAAACTTCTTAAGCTTGTGAGTTCCGTTTAAACCAGCAAAATAGAACACAGACAAGTATAATATTCAATTATATATTGAATAAACAACAAACAAGGTTACAATAAATGACAGTAAAGATTTTCAATAGAATACTAATAAGTCACAAATCTGGGTCATAAATCTAAAACATTAACTCACGAAAGTATTCATACTCCCAGTATAAACATATGCACTGATTGAAGATTATTGACAACTGTTGAATTCAGTGTAGACGAGTGGTAGGCCTCCTGAGTGGTGAAAGGTCGATGTTAGCAGACAGATGAGGGTATATCCAGTGCATGAAATTAGCCAAAACCCCAGCCAGACATCAGGGCTGGTAACTTCAAAATGGTACCAGTCCAAAATGGATTTAACCAGATCAGACACCAAAATATGTCTCTGATGTATATAACATCTAACTTTTACCAGACCATCGGGCTAGCTAGCTGTAAATCTAGACCGTCCGTCTGACATGTAACCCATCTCGGGCGGTCGGAGGGGCCTTAATTCATACACTGGTAAATCCAAAGCATCTCCAACAACCATCCCTTTTATACCTATTATACAGTTCTGGAGAAATCGAGTAGAAGCCACGCGTCATTACTAACATTTAGATCACACTACGATCATGTAGAAATTACTGGAATCCCACGATCTTCCGCCGGAAGCAAAACAAAGGGAAGTAACCCTAACTTACTCTTAACAGGTAAAATTACATATCCTAAGTTCAAGGTTTGAGTTCAAATCCACTCTCAGCGCTCTAAAGTTTTGTGACCCAAAATAACTAAAAGTTAATTTGTTACGAGAGTGTGTTTTTTGTAATTTGTAATATCATTGAGTGAGTGATAGTTGTTATGGGTCACAATGTTTAAAGTTTTGAGTGTGGGTTTTGGCTCGCATCTCTCATCGTAAATGTTCAATGGCAATAGTATTTTTAGCGACACGCCTTTTTGATAGCACTTCAGAGTTGCATCCCTTGGCAATCTTGTATATTTACGGTTTTCATCATGCCATGTGTTCAACATGATTCAATAACGCTCTGAAAGAATAATGATGGAGCATAGCATTGTTAGAATGCTCGAGAACTGAGTAAGAGCTATATAAAGACTGATTGACATTTTATATGACTGGATTTATGTACATGTTGCCATCGTCAACGTCGTCAAGACCGATCGTTCTTGCCTATTCGTCTACTGTCATTGTAAACAACCTTCAATCAGTATATCTGCTCTCACTGTAAAAGTCAAGACTCTGGTGAGTTGATATTTTATATTTGTGACCCAATAGTTTAGATTTGTTACTCAACTGCATTGTACTAGAAACTGTATTGTCATTCATTGAAGCTTGATCATTGATTGTTCAATATATTTTTAGACTTGTCTGTGTTCTATTTTGCTGGTTCAAAGGGGACTCTTAAACCTTTTGTCACGGCATATCATTAACCGTTACAAATTAATGTGACATATTATTTAACAAAATGTCAACTTATTGAAAACTATTTAGGGAGATATCAATCAGCAGCGCAAACGGTACAAAGTAATATGACAACAAGGACTTTGAGGAAATTACAAAACAAAATGCTATCAACCAAATACTAGATGTAGTTGAGAATGTGAGAATTTGTAACAAATAAAAGACTGGCAGTTGTTATCACGCTTTAGCCAACGAACTTATTTATTCCGTAACAAAACCCTCTTGGTCCTTTCCGTGAACCTGTTCGTAGTTGGTGCCTTGGTGGGGGTGAAACGTTATCTTCTTATGTGTGTGTATCGATCCTGAAACTGCTAGCCTAAACTCAAAGGTAAGCAATTAATGAAAATTGTCAAATCTAAATTTGATACGATTCCATCATGCCAGGAAGAGCTAATGTCTGTATTACAGAACAATGGCGCATTGTTTCATGACTTAGTTAATTCAAATCATGGCATACAAAAGTTCAGCTTGATACATTAGTAAAAATGTCGATGACGAGGTCAAACGTAATTCGGAAAACTAATATGGCCACCAGATCACAATCCCATCCGCATCCTCCGTCTGTAATGACACGATGATGTTCACCAGCAAGCGGACGACATCTTCCAGTGAGTAGTCTGAACATGTCTACTCGGTTATGCATCATGCCTGGAAGTACTTACGTATGTATTTAAGAACGGTGGCACAATATTTCATGACTTTGTAAATGCAAACAAAAAAGAAACATGGACTACAAAATATAGCATGTTATTCATTCAGCAATTGGTCCGGAGTAAATATATTTGACGTTCACTCATGCATTATTTGTAATATTTCAGAGTTAGACAAAATGTCGAGGACGTGGTCACACGAAAGTCGGAAAACCAATATGTCTCACACAATCCCGTCTGCATCTTCTGTGATGACAGATGGTTGCTCACCAACTAGAGACAAGTGAAAACTTTGAACATGTCTGACACAGATCAGTGACAGAAAATAATACTGCAGAGATGTGCATAAAATACCACCACACACATTTTGGACTCTGTCAATTGATTCCAAAACAACAGATTCTTACTATCTTCACTGTTTTCTATGTAGCAATTCGGTTCTTTCAAAAGCCAATACATAGACATTTTCTTCAAAAAATGCAAACGTCATTTGATTATTTTGAAACATACATATTATGTGTCTTCAAATGAAGAATAGACACCCTAATGAGCGATGAGACGTTATTGTCATGCTGACGTTGACAGAGATGACACCACAGACTGAAATACTATACCCAAACCAACGCAAATATAGTTGTTGGATGAAATGTATAATCATTATCTTTCTTATGTTGTGTTGCTTTTCATTATTTTCTTGTGCTTAGTAGGCATTTAAATGTAAGACGAACGCAAAGATATGAGCATATGATGGCCAATAAATCTTCGGAAAATACAGAAATTGTTATGAAAATATTTCTTTCGTCATCATGATAAATATCTTGATAGTGTTATTTGTCTGTTTCAACCTTTACACCACGCATTAGTTGATAATATATTTTGGTCTTGTATGTATTTTACTGGTCTACATGAAATAAATAAAAAATTACATATTTCTGAACCTCTTCGAGTCTGTACCAGACAAACCAATAAGTGGTAAATGTTTTAAATCTGCATCATTTAATACTTCCGTCCCACATCAAATTGACACACCGTACACAAGTCAGCTCCTGCCTAACACGGCGTTAAGCCTATTTCGATCATTCATGCATACAATCAGAATCGTTCCGTTGACTCTGCTTTATGAAGGGGTTTTGGTGCTATATTTACATATAATATTCTCGCTGTCACGCGGTCTGTAAATTTTTTCAAAGTCAAATCAGCTCAATTACAGGTAATTGCATCTTACGAACAATTATCATTATGTGTATATAGCAATTATGGGCAGCCCTCTGGACACGGGATTTGTATTGTGGTTAAAGCTTTCATCTGTCACGTCTCAGACACAGATACAAACTGTCTAGCTATGCGTACAGTGTTATGAGATCGGCTCACCACTCAACTGGTATCCGACAACCAGCTGCTGTCTTAAGAGATTTACTTAGATCGGATTGTGAAGCTTTGTGAGCTAACTAATGCGGTCATCGTAACCTTTATGTCACCGATGTTGTGTCACGCCGGAACAGACAGTGTTGCTGTTTAACCATCCGTCCTGTTATTGAATGACTGACTTTTGTCAGCTGTGAAAGGAAAGCAAGAAATTATGTGCGTCTCAGACGTGGTAAACATTCTGAAACGAGAGAGCAAAGGTATAGTGCGGACGAACAATGAAAAATACTCGGATACGAACTGGAACTGACAAGTTCCGTGCATGCCAAAGGGACGAAACTCTGCACAGCGGAGTAAATTAAATTAGTTCTCACTGTAATAAGACGTTGTTTATCTACATATTGTTTTCCTTCTTTCCGAAGTAATTAAACGAGTCTGGACCAGATGATGTTAAAGAGAAACATTTTCTGGTATCACAGGAATCACTCAGTGATGTCTCATTGTTACGTAATTGTGCATGGCTGGTAATTCGGGTAGGGTACTGTAGGTACACGTTGGCAGGATCATCTAATGCCAGAAACGAGACGGAACACCGACAGAATCCTACAGAAGACCCTGCTTTTATTCGGATGTTAGAATTGTATCACAAACCTGCATGCTTATGGAAATGAGGTTTTGTCACTTTTATTTGCAAGGAGCGAAATACAGTGTTTGTTCGAGATTGACGTTGCGCACACTTACGCTATCTTGAAACTGAAGACACTTCAACAACAGTTTAGTCAGAAACGACAACACCGTGGACGATGTCAGCACTGCAGTGGGCATCATGGAGACCGCAGACAATTGGGTTAAGTAGTTAAAGTCCGTATTAACTGGCTTGACCTTGTCATTTTACAGTGTGTGGCATGGTTTCATGCTGAACTTCTTTGCGTTATTTTTGTAACGGTAAACATACCCCTCACTGAGTCTCGTCTCAATCTATTTAGATCAAGGACAATTTGTTAAAAGAAATTTTAAAATCGTAATACACCTGCCAATAATCGCGTCTGGACCAGTCAAACCAGTGACACTCAATCATCCAAGTCCCTGAGTCTGACCGCAGATGTATTTAGTTGCCCCTCTGTACCAAATATAAATCATATATAAAATCGAGTCCAGTAATCCCGGGCGTCCGGTAATTCTGCGTAGCTGGAATAGCGTACTTCTGTATCGAAGGTTAACATCGTCTGCTACCACATTTACGCTTGAAATCGGGACATTCCTACAAGGGACTGGCTTTCAATCACTAAAGGTAAGTAAATAACAGTAACTGACAGATAAATTGACAGTTTTATGAAAATTCGTTTTCTGCAGACTTTTAAACCTTTTCTTCATTATTCATAATTGGATTTAATATGAAACACTCTTCCTTACATTGATGAAGTGATTTTTGAAAATAATCTGGCCCTAATACGCTTACATACTTCGGATCTCCAGCTGGATGTTATGCGCATCAGTTGCTGCGCATAATTACCGGACAGCAATCGACAGCTGTCGTCAGAACGCCGGTAAGGTCAATCGTATGGCATAATGCGACGTTAGAATCTTATAGTCGTAAATATGATGCATGTTTAGTCACGTAAACAAAAAAAATATAAGAGACGTTAGTTGCCGTGTTGCGATCGATGTGCTTAGGTGCGCGGAATTACCGGACGGCATTGTACTTGTTTTACACATCCACATTTAAAGTGGAACTGACGGCGTCGGCAAATATGGAACACGTAAAAAGAGTTCTAATTTGTCGAAGCACTTTTTCGTGGACTGACATGTGGTCACTCTGTAGTGCTGTGACGTGTCAATTCATGTTTTGACGTCGAATGGTTCTTTGACAACTTAACCCGCCCGGGCACGGTTGCCGAATGCCACTTTCTAAATATGGGATCGACAAGAGAAATATGCCTATTTATAAAATGTAAAAAAGCGTTTTGAATCATATTTACAAACATTTTTCAAACAAAAGATTGAATAAGACTCTCCCATACAACTGCAAAAATAATAATTTTCTATCCACGAAGAAACGATATCATAATTAGAATGACAGTGCCATTTAAACAAGTGAAGAGTTTGTTCAATGGGTGCCATCATTATTTCCCGAACACCTGATCCATAGTTGGCGGAACCTTTTCATTTTCCTAAGAATATGCTGGTTATGTCTGTGACTTTTTACGGGCGCTTTAGTATTGATTGGAAACGCGGGTTGTAACCATGATGGAATCGAGTGGTGAAATGATGTTCTGCCACCAGACGGCATGACACCACCTCTGTACGTATACCTAGCCTTGTAGTATGAGTTGAGAATTTGAACCACCTGTCACTCTGTGTAAATATAATGAGTCACATCTACGATACTTTTTGGTCGATATTGTTATTTAGGCGAAATCTCTTGACATCCACTCTTTGAGAAGACACAGTGAATTCCGTGATCAAAAGCATCAAAGCGGAATCAGCAGCGGTTTCTGTCATTGAACACTGAGAAGGATGAGCTGACATTTCACAGGCTGTCCAAAGAAGTGTCACTTTGCTGAAACTGATGCCGAAACCCCTGTTCCCAGAAGTAATTCTCGATTGAGTAGGTATTGTTTCATGCCACTCTTAGCAACAGTATAGCGACTTACATAGCAGACGTTGTAACCACGGCGGGAGTAATACCCCGATGGAATTGAACAGTTATATTCTGGAAAAGTATTCCCTCAAAACAAAATCTATCAGCATACACTTCAAAAGGTACATCAGCGTTTGTTTAGGAACCATATCAGATTTTGTTGAATGCTCGTAAAGTCGCACGGACCGCCTCCGTGGTGTAGTGGTTAGAGCGTCCGCCCAGAGAGCGGAAGGTCGCGGGTTCGATCCCCGGTCGCGCCATATCAAAACACGTTAAAATATGGTCCTTGTTTGTTTCTGCCTGGCGCTCGGCATTTATGGGTAAAACAAGGACTGGTCGGCTCGGAGTCATACTTCACTGCGGCATGGTATCTCAGTGAACTAGCACTATAAAACCAGCCTGGGCTGGGCTAGTACAAGCAGCCGCACATACACATACACACGCATGCACGTTGTCATATGAGCGAAATATTCTCAAGTACGACGTTAAACCCCATTTCACCACACCTCACCGTAAAGTCGTTCTGAACCCAACATGGCTTCTGAACACGTTAAAACATCAAGTGAGTGAGTGAGTTAAGATTTAGCGTTGCATCGGCAATATTGCCGCCATATCGTGACTATAACAATATATACCTTCATAATAAATAACGTTATTTCGTAAAATCTGTCAACAAATGACAGTAAAACAACTAGGTTATTACAGATAGAAATTAAAAATTGGCATGGAATCATTAAAACAGCGAACAATACAATATAAATACCGGTCACCAGCAACTGAAGGTAGATCACCATACTAGGGACAATGGGGACTTACAGTACTTTTGCTACCTGCATGGACCCTAGCTGGATTTACTTCATTCCTTCATTCACTGGTGATAGTGAGTGAGTTTAGCCAAAAATTAAAATGACAAATATACTGAGTGTAAAAGTATGGTGCGCATAGAATGCCTCGAAATATTTGGAACTTACATACCCTCTCAAGGGGACAATTTATATAAGCACTACCAATTTATAAGAGACATATATGTACATCAAAATTTATGTATGAGTTCAATTTCCTTTACAAAACCTCTTTCACCATGCGTTTCAAAAGGAAACTCATATTAGGAATTCAACGGCCAGCAGCATATTGTGAGGTTTGTTGTTGATGGTTTGTTTGTTGATGAACACGTCAGTATGGGTCACAGTGTTTATTGCTTTCGTCAGCGTTACAACTCAGGGGAGATTACTATCACATTGGTATTTATCAACGGTATTAATATCTGATAGGCTCACGGCCTTTAAACGAACAAACGTTGACCACTACATATCGAAAAGGATTCCACGCCATAAATGTGCAAGCTGTCTTGCCTTGCAATATAAACAAACAATCTATACTTGCTGATACTTTCAGATATTAAACGTCATTTGTGTCGTAATTGATTTTCCAATCGCTAATTGTCGTCAC
Source organism: Haliotis rubra (assembly GCF_003918875.1). Lineage (NCBI taxonomy): Eukaryota > Metazoa > Mollusca > Gastropoda > Lepetellida > Haliotidae > Haliotis > Haliotis rubra. The sequence continues at coordinate 654,104 of NW_025767568.1, forward strand.
ACTCTTTGCCTTATTTGAATAACCTATTTTCTAATAATGAATGTGTTCTTTAATGCATGTGTTCTTTAAGAATGGGGATTGGAGCCTTTTTTTTCTTGCTATCCGTATCAAACTGTGAGGCCCACATGTCTATAGTGGTGGTCCGATTAACTGAAATAATCGAAGATTGGTTGCAGTGACTAAACGACCAAGCAATCGATCATGTTTTCTCATAATCGAACATAAACAATTCTGGAACACTTTTTGCATTAACAATATTTTTCACAAGGTTGGTTTTATCAGTTACATTTCATGAGCACTACAAGCTCGTTCCAAGTCATAATTGAATTTATCTTAAAGGCCCAAAGAAAGTTATGTTCCTAACATATTAGTCATCCTTTCAAGATGTGAAATTTGCCACCAAAAAACCCTAAGAACTACATGTTTTTTCTTTATGTTTTTGTGCATTAACAAAAATAACCAGGAAAAAATTATAGATGACGCTAACCAATTAATCTTGATGACTGATCGGTTGTAATGAAGCAATCATCAATTATAAGATTGTAACCAATTCCCAAAACTACATGTCTACAGTGAGGAATACTTGGCAATGTCAAAGCTGTTACAATTTTACAAGAATTCATTTCTTAATACAATGGTTTTTGTATTTGCAGATTCAAAAATAGCATTGTCCTGTGGTCTGGATCAACCTAATGAGGTTTTACTGGTCATTACATGTCATTTATACATTTTTTCAAATGAATTATTTCAATGTGTTGTTCCTTCCAGACATTCTTAATAGCTGTCCTCGCATCATTCATCTATCACAATGTTTGTAACTTCCTTGAGTGGCATTTTATGTCTGTAAATAGAAATAAGTGAGCATGAAACATATTAGCACCTGTCGTCGCAAATCAACTGGATTGAAATAATTACTGATTGCATGCAACTTCCCAATTTGTGCAAAATTACTGAGGTTACCTGAGCCAGGTGTTCTGTGAGAGACCACTGGACCAGATTTGGACAGCACTCCTACTGACAAATCACGGATGGACATAGGGTCAGGAGAAATCTTATCAACACAGGTTTTAAATGAGGTAACACACATAACCAGTAAGTGCTACTTCTATTCGGAGGCCACACCGTGTCAACATGACCTGCTTAACATTGCACGGTATCACTTTTACAAGATCCTCTATCACTTTGTGGCAAAACCTGTGAATATCCCTTACGACTGTTTTCAGAGTTAGTGCTTGTGTACAAATGATATATAATAATGAGTGAGTGTGGTTTTAGCTTTTAGCAATATTCCAGCATATATACTACCCATCAAAAGTTTAGACTCACTAGTGTAAATGTAGCCACTTAATTCAGTCACCTGTTCTAAACTTGATTTTGCAAATATTCCATTCAGTCAGAAGGTACTGTTTACACATGAACTGATGTATTGTAACACAAATTCGTAACGTTGAAAAGATTATTGTCATGAGTTCAGAAAATGACGAAAATCAGTGAAAATTGGCGTATTCTTAACAAAACTTTACACAAAAACGCAGCTGTTCACATGAACGATATTTGCACATGCTTTTGAGTATTTTGATGCATGATCCTCGTGCAATTCATCTGCATAAAGTTCGCAGTGGGTTCCCCCAAGTTAGTGGAGAAATTCATCTTCGATGTAACCATAATATATAGATAACATATAGTGAGTGGTTCAGGTGAGTATAAACTTTTGATGGGTAGTATATAACGGCGTGGAACACCAGAAATGGGCTTCACACCCACGTGGGCAATCGAACCCTGGTCTTCGGCGTGACGAGCGAAAGCTTTACCCACTAGGCTACCCCACGCCCCCATAATAATGAGAACACAAAATCTGAAAACTTCATCACAACCAAACAGCAACATGAGCTACTTATTTTTCATAATTAATTCAACTAGTTGCTAAATGATGTTTCTTATTCAAATATAATGAGCCACAAAAGAAATGTCGCACTGATAGGGGTTTCTTAAAGCACACACTTTAATTCACTCTAATTAACAATCAAAACGGAGGGCTGAGTTCAAACTTGACAATTATGGTTAACACATTTTCGGGAAACTTTTCAAACATTTTGAGTTCACACAAACAAAATGTCCAAAAATGGTACCATTAAGATACCCCAAAGTCAGTATCGTGTGTGGCCTCTATGGGCATCGATGAAATCGTTGCATCGTCTGTACATGGAATGAATTAGCCGGTCGATGAAGGTCATACAAACTTGGGTCCATACTCTGCGAAATGCCTGATCGAGTCCAGCCGTAGTTGTCGGCCTTGGTTGGATGCCATTCAGTCTTCTTTGAATCTCGTCCCAAAGATATTCTACTGGACTTAAATTCGGACTGAGTGCAAGAATTTGTAGAGTTTGGATGCCATGCTATCTTAGGAAGTCCAATGTTGCGCTGGCAGTGTGGGCACGACCGTTGTCGTGCTGAAGGATGTGATATTTGTAACGTCCAAAATGTGGTACAACACGGGGTCTTATGGCTTAGTCAATATAGCAAGCACCTGTCATGTCATTTCCTCATCCTGGAACAAGATTCTGGAACACCACGGTATTAACTAACTGGTTCAGACCGATTTCACCCCACACTATGATGCTTGGACCACCCCCCGAGTCTCTTTCAACAAGACACTCATTGGAAAACAATTCACCGCGCCCTCGCCATACTCTCACTCTGCCATCGACTGTCGAAACACAATATCGACTTTCATAAGATAACAGCACAGTTCTCCATTGTCGATAACGTCAATTTCGATGTTGAGTTGCCCATTTTGGTCGGTTTTGGCGGTGATGAGCGGTGAGGACAGGACTACGATATGATCTGTGACAGTAGAGGTTTCTTCCGCGCAAACGCCCACGCACTGTATCGGCACTGATGGGTCTGTTGTGAGTCCCAATTGTCTGCCATGCTGTTTCCGTCGCTTTGGGGAAGCGATCCTGCAGATGGTGGCACACAGCCTGCCATTCTTGACGTTGTGATGTTACTGAAGGTCGCCCACTGCGTGGACGGTCTTGAATGCTATTAGTAACCTGATATTACTCCTGCTGCCCTTACATAAACATTAAAATGATTGGCTACCCTTCGTGCAGTCTGGACAACTTGCAACGACTTGGTTCCTCTGATCTCTCGTAAGACGTGGCATGGTGGTTGTGTCAAAACAAAAAGGATTTCAGGCGAGTTTGGGACTCGCTTTCATTGGTAGGGTTGTCACGACATGCACGTGCATTTTCATTTTCACGAATGTCATTTGGAACCTTTTACCATGTCTGCTTTTTACGGGGCGTTTGGTCGATATGCTTTTTCATCAGTAAACACACTGATGCTGGTAACAACTGTCAATTTGGATTGAAAAACATGTTAAGAAAACGGTACAAACATAATAAAAACACCACCTTGCAAGAAAGAAATTTTGCATTTGGTTTTGAAAAGTGACATTTCTTTTGTGGTTCAGTATATTTCTCTCTATAGATTTAATCTTTATCTGTGGATGTCCCAGAAAATCCACTGCACAGACAGAATTTCTTAAAAATATATATTTTTTCCAATACTAAGCTTATAGGGATTGGGTTTCTCCAAGAACGTCTTCTGACATTATATCAGTGAAGTCTGGATGTTCATTAACTGAGATCTAATGAAATATTTATGATCACAATCTGTAATACTACAATTCCGTACGCAAAGCAATACAATACCTTCATTTGATGTTTTCCTGACCAATCGCTTCCCTATAGGTTTTTCTGGAAAGAAAATACGTATTGTTATTACTAGCTAGAAATGTCTATAACCTTATCCAGACTGACTGAGTTTAGTTTTACGCCTCTTTTAGCAATATTCCAGCAACATCACGGCGGGGGACACCAGAAATGGGCTTAACACATTGTGCCCATGTGGGGAATCGAACCCGGGCCTTCGGCGCGACGAGCCAACGCTTCAACTACTAGGCTACCCCACTGCCCCACCTTATCCAGAAATGATTATAACGTTAATTGTCTTTATTATGTTTATAAAACTATATATTTAATGAAGTTGAATAATGTTGAATACATACTGGTATTGATAGAAGGAATCATCATTCTATCCTTGATTTTTTTCAGAGCACGTCAAGTATAAACATAAATTATTCATTTAAACTCATAACATCGTGCATGAAGTATTCTGTTTTTTGAAGTGTATTTATGACATACGTATAGAATTATAGCACGAAGTCTCTGAAATTGTTACTTAACCACTGTAAAATGCAAGGAATTGCAGCATTTATTTTGTTGGAATTTCTGGTCTTATTTCCTACCTATGCTTGTTTTAGTCACTGGTATTAAAAAAACGCTTCCTGTTGACAAACTGAAACATAACAGTAGCGACTGCTCGAAATATGCTTTGTTATCATATACATGTTAAGAGAAATAGGCCAATATTCAGTTACAACTTTATATCATTAATGACATTAGCTGGATAAAAATGCTGGATATAACTGCTATGTTTTAATAATAAAAGCATATATGGTTTGGTTTCCACAATAACATTGCACCGTGTTTTGTATAATAATGTGTAAGGTTTATCAAGTATGACATGTAACAGCTACACTTTAAAACGACAGTATCGGTTTTAACACGAAGAATGGCTCAACATTTCCTGTTTCCTTGTCTCCAAGAGTCCCTGTCTGTTGAAAGAAGCTAGGAAATGGTGACGTTTTGTCACGGCCACCCTTACGCCCGAGTTGAACTTGTGCGGGGCTATTTGAGACATACCATTGAAGCCAGACAGGTTCCTGTGATGACTAGACTTGGTTTATTGCAAGCACAAGTAGAATAATGGCGCCGCTTTCAACCATCAAGTCAGTCGACGTCTTACATACTCTGCTGGCCGTCGGTTATCAGGGTGTATTGATGCCCGTGGTGGGCACACACAATATTGATACAAACGTTGCGACAGTCAGGTCACAAGGACTGACCTCAAACAATATGATGTCAATGGCACTTACAAGTATATCTTCTCACCTGTCTGCCTCTTCTTTCAGAGGTCTTGTTTTGTACAGTTTGGCTGTGCATTAGTCTCTCTGCCCTAGTCTACTGACTCCTGAAGGAGGCAATGACTCTCTCACAACAACGTGTGGCAGGACTTGAGCATCTGAAGACTCAAAGCCACCAAAGAATCCCAGCTATTTGTGTTTACCAAGACCCAGTGGATTGTTCCTGGTTGATTCAAGTATGGTACTGAACTGGATAAAGATCTAAACTTAAAGGTTTATATCATAAATTGTGGATTTCAAATACTTAATAATCAATCGGATAAGAATAAATGCGAACAGGATGTGACAGAAACATATTGACCAAGAGGGGAAAACAATCACCAAATGTCCTTGTGTCTTCCAGTTGTTTAAAGGACTGTGTACAGTGGGGCAGATCAAGAAAAGTGGAAATGGGCTTCAATTTGAAATATATCTCAGATCCCAAGATTGTGGCGTCTGGACCTGAGGTTGTGTTAAATCATTCGGAGGGTTAGAGGGATTAAACGGCGCTCTGAACTGTTGACATGTGCACTTTATAGGACTGCGTGTGATGGATGGGAATACACAAGTAGAAAATACTCTTGTCTTTGATTTTGATAATGTATTGATTCTGTGAATTAGGCCCCGAATTTCTGTTTTACCCTTAACATGCGTTATTTGTTTGCTCAATGTCTGTGAAATCTCAAGACGGTAGGCGCTAATTCGTGACCTTTTTCTCCAGGAAACGGCAACTGCACATGGGCACCCCCGTAAGGTGTTTGTTCAGAAAACGTCCATAACCTTTACAACAAAAAGTGTTTTCCCCATAATCAAATTTCTAACAACTTTCCCATTAGAAAGACTTTTTTTCTTGGAATTGTTGTCGTCTGTACAAACGGGACGTTCACTTCCGGTTGTTTTACACATAAACAGGTGTGTGCGGCATTGTTGTCAGTTTGCATCACAGCTACATACTGAATTGTCGAGAATACAGCATCGAAAGATTATATTCGATGTGTAATTTCGATTGAAAAGGTACTTTTTTTAAAAAAATGTCACGCATTCCCATATTTAGGTTAGTTTTGTCATCCACTTGTAGACTCAAGATATCTGATCCGGCTGTTGGCCAACTTCATAGTCTACTGGTATTATTATCCCACTACATAAGGAAGGTAGTAGATCTGACCCGAATAATTATAGGGGGATATCTCTCCTGAATGTAATGAGCAAAAATTGTGTTTCGGTTCTAAACTAAAGATTGAAGTACTTTCTGGAACGTCGTGAGATAATTGGAGAATATCAGATTTATGACAGACCATTCAACTGTGGACAGTATTTTTATTCTCCAGACAATCATTCAGAAGTATTTAACACGTAAAAATGGGAAAATATACGTTGCATTCATAGATTTTCGCAAGGCCTTTGACATGGTGAATAGGTTAAAATTACTCTATGTTCTTTTGCAAAATGGGATCCATGGTATTTTTTTCAAATCGATTAAGAATATGTATACTAATGTCAACTCCACTGTAACATATGACTATAGTAAGAAATAAATAAATATTTTGATAGCGCCTGCGGGGGTTCGGCAAGGCTGTGTCCTTAATCCGGTAATATTTAATGTTTTTATTAATGAGCTTGTATTGATCTTAGAAAATGATTTTGATGATGGTATATTGACCTCCGAAAAGATGTTGAATATAATTGCTCTTTTATTTGCAGATGATTTGGTTTTGATAGCCGATACAGTTGTTGGATTACAGCGTCGCCTTGACGCAATGCATATGTAGTCCGATAAATGGGCGATGAAAATAAATATTGATAAAAGTAAAATAATTCTGTTTAAAATGGGTGGGCCCTTGTCTAAACACGAAAAATGGTTTTACAATCGCTAGGACTTATGATAACTCCCAAATTGATTTGGACTAGGCATGTGAAACATTATCTGATCAAGCTTATACGGCACTGTGGCCGATTAAGTCATTTATAAGACGATATGATATGTCACTCTCTGAAGGTTTTCGTATTTTTGATGAAAAGATTGTTCCAATTCTAACATATTGTGCTTATATATGGGGTTTTAAAAAAAGAGAGAAAGTATTGAAATTCTTCATCGAAATATTACTACAGATTAGTTACAGATCTTGTAATGATGTTGCATAAAGGGAATGTGGAAGTGGACCCTTATGTAATGTTTAATGTCAAATGTATTAAATACTCGCTAAGATTATTAAGAATGCATCAAAGTAGATACCCATATCAATGTTATCAACTTTTATCATTTGTTGAATTCAGGAAACGTCCCACATGGGCTCGGCATGTCAGTGATTTGTTATATTATTTTGGCTTTGGTACTGCTTGGATTTCACAAGATGTCGGTGATGCAAAAATGTTTCTATGTATGTTTACTGAAAGAATTAACAACAGTTCTATGCAAGAGTGGCATTTTCCCCTAGATGTTCCTTCGTTGTCTTTCTATAATTCCCATAAGTCTCAGTTGACATGTGAAAAGTATTTATCATTGAACATAAGTAATAAGTCTGTCCACATTATTTAGATCAGGATGTAATGCACCAGGTATCAAATATACTAGAAGAGGTATTGCCTCTTGTAATGATGATATTGTGTCATGTGAACACTGTAAAAATATTGAGGATGAAATTCTTAAACGCTATGAGGATTTGCTTCGGCGTTACATTCCAAAAACGGTTAATGGATATTATCCAGCCAAACTACATTCACTGTATACAGACCTCAGAGCCTTCCAATAATCAGTACAAATATTGTGTGAAAGGTTCTTTCATTGTGAATTACATTTGTTTGTTTGTTGCTTAACGCCGCACTCAGCAATATTCCAGCTATGTGGCGGTCTGTAAATAATCGAGCCTCGACCAGACAATCCAGTGATCAACCTTATAAGCATCGACCTAATCAATTGCAATACGATGAGATGTGTCAACCAAGTCAGCGAGCCTGACCACCCGATCCGTTTAGTCCTCTCTTGAAAAGCTTTGGTTGCTGATTTGCAAGTCACACATTGTGTACGTGTTGTCAAATCACCATCAATATCCAACCAAGTTGGGACGTTGCCGGCCCCTGATATCCCAATGGCTCAATCCCACTCGACTGTGTTATATGCTGTTAGTACAAGCATGTAATACACACCGGTTGTTCAACACGATCATCATTTTCAAGCTGTCAGCACAACTGACATAAACTGATATAAAAGATATCAGTAGCAACATGACAACAGTACACAGTCACAATAAAACACTTCTCAAAATATTTACAATGTTGTTTGGAAAATGTTCTGATGTATACTTTATCTTGTACGTCGATTTATTAAATATCATCAACATACATGCCTGAATGTAGAGGGGAACAAAGATGCATCCATTAGATCGTTCACTTATCCGTTAGATACTACTACTACTACTCCTACTGCTGCTAATAATAATAAAGGCATTTATATTGCGCTGTCTCCATACCATGAAGTATGCTCAAAGCGCATTAACACATTATTACCCTGGATAACTCAAGCTGCCTGTTCGGCGCTAGAAGGTCATAGTCACATGACTTATCCCACCAGGCACCCATTTTCTTCTGGGTGAACAAAGGCAATTTTGAATAAACTCACTTGCATAAGGTGAGACCACATATACCAAATGTGCTCCGTTGTGGGATATACTGAACATATAATAATAATAATAACAATCAGTATTCATAAAACGCTGTATCCATCCACAAGGTGCATGCTCAAAGCATGCTCCATATGGCTCCACTGATGACGGTTGAGCCTATAAAAGCGACCTAGAAACGTAAGACCCTGTCCAGCAATCAAGGACACGACTGCCTGGTGCCTTCAAGACATGATCTCTTGTTGACAGTTGTGTATGGCGAGAAGGCTTCCCTCAAACAACGCTGTATTACATTATCTCTCCAGTGTATAACTAAATTACTTTCAAATCCATCAAATCTAGCATATGGCCGCCTTTTCTGTCCTGTTTATGAGGAATTGATTACACGTAAGCCCAGGCTCGCTCCGCCATCATCCCCATATAGGCTCCTTCACCACGCTGCTGATAACATTGATTTATAAGTAATACCCTCCATGCGGCCTTTGGCTGATGGTCCATTGGCAGCTGGTGATGCTAGAGGAAGACCTCTCACTTGCCTCGTTAAGATATCTTACACAAATCATTAAATATATATTAAGACTGTGTACAGTTAGGTGACGTTACCATTCCAAAACTACATATTCTTCCAAAATATCAGACAATATCTCCTTTTGCACCATTGAGAATGATCCTAAAGCACTCGCTGTGATGGTTTCTTGCGACTTTATAAATTCCAAATTTTATAAGTTCGTAATTTTACCTTTTAATAATCGAGGTCATGACACCAGGCACTGAATCTTTATACCACATATAGTTGATATTTAATATTATGCGACTGGCTTTGTACTGGCCAACGTGACATCGTGTTTTGTTTGGAGATATTAAAAAAGTGCCTGAAATAACACCAACTATCGATTACACTTACCTTCCAGATTTGCAGAGGTCGTTTTACACAGTAACATGTTTCTCGATAAACATATGAATCTTGTTTGAAAGGTGAAGACATTGCGATATAGTATGACTGATTATCTCATTGGTCGACAACATATCTTTGGGTATATCATGGAATAACATAGAATATGTAAGACTGCTGTGAATACCAATATATACACGCCTGACGAATGAACAATATAGCTATTTCTTTAAAGCAAGTGGCCATATAATATTGATTCCATTACCTAAACCTACCAAGTTGAAACTAAAAAGTTAACCGCGAATCAGTCCGTAAAAGAACTATGTGTGGAACCAACAGACAAGAAAGCACTAATTCGGAGTTTTCAGTGTTTAATCATTGCATAAAGTGTTGGTCTTCTGGTGATTTTATATGTAATGTGAGATGAGCGACGACAGTTATCTCCCCTTGTATACCTCTCTAAGGCAGATGGCACCCGTGAAGAGCCACCTCCTTGTGGTGGATGCTGGGTAACGCTAGGCGCGCTTCAACCCCCCGTTGTGGACCCGGGGGTATATTTGGTCCACCAACCCGTTTGCCGTGGGTTGCGCCCCTGTGTCGGTTGAGGACGGGATTCTGGTGGGTGAGGGCACTGGTTCCAGGAACAGTGTTCCTTTGCCCAACACACCACTTCGGCCCTTACTTTACCTAGACGGGTGGTAGAACTGGCCCGGTTCTATGGATCGGCTGGTCACGCCAAGCCCTGTGTATAGACTATATTATATATATATATATATATATATGTCATTGCACAAATTTGATTTGGAATTGTTTTAATTTCGGTCTTTGCCAACTTGTTTTTCTAAAACGTTTGTAATTTTGAAATATACTGTTATGAACTTTGCTTAGAGTCTTATGCCCAGAAGGCGGTGGCTCATCGGCCAATCTGGTGAAATTATTAATCTTTTAATTCTTCTGCTGGAGTATATCATCCGGGTATTCTTGGTGCTGCAAGTTGGAAATCCACTTGTTTTTAGCATTGTCCTTGTGATACTCCGTGTTGGGTGGGGAGCTCGGATGATGAAATCTTACTAACTAACCATGGCTTACCTACCCCCCCCCCAAAAAAGACCAAGCATCAACTTGACACTGATCCTGTTGAAACTGACCTCAGACTGACCAACTCAATTGATTACTGGCCACGTTTTCTTGTGCTTGAAACTATTGACAAGACACCTTTGAAGTTGAATCCTTTTGCCGTAGCTAAAGGTGTACAAGGTATTGCTGGTGACGTTAAGAACATTAAGCGATTACGTTCCGGTGCTCTGCTGGTTGAGTGTGCAAATAGGCACCAAGCCACCAACCTTATGAGTACTGATTCTTTTGTCGGCATTCCAGTCACGGTCTCTGCTCACAAAACACTCAACACGAGCAGAGGAATTATCAGGGATCGGGATCGATTGTTCGCTGACATGTCAGAACTTGACATCGTCACCGAGATGAAGGATCAAGGCGTACTTTATGTCAAGCGTTTCACAACCCGTAGTAATGATGCAACTATAAAAACAAATACGTATCTATTTTCTTTCTCTTCTCCAAATGTTCCAAAATCACAAAAGCAGGATACTGTAACATCAACATTGAAATGTACATTCCAAACCCTCTTAGATGCTTCAAATGCCAAAAGTTCGGTCATGGGGTTAATACTTGCACATTGTCTGTTGTGTGTGCTCACTGTGGTGAAAAGACACATACAACAGAAGATTGTGACAGTAATGTTAAGAAATGTACAAACTGCACTGGTGACCACTCATCATTCTCTAAAGACTGTCCTGTCTGGAAGCATCAAATGGAGATCAACAAAATAAAATTCACCCGAAACATTAGTTTTGCGGATGCCAAAAAACTGGTCCAAAGTTCTGAACATAAAGAAAGCTATGCTTCCGTAACCAAAACATCGTCGGAAGCAGGGGCGGTGGGGTAGCCTAATGGTTAAAGCGTTGGCTCGTCACGCCCAAGACCCGGGTTCGAATCCCCACATGGGCACAATGTGTGAAGCCCATTTCTGGTGTCCCCCGCCGTGATGTTGCTGGAATATTGCTAAAAGCGGCGTAAAAGCAAACTCAGTCAGTCAGTTAGTCAGTCGTCGGAAGCAACAACAAGAGAAACGAAATGTTCTGCAAGCTGTCAAACCAATTTGACTTGGGTTACATCAGAAGCTCCTTTGATTTTCTCATCTACAATATCTACTCAAACGCCAGAATCACCTCCCTGTACGTCTGGAATCCAATCAGTAGCATCTTCTGATCGTGAGTCATCTTCTTAATCAACACCTAAATCTTCACAAATCGTTAAAACCAAATGCAAAAAGCCAGAATCGTTGAAACAACTAAGTGGGAGAGCCCCAAAGGTGTCAGAAAATATAAATTAACTTGTACAACCAATATGGATCACTTGAGGACATGGACGTGTCTGAAAACGTCCGCTCTAGGGCACACAGCTTGTCGCTCTCGAAAACGGTGCGGGGTAGATCCCCAATTAATCCGCCTAAAAGATAGGTCTATTTAACAATATCGTGCAGTGGAACTGTAGAGGACTCCGGACAAATTTTAATGAAATACAGTTATTAATCCAGGATTTAACACCATCAGCGTTCTGTCTGCAAGAGACGTATCTGAAACAGACAGATAATTTTAACTTACGTCAGTTTGAAACTTATCATTATTTTTCCCCTCCAGGAGATAGAGCCACTGGAGGTTCTACTATCCTTGTACGACAGGATGTTATTCACAGCCCTGTTATACTTAACACTAATCTCCAAGCTGTTGCAGTGCGACTTACTCTGGGTGTAGCATTTACGTTATGCTCTCTGTATATTCCACCTTCATCGAACCTTCAGCTGACTGATCTTCAATCACTCTATGATCAACTCCCAAAGCCATGTGTTATTATGGGTGACCTCAGCGGTCACAACCCACTCTGGGACAGTACTAACACTAATACTAAAGGCAAAATACTTGAAGATTTCATTTCCAATAATGACCTGTGCATATTTAATGATGATTCAAGCACTTATCTGCATCCTGCAACTGGCACTTATTCTTCTCTGGATTCGTCTCTTGCAGATTCTGACCTCCTGAATGAATTTGATTGGTCTGTTCATAATGACCTTTGTGGAAGTGACCACTTCCCAACTATCCTTTCAGAAATAACTCCATCTGATTCTCCATCGTACACAAGATGGAACTTTTCGAAGGCTAACTGGTCTTTATATCAAACTTTATGTAAATCGAAATTGCGACCTGAATGTTTCAGTGATATAACTGATCCTATTCAGATTTTTGCTGACGTTTTAAAGGAAATAGCTGACGAGTGTATACCGAAATCCTCTACAACTCCACACGTACGGAAACCATGGTTTAATACAGACTGTAGACAAGCCAGAAAAGCGAGAAAGAAGGCAGAACATTATTTCCGCCACCATCCAACTGTCCATAATTTAAATAAATTCAAAATACTCAATGCGAAGGCACGTCGTACCTTCAAACAAAACAAACGACAATCTTGGAGGAAATATGTCTCCAATATTAATTCACGCACGCCAATGTCTAAGGTGTGGAACATGATTCAGAGAATAAGAGGCAAAGGTTCAAAATCTGCTGTTCACCATCTTAAAGATGGGGATGATTTAATTACTGACAAGTCTAAAATTGCAAATAAAATTGGCGAAACTCTTGCCAAAAATTCTTCATCGGCAAATTATGTGTATGCAAAGCATAAAACCCAACACTATATTGCTCTATATTAACACCACTGACAACTTACATTAGTGTTATGAAACCAACCCGGCCATAAACTTCATGAATTATAACACCCCCCTAACTGAATCGGACGATGACAGTTATGAACCTAGCACGGACTTTCACAGCGCAGCTGATTTACAAGCACAGTTGCCTGTTCAGTGACAGTTGCCCAGTTCGTCGTATCAGTGACCGCAATTTTATTCTCCTTCGTGGCGTAATGCCATTGTAGTCCCAATACCAAAACCTGGCAGGGATCATACAGATCCGTCTAATTACAGACCGATATCTCTAACTAGCTGTGTCTGTAAAACCATGGAACTTATGGTGAATAATAGATTAACTTGGTATCTTGAAACCAATAACCTTATAACAAATATTCAATGTGGTTTCAAGAAAAATCGTAGTACCATTGATCATTTGGTACACCTTGAATCCTTTGTAAAGAATGCTATTGTAAATAAACAACATGCTGTATCAATTTTCTTTGATCTTGAGAAAGCTTATGATACGACCTGGAAGCATGGCATTTTGAAGGATTTACATGACTTTGGTTTAAGAGGCCGTTTGCCTCTTTTATATCACAGTTTTTAAAAGACAGGCAATTTCAAGTCCGAGTGGGTTCAACCCTGTCTGATCATTACAATCAGGATCAGGGTGTCCCTCAAGGCAGTATTTTGTCTGTCACTTTATTTAGTATCAAGATCAACAGTTTATCCAAGGTTTTAAACGATTCAATCGATGGATCACCTTTTTGTGGATGATTTTATATTTCTTGTCGTGGTAAAAATATGCATACTATTGAACGGCAATTGCAGTTGTGTTTAAATAAAATAAATAAATGGTGTCTTGAAAACGGCTTTAAATTCTCCAAGTCTAAAACTAATTGTCTACACTTTTGTAGAAAATATAAGCCGCATAAAGACCCGGAACTATCTTTAAATGGCACTCCAATCAATGTTGTCAAAGAGGCCAAGTTCTTGGGCCTAATTTCCCACTCTCATTTAACGTTTCTGCCGCATATTAAATCCCTTAAAGCTAAATGCCTGAAGGCCCTTGATTTGTTGAAAGTTGTTTCCAACTCAAAGTGGGACGGGATCAAGCTACCCTCCTCCACCTATATCGATCATTGGTCCGCTCGAAACTTGATTATGGCTCCATCGTATATGGTGGAGCCTGCAAAAGCAACCTAAAACTACTTGATTCTGTCCATCACCAAGGCCTAAGACTTTGTCTTGGGTCCTTTAGAACCTCTCCTATTGAAAGTCTCTATGTTGAGGCAGATGAGCCATCCCTTAACCAACGTCGTATTAAATTATCATTACAGTATATAACAAAACTCTATTCTAACGAGTCTAATCCTGCATTTAACTGTGTTTTCAATCCTCTTTATGAGGATTTATACAACAAAAAGTCTTCTCTTGTTTCGCCTCTTGGGCACAGAATTAAGCCATTAATTTCTGCTGCCGGCATTGAGCTGGAAAATATAGCTCCTTCCCGTCTTCTTCTCCTCCTTGGCAACTGGTGAGGCCTGAAGTTGACCTAACTCTGACAAAGTTTAAGAAATCTGAAACTAATGAATTGCAATACAAACAAGAATATAATCAATTAAAAAATACATATAATACATACAAATCCTTATTTACAGATGGGTCCAAGGATGGTGGCGCGGTGGCATGTGCCACTGTCATTGGATCCCGAACAATATCTTCTCGACTACCAAACAACAGCTCTATTTTCACAGCAGAGGCTAAGGCCATATTAACAGCTCTTCACTATATTTATAAACACCGTAAATATAAAGAATACATAATATTTTCCGATTCTCTTTCGTGTCTTCAGGCTATTAAACATATTTCTTGTAAACATCCACTTTTTTTAGAAATTATTGAATTGTATAATGAGCTTGCTACTGGCCAATGCGACATCGTCTTTTGTTGGTTACCCAGCCACGTTGGCATTTCTGGGAATACAATGGCTGATCTTGCTGCAAAAGCAGCATTCAACAAGTCTGTGGCACCACTTCTTATTCCATACTCTGATTACAAAGCTAGCATTAGAACTTACATCCGTTATCTGATGCAGAAGAAGTGGGACACCCAAGTAGGTATTAATAAATTACATGAAATAAAACCCTATATTGGTTACACCTACTTGGGTTGTCAGTCCAGATTTGAAAAGATCATCATGCGACGATGTCGTATTGGCCATACAAGGTACACTCACAAATACTTGTTAAAAGATGAAGATCCTCCGTTTTGTATCCCTTGTGATGAGAGATTCACAGTCAAGCATCTCCTGCTTGATTGTGTTGAATTCTCCATCATAAGGGATAAATATTTCAATGTTAAAACTGTTATGGATCTTTTTAATTCTGTTCATCTTCATTTAATTCTTGCTTTTTTTAAAGAAATTGATTTAATTAATGAATTTTGATTCATATGTTCTGTAGATAGATGTGTTTTAATGATTTGTAGTGTAGATTATCAGCTTAGATTGTTCGTGGCTGTATCCTCAAAGGGGGTTGAAGTATTGAAAAATATTGTCCTCCTGAGAGGGTACGTAAGTCCCCAAAACTTTCAAAGTAACATTTTCACGTCCTGTGTTTTTAAACGTAGTATTCTTGTCATTATATTTTGTGGCTAAATTTTCCTACAATCGCAAACAGCTGAAGGGATGGTGTAAATCCAGCTAGGGTCCATGCAGGTAGCAAAAGTAATGTAAGTCCCCATGGTTCCTAGTATGGTGATCTACCTTCAGTTGTTGGCGATCTATAGCCCGTTTTTATATTGCATTGTCTTCGTAAATATAATAGTTTTACATGTTCATGCCAGTTTTAGACTCCATCTGTGATACTCTAGTTATTTTACAGTCCTTCGATGACTGATTATTTAGCAACTTTAATTTATTGTTTATGTAAAACATTTCTCGTCACTATATGTCTGAAATATTGCCGAGGTGACGTTAAATTCTAACTAACTCACTCACTCACTCTAAGGCAGATAGTATGATTCTAGAATAAGGTCCTTGTAGTCCTTTCCAGCTTATTCTCTGCTATTCTGTGGGTCGTAATACGGTGGAAACCTCCAGACCTTTGCCTATAGACTATGCAATTTACTGAATCTACAGGTACAATGTATAACGGTTGAAACACTGTTTCACAAGGTATAATACTGCCTCATATCAATCTGAAATGTTTCGTTCAATGAGAAAGCTCAAGTTTAGTTGAAGTTTGTTAAACCAGATTTGTGTGTGTTTCTTATTAGACCGCATTTAGAAGTTTGGATGGTTGTACCAAAGAGCAGCAGCAGATTAGAAAAACTGCAACTGCAAGCAGTAAAAATCGGCACTGGATTACAAAACTATATTTCTGTCCAACACTTATAATTGGAAACTTCCTTGAAGCTCTTGCCAGAGCGCAGAAGACGTGAGTATTGTATTTTTCCAAACTCTATAGCAATATGACATACCTTAAAGATGAAGTACCGCACTCTGTCGAGACAAACATAACGTACGATCTCAGAATTGTTCATATTAGCCTTGCCTATATTACAACGCTTTCTGAATTCTCCTGTATAGAGACCTCTAGTAAGTTGCGGAATGCATTAAGTACATGCTAAAACTACTTCACATCTAAATGATACTTCCGTGCACAGCTTAATTAATCTTGGTTCAATAGGTAGAGAGAACTAGGCAAGTAATGTTTAGTTCAGGTCTTGGTTATACCAAGTCCTTGGATGTGTAGCTCATTTTTTCAATTTCCAAACCAGATTCAAAGCTATGTTGACGCAAGAATGCGCAAATATATTACTATCAAGCACAAGATATGAATGTTATAAAAGTTTAAAGATTAGCGTTTAAACAGAGACATATATATTTAATAGATTTGATCTTGTGTACATTTGCAACGGACCTTCCTGGTGCCGGAGTCGGATGTTCAAGGCTCAATATGGATATGGGGTGACATAACAATATAGACTGTGTGTACATATTGTGAGTTAAACAATATCGAAGATCTCTACCATTTCATCCTTATGTGTCCATCCTTAAAGAACACTCGAAAGAAATACATACCAAATAGATACTTATTTCAATCTGCAGTACAATTTATTCGTCATGGCAACCACAAACTATCAAGATTTCAAATATGTTATGTTATACTTCAAATATGCTTTCAAGGGCAGATACGTGCTAACATGAAATGTGAATCTGTTGTTAATCTATTCCTTTATGCATTGAATGCATCTGGCCTTCATGCAGCAAACACATGAATTCACACAATGAACATCTAAATTATCCATTCATCAAAGGATCACTGAAACCTTCTCAAGATAGAAATCCAGTTTAACTGACAAATCTACAGGTTCACCAGACTTCTCATGTAGTCTGAAAAACATCAACCTAATACATACAACATTGGCATGGTGGCAATGAATTAAAACATTATTTATGTAAATTCCAAAAATGCTGATAATATAATTTTATCATCGAAAGTCCAGTTTTGAAATCTGATAGAAACGATGCACTTTATTGTTAATTATGAAAGAAACTTGTCACGTTATTATTAACTTGATATGAGTTAGCAATGGATTTTACTTGATCATGTGAATGAAACTATGTAAAGGAATGTACATCCATATATATGTATATAGAACACAGAACAGTTTGACTTAGCAATGTTAATGTAAAAACGTTCCTTTATTTTCTTCTTTCATTTCAATCCTTTGATGTATTTATTACAAATACGCATTCATGTAAATCTAAAGGATAGGGAGTTCTAAGTTTATGAAAACTATAATACAATGCTTTCCATAAGTACGATATGTTTAATATATAACAAGTTTTATACACTAAACTACAGTAGAGGGCCCTCAAAGTGGATCCCTGTGATGTGGGCATTACTGCTTCGCTGTATTGTGTTTTTCCATCACAAGGGACAGATATTCAAAACAACGTATCTTAAGAGTTCACGTTCACTGTATCAATTTATTTTCAAAGAATTGATTGATAAATTGGGATGTGAAAGCTGTTTTTTGATAAAATAAATGTAACGGGGATGGCTCTTTCTCAACAACACAACTCCGTTGAGGCTGTAGTCCGGATTTATTACTGTTTGTGTATATAGTTACAAGTCTGAAATAAGGTATATGAATAATATAATTCTCCATCAAAATACCTATCTTATCACATTCATTTCATTGCACATTGTTCAGATAATCAACAATTGCAGTACTACCACTGAACCTATAAAAAGAACTCAAAACAAATAGACATCACAAAATTAATAGTGTGGAATTTTCGAGTAAGAGTGGCAATACCCGGTTCTCATATCGTAGTTAACAGTGAGTGAGTGAGTATAGTTTTTCGCCGCTACTATCAATATCACGGCGGGGAACACCTGTAATGGGCTTCACACAGTGTTGGGGGAATCGAACCTGAGTCTTCGGCGTGACGATCCAACGCTTTAACTGCTAGGCTACCCCGCCGCCCCCGTAGCTAACAAATGAATGGTTTTATGTTAAAATTGGTGACTATTAAAACAATTCTTTCACACGCCCCGTTTTGGGCATGTCCTGTCGCGACACGATGGAATATTGATAACGCTGGCGTGTGTTCGACATGTGTCTTGTCGATATGGCACGTTCGTTCTTCTCAATATACAGAAATGAATCGCCACAGAGACCAGTCCAATACTGAATCAGTATACTCTGACGTGAGCCTCCGCCGTGCCTGTGAGAGTGAGAGAAGTGTTTTAACGCTCCCTCAAAACATAGAGTGGTACGTACAGCGAAGATTGCTTCAAAGCTGTGGCACCTGCTACACCAGGCATCGGTCCAACTGATCGCTGGCTGTCAGTCATTCCTCCCTGCAATTTCTTGAACAAATGCATGTTTGGACACTGAAATGAACGGTTACAATTTCTGTCGGGAGGATGTTGGGGCTTGAACCGCCAACCTACAGGTCTTTTTATGAAGGAGGAGTGGACAGTACATTTTCACCCGTCTTCACGAGAGTTTCAATGGCCATTTTATAAACTTTCAGGACAATAGTCAGAGTGTGTGAGTTGCATTTCACATCAAACGTCTCATAGGCATTTCAGCCATATCGAGATTCTTTCTTTATCAGAGGACGTGAACCTGTTAAAGTCGACCTTGGTTACGGTGAGACATTGGCGTTATCAAACTAACTTTTTCAAAGTTATGTAATTCAAATATGAGTTTAATCCCTCTTAGAGTCAGAAAAATACCATGTATAATGATGTGTTGCATT
The DNA here is from genome assembly GCF_003918875.1 of Haliotis rubra. Taxonomy (NCBI): domain Eukaryota; kingdom Metazoa; phylum Mollusca; class Gastropoda; order Lepetellida; family Haliotidae; genus Haliotis; species Haliotis rubra. Next base: position 673,691 of record NW_025767568.1, read on the forward strand.
AAGTTTCCTACAACGACAAAATCCTTTTCATATTCATATGAAATCTCTTCTAAAACTGGAGTCGGTTGTACATTTCCAGTAGGATATGTAATAAGATAATTACATCATCCCGTTAAGAACCGGATAAACGTGAGTCCTCAATCAAGGCTTCAGGTTGAGTAATGTCTCCGTCATCATGGGATGGTGGGAGCGCAAGGTGATTGGTATTATGGCATTGTGTGGTTTAGAGGTTTCTAGGATTCCATGCATGTTTCAGACAGAGCAATAAGGACATTCAACTCCAGTCAGAAGCTCTAGAATATTTCCAGACGTACTTACAGATAGAGTTCCACATTGAATGGATTCCTCACCGCAAGAGTAATCGAATATAACAGATTATCTGAGCAGCTTATGGGACACCGATTATTTGAGTATTGCAGTTCATGTGTACAAGTGCATGGATGATAAATGAGATCGACATTTTTTTGACAGATTTGCCTCCAATAATATAGATTTGCGTTGGATCCCAGACTGGGCGACAGTGGATACAATCACTGCTTCCCAGGTAGATACAATCACTGTTTCCCACGTGTATCTGGCTAAAAGTGTACGGACTGACACACATCAGTGGCAAGTGAACTCTAACTCAAGAGGCACTTTAGTGCCTTTACACGTTACCCAGCCAGGCTTGCTCAGAGTCCCAGGCAAGGTGTAGTGAAATATTTGGTTTGGGTACCCTAATCGAAGAGGCTTATATCTAGGGCCTTTGTGGTGTTGCCATATTCGATGCTGATGATTTGAAGATTCTAATGTTTGTATAAAAATAAACTTTGCTGTATGATTTTATCCATGATGTGTTGTTTTCGTGTCAGTCTCTGTATTGTGTCGATATATTTACAAGATGAGTCTTTGGTATACGTTGCTATTGTGCTTGCGGCAGAGATATACTTATGAGTGTCAATATAAGAAAAACTGCGTCAACATGTGAAGCATGAATTCATTGCTCTAAGTGAATTCAGCTTTTGGGTTGAGCCACTAACTAATTGGTGCTTTTGAATCAGATCCTTTGCACTGAGCTAGATTCTTTTGTCTTTTATACGAGGCTCTGAAAGAGTTCACTTTCCAAGAAAATAGCTGATTTTTTGGGTAAAACTACTAGTATTTTCGAAAATAGACTGGTTAAAATGTATTGGAAGCGGTCAATATAAGATTGGCAAGGTATGTGTGAAAATTAAGGATACAAATAGCTTGAGTTTGAAGGTGTTTTTAAAGACAATAGATTGGTAACCATGCCTCTTTGGTGTTGAGTTCCTGAGGGAGCTACAGAAACAGCCAATAATTGTATTAAAGAAAGACAATGTCAAGAAATTGCTTGTCTTTACTTCTCGGCTAAAACTTCAGGAAATGGACAATGTATATTATTTCTATTTCTGTTTGTGATGGAAATGAACTGACAGTTCGAACAGAATGAATTTAAATCACTGCGATTTCCAGACACAATGGTGAGGAACAATTGTATAGAGGGCGTTTAGTAGTGTACATGTGATTTACCTCATAGATGAGTTCATTCTCATCTGTCGCAGCGTTGCACAGAACAATCAGGTTAATGTTGCCGTAATTCAGAAGTTTTGTGTAATGCGAACACAGAATAATCATCTGTTATATTACTGTCAGATAGGTAAGAAACCCGGTCGCAAAAATATCCGAAAACAAAGATCTAGTGTTAAGGAAATGCGGGCAACCAAAACCAAATCTATTCACAAGCTGTTGGAGATAAACAGATCTTCTCATTTAAGGAATTTGTCTGTAGCACATCCATAGATAATGCTTTCGCCATGATGTGGCCAACGGAAGCAACAATTGGCTTCATTGCAATTAGCTGACCTACCACTGAAAAATTACTGCCATCATACCCTTATTGTATCCACCCGTGAAGATCCGGGTAGAATTGATCATCAGTAACCTATGCATGTCGTAAGTGGCAGCTAACGGGATGGGGTGTTAATGTTCTCTGACTTGGTTGACACATTTTATTGTATCCCAAATGCCTAGATCGATGTTCATGCTGTTGATCACTGGACTGTCTGATCCAGACTCGATTATTTACAGACCGCCGCCATATAGCTGGAATATTGCAGTGTGCATCATTACAAAACAATCAATCACAGCATGTTGTGAAAACATTGCAATGGTGGTAAGTCTAATGTATATCAAATACAATATACTAGTCGTTTTGATAAATATATATGGAATTGGTAACCCAGTCCTTGTATTTCACTGAATGCTTGTGTATGTATGCTGTAACAGAAATAGATCTTATGTGAGTTTCTTCGTTTTCGGTGATTGATCGGAGCCAAAGACAGGATACACAACACAGTATCCATGAATGCACTCATCAGTAGATCATTAGCAAATATGATATTACATGCTCAAAATGATCACCTATTTTATTTGTTATTATTTAGTAAAATTGACAAAGGTGTGGAATAAGGCGGTATCCCATTACCATACCTTATGTTATCTAGCACAACGTGAGTAGACCTTGTTCCCTTTCAAAAGCAGCAATAATATCTCAAAAGCCCTCTAACTCAATTTCAGCTACACCTGTCTGCATTCGTATAAATCAAATGAGTCCAATGTTAAATTGGCCTGTTCAATCAAACTTGCCAGTCTAACTATGGGCACGGTGTTTGGATGTGTGACGAGCAGGCAGTCTTCTCATTGTGACGGGTCTCCTTACACATGCCTCTTGTGTAGCTCAGACGAAAGACCCGCTGGGAATTGGAGGGAGAGTTCGCTTAAGTGTATGAAATGTTGGCACAACTGGCCAACAGTTACTGTCGGTTTCTTGTTTGAGGAAAACATACCAATGTTTGTAACGGCACAGGTTTCAGTTCAGAACATCCTTTTGTCATCATCCCGCCATATAGCTGGAATATTGCTGAGTGCGGCGTAAAACTAAAGTCACTCTCTCACTCACTCCTTTTGTCATCGTTGGAGTTGTCAGCTGGTTCCCTGCTTCCATGCGTCTATGATAAGTGAGGTATCAGTCCTTTCTTCATTCGTACATACAATCTTGTCAATAAATAGGACTATTAACGTTCACTGCTGCCTGCCCACGGGGACGTTCAGTAGCACAGGTGTTAAAGCTTTAGCATGTCCCGCTGGATGCTTGTTTTTAATTCCGAATTTGAGTACATGTTTGAAACTGATCTTAACCCATCAGGGAATTTCAATTGTAAGAGATACATACATGTAAGATCTAGTTAGGTAACCAAGGGCAGATGCAACGTCAAGTTTCTGTGACGCTGAAGGCCCCGGTTCGGTTATATAAATGTGAGACACCCTGTCTTGATTATTCTTGCTTAGAAATATCACGTTGTCCTTCCTTGCAGTAGACACGTTGATATAGTGTTTGCCTTCCAGGTGCAATTCAGTACAATGCATGAATCCATCACGAAGTATCTCATTTTGTGACGGAAGAATGTCCATAAAACACGATGATTCTATTTCATCCAGTTTAAGAAACAATGCTCTAATCTATTCGTTTAAGTAGGAGATGCCTGTTTTGAGTCTTCAGCTCATGCACTCTAATGCTAAGTGTAAGAGGAATTTGCTTCGTGAAACCCGTTTTCGAAATATGTATTTTTATGAAAATGGTGGTTTAGACAGCGTTCGTGTGAGGCGCTCCCTGAAGAAAGAACACGGGTATTGGATTCTGATGCATTTTAAATCATTCAATATTATTTCCTAAAGACGTTACACAATCAGCGCTCATTGAAACGGAATGACTAATTTGATATCCGCCGGGTAATTATACAGGGATCAAATGTTTCAATTGAAATTTGACACTGATTATTTTTCAAAACGATTACTGTATTCTATAGCAATTAATTTTGCAGAGAAGGAGTATGTGCTTCTTGAAGATATCAATTTCAGCTGCAAATGACGCACTGGGAATGGATGTGGTATTCTGCAAGAAGGTTAAATTAATACGTGTAATTCGCGTGGGCGCAGGCTAGATCAAACGTTATTACTACTGTAGCCATTGCAGCATTTTCGTTTCTCAGAAAAGACTTCATTTCAATTTAACTTAAATTGAATCCCAGATTAAGAGATGGGGAGAATTGTTATGCTCTTGATGATTGGATTTGACTGTAAAATATGTTACGTTATCCAAACAACACGAGGCTGGCAAATGTCGAAAGAACTCCCGGAAGTGAAGGTCCGATATACAAATGCATCATCTTTGAATGAGCAATTTGGGTTCTATTTTTAATCAAAGCAACATAAAAGATTGGAGTATACTTTCATTTGCCCGACAGTTTACTTGAAATGAAAGTATCTCTTCATAATGGTAAACTACCTGTTTTCACGCCTCTCGCTTTCCATTTCCTGAAACATGGCTTGTGAAACCGACAGACACTTCAACGTGTAATTTACTATAATCTTATAATCAAGTCTGCCCACAGTGACTATATGTCAACGCGCAAGTTCCTGACAAGCTCCAGGAATAGATCAACAACGACAGAAACCTTTGTTATTAGATATCTGATACGAGCTGTCGCAACGCTACTGTAGGCCATCAATATTGCTTCGTGTGTTTCCTGTCTCCAGCAGAGATCTCGAACGAGCTGGCGGCTACAACGTCGCTATAGTGAGCTTATACGAACTTGAGGCAGACTAACTTTCTTTTGTCAAACAATCACACAGTGACGATTAAATTCAGCTAAGTGCGTTTAGATATTTATCATTAAGCGGGTGGATGACAGAATGTATAAACCTTTAATTTATGTATGTTTTAGGACAAGAAGTACAAACAAGCAGAAGACGATGATAGGTTTGTGATGTCACATCTTGGACAAAAGAATGAAAAATCCTCATGTAGGAAGACAGTGAAAGATGATCAGGGTTGCTGACTTCCTTGTCATCGTATTTTAGTTGTATGCGATGATATGCATGCAAATGGAATACGATGACATGTATACAACTGGAATACGATGATATGCATGCAACAGGAATACGATGGTATGCACGCACCTGGAATACGATGATAAGCATGCAACTGGAATACGATGACATGCACGCAACTGAAATACGATGACATGCACGGAACTGAAATACGATAATATCCATGCAACTGGAATACGATGACATTCTTGCAAATGGAATACGATCACATGTACGCAACTGAAATACGATAATATGCATGCAACTGGAATACGATGACATTCTTGCAAATGGAATACGATGACATGCACGCAACTGAAATACGATAATATGCATGCAACTGGAATACAATGACATTCTTGCAACTGGAATACGATGCCATGCACGCAGCTGGAATGCGATGAGAACGCACCCAACTGGAATACGATGGCATCCACTCAATTGGATTACGATGACATGCCTGCAAATGGAATACGATGACATGCACGCAACTGGAATACGATGATATGCACGCAACTGGAATACGATGACAAGCATGCAAATGGAATACGATGACAGGCATGCAAATGGAATACGATGACAGGCATGCAAATGGAATACGATGATATGCACGCAAATGATAAAAACCATGACATGCACGCAAATGGAAAACGATGACATGCATGCATCAGGATTACGATGACTTGCACGCAGCTGAAGTGCGATGACATGAATACAACTGGAATACGATGACATGCATGCAACTGAAATACGATGATATGCACGCAACTGGAATACGATGATATTCACGCAACTGGAATACGATGACATGCATACATATGGAATACGATGACAGGCACGCAACTGAAAAAGGATGATATTCAGGCAACTGGAATACGATGAAAAGCACGCAACTGAAATATGATGACATTCACGCAAATAGATTACGATGACATGCATGCAACTGGAATACGTTGACATGCACGCAACTGGAATGCGATGATATGCACGCAACTGGAACACGATGGCATCCACTCAACTGGAATACGATGACATGCATGCAACTGGAACACGATGACATGCACGCAACTGGAACACGATGACATACACGCAACTGGAATGCGATGATACGCACGCAACTGGAATACGATTACATGCATGCAAATGGAATACGATGACATGCATGCATATGGAATATGATGATATGCATGCAACTGAAATACGATGCTATTCACTCAACTGAAATACGATGACATGCACGCATCTGGAACACAATGATATGCACGCAACTGGAATTCGATTATATGTATGCCAATGGAATACGATGGCATGCACTCAACTGGAATACGATGACATGTTACAAATGGAATACGATAACATGTATGCAAATGGAATACGATGATATACACGCAAGTGAAATACGATGACATGCACACAACTGGAATACGATGACATGCACGCAGCTGAAATACGATGATATGCACGCAACTGAAATACGATGATATTCACGCTACTGGGATGCGATGATATGCACGCAACTGAAATACGATGATATTCACGCAACTGGAATACGATGACATGCATGCAAATGCAATACGAGGACATGCACGCAACTGGAACACGATGACATGCACGCAACTGAAATACGACGACATGCATACATATGGAATACGATGACAGGCACGCAACTGAAATACGATGATATTCACGAAACTGGAATGCGACAAAATGCACGCAACTGGAGTACGATGACATGCACGCAACTGAAATACGATGACATGCACGCAACTGATATACGATGATATGTACGCAACTGAAATAAGATCATATTCACGCAACTGGAATACAATGACATGCATGCATATGGAATACGATGACAGGCACGCAACTGAAATACGATGATATTCACGCAACTGGAATACGATGACACGCATATGGAATGCAATGATATTCACGCAACTGGAATACGATGACATGCGCTCAACTGGAATACGATGACATGCATACAACTGGAATACGATAATATTCACGCAACTGGAATACGATGACATGCACGCAACTGGAATACGATGACATGCATGCAAGTGGAATACGATGATATGCATGCAAGTGGAATACGATGACATGCACGCAACTGGAATACGATGACATGCATGCATATGGAATACGATGAAATGCATGCATATGGAATGTGATGAGGCACGCAACTGAAATACGATGATATTCACGCAACTGGAATACGATGACATGCATGCATATTGAATGCGATGTTATTCACGCAACTGGAATACGATGACATGCACGCAACTGGAATATGATGACATGCACGCAACTGGAATATGATGATTTGCACGCAACTGGAACACAATGACATGCGTGCATATGGAATACGATGACATGCATGCATATGGAATATGATGATATGCACGCAACTGAAATACGATGATATTCACACAACTGGACTACGATGACATGCATGCATATTGAATGCGATGATATTCACGCAACTGGAACACGATGACATGCACGCAGCTGGAATACGATGACATGCATGGAAGTGGAATACGATGACATGCATGGAAGTGGAATACGATGACAGGCACGCAACTGAAATATGATGACATTCCAGTTGTATGCATGTCATTGTATTCCAGTTGCATGCATATCATCGCATGCAACTAAAATACGATGACAAGGAAGCCAGCAACCCTGATCATCTTTCACTGTCTTCCTACATAAGGATTTTTCATTCTTTTGTCCAAGATGTGACATCACAAACCTATCATCGTCTTCTGCTTGTTTGTACTTCTTGTCCTAAAACATACATAAATTAAAGGTTTATACATTCTGTCATCCACCCGTTTAATGATAAATATCTAAACGCACTTAGCTGAATTTAATCGTCACTGTGTGATTGTTTGACAAAAGAAAGTTAGTCTGCCTCAAGTTCGTATAAGCTCACTATAGCGACGTTGTAGCCGCCAGCTCGTTCGAGATCTCTGCTGGAGACAGGAAACACACGAAGCAATATCGATGGCCTACAGTAGCGTTGCGGCAGCTCGTATCAGATATCTAATAACAAAGGTTTCTGTCGTTGTTGATCTATTCCCGGAGCTTGTCAGGAACTTGCGCGTTGACATATAGTCATTGTGGGCAGACTTGATTATAAGATTATGGTAAATTACACGTTGAAGTGTCTGTCGGTTTCACAAGCCATGTTTCAGGAAAAGGAAAGCGAGAGGCGTGATAACAGATAGTTGATTTAAACATATTTTATTCACAAATGTGAAAGGGATTGGGGACAAGTAATCCAACTTAAAATACCCGCTCCCTAATATTTACATACATACATTTTCAATTATATACATATTAGGAAAGAAATAGAGAGAAGAGATAGGAAAGTTAAGTAGAGGAAGGGATACAACTCATGTGATCACACAAAACGTTTCGATTGATGAATAAAAGTTTGCACACCTTTAAAAACGTATTCATTCTGTTGAATGGTCATATCAGGACTTCCAAATAACATCAATGACAATGTGATTGGAGAGTCTCGATTTACAATACTTTTTTAAATTTAACATTAATATTTCCCTTTGGATGTTGTACAGTTTACATTCTAATAGGAAGTGATGTACATTTTCACAAGTATTGCCACAGTAACAAGAAGCTGAATCTTTTATGTTGAAACGATACAGATCATAATTTAGCTGACTAGTCATATATCTCAACTTTGTGTGTATAATATTTAATTTTCTAATTCCAAACGAGTAATATGATGGAGCTACAGGTTGCTCGCACTTTAAGTACGACTTGAAACTTTGTAATGAAGGTCGATTTCTTTCGGTATCAGAAATATTATTCCACATTCTTACAGTTGATGGAAAAAGGAATCATATGAAAGTCTTAACCTTGCAGAAGGTAGAATAATATTGCTAGCATTCCTAAGGTTATAATTAGATCTTGATCCAACACTATCTGGAGTAATATCTTTAAGTATACAGGGGCTAAATCATTTTGAATTTTGTAGAATAGACAAAGTTTTCTTCTTTTTCTTCGTTCATCCAGCCTTTCCCAGCCTGTCTCATAATATAGAATTTGACGTGAAGTATATCTAGGTAGACCCGTAACTATTCTGGCAGCTTCTAACTGAAGTTTCTCTAAGTTTTCTTTCTGTTTTACAGTACAGCCATCCCATAATTCACAAGCATATTCAAAGTGTGGTCTGATAAATATCTTATAAATAGTATTGATTGTATTTCTGTTAAGTAAGTATTTCAATTTCCGCATTGATGATGTCATTTTGGAGCACGACTTGATAATTTGATTAGTATGACAAGACCATTTGCCTTTTGCTTCAAATGTTATTCCGAGATGTTTATGATTGTTTACCAAATTGATTTGCTTTCCGTAAAAAAATAATTTCAATTCTTCAGTTTCATCAATCATGGAAAACAACACTGCTTCTGTTTTTTCAGGATTATATGAGACCAGCCAGTTTTTGCTCCAGCTATATAATATGTCTAAATTGGTATTAAGAGAAGTTTCGATTTCTTTAGTATTTTTCGATGATTTTCCAAGCGAGGTATCGTCAGCAAAAAGTCTTGTTACACAATCCAATTTATCTGCAATATCGTTAACATAGACCACGAACAAAAAGGGTCCCAATACTGATCCCTGGGGGACGCCAGCTGTTAAGTACCTGGGCTTGGATATAGCTCCGTTTACAAAGACATGTTGACTGCGATCACTTATGTAACTCGATATCCATTGCAAAAACTGGCCTGTAATACCATACATCTCTAATTTACGTACAAGCCCTTTGTGCCACACACGATCAAAAGCTTTGGATACATCGCAAAATACCATACAATATTTTTCTTTGTTGTCGAGAGATGTACAAATATGATGGTAAAGTTCAATTAATTGATGGACAGTTGAATGACCTGCTTGAAAGCCTGATTGGTACTTATATAAAAGTTTGTTAACAAGGAAATAGTTATACAAGTGTTTGTATACCACTCTTTCAAACAGTTTTCCTATGCAACTTATAAGAGAAATAGGTCTATAATTGGAAACAATAGAGTGATCACCTTTCTTAAACAGAGGCATGACATATGCCCTTTTCCACATATTTGGATACACACTATATTGCAATGATAAGTTGAACAGTAAACACAGGGGCTTGGATATGGAATAAACGGTATTCTTTAATAATTTATGACTTATTCTATCCGGCCCTGAAGCTTTGTTTAACTGTAAACATTTTATAACTTCAGATACTTCCTTCTCAGAAATTACTATTTTATCTAACTGCATATTGGTCCTTGAGGGAAAATGTGGTAATGGTACATCTTTATCATTCAAACGGGAAATTGATTCGAAATATGTATTAAGTTTTTCAGCTTTTTCCAAATCAGAAAATAGCGTTGGAAATTCATCAACAACATTCTGCTTGAGAGGAGGAATATGCGAAGTAGAGCCCGAGTTTTTAACAATATAACGTAATAATTTCCAATATGAAGATTTATTTTCAGAGTATAATTCCAAAAGTAGGCCATTAATATTAGAGTAGAAGTTTTCTTTCGCATAACATTTCATGTTGTTTACTCTATTTCTCTGATGTTTATAAGCTTTTTTGTCTCTCTCTTTTTTTGTTTTCTTGGCCTTTCTCCGTAATCGGTCTCTTTTACGGGATTCCCTCCTCAAATTAGAGTCATACCATGGTTTGTCATTTGGACGAATAGTTACTATTTTTGAAGGAATACATGATTTCACATGTTGAGTAAATTTGTTATAAAATAGTGAACAAGCATCGTTAACATTTGAACAGATAGTTTACCATTATGAAGAGATACTTTCATTTCAAGTAAACTGTCGAGCAAATGAAAGTATACTCCAATCTTTTATGTTGCTTTGATTAAAAACAGAACCCAAATTGTTCATTCAAGGATGAATTATTTGTACATCGGGCCTTCACTTCCGGGAGTTCTTTCGACATTTGCCAGCCTCGTGTTGTTTGGATAACGTAACATATTTTACAGTCAAATCCAATCATCAAGAGCATAACAATTCTCCCCATCTCTTAATCTGGGATTCAGTGTTAAGGTTGCTTTATGTAAGTAAACATGAATGCCATAATAATTCATTTAAACTCATTGCAGAAGTAAGTTAAATTGAAATGAAGTCTTTTCTGAGAAACGAAAATGCGGCAATGGCTACAGTAGTAATAACGTTTGATCTAGCCTGCGCCCACACGAATTACACGTATTAATTTAACCTTCTTGCAGAATACCACATCCATTCCCAGTGCATCCTTTGCAGTTGAGTCTTGATATCTTCAAGAAGCACATACTCCTTTCTGCGAAATTAATTGCTATAGAATACAGTAATCGGTTGGAAAAATAATCAATGTCAAATTTCAATTGAAACATTTGATCCCTGTATAATTACACGGCCGATATCAAATTAGTCAATCATTTCAATGAGCAATTGAACAACTACTGTTTCTTGAACGGCCACATGAGCGCTGATTGTGTAACGTCTTTAGGAAATAATATTGAATGATTTAAAATGCAACAGAATCCAATACCCGTGTTCTTTTTTCAGGGAGCGCTCTGAACGCTGTCTAAACCACCATTTTCATAAAAATACATATTCCGAAAACGGGTTTCACGAAGCAAATTCCTCTTACACTTAGCATTAGAGTGCATGAACTGACGACTCGAAACAGGCATCTCCTACTTAAACGAATAGATTAGAGCATTGTTTCTTAAACTGGATGAAATAGAATCATCGTGTTTTATGCACATTGTTCAGTCACAAAATGAGATACTTCGTGATGGATTCATGCATTGTATTAAATTGCACCTGGAAAGCAAACATTATATCAACGTGTCTACTGCAGCGAAGGACAACGTGACATTTCTAAGCAAGAATAATCAAGACAGGGTGTCTCACATTTATATAACCGAACCGGGGCCTTCAGCGTCACAGAAACTTGACGTTTAATCTGTCCTTGGTTACCTAGCTAGATCTTACATGTATGTATCTCATACAATTGAAATTCCCTGATGGGTTAAGATCATTTTCAAACATGTACTCAAATTCGGAATTAAAAACAAGCATCCAGCGGGACAAGCTAAAGCTTTAACACCTGTGCTACCGAACGTCCCCGTGGGCAGGCAGCAGTGAACGTTAAAAGTCCTATTTATTGACAGGATTGTATGTACGAATGAAGGAAGGACTGATACCTCACTTATCACAGACGCATGGAAGCAGGGAACCAGCTGACAACTCCAACGATGACAAAAGGAGTAAGTGCGAGAGTGACTTTAGTTTTACGCCGCACTCAGCAATATTCCAGCTATATGGCGGGATGATGACAAGAGGACGTTCTGAATTGAAACCTGTGCCGTTACAAACATTGGTAAGTTTTCCCCAAACAGGAAACCGACAGTACCTGTTGGCCAGTTGCGCCAACATTTCATAAACTTAAAGGTCACATGCAACGTAAAACACAACTTTGCAGATTCTGATACCTTTCGGTATGGACATACCGAAACAAATCGTCAAAAATGCAAATTCAACTTATAAAGTTGAAAAATAACGCGATGAAAAAAAACGCGCGAAATCGGAGTTCAAACGTTTCACTAATTTTCCCCAGACTTTTCTGGGGAAAACGGGTTTCAACAGCTGGGCTGCGCTCATAGCACGTGCGCAAGTAAATAGGTTCGCGCACGTTCTTCTTACCGAGTCACTTTCTCAGTTCGATACTTAAAAGCAATGTCATTATTCAGCGTTGACAGAATTTCTAACTGTGATATAGATTCGCGTTGTCACAGACAAAACTCAATGTCTTGTTTTATTGACACCTGTGTGTCTGCCTGCCTGTCTGCTAATGACAATATTCAATACACAGCTGCTATCACTGACCACATGCAATTTGAACTTAACACCAATCAGGCTATACACCATAAACAAAACGCATTGCTTTATGGCCCGAGTTCGGTCTCTGTCACATTATGTAATTACACAGACAGGCAGGTGTGATACTTGAACACATGACATGTTATGATGTCTGTTGATTGCAAAATGTTATACACAAAAAATGAGCATGTATTTACAAAACCAAACATCTCTCTATATATATACACACAATTAGCCGTGAAGGCATCTGCAAATGAACCAGCCGTTACACTTGAGTGCACACCCACCCGCTCTGACTGGGTTCGGTATCCCGACTGCTTCGTTTCTTGGAAAGTAAACCGAAGTACACAATTTTGCACTTTCGATTTGCGATTGTACACTTATAATTTTGTTTATATATTTTTTCATAACCAGCAATGTATATTATATGTCATGAATAAGTGATAATTGTGTTTTAATTATGTTTGATTTTTTGGTTGCATGTGACCTTTAAACGAACCCTCCCTCCAATTCCCAGCGGGTCTTTCGTCTGAGCTACACAAGAGGCATGTGTAAGGAGACCCGTCACAATGAGAAGACTGCCTGCTCGTCACACATCCAAACACTGTGCCCATAGTTAGACTGGCAAGTTTGATTGAACAGGCCAAATTAACATTGGATTCATTTGATTTATACGAATGCAGACAGGTGTAGCTGAAATTGAGTTAGAGGGCTTTTGAGATATTATTGCTGCTTTTGAAAGGGAACAAGGTCTACTCACGTTGTGCTAGATGACATAAGGTATGGTAATGGGATACCGCCTTATTCCACATCTTTGTCAATTTTACTAAAAAATAACAAATAAAATATGTGATCATTTTGAGCATGTAATATCATATTTGCTAATGATCTACTGATGAGTGCATGAAATGACCGAAAACGAAGAAACTCACATAAGATCTATTTCTGTTACAGCATACATACACAAGCATTCAGTGAAATACAAGGACTGGGTTACCAATTTCATGTATATTTATAAAAACGACTAGTATATTGTATTTGATATACATTAGACTTACCATCATTGTAATGTTCTCACAACATGCTGTGATTGATTGTTTTGTAATGCTGCACACTGCAATATTCCAGCTATATGGCGGCGGTCTGTAAATAATCGAGTCTGGATCAGACAGTCCAGTGATCAACAGCATGACCATCGATCTAGGCATTTGGGATACAATAAAATGTGTCAACCAAGTCAGAGAACATTAACACCCCATCCCGTTAGCTGCCACTTACGACAAGCATGGGTTACTGATGATCAATTCTACCCGGATCTTCACGGGTGGATACAATAAGGGTATGACGGCAGTAATTTTTCAGTGGTAGGTCAGGTAATTGCAATGAAGCCACTTGTTGGTTCCGATGGCCCCATCATGGCGAAAGCATTATCTATGGATGTGCTACAGACAAATTCCTTAAATGAGAAGATCTGTTTATCTCCAACAGCTTGTGAATAGATTTGGTTTTGGTTGCCCGCATTTCCTTAACACTAGATCTTTGTTTTCGAATATTTTTGCGACCGGGTTTCTTACCTACCTGATAGTAATAGCACAGATGATTATACCGTGTCCTCATTACACCAGCTCAAACTTCAGAAATTACGGCAACATTAACCTGATTGTTCTGTGCAACACTGCGACAGATGAGAATGAACTCATCTATGAGGTAAATCACGTGTACACTACTCATAAACGCCCTCTATACAATTGTTACTCCCCATTGTGTCTGGAAATCGCATTCATTTAAATTCATTCTGTTCGAACTGTCAGTTCATTTCCATCACAAACAGAAATAGAAATAATATACATTGTCCATCTCCTGAAGTATTAGCCGAGAAATAAAGAAAAGCAATTTCTTACGGTTCATAAATATATTATCTTTAGTCCTGATGACCTTTACGCATTGATAAAACCAATTTTAAATAAGCATCCTTGGCTTTATTTCTCCGTGTGCTGACGACAATGCCGCTGACAATGTCTTTCTTGAATGCAATTATTGGCTGTTTCTGTAGCTCCCTCGGGAACTTGCGAAAACACCAAACAGGCATGGTTACCAATCTATTGTCTTTAAAAAACACCTTCAAACTCAAGCTATATTATTGGAGGCAAATCTTTCAGGAAAATGGCGATCTCATTTATCATCCATGCACTTGTACACATGAACTGCAATACTCAAATAATCGGTGTCCCATAAGCTGCTCAGATAATCTGTTATATTCAATTACTCGAGCGGTGAGGAATCCATTCAATGTGTAACTGGATACCATCTATCTGTAAGTACGTCTGGAAATATTCTAGAGCTTCTGACTGGAGTTGAACGTCGTTATTGCTCTGTCTGAGACATGAATGGAATCCTAGAAACCTCTAAACCACACAATGCCATGGTACCAATCACCTTGCGCTCCAACCATCCCATGATGACGAAGACATTACGCAATCAGAAGCCTTGATTGAGGAATCACGTTTATCCGGTTCATAACAGGATGATGCAATTATCTTATTCCATATCCTACTGGAAATGTACAACCGACTCCAGTTTTAGAAGAGATTTCATATGAATATGAAAAGGATTTTGTCGTTGTAGGAAACTTAATGCAACGCATCATTATACATGGTATTTTTCTGATTCTAAAAGGGATTAAACTCATGTTTGAATTATATAACTTACAAAAAGTTTGTTTGATAACGACAATGTCTCACCGTAACCAAGGCCGACTTTAACAGGTTCACGTCCTCTGATAAAGAAAGAGTCTCGATATGTCTAATACGCCTATGTGACGTATGATGTGAAATCTAACTCACACACTCTGATTATTGTCCTGAAAGTTTATAAAATGGCCATTGAAACTCTCGTGAAGACGGGTGAAAATGTACTGTGCACTCCTCCTCTCTCAAAAAGCTGTATCCGCCCTGTAGGTTGGCGGTTCAAGCCCCAACATCCTCCCGACAGAAATTGTAACCGTTCATTTCAGTGTCTATGTGTCCAAACATGCATTTGTTCAAGAAATTGCAGGCAGAAATGACTGACAGCCAGCGATCAGTTGGACCGATGCCTGGTGTAGCAGGTGCCACAGCTTTGAAGCAATCTTCGCTGTATGTACCACTCTATGTTTTGAGGAGCGTTAAAACACTTCTCTCACTCTCACAGGCACGGCCGAGGCTCACGTCAGAGTATACTGATTCAGTATTGGACTGGTCTCTGTGGCGATTCATTTCTATATATTGAGAAGAACGAACGTGCCAAATCAACAAGACAAAGGTCGAACAGACGCCAGCGTTATCGATATTCCAGCGTGTCACGACAGGACATCCTCAAAATGGGGTCTGTTGGAGAATTGTTTTAATAGTCACCAATTTTAACATTAAACCATTCATTTGTTAGCTACGGGGGCGGCGGGGTAGCCTGGCAGTTAAAGCGTTGGCTCGTCACGCCGAAGACTTTGGTTCGATTCACCAAATGAGTACACTGTGTGATGCCCATTTCAGGTGTTCCCCGCCGTGATATTGGTAGTACGATACGAGATCCGGGTATTGCCACACTTACTCGAAAATTCCACACGCTGAGACGTATAAGGTACTGGGAACTTATTCTGCCCATACATGTTATTTATGTAACAAGTACAACATATACAAATTATAAAATGTTCTGGAAAAATAAACCATTTTAATACGACTTGTCTTATTTACCTGGTTGGGGTCAATTCATAACACCTTAAACAATAGAGTTGTCAGTGAAAAGGTTTACATTTTCACAAGTCCATGATTTGCTTATAGTCACCACTGGGTCATGGGTCGAAAGTAGTTCCTATGCAAATTAGCCAAGTCTTAATGAGGTCAGGTCTGCTGTCTTGTCCTTGGTTTTCATTGGCTGAAGATATGTGCAACACCTTGATTGGATGTTGAAGTTAGTTGCATTTGAAAAGTGTGAAGTTTGTTCACTTGCTGTCTTTCTCCAAACCTGGCAAGGTTTGGAAAGTCATGGATGGAGGATTGTGAGTTTGGTGAATTACAGGTTAGTTACACTTGGTTTTATATAAAAGGAATAAAATACAAACATATGTTAAATTGTAGATTGGTTAATTCAGTATTTATTGTAGCTGAATTTATGCATTTGGTGGAGGTATATTTTTACTTAGGGTAAGAAGTTGTTGGTGTCAATAATTTCACTTACAATTGATTTAGATTAATGTTTGAGTCCAAACAGATTGTACGTTTACTTTACTGGTGAGAATTAGCATTTCCATGCTAATTAAGTCATACCTATTTTAGGTCCTTGGTTGGTGTTTTGTTGGTGCCTCACAACATGTGGTCAGTTTTAAAACAAGTTGTCCCATAGATGGTAAGACACTTTGATGTTTCATTGTTTTGAAGATGCGGATCTCAATAATATTATGTATGTTCTATATATGTATGGTCGATTCCAAAGAAAAGTGTACACAGCTGGGTACAAGGTGTTCAAAATAAATTTGCTTGCACCTTGTAATTCTTTTTACCAATGTAACGTCAACATATTTGCCTCTTAAGAAAATCAGTTGCCATCACTTATCTCTAAAAGTGACAAGGTGGTGGATCAGTGAAGTTGAAGGCTCATTTTCTAACATCATAGCTTGTGTATCCTGTGATTAGATAGGTTATATTTTGCCTAACATCCAAATTCACTGTTGTTCTGCATGCGCAATATGTTAATGACTATAGAAACTCTGAAGCCATATCGTGGTTTCTTTCATGTTATATAACCTCAAGCTTTACGAAAATAGAACCATTTTGGTATCTTTGTTTGATGTAAGTGAGATAGCACCACTTAGTGTTCTTTTCACAAACAAATCATTATTACATATCTATCTTATTCATCTGGGAGACAACGGGTGGAACTTTCGGTAAGTACAACAAATTTGAAAATGCATCAATAACTAAATTTTGGGTGGAAGATAAAAAAAATGTACTTGTAGGTAACACATATCACGTAATTCCTTGTATTTCATAAATGTGTATATACTAGGCACATAAAGAAACTGTGCATTGTCCAAATGTCATCCCAGTTGATAAGTACGATAACAATGTCAAAGGTACATATAAACTTTAATGGAGGGATCATGAGACCATAACAAGTCAGGAGAATTTCAATTGAAAAGTCAATCACAATGACGTCACGAGTCCACAAGCGGGACAGGGGTCAAACGACCATGTCACAAGCTCAATAACGGGTATATCCACCATCGGCATTGAGAACAGCAGTGCATCGACGACGCATAGAGCCTATCAAACGTGCAAGGAAGGCTTGTGGGATGTCACGCCAGATTCTCTCAAATTCTGTTGCAAGGTCAAGGACGTTATCTGGCGGATGAGGAAGACGGCGTAGACGTCGATCCACATCGTCGCAAACATGCTCTATCGGGGAGAGATCCGGTGAATTTGCAGGCCAAGGCAGTAAGTCAACGTTGTGGTGTTGCAAGAAATCCATAGCAACCCTTGCCGTATGAGGGCAGGCATTGTCCTGTTGGAATGTTAACCCAGGGCCATGCCGTTGCAGAAAAGGAATTGCCACAGGTCGAAGAATCTGATCCCTGTAGCCCACAACAGTAAAGTTGCCCTGAACAATCACCAAAGGAATTCTTAGGCGTGCTGTTGTTCCACCGCAAATCATCACGGAACCACCACCAAAGCGATTCCTCTCCAAGACACAGCCCTGCGCATAACGTTCTCCCACGCGTCTATAGGCACGTTGACGTCCATCACTATGGGAAATGTTAAACCTTGACTCATCTGTAAAAACAACATTTCTCCACCAAAACAAGGGTCCGCGGACATGATTTCGGCACCACATTCGGCGAGCTTGTCGAAAAGTACATATATATACAGTAACGAGCAGAAAAAATGCGACTTTTCACAGACGTAGTTTCAAAATGTATTTACTGATAAATTCAGTTATATTTTTCATACATCCACTCTGGATACTGACGTTTACATTTATGCAAGTCAATAGTCTGTTAGTCCACCGTTTCTCTCGATGCACTGCTGAATACGGCGTCCCATGATGTCAATCAAATAGTCTATGTAGTCCTGGGGTATGTCCACCCATATTTGACTGATGAGATTAGACCACTCAATGACACTCTTCGGTTCCAACTTTTCTAATTTGTCCTTCATAATCTGCCACACATTTTCAATTGGGTTCAGTTCTGGCGATGCCGCTGGAAATTTCTATAAGGTCACGTGAATCGTTTCAAACCAGTTACAGGTGTGTTTTGACTTGTGTACAGGTGCATTGTCCTGTAAAAGTTTGAAAGGTATTCCACTTTGTCCTATGTGGGATTCCACTATGCCTTCTTGTATAAGTTGACAGTACTTGCGTGAATCCATCCTTCCTGTAATAGTTAGCAGCGGCGTCACCCCGAGTTTGCCTATACCACCCCAAACCATGACACTGGGTGAGAACTTCGGAACCATTTTGCAGCTACGTCCACCTCTTGACCACTTCTTTCTTGTGATCCTATAAAACTGAAACTTTGATTCGTCCGTAAAAATCACATTTGAAAAGTCTGTACCCTGCATTTCCCTGCACCACTCGAGCCTTTTCTCTATATGTGCTGTTGTCATCAATGGAACTTTCTTCGGCACTCGCTTGACATATCCAGATTGCTTTAAAGATCTTCTGATTGTCCATTCTGATACCTTAGGGGTTCCTTGACTTGACGCCTTCACAGCAAGCTGTTTTGCAGACCAGTTTAGGTACGCCGCCGCGAGACGCGTGTTACGTCGTCTGTCATTTGCCCTAAGTGTAGCACCACGTCCCGATCCAGCCTGTCGCTCTGTCCCTAACCCTTCGTCAAATGTCTTTAAATTTCGGTAAACAGATGCCCGATGCAGGCCCGTCAGTTTCACAAGTCTCGTTATGGATGCAATACCTGCTTCATAATATGCCAAGAGTCGTCTGTTGTTTTGTAACGTCATGGCAAAGCTTCGGTATCGTCTGCTAGCAACGAGGTCACGTGATCAAGCCACACACCCCCTGATAATTCCATACCAACGAGGCAAGCTACTGGCGGCTTGAAACAATGTATTTCAGCTATTGTGATAGTAGGATCGAGTCTACAGAAAAAAGGTTTTGGTCGCATATTTTTCTGCTCGTTACTATATATATGGTCACATCGAATATTGATTTCTAACTTTGGGGAACCAACTGCAACCTTATGCAGATGAATTGCACGAGGAACATGCATCAAATTGCTGACAGGCATGTGCAAATATAACATGTGAACAGCTGCGTTTTGGTGTATAGTTTTGTTCAGGATTCGCCAATTTTCACTGATATTGATCATTTATTGAACTCATGACAATAATCTTTTCAACGTTACGAATTTGTTTTACAATACATCAGTTCATGTGTAAACAGTACCTTTAAACAGTATGGAATATTTTGCAAAATTTAGTTTCAAACAGTCGCCTGAAGTAAGTGGCTATATTTACACTAGTGAGTCTAAACTGTTGATGAGAAAACTAAAATCATTACATCTGAAATTTTATTCACCAAATGTTTCAACTGGCATTTGTATTCAAAGAAAGCACAGCACAAGTGTTCAAAACGCTTGAACTATTACCATATACCATATCTGCTATAACTCTGCTTTAATGAGCCATATTTTGCAATGACAATTGCTATTAGATGACATTTACAGAAAGTTTTAGCTACAAAAACGAGTTACCTACGAATAAGACATACCTTTGACAAATCTAATTACTAATCCCATGCAACTTACTTCTCCTAATGTCGATTCCACTTGTAGTCTAGGCCTTTTTACAGTTATAAGACTTAAAACCTCACTAAAATTGAAGTTGGTAAGTTGTAACAGGTGTCATATGCACCTTATGTTATTGTGACAATGGTTTATTTATATAACATTCTTGCAGAAAATGTAAAATCCACTTACTAATCACCAATATGTTGTCTGGTTTCATCTATGATGACTTCCAAATGGAACACATGTCACGTGTTGTCATTCCACCAATCTCTTTGAATGTGATCAGTTGTTGGTACTTGTAGGTAACATTTGGGAGTAAAATTTCTTACGAATACAGGTTATTTGGTGTGATATCTTCGTTATAACAGCACAGAAAATGTTCAGATGTAGCACACGTATATAGTGTGGCCTTTTGCACTTGAACTTAGGATATCATTCACTAATGTTTTCATTTGTGGAAACAACAACATATTTAATGTTTTTCGTAGGTAACGTGATATTTTTTACCAAATAAGACTTTGTTTTCTAACATTTTTTCAGATTATTACTTGTAAGAAATATCATGTAACTCTATTGCATTTGAGTACTTTACATATTAATGCTGTAAAAGGTGTTACAAAACATAACCTTGTGTTGCATTTACATAAATTGACAGTGTCATTGAAAACTGTATTCGTAGGTATACTACTTGAAAACAAATTACCAAAATTACGAATTAAGCCCTAGACAAAATCATGTCAGAGGATTTATTCACGAAATATTTGGCAATCAGATGAATAAACTTCTGTTCATCAAGTTTGACTAGTATTTAACACACAACATGTTTTCAGTAAAGTACAGATTCTAGTACTTTTTTGGGTTGAGTCCCATCCGGGATTCGTACCCACACCCTCAGAGTCAGGCACCTAATCGCCAGCACTCAAAGTCAGACGCCTAGACTGCTCAGCCACCGCGGCTTCCACTAAAATGGAAGTCGGACAACTGGTAGTCTAGACTGCGGACTTTGTGTACCCCTCTGATAAATGTTAATTGGCACGGCTTTCACTGCCGAAAGCTATGAAATACACAATGCCATTTCCATGTGTAATCCCACATATAACATATGTTACATTTGACCACTTTCTAAACTGGCATTGTGTATTTCATATCATGTTTCATCAAAACATTTGTAAAATAAAAGTCAAAATGAATAAAAATGGCCTGTTTTTGTCTCCCATAAGCCTAACTTTTATTAAAAATAGTCATGTCATACGTGGCCCGAATCGTCTCACTTGTGCCGATGTGATGGGCACCCTGAAATAAATTAAGGTAGTAATGCTAAAATGTTATGGGCCCAAACATGCTGTGTACACTTTTCGTTGGAATCGACCATATATGCATGTACATTCCTTTACATAGTTTCATTCACATGATCAAGTAAAATCCATTGCCAACTCATATCAAGTCAATATTAACGTGACAAGTTTCTTTCACAATTAACAATATAGTGCATCGTTTCTATCAGATTTCAAAACTGGACTTTCGATGATAAAATTATATTATCGGCATTTTTGGAATTTAGATAAATCAGGTTTTAATTCATTGTCACCTTGTCAATGTTGTATGTATAAGGTTGATGTTTTTCAGACCACATGAGAAGTTTGGCGGACATGTAGATTTGTCAGTTAAACTGGATTAATATCTTGAGAAGGTTTCAGTGATCCATTACTGAATGGATAATTCAGATGTTCATTGTGTGAATTCATGTGTTTATTGCATGAAAGGTCAGAAACATGAAATGCATAAAGGAATATATTAACAACAGATTCACATTTCATGTTAGCACGTATCTGCTCTTGAAAGCATATTTGAAGTATAACATAACATATTTGAAATCTTGATAGTTTGTGGTTGCCATGACGAATAAATTGTACTGAAGATTGAAACAAGTATCTATTTGGTATGTATTTTTTTAGTGTTCTTTAAGGATGGACTCATAAGGGTGATATGGAACAGATCTTTGATATTGCTTAACTCACAATATGTACATACAGTCTATTATTGTTACGTCACCCCATATCCATATTGAGCCTTGAACATCCGACTCCAGCACCAGGAAGGTCCGTTGCAAATGTACACAAGGTCAATTCTATTAAATATATATGTCTCTGTTTCAACGCTAGTCTTTAAACAATTATAACATTCATATCTTGCGCATGATACTAATATATTTGCTCATTCTTGCGCCAACATATCTTTGAATCTGGTTTGGAAATTGAAAAAATGAGCTACACATCCAAGGACTTGGTATAACCAAGACATGAACTAAACATTACTTGCCTAGTTCTCTCTACCTATTGACCCAAGATTAATTAAGCTGTGCACGGAAGTATCATTTAGATGTGAAGTAGTTTTAACATGTACTTAATGCATTACTAGAGGTGTCTATACAGGAGAATTCAGAAAGCGTTGTAATATAGGCAAGGCTAATATGAACAATTCTGAGATCGTACGTTATGTTTGTCTCGACAGAGTGCGGTACTTCATCTTTAAGGTATGTCATATTCCTATAGAGTTTGGCAAACAATACGCTCTGACAAGAGCTTCCGGGAAGTTTCCAATTATAACTGTCGGACAGAAATATAGCTTTGTAAACCAGTGCCGATTTTTGCTGCTTCAAGTTGCAGATTTTCAAATCTGCTGCTGCTCTTTGGTACAACCATCCAAACTTCTAAATGCAGTCTAATCAGAAACACACACAAATCTGGTTTAACACACTTCAACTATACTTGAGCTTTCTCATTGAACGAAACATTTCAGATTGATATGAGGCAGTATTATACCTTGTGAAACAGTGTTTCAACCGTTATACATTGTACCTGTAGATTCAGTAAATTGCATAGTCTATAGGCAAAGGTCTGGAGTTTTCCTCCGTATTACGACCCACAGAATTCTACTACTACTACTACTACTATAGTGATATCGTTGTATTGATTTCTAAAGATTCACACAGCTTTCTTGTCTGTTGGTTCCACACATAGTTCGTTTACGGACTGATTCGCGGTTAACTTTTTAGTTTCAACTTGGTAGGTTTAGGTAACCGAATCAATATTATATGGCCACTTGCTTTAAAGAAATAGCTATCTTGTTCATTCCGTTAGGCGTGTATATATTGGTACTCACAGCAGTCTCAAATATTCTATGTTATTCCATGATATACCCATAGATATGTTGTCGACCAATGAGATTATCAGTAATACCATATCACAATGGCTTCATCTCTCAAACAAGACTCATATGTTTATCGAGAAACATGTTACTGTGTAAAACGACCTCTGCAAATCTGGAAGGTACGTGTAATCGATAGTTGGTGTTATTTCAGGCACCTTTTTAATATCTCCAAACAACACACGATGTCGCGTTGGCCAGTACAAAGCCAGTCGTATAATATTAAATATCAACTACATGTGGTATAAAGATTCAGTGACTGGGGTTATTAAAAGGTAAAATTACGAACTGATGTGGGAAGAAACCATTACAGTGAGTGCTTTAGAATCATTCTCAGTGCTGCAAAAGGAGATATTGTCTGATATTTTGGAAGAATATGTAGTTTTGGAATGGTAACGTCACCTAACTGTACACATTCTTAATATATATTTAATGATTTGTGTAAGATATCGTAACGAGGCAAGTGAGAGGTCTTCCTCTAGCATCACCAGATGCCAATGGACCATCAGCCAAAGGCCGCATGGAGGGTATTACTTATAAATCAATGTTATCAGCAGCGTGGTGAAGGAGCCTATATGGGGATGATGGCGGAGCGAGCCTGGGCTTACATGTAATCAATTCCTCATAAACAGGACAGAAAAGGCGGCCATATGCTAGATTTGATGGATTTGAAAGTAATTTAGTTATACACTGGAGAGATAATGTAATACAGCGTTGTTTGAGGGAAGCCTTCTCGCCATACACAACTGTCAACAAGAGATCATGTCTTGACGGCACCAGGTAGTCGTGTCCTTGATTGCTGGACAGGGTCTTACGTTTCTAGGTCGCTTTTATAGGCTCAACCGTCATCAGTGGAGCCATATGGCGCATGCTTTGAGCATGCACCTTGTGGATGGATACATCTTTTTATGAATACTGATTGTTATTATTATTATATGTTCAGCATATCCCACTACGGAGCAAATGTGGTATATGTGGTCTCACTTTAGTGGGTGAGTTCACCAAGTGAGTTTGTTCAAAATTGCCACTGTTCACCCAGAAGAAAATGGGTACCTGGTGGGATAAGTCATGTGACTATGACCTTCTAGCGCCGAACAGGCAGCTTGAGTTATCCAGGGTAATAATGTGTTAATGCGCTTTGAGCATATTTCATGGTGTGGAGACAGCGCAATATAAATGCCTTTATTATTATTAGCAGTAGTAGGAGTAGTAGTAGTAGTATCTAACGGATAAGTGAACGATCTAATGGATGCATCTCTGTTCCCCTCTACATTCAGGCATGTATATTGAAGATATTTAATAAACCGAAGTACAAAATAAAGTATACACCAGAATATTTTCCAAACAACATTGTAACTCTTTTGAGAAGTGTTTTTTTGTGACTGTGTACTGTTGCCATATTGCTACAGACATATTTTACAGTGTTTTGCTGAAAGCTTGACAATATGATCATGTTGAACAGCCGGTGCATGTTACATGCTTGTACTAACAGCATAAAACACAGTCGAGTGGGATTGAGCCATTAGGATATGAGGCGCCAGCAACGTCCCAACTTGGTTGGATATCGATGGTGATTTGACAACACGTACACAATGTGTGACTAGCAAATCAGCAACCAACGCTTTTCGCAAGAGAGGACTAAAGGGATCAGGTGGTCAGGCTCGCTGACTTGGTTGACATATGTCATCGTATTGCAATTGCGTAGGTCGATGCTTATGAGGTTGATCACTGGATTGTCTGGTCGAGGCTCAATTATTTAATAACGCCGCCATATAGCTGGAATATTGCTGAGTGCGGCGTTAAGCAACAAACAAACAAATGTAATTCACAATGAAAGAACCTTTCACACAATATTTGTACTGATTATTGGAAGGCTCTTAGGTCTGTATACAGTGAATGTAGTTTGGCTGGATAATATATAAAGCAAATGACAAGGCATCGTTTCTGTTTTTTTAAAGAGATAATTATGTTTGTCTCTCAGTTTTCTTATTTGTACCACCACATATGCTTTACAAAATCATAAAAGCACCTTTCCAAGGACACCCCTCCCCACACAGTTTTACCATAAAAAGACAGAAAAAACGTTGCCCTGTGTGACTCTCTGCAAATTGCCATGCTTCCAAGTGTTATGAAATCTAAAAGTATCACTTCGGAATTAAATTGGATTAATTTAACACGATTCTAAATATACTTTTCGATAATGCTTTTCGGAAGCAAAATTGGAAGTATGCAGTGAGGTTGTTGTTTTCCATGCGCCAGCTAATCGAATCATTTACCATACGTTCCATACTTAGATCTAGCGACGTTGACCTGTCATTGGAAGGATCCGTATGACACTGGCCAGGCTTAGGAATAAAAGCGGCCAAACCCACAATCATTAGAAAGCGCTGCTCCCTTATCCATAACGATTAGAAGTCTCTGCTGTTGTTAATTCCTACAATAACACAATCATGTTTTTATAACCCCAACTGATATGATTGTGCTCCTCGCGGGGCTTCAATGGTATTCTAGAGAATGAGGGAAGTCTACCCCCAAAGACTTGTCATGAACGATTGACTCCAGATCCCAAGGGATACCCACAGCAAACAGGTTGCCAGACAGACTTGTCTCTTACGACTAGCAATGCGTATCTGGGACTTACACTTCCCTGCATAAACCTGGGTCAGTCCGAACGAGATGCATTCCCCTTCTTCTTAAACACTACCAATTAACACACCGCCTAACCCAGCACCATGCATGCTCTTGTTCTAGTACCATAAGGTTCAGTGCATGTAATTGCGAGTATCACTCACAATAAACGTCAGGATGCCCGCTTTGAGACAGTACGCAAATGGAATAACATGTGATATGTGAAAGGTCTCCATTGGTGCTGACGTGATCCATGCCAGATGGGTGTCCTCCATCCCTCATCTTTAACCTCCTAGTATCTTCTACATCACCCAATAAGTTACCAAAATTAAATAGTGTTTTTAGATCTGTAACTCAGATTCCATAGGAGGCCAAGGGCAAAAAAGTGGTGGAAAGTACACAAGGCTGAGGACTCACGTTGACTGGCCGTGTACTACCGAAGTCCTGACCCATAGCGAGAGTTAAGCACGTGACATTGCAAGAAATAGCTCTTTCAACACTATACAAACGAACATATCAAATGTCCAAAGCATGTAATGAAGATATTTCTAAGTATGTAAGTGTTTGGAAAATGTGGAAACGGTACAAAATTGCAAACAAGCAAACTACAGCAAGATACTATGTGAGTTCAATAATCTTGGAGACGACGCGACCATATCCGCTCCTTATTGGGTCCATTGGCTTTGTACTGTTTGGGACTCTGTGAGTGGTAACTATGGGTTTATCAGACATTTAGTTTCTTAAAACGACGTCAGTTGAACCATCAGGGTACACCACGCCCCTGGAAACTATATCGTACTGAAAGATTAGCACCGGCATGATGAATTGTAAATAACAAATCATTAGCATGGTCGACTGAAAGGTGAATCAGGCTTTTTGCTGAATTTCGGGAAGTGGTTCGAGGTATTTTGGAAAAAGGTGTCAGATCTGTGTAACGGATCAGTGCGCGTGGTCTTCAAGTTTACGAAGGAGCTCATGAAAGGAAATGACACTTATATCCGAGAGGGGCGAAAACGAAGACATCAAGGCCATTGCATAAACAGCAGCATTTTCACACAACAACGCTAACAGGAGCAGAATAAACATGTGTTAAGAATTTGACAAAATTATTTATGATGTTAATGTCTGATGATGTACATATGCTGTGGAGAGAATAGTAGTATCCATGGACCGTTTTCGGAATGTAACGCCGCCGCATATCCTCATAGCGTTTACGAATATAAACAATATGAATTTCATCAATACTTTTACAGTGTTTTCATAACACAATATCATCATTACAAGAGGCAATACCTCTTCTTCTTCTGATATATTTGATACCTAGTGCATTACATAATCTAAATAATGTGACAGACTTATTACTTATGTTCAGTGATAAACAGTTTTCACAGGTCAACAGAGATTTATGGGAATTATGGAAAGACAACGAAGGAACATCTAGGAGAAAATGTCACTCTTGCATAGAACATTTGTTAATTCTTTCGGTAAACATATATAGAAACATTTTTGTATCACCGACATCTTGTGAAATCCAAGCAGTACTAAAGACAAAATAATATAACAAATCACTGACATGCAGAGCCCATGTGGGACGTTACCTGAATTCAACAGATAATAAAAGTTGATAACATTGATATGGGTATCTACTTTGATGCATTCTTAATAATTTTAGCGAATATTTAATACATTTGTCATTAAACATTACATAAGGGTCCACTCCCACATTCCCTTTATGCAACATCACAAGAAGATCTGTAACTAATCTGTAGCAAAATTTCGATGAACAATTTCAATACTTTCGCTCTTCTTTATAACCCCATATCTAAGCACCATATGTTAGAATTGGAACAATCTTTTTATCAAATATACGAAAACCTTTAGAGAGTGACATAGTAATTGTCTTATAAATGACTTAATCGGCCACAGTGCCTTATAAGCTTGATCAGATAATGTTTAACATGCCCTAGTCCAAATGTATTTGGAAGTTATCACAAGTCCTAGACATTTATAAACATTGACAGTATCCATTCGAATGCCATTGTAAAACAACTTTTCGTGTTGAGACAAGGGCCATCCATTTTAAACACAATTATTTTACTTTTAGCAATATTTATATCCATGCCCGATTTATGGGACTACATATGCAGGGTTGTAATCTAACAACAGTATCGGCTATCAAAACCAAATCATTTGCAAATAATAGGGTCCCAACGTTGACCTGGAAGTGATTGGCAACGGCTTCTGCAGTGTGGCCAGCTTCAAGTCTTCCAAGCGCCTGGTTCCTCTGAGCTGTCGTGAGTCACATAACAAAATTTCAGACAACATTTAACAAGGTCTACTTTTCAAACCGCCTATGTATATCGGATAGGAAATATAATACTGTACATGTCTGCGTTGTAGCCGTATCTAGATGCAGTGCCGTGCTTAGGCGTTCACTTTTCAGATCTTATGAAACTGTGCGTCAGAAAAAGACCCTCGGCATCCAGGGGGTTAAGTGTCCTGTGCATGATGTTGTAAATTAAAAATATCTGCTTGACCCCATTAACACAACTTTTTGTAGTGATATGTATGGTATCCTCTCTGCAAGCAAATCTGTAAATTATGACATGAAAGCAGATACATTCAGTGTGATGCACCTGAAGTGTAGGCGGCGAAATTGGAGGCTTGAGTGAGCATTGCGTGCCGCCAATGCAGAACACCTTCAGAAACGGACTACAGAAATTTGTCAACATGTCAGCTCGCTACCGTTGATACAAGAATTGGCTGAAGAAAATACGATGGGTAATACGAGAATCTGAATGGAATTAATGAAGGTGGTTTTCTCGGCCGCGATGGAGGATCATGTCCTGACTGTATAGGACCACCTTGCTGCTCTCGGCTAGTACGAGCTGTATACGGTTCCCCGCCATTTTCCGAACCGGAAGTTTTTACGGATCTGTAGTCGGAAGCATTTGAAGATATCTGTAAATCGTTTCCATTCAAGATATCTTCAATTCAATTCAGGATATCTTTAAAACAACTTTAGATATCAGTAATATCAAGAATTGAATATATCTATAATCGAATTAAAGATATCTCTAATTGCATTGAAGATATCTGTAATACATTTGTGGATACGTACCAGTCATTTCAAGATATCTAGAATTGAATTCAAGATATCTTGAATTAATTTCTAATACAATTATGTAAACTATCATTGTAATTGTTTTACAGATATCTTGAACACATTTAGAGATATCACGAAATATGTTCTTGATATCTCTATAACATTTTGAGATATTAGTAATTCTATTTTTGTTTGAGAAATTAATTAAAGATCTCTTCAATTATTTACATATATCTTTAAAACATTATTGACATCTTTAATAAAATACAGATATCTCTAAAACAATTAAAATGTTTTGATGGTAGTGTTAGACCTTATCCCAGCAGCTGTAGAAGTGCTAAAGTGGCACCAGTCTAGTCTGCCCACTCACTCACATGAAGAATGGAAATATTTCTCTAGCATTATTCGATATTAAAGTATCTCCTTTAATGTGTTTACCAATCTGCCTGTTTAAACACAGAAAATAGGAGGATCTGTAGATTTAGTCGTTTATAACATCTATCCCTGCAGGCATGAAGCAAATAAGTGAAATATTACAAATGTTCTTTAATTGAATTTATTGATTGATTAGCTAACAGTTTCCACAATAAACATTCTGGAACAAATAGATCTCCCTTTAGGTATATCAATATGAGTAGATAATTGTTGCAAACCGAATGCATAACAATATATTGCATGTAAATATATTCTGGATGAGATTTTGTTGATCATCCAAAATCATCGAACTGTTTGCAGTGAAACCAAGTTTCGCTAAAAGATCAGAGGTGTCGGCGGGACGTTTTCCTGGTAGAAAGTACATTTACTTAGTAACGTCATAATGGGTTGGGGCATAACTCTCTTGCCTCCCTCAAATTCAAGTGCAAAAATATAATTAGTTGTGCATTGGTCTCGAGGTGGACATGGGCTGATGTACCCTCGATGTTTGCTTATGTTCCTTGAGCATCAACCCAGGAAGATGGATTGATGATCAGCAGTCATTACCGGATAGCAAACAACACCAAAATACTTGCAGGCAGAGAAGAACGGGATGGATGACCACACGGTCATTAAAACGACAGTGTTTACTGCGATACCATACATCTCTTATATGAATAACTATGAACACATGGGGAGGATGTCGAGGTAAGTGAACTTCTTCATCAGCCAATCAGCGTTGAAATTCCAATATTCTCAGCAAGAATTAGGAAAGCATTCAGACACTCAAATATATAGGTACCTGGTTGCGTCATCTCAGAAACAAATATACTGCCGCGCTATTATGTTGTATCGGATATTTTATAGATCCTGTGGTTTCCCGGCGTCACGGCTAGAGGCTCTTGCGTGTAAAAGTCGAAATTTCCGAGAGTACACCAGAAACTGGTGGACCATACAACCGACCCCATATTTGCGGCTTGGAATAAGTCTTCATTGAGAAAAACATCCACAGAAAATAATGTGTCTGGAAGTCAGAAAAGCAGAGAGATGAGTTATCGCTGTGTGGAAGATAGATCAAAATTCAAGCGAAACCAGTGATTGTTTGGATTTCGAAAAACCTTTGACCCGGATGCCGTTACATTGCTGCGCCTCTTCAGATTCTTGGCATCCCTAATCAAAACGTGTACGGTATATGAAACCAGTTAGCAGGAGACTCATGGATGGACTAATCAATCAATAAATTCAATTAAAGAACATTTGTAATATTTCACTTATTTGCTTCATGCCTGCAGGGATAGATGTTATAAACGACTAAATCTACAGATCCTCCTATTTTCTGTGTTTAAACAGGCAGATTGGTAAACACATTAAAGGAGATACTTTAATATCGAATAATGCTAGAGAAATATTTCCATTCTTCATGTGAGTGAGTGGGCAGACTAGACTGGTGCCACTTTAGCACTTCTACAGCTGCTGGGATAAGGTCTAACACTACCATCAAAACATTTTAATTGTTTTAGAGATATCTGTATTTTATTAAAGATATCAATAATGTTTTAAAGATATATGTAAATAATTGAAGAGATCTTTAATTAATTTCTCAAACAAAAATAGAATTACTAATATCTCAAAATGTTATAGAGATATCAAGAACATATTTCGTGATATCTCTAAATGTGTTCAAGATATCTGTAAAACAATTACAATGATAGTTTACATAATTGTATTAGAAATTAATTCAAGATATCTTGAATTCAATTCTAGATATCTTGAAATGACTGGTACGTATCCACAAATGTATTACAGATATCTTCAATGCAATTAGAGATATCTTTAATTCGATTATAGATATATTCAATTCTTGCTATTACTGATATCTAAAGTTGTTTTAAAGATATCCTGAATTAAATTGAAGATATCTTGAATGGAAACGATTTACAGATATCTTCAAATGCTTCCGACTACAGATCCGTAAAAACTTCCGGTTCGGAAAATGGCGGGGAACCGTATACAGCTCGTACTAGCCGAGAGCAGCAAGGTGGTCCTATACAGTCAGGACATGATCCTCCATCGCGGCCGAGAAAACCACCTTCATAAATTCCATTCAGATTCTCGTATTACCCATCGTATTTTCTTCAGCCAATTCTTGTATCAACGGTAGCGAGCTGACATGTTGACAAATGTCTGTAGTCCGTTTCTGAAGGTGTTCTGCATTGGCGGCACGCAATGCTCACTCAAGCCTCCAATTTCGCCGCCTACACTTCAGGTGCATCACACTGAATGTATCTGCTTTCATGTCATAATTTACAGATTTGCTTGCAGAGAGGATACCATACATATCACTACAAAAAGTTGTGTTAATGGGGTCAAGCAGATATTTTTAATTTACAACATCATGCACAGGACACTTAACCCCCCTGGATGCCGAGGGTCTTTTTCTGACGCACAGTTTCGTAAGATCTGAAAAGTGAACGCCTAAGCACGGCACTGCATCTAGATACGGCTACAACGCAGACATGTACAGTATTATATTTCCTATCCGATATACATAGGCGGTTTGAAAAGTAGACCTTGTTAAATGTTGTCTGAAATTTTGTTATGTGACTCACGACAGCTCAGGGGAACCAGGCGCTTGGAAGACTTGAAGCTGGCCACACTGCAGAAGCCGTTGCCAATCACTTCCAGGTCAACGTTGGGACCCTATACATGCTGCAGCAACGTTTCCGGGCCACCAACACCACAAATGATCGGCCCCGTACTGGCAGACCAAGGGTGATCTCAAGACGACAAGACCGCCATGTTGTGCGACAGCATGTACAAAATCCCTTCATACAGGCATCCGAAACAGCACGCCAGACAGTGGGAACACACGGAAGTCCAATCAGTACTGATACAGTACGCCGGCGTCTTAACAGCGGGAACCTCCATTGCCGTAGACCTTACCATGGACCTATCCTCACCCCTCGTCATTGGCGTGAACGTCTACAGTTTGTCCTACAACACCAAAACTGGCGATACAGGCAATGGAGAACTGTTCTGTTCACAGATGAGAGTCGGTACTGCAGATAGCAGATAGCAGAACAAAAAATATGGCGTGGCCAGCGTTACTCAGACCAATGTGTTATGGAAAGAGACTCATGGGGAGGTGCAAGCATCATGGTATGGGGTGGAATAGACCTGAACCAGAGAGTGGGTCCTGTGGTGTTCCAGAACCTTGGTCTAGGGAGAGGAGGCGGCATCATAGCGGTGCGCTACATCGACCAAGCTCTCAGACCCCACGTCATACCACATTTCGCACGTCACCGGAGCAACATTTTCCAGCATGATAACGCCCGGGTCCATACTGCCAGAGCTACACGGGACTTCCTGCAGCAGAACGGTGTCAACATTATGCAGTGGCCAGTCCTTAGTCCTGATTTAAACCCAATTGAACTTCTTTATGGATGAAATTCAGAGGAGACTGAATAATGTCTTACCAAGGCCGAACATAGCCGATTTATTGCACCAGGCCTTTCTCAGAGTGTCGTTCTAGGTTCCAATGGCCTTCATCAATCGATTGGTGCACTCCATGCATAGACGCTGTGCTGCAGTTATTGCCGCTCGTGGTGGTCACACTAGATACTGAAGTCAAGAGTCTGAATGGACTGCAAACGTTCACGTAATATCTTGAAATTGTGCTGAGTTATCCATTGATGTGTCAAGATATTGTACACAAAAAATGTTTTTTTGATCCCCTTATTATGTCCATTTCTGTAATAATTTGATTATAGTGCCTATCTAATTTGTAATTCGTACTGACGGGTTTGTTTGCTGCTGAGTATATTTACCATTAAATCTAAGATGGTTCCAACATTGTATTTTTCATAGAATGCTGACACCAAATATAAACGTGTTCAAATATAATAGTCCAAATTCAATACAAACAATATTGTCCAGCGAACTGTACTATATGACTGTAATAATTAATGAATTTACAAATTGCTTATCATGAAAATAAGTCTGCTTGGATTTTTTTTTTAACAATACGGTAATGTAACTTTGGGGAATACTTGAAATTCCCGACCAGTTGTTGAGGGTGAAAGAATCGTGGCCCTGGAAAACCCGAGTTAAAGTGACGAGATCGTGCCCCTGAAGTGTCCTGTGCATTACGTTGTATATTAATAAATCTGCTTGATCCCATCGACATATCTTTTTGTAGAGATATGCATGGGATCCTCTGTGAAAGGAAATGCTGTTAATTATGACAGATAATAATGTTATACATTTAGTCTGATGCACCTAAAGTGTAGGCGGCGAAATGGGAGGCTGGAGTGAGTATTGCGTGCCGCCAATGCAGAACACCTCAGAAACAGACTATAGAAATTTGGCGCATGCGCACAACATGTGAACATATCAGCTCGCTTCAGTTGACAGAAGAATTGAACGGGTTATCGGCCTTTCATTATCTAAATTCATAGTCATAAACATATGACAATTACATGTATGTACAGGGAGATTATCTGGGAGTACATCGATATCAACTTTTCAGTCAAAACCCCACGGGGAATATTTCTAAAATATCTCAAGAAAATACGAGGGGTAATAGGCCACGAGAATTTGAATAGAGTTGTGTTGAGTTTTACGTCGCATCGGCATTATTTCAGCCATAAAGCGACGAATCTGAGTAGAATTTATGAAGGTGGTGTTCTCAGCCGCGACGCAGGGTTATGACTTGACTGTATAGGACCGCATCGCGGCTCTCGGCTAGTTCGAGCCGAGGTATACATTTTCACCCGCCAATTTCCGAACCGGAAATATTTATGGATTTGTAGCAGGAAGTATCTGTAAATCGTTTCTATTCAAGATATCTGTAATTCATTTCAAGATATCTCCAATTCAATTCAAGATATCATCAACTCATTTCAAGATATCAGTAATTTCTCATAACATTATCTCTGTTTGAGATATCTTTAATTCATTTCAAGATACCTATAATTCAATTCAAGATATCAGCAATTATTCTCAAGATATCCTTAATATGCTTCACCATATCCTTAATTTATTTCACCATATCAATAATTTTATTGCAGATATCTATAATTTACTCTATTCGAGATATCTTCAATTCAATTTAAGATATCATCTTATGGAAATGTGCGTCAGATAAAGACCCTCTGCATCCAGGGGGTTAAGTGTCCTGTGCACTATGATGCTGATTAATAAATCTTGAACACATCTTTTTGTAGTTATATGTATGACATCCTCTCTGCAAGGAAATCTGTAAATTTATGACATGAAAGATAATAACGTTATAATACAGTGTGATGCACCTAAAGTGTAAGCGGCGAAACGGGAGGCTTGCGCGAGCGTTATGAGTCGCCAATGGAGAACACGTTCAGAAACGACCTATAGAAATATGGCGCATCGCCACATGTCAATATGTCGGCTCGCTACCGTTGATACAAGAACTGGTTCAAGAAAATACGAGGGGGTAATAGGCCAAGAGAATCTGAATAGGATTTATGAAGGCGGTGTTCCCGGTCGCGATGAGGGATATCATGTCTTGACTGTATAGGACCGAATCGCGGCTCTCGGCTAGTACGAACTGTACATGGTCACCCGCCATTTTCCGAACCGGAAGTATTTACGGATATGAAGCCGGAAATATTTGAAGACATCTTGAAATGGTTTCCATTCAAGATATCTTTAATTCATTTCAAGATATCTCTAATTCAGTTCAAGATATCTTCAATTCAATTCAACATATCTGTAAAACAATTTTAGATATCATTAATAGCAAGAATTTAAGATATCTATAATCGAATTAAAGATATCTCTAATTGTATTGAAGATATCTAATACATTTGAGGATATGTACCAATCATTTCACGATATCTAGAATTGAATTGAAGATATCTTGAATTGAACTGAAGATATCTTGAATTAATTTCTAATACAATTAGGTACACTATGATCGTAGTTGTTTTACATATATCTTTAACGCATTTTGAGATATCAGTAATTCTATTTTGGATGTGAAATTAATTCAAGATATCTTCAATTATTTACAAATATCTTTAAAGCATTATTGATATCTTTAAATATAATACAGATATCCTTAAAACAATTGAAGATATCTTTAATTTCTTAATAAATGTGAAAACGGCTTGCCATACACCCGGACGGTGGGGTAGCCTAGTGGTTACAGCGTTCACGCGTCAAACCGAAGACACGGGCTCGATTCCCCACATGTGTACAATGTGTGAAGCCTATTTCTGGTGTCCCCCGCCGTGATATTGCTGGAATATTACTCAAAGCGGCGTTAAACTAAACTCACTCACTCAGTACCTACCCATGTTGGTTCTAGTAAATAAGTTAGTTTTTGTTTTACGCCGCACTCAGCAATATTCCAGCTGTATGGTGGCGGTCCCCACTTGGTTCTAGGCAGGACAGGTTCGACATGGGGGTAGCCGGAACTAACAAGACATTACAAGACCAACTGGCAGTAAAACCACTCTCAAAACGATGACACCGTCTATGAAGTGTTAGAACCTGATCCGCCATTTGTCATTCATTCATATTTATATCAGTCCTCGTGCCCTGTATGGGTGTCGTGATCGGAAAACTACGGAGAACTACTGGTCTTCTTTTATGATAATGAATTCCCTCCTTAATATTTCTAATAACATCGCATCGTCGAAGCTTGTTCGAAAGAAGCAGTAATTTCAAGAGGTGAATATGTCATAATGTTCTACTTTTTTGCATTTACATGTAGTTTTACCTTATGAGAATACCCTTAAATAGTAATTGTTGTTACCTTGGGCATGGATGAAATATGACAAGGACTGGACAGTGAAGAGGTATGTAGAGTATGGCAGAGTGTATCCAGATTCAACCGGGACATGGTATATCAGTGCAGGTCAAAACTGTTCATGCAATACATTGCATATCTGAACTTAACCACACGAATCATTAGAAAGCCGTCACTACATCTGACCAGCCCGAGCAGATACACACAGGCATGCACGCCGAAATATAAATACAATGACCTTTAACAAGTTACTCCATTTCACCTCCACCACATACTTCCGACCCTCGTTCTCTAACGCTGGTCTATGGAAACGGTATCCAAGCAGTGTAATAGTACTTTGGCCGAAATTTATTCTACATACACAGACAATCGACAGATAAATTATTTTTTCAGACTTTATTTCTTATTTCATGTACCAATTGCTTTTGTTTCATCGATATTGGCAACCGTGATGGCGTCGCGACCACAACCTTCACATGCGATCAGGAAGCAGCAACATTACTTTCACAATAATTTAATAGGTTGATGTAGATACGGAACTGCTACATCTTGTTAATTCCATACTGTACAACACTGTACTTATTGGGAAAGTTCAAGGATAATGCCGACGAAATGACGAGATAATGGACATGTTTTGATGATAGTGTTAGACCTTATCCCAGCAGCTGTAGAAGTGCTAAAGTGGTACCAGTCTAGTCTGCCCACTCACTCACATGAAGAATGCAAATATTACTCTAGCATTATTCGACATTAAAATATCTCCTTTAATGTGTTTACCAATCTCCCTGTTTAAACACAGAAAATAGGAGGATCTGTAGATTTAGTCGTTTATAACATCTATCCCTGCAGGCATGAAGCAAACAGGTGAAATATGACAAATGTTCTTTAATTGAATTTATTGATTGATTAGCTAGCAGTTTCAACATAAAACCAAATAGATCTCCCTTTAGGTATATCAACATGAGTAGATAATTGTTGCACACACAAAGCATAACAATATATTGCATGTAAATATGTTCGGGATGAGATTTTGTTGATCATCCAAAATCATTGGACTGTTTGCAGTGAAACGTAAAACATGGAAACCAAGTTTCGCTAAAGATCAGAGGTGCCGGCGGGACGTTTTCCTGGAAGAAAGTACATTTAATCAGTAACGTCATAACGGGTTGACGTCATAAATCCCTTGCCTCTATTACAGTGCATATATTTCTTCATACATTTTTATATTTTTCACAAACTATTCTAACGAAGGAAATCTGTATAGGTGCAAGTCTCTGTGCATAGTCTGTCTTGTTTATAGCCCGCATGTTAATCGCAGCAGTAGGCAATTAACAAACGCGTCCACGCCAACCTTAAACTAATTAATCAAAGATGAAGTTAGTGGGCTGTGTCGGCTCCGGCCTTTATTCTCGGGTACATCCCTTGGTCAAGCACAGATAAGTAGTCCCATTCCGTAATCGAAAACTTTTGTTGAACAAGATCGAGATTACCATCATGCTATCCTCTTTGTCCTGTCGTAAATGTCATGGTCAAGCGCTGACAGATATTTTGTTAAGCAGCTCGCGCAAGCTGACCGTGGTTACACCATAAAGAAAATCAAATCGTGTTAGGTAATCATCTTCTTACCACCTACCTCGTGTAGTAAACCTTGTCAGCGTAGGGTAGATAACGCATCTGGAATCTCCAACTTTAGGGAAACTTGATAATAACAAACGAGTAGAGCTGTGGGTTATAAAATCCTGGGTTCTTAAATCTCAGGCACACTTGCTTGAATAAACCGAGGAACTCACAGCTCCTCCTTTCTTGTTTCAAGGTAAGAAACATTTAAACTTTATTCTTGTTTATGTCTAACTTGTTATTCCTTTGTAATTATCGTCTAGAAAATGTTAGAAACATTCCTACAACATTGAAGCACTTTTTCATTGCAAATGCTAGTTCTAGATAACCGATCAATTCTTAGGCACTATCCAGGGATATTTATTTATGCGCATAGCGTCGTGGGCTCCTCAAGTTTTATGTATTTCGTGTACAAACAAATATTTCTGTTCTATGTTTTGACACACATGTGTAGATCCCCAGTCTTTGTCTTGTTTTATTCATTTGCGTGTTAGATCTGTATATGCAGGTTAGATTCTCGTTCAGTAGCCTAGTCACAAAAGCAGTGCCGAGAGTTTATACAATCATTTCCAGCAAAGACGAAGTTGTATGTATTTTACGATAGTCCGCCGATCAAATGATATTCGTGTAGCTTTACCTCAGATACGCGCTCACATGATAGGTATAACAGCCAACATTTGTGTTTTGAAATTCCACCAACACTATGATATGGTGGAATAATGATAGTAAAGCTCCGTTCCCAGTGCAATTGCATACCGTACAGAACAGTTTATACGCGAATCATATTACCGTAATCATTAGAAAATGGTATTGCCTACTTTTCATAGTACCCGAAAATATACATTCAAATCCGTGTAGTTTGCAATTCCGTATTTATTAAGCTCCGTAATTTTAAGAAATACGCGTAGCCAATGACAATAGCGCCGTCCTGGTATATTATTACATATTCATTTAATTAAGTTACTGTCTTGTTTTGTAAAGCACAAAAAGGTACCTTCCGACATCCACTATTGCATTGCATACATTCTAGGTCATGGCTTAACTCCGTATATGTCGAAATTCCACGTTGCCAATGGCAACATCACCGTCGAAATACATTTACCGTAGTCACCCAAATAATTCAGAATGGAACAAAGTAGTTGTACTCTAACTAAAACTATACCGTCTGTCCCCGTAGTTACACATATTTATATCACTCTGTAGTTCCACTTACCGTATCTACCGAAATTATTGTATTGAGAAAATAAAGATTAACATTACAGTTAGACTGCGTACAGTCAGTAGCGGAGTTAAATGGTATATGTCAAATCTGAGCACTTCGCGCCGTTTACCGTATTTGCTCAAGGCATGTATGTTGATAACGGAAATTTACTTACACTAGTCATAAATTGTTACCGTAGTTAATGCATTAAGCGCGACATACCGTAATAGTCGTAAATTCCTACCGTAGTCAATACATTAAGCGCAACATACCGTAATAATCATAAATTCCTACCGTAGTTAACGCAATAGGCACTACATACCGTAATTGTCATAAATCGGTACCGTAGTTAACGCATTAGGCGCGACATAATATAACGTAATAGTCATAAATCCATACAGCAGTTAAAGAACTAGGCACTACTGTACATGCTGTAATTAAACAGTTGGGCGCTCCACTCAGTACTTGTCCTCTGCAATTGTGGTTGATGATTAATTTATCCGTCAGGTTATGTTATTTATCAGTACCGTAGTTACTCAAAGAAATGTTGTATTATTTGTATTATGTTTCTGTAAGCAGTTACCGTACATACCCTGTTGTACCACACATTGCCTGTATTACCTGACTTAGGCTTAAACTGTATTAGGATATCATTGATTATTATTTCTATTATTGTATGTTATTATTATGTATGAATTGATGTATTTTGAATGTCATGCAAGTGACACTTGCTTGAATAAACCAAGGAACTCACAGCTCTCTCCTTTCTTATTTCAAGGCTCGCTCCCTATAGCTAATTCCCCAAATCGAGACCTGACAGCACGTTTAGCTGTCGTCCTAACGGACACAAAGCAAAGCTGTCATAATTGGTGAAGAATCCGGGTGTTTCTCCACCATCTGTCTCAAGTTCAAGTGCAAAAATATAATAAGTTGTGCATTGGTCTCGAGGTGGACATGGGCTGGTGTACCCTCAATGTTTGCTTATGTTCCTTGAGCATCAACCCAGGAAGATGGATTGATGATCAGCAGTCATTACCTGATAGCAAACAACACCAAAATGCTTGCAGGCAGAGAAGAACGGGGTGGATGACCACACGGTCATTAAAACGACAGTATTTACTCCGATAGCAAACATCTCTTATATGAATACCTATGAACACATGGGGAGGATGTCGAGGTAAGGGAACTTTTTGATCATCCAATTAGCGTTGAAATTCCAATATTCTCAGCAAGAATTAGGAAAGCATTCAGACACTCAAATATAGTACCTGAGATTGCATCATCTCAGAAACAAATATACTGCCGCGCTATTTTGTAGTATGGGATATTTTATAGATCCTGTGGTTTCTCGGCGTCACGGCTAGAGGCTCTTGCGTGCAAAAGTCGAAATTTCCGAGAGTACACCAGAAACTGGTGGACCATACAACCGACCCCATATTTGCGGCTTGGAATAAGTCTTTATTGAGAAAAAACATCCGCAGAAAATAATGTGTCTGGAAGTCACAAAAGCAGAGAGATGAGTTATCGCTGTGTGGAAGATAGATCAAAATTCAAGCGAAACCAGTGATTGTTTGGATTTCGAAAAACCTTTGACCCGGATGCTGTTACATTGCTGCGCCTCTTCAGATTCTTGCCATCCCTAATCAAAACGTGTACGGTATATGAAGGCAGTTAGCAGCAGAGAGATGCTTTCATCCTATCGCAACCAACGTGTTGTATATTGCTTCAGTTCAACAGTGCCACATTGCTCCCATTGATATTGATGTCCCTATGTTCAGTGTCAACACTGCATCCATTGTTATTGCGCAAGGGTTTCTCATGACGTACTTAAAGTGCAATGAATATTGAGAGCACTCACTTATATCTAGTGTGTTTGGCAATTTGTGCATTCTGAAACCTTTCCTGTGTCCAAAATACTACAGTACAATCAGAAATTACTGAGAATTTAAAGATTGTACATTTTCTATTTGTTCACTCATTACTCACGTATTAAATGTGAATATTAGCAAAACATAACTCCAGATTCAAAGACAGGTGAACAGTTAGTAGTTTGTCAAGTCAACATGGGCGGCAATGCAGGCTTCAATGCGGCGGGGCATACTACTGATCAAAGAAGTTAGAAAGTCGTGGTCCATGCTGTCCCAATATCGGACCACCTCTTCTTTCATTTCAGCAATATTTGTCAGATTTTCTTATTGACACTTTCCTTCATAAGTCCCCAAACATTTTCTATTGGATTTAGGTCAGGGCTATAGCTTGGCCAATCTAATAATGTCATATTTTGGGTCCGAAACCAGGCCTGAGAATGCTTTGAGCGATGTTTTGGGTCGTTGACCTGCTGGAAAATCAAAACATTTCCATAGAACACGTGAGCAGATGGAAGTAAATGTCCGTCGAGAATATCTGTGTACCGCTCACTGTTCACATTTCCTTCAAATACACAGAGGGGCGTTGCCCCTAACACATATACTTTCAATTTCGGACTGTACTTTGGGCGCTGATACAAAGGTTTTTCAGTTTTGCTTGGTCCAGAATTTCAGTTTATTAAGAAACAACCACACAGAACTTTCATCTGAGAAAATCACATGGTCCCAGTTAAAATTTCTAAGCTGTAAGCACCAGTTCAACCTTCGCTCCTTTTGTTCAGGTTTCATGATCGGTGATGGAATTGCTCGACTTTTCTGCCAACCCATTGCATGCAGCTCAGTTCTAATTGTCTCCTTACAGACAGCCACAGTTCCTTTATCAATCACATCCAGCCTTAAGTTTTCTAAACTCCTTCGTTTGTTATTAGAAACAAGAATACCAAGCCGCCTCCTGTCACCGACAGTCAATTTTCTGGGCCTGCCTGCGCCTCCATAGTGCCCAATTCCATATCCATTTGCAATATTTTTTAAAACACGATAAACAGTGGACAAAGGGATGCCTGTTCTACTTGAAATCACTTTAGCTGATCTGATCTCCTTGTTATAATACTCTAAAATCCACTTCCTCTTCTCTAAATCATCCATACTGAGGATCACTGAAAATTTCGTCTGCTATCAAGTCAACAAAGGGGGTAACTCTTCACAAACTAATGAAAAAGGATTAACGAAGTTGTCTCTCTTGAATGAAACAAAGCACTTGAATGCTGGTCAAGGTTGTTTATACTAGAAATCTAATTAAACAAATTCCTAAAATTCTCAATAATTTCTGGTCATACTATACACAATGGAATTTCCAATGGGGGAGAAATGAACAGACAACGAAAACAAGATTATCTATACAGTGATCAACACAGTTATAATAATAATAATAATAATAGTATGTGCATTAATAATGCGCTGAACTCCACACATAAGGCATGCCCAAAGCGCTACATATTTACAAATATTTACAAAGCGAAGGTTATGCTAGAACGAGGGTGAAATTTTTGGAAAGTGAAGTTATAATAGATTGTAATATTTTCTGAAAAGATGGGTTTTCAGAGAACTTTAAAATGAGTCAATGAAGGGAGACATTTTGAGTTCATGCTGGTCTCGTTTGCTCCGAATAAATGTCTTCAACACAAGTACTTCATTACCCTAACTGTTACTGATGTCCCTTAGTTCTGCATCCAACTCATGGCTAGTGACAATGAGATGTTATTGTGTAAGTTTCTCATGACGTACTTTAAGTGTAATGGATATGGAGTGTATTGTTTATATGCAGTGTATATGACATTAGATATGCTTTAACGTTCAAATTGTAATTTCAGTTCCGAAACCTTTCCGATGTCAATGGCAGCTGAAATCCAAATAAGAGCGAAATGGAACAGACGCCTGAAACAAGATTACCGTTACCTTAATGGCCTCGTTCACTCCAATTTCATTTCTCCAACATAAGTTATTCAGGGTCACATCAGTAGTTACAGAGCGCTGTGTTCTGGTCATTTACTTGTAATCAGGTTATGGAACATTTTCGTTTGCCTGTTTAACTTCAGTTTAATGGCTTTATATAGCTAACGTCTGCTAAAGTACATGATCCTTTTCACAGATTACAAAGCTGGAATATATTGAACGAGAAACAGACTGGGGCGACTAACGCCACTTCGAATCAAAGTCTAGATTTGACAGTGACCCTATATTTACGTCAATGTAAGTGTAGTTATTACCCATGCAATGAGTTTGTGTTATTCCCAATATTTTCATGTGTATAACTTTTCAGAGACTTCTCATGGACAACTGGTTATCGCGGTCATCTGGGGCATGTGGCAATCCTATTCGCTGTGTAACATTGGTCAAAGTATCA
This sequence comes from Haliotis rubra, assembly GCF_003918875.1. Lineage (NCBI taxonomy): Eukaryota > Metazoa > Mollusca > Gastropoda > Lepetellida > Haliotidae > Haliotis > Haliotis rubra. Next base: position 717,540 of record NW_025767568.1, read on the forward strand.
TACATTTCACATGTAGATTCAGTAGGGAGCTGTGGTTTGCTGTATTTAGACTTAGATTTAGACAGAAAGATCTGGAAAGTACTGCAGGGTGCTGGTCCCAGATTTAACTACGTTAGAGAGTACAGAAGAAAGGTTTAGACGTTTTCTTGTGTATATAAGGGGAGGTGGTTCTTGCCTCGAATTTCACATGACAACCAAAAGACGAATGTCTATTGACACCTTGGATCACTGTTGCTAAGACTTGAATATTACCTGTGTCTTCATGGCTTTAATCGCTGCTGTTGTATTGTATTACCTTTGAATTTGTCTGCTTTGAAAGTCCACTTTGTACTGCCAGAGTGATCCCTTTGTAGTGAAGTGTGTATTCAGGACCTTAGTTAGATCTAGAAAACAATCGTTAATTACGTCACATTTCTTGTTGTTTGTTGTTTTCAAACTGTGTTCTTTTACGTTCTAGTCCCGGTTTTACGTTTTAGTTACAACTTGAGAATCAACACGTAACACATGAGGAATTTTGGTTACCGGAATCAATATATTATGGGGCCTCAGCCTGCTGCACTACTTGTAACAACATGTATTACCTGTAACAATTCGTGATGAGGCCTGACAGCTGCACAGTTATATTTGTGTGGAGTGTAGTGTGTAAGTACCGTGCTGGTCAGTTTCATAGAAGTAGTACATATCTGACACGTGGTTTCCTTCCCATATTGATCTGACACGCTGAGGTATACAGTTAAAAGTGGTATAAAACCAGTCTCACTTGTAATACTAAATGACAGCATCTATTGCTCACTGTGAAATTGAACGCCTGTCAGTAGTCTTCAAGGCAACCTATAAATAATCGAGTCAAGAGCAGGCAAACAATCTGTTTGACGATACAAATTGACAACGTTACATCAACTGGTAGACCTCAGCCAAGTGTAAATATCTATTCTGTTCAAGCACTTCAAGCACTGTGATCGTCTTAACTCCCATTAACCATGTTGAAATCTCCAGCTATTAAATGTCAAAGATGACGAGCTCCTATCCTCGCCGCAATGTCAAGATGACATCACAATCCTACCACCGCAGCCTGACAGGTGAACCTCACATCTTTAAAGTAGATACCGACACACACAGGTATGATGTTTAACGTGTGACAAATTGACACTCGCAGACAGTGCACCTCGGCTGCTAACAATAATTAGTCTCTTGTCATCTGAGAAATATTTCAGGCGATGAAATCAAGTTTAAGTTGTAAACTTTGGCAACATTCCATGCCAAGGTTCAATTCCCCAGTATGTGTGACGACCATTTTGTTGTGAACTGCTTTGATATTGTGAGAAGATATCACTGATAGGCGTTTTTACACACGGAAATAGCTATAGTAGGATACAAAGTATCATTTTCAATTTCAAACAAAGGGAGGACCATTGGCATTTTGAATTTCAAAAAGAAGCCAAACCTGCTCTACATTGCTAGCCGTTTTGCCCACTACGTTAGAAAGCGAAGTATTGGTTGTCGTCAACATCCAGGCGACTGTTCCTGACATACATCAGGGAGTATGCATCCCAAAGTAGACACAGCATTTCATAGGTAAAATATTTCCTGATGAATGTACCCCAATGTCCTCTGCATAGCCACATGGTATGATCGTGGCTGCAAACAGGCTTATTTCTGCCATTTTCCATCGGTTCTCTGCTTAAATCAGTGACGAATCCCACCTATTCGCAAGTAAAGTATATATTCTTCTCATGGATTCTTAAAATTTGGATATGGACTCCACATGTCTGGCAACGTCACACGTTTTGAAAGCTTTACTGAGGTATTGATTGGTGCAACGTGGATCAGACAACTATATTTGTTTGATTTCGTGTTGCACGTATTTTGATAAGTTTCCAGCAAGGCTTCATTCCCACATTTTACGGCCTTGGTGTAAACTGCCAATGCAAACCCTGGTTGTCACAAATGCTTACGGTTTTCAAAAGAACTGTTATTAATTAAGTTAAGTTTTTTTAACCACAATTGTCCCCGATGTCGAAAAAATTGGTATCTAAGAGATTAAAAAAAGCAACAAAACTCTTTAACCAAAATCGTGAATATCCACAGAAGATATCGACCACTACACAATACCAACTATATATCATGAAACTGCGAATCACACATAGTGATGAGTTCGCGAAATAGGCACACTATAACTTTACATAATTCAGAACTGCAGTGCAGGTTCTTGTAGAAACTGTAAATGTTCTAAAGCCATGCCAAACTGTATATATTTGACCTAGATATCTCGTGAAGATCCCGTAAAGGTAACATGGAGAATCTTCCAAGTAGCCGGGATGCGACTGTCTGGGCAGTGGTGTAGAGCGATGATTGGTCAAACATATCACTCAATCATCTTCCAATGATTTAACGCCAGTTTTCTATTTATTTGTTGCCTAGAGCTGTCCACTAATGCGGATACACATCCAATCACAACCATTGCTGCCAATATTGATTTAGTTTATCAGGAACTGTTTTTCTCAGTTTATCAGGACGTGGGATATGTGGTATGTGCTGACACATGAACCAAACGATGACATCTAACACATGTTCACTGTAAAAGTGAACCCCGACTGTCTACCGACATGACATCTCCCCGAAGTACGCGTGTCCAGTTGCCAGAATGAAAGTCTGCCTTTCACCCTTTGCCATTTCAAGACCACATCTCCGTGCTAAAAAGAGCACGTTTTTCACCGGACGATCGTCCATATCGATAAACCGACCAGAGACCGTTTCCATTAGCAACATATCAGTAGCAGCATACCGGTTCCGCGTGTCGAATTTGCGCTCAAACTGTTCAATCAACTGCCCGGTTGTAAAACAATTTAATTAACCCAAGTACTTGCTGCAATTGTGTATCTGAGTGCGGACATTGAACGCAAACCAGTTTAGATAATAAAGCCATTCGAAATAACAACATCGATCTGGCTGAATAGCCAAGAAAAGTGTTGTAAGAAAATGACTGGATTATCTACCCAAGTTTCAACTGTTTAAGCCGACAGAGGGCGACATAAACGTACATGTAATGTCGCGAGAACAAAAAGCCAGGGCGATGATCAACCGACAGCAAAATCAGATTTCACTCGGTTTTGGTAGGTATTTCCGTGTTACAGCTTTTGTCAGTTTCATAGAGGCGACCGGCTTGACTTTTACCAGATTGGGGATATTGCTATAGCCAGTGTGGTTGTGGGCTGCGATCGCAAAATCAGCTGTCTTAAACAATTAAGGGATTGAACGTCGCGGCAGGTGATGCACTGAAGAAGGACTGCATGAATACTGTTTTTATTTTATTGTTTCAGATCTGTTCGAATATGCTAGGGAACTACAGAAAACAAGTGGCGGCAGTTCGTGCTACACAACTAAGATAAATTACACGTTTAGTTTGACAAAAACTGAGATGTCTTTGCGTATTTCACAACACAAATAGACCCGTTGTCATTTTCAGTTAAATATCCAATATTGTTGTCAAACTTGAAAGTTAACAGCCTAAGCAGGAGTGTTTAATCTGATAACAAACCGATATTTTTTCAATGTTCTGTATTTCAATACAATAAACGATGACAGTTTATGCAACCCTCAGAAAAAGAGTCAGTTATATATCAACACAATGAAGGAGCACGTCACTTCTGGTGACGTAGTGACAGAATAATTGTCTTGACGGAGATTCAGTCCTACGATCGTTAAAACCAATACCAATTAAAAGAACTGTTTTCTCTCAATTCTCTTGAGACTTACGTGGAGAAATGTAAAAAATGGTTTGTCAGCTCAGGTGAATAACAAAACTGAGGAGAGGAAATGTTAAAGAATTCTTTTTTTAATTCCTCGGTGCATTAAGTTCGCAGTTGGTATGAAGCGTGTAGTTAACGTTTGAGGAACCAGTACCATTCGGAAAGTATTCTTGTATTATGCAAAAAGCGGACATTTTTTTTAACGCTGTACTAAGTAGTACTCAGGCTATATTGTGTTGGCAATGAAACCCTCGTGACGGGACGGACGGGTTGCCTTGAATGTCCAGGTTCGATTCTGTGTACAGATTGCAGTGTATAGACACATTCTGTTGTTGGTATATTGCTACAAGCAGCGTAAATCCATAACCACCCTCTCACTCACTCTCACTACAGCTTTTGTGAAGCTCAATGAAAGAGTCGATTATGCCATAAGGTGATCCATCTAAGGGACGCAACTCCGCACAGTCACCCAATGTTGCAGCTGGTAGTATAGCACAGGGTACCTTCCTCACACTATTATGATACTGTCAGTCATCCCATGCATTGTACAGGTTAACGTAGGTTGTCAGACGTTAACGTATACTTTCCTCAGCCTTGCGATACAATTATTGTATCAAGGTATGTTAAAAGTTGAGCGAATCGTTTTCCAAATCGAGTGGACTGAATAAGGCTTTGAACCCAGCAGTCACGAGGGGAAATGGCACCTACTTGAAGTTTTAGTGAACAAACAAAAATGAAAGAATGAGGAGTCAGGAAAATCTGCTCAGAAAATGTATGAGCCATAGCATTGTTTTGATGAAAAAAACGTTTATTCTTTAGAAAATTGTACATAAAAATTTTGTCTTCAGTAGTTACATTTAATAAACAAACCAAACACACGCACTTACACACAGCGTCCCATCGACGCACAGGACACACTCATCCTGACACACAAACACACACATCGACAGCGTCTCACATCAACAGGCACATGAACAAACACAGGGACACTCGTACACAAATCAAATTACGAACAGACATTCACGTAAACAAAAACACTAAACTCAGACAATCAAGGACACGGGGACACACGCTCATTCAAATTTGGGAGCACACTCGCACACACTCACGCACGCACGCACACACACACACACACACACACACACACACTTTAAAATTCTGTATCTGACTATGAACTTTTGCATTGTCCCCATGTGGCTTTCAAAACGGTGTTAATGTAATTCTGTTTTTTCTTTCGACCTTCCCTGGGTCTGAAAAGACAATCCCGGACACTAAGGAATAGAAAGAAGAGACCTCACGGGTTTAATGACTGTACTAACACCACACACATGGCACGAACTACAAAGAATTCCAACATAAACCAAACTTTCTACGGTGACAGCTGTCAAGTGATATATCAGTTCCAGGTCGTAGATTGATCAATTCCTCTTCTAACGACAGGGTAGAGATGTTTGTGTAGCAGCGCCGTGTCTTCAGATACAGTTGGAGATGCATGGACTTCTATATCACAATGGGTCAGTTGGTTGGTTGTTTAACGCTGCACTCAGCAATATTCCAGTTTTATGGCTGCCTTCTGTACATAATCGAGTATGGATCAGATAACCCAGTTGTCAACATCGTGAGCATCGATCTTCACACTTAGGATACAATGACAGTGATTCATCAACGTGCTCATGACATAGTTGGATTCGAACAATCGACTCTGCTCTTGGTAGAGATTTCTTATATATCTGGAAAAGGTTCCGTCACTTTTATATTTTGGAATGTTGTGAATTCTATTCAGTTTGCTGTGTTGTATATAAACGCAGTGAATTTGTTGTGTTGGGCCTCGTTACTCCATACAGTAAATAGCTGCATTTAGTACAAATATTATAGAAAGATATATATTTTATGACCTAAACAGATGAGTGCTTCTACTGCCTGTCCATGGAAATCATGACCACCAAAACGGCGTTGGTCTTCTAACCTACCATGTATCTGATATCTTACCCACAGTCGATGAATTGCAGAACAGATGGGAACATTTTGGAGGCTTATAGTACATGTAACATCTTCCCTAAAGCGGACACTGCTACTAACACAAATAGTGGCAAAACAAGCTTTCAAACAGTCTGGGTTTTATTACTGGATTTGTTGCATCGACATTCATCTTTTTTATTACGTACAGTTACCTTAACGCTACCTTAACGTTGTCTGGTTCAAAGTTCCTTTACAGTCCCCACTGAGTATACAGGCAGGAGGTTGCGAGATATACATGTCACACATCCCACAAGTCAATCCACGTACACAAAGCCTGCCTTCGATATACACATGTAATCATTTACTATATCTTGTATATATATCATCACTTTTTCTTCAGTTTCTTTGGACATTATGTTCCTAACTACGATGAGCGCATCTAAGCCTACAATTAGCTCAGTATTACATTGAAATTACTTATTCATTCCCATGGGCACCATTTATGCTCCCTTCTTTCTGATGTGTTTCTGTAAGCAATTCAATGAATGGTCCTGCTAAGATTGGCAAAAGCTAAGGCAGGAAATTCGTCCAAGTAGTTTAAGAGAAATGTCAGTTATACCATATTGATAATCTTGATCTGAAATCGTTCATTAACTGTTAAATAGGCAACCCTCTTCCACTGATTAAATAGAATGAAACGTTCACACACTTTACCATTCAACAGTAAGTATTTTCAGCGACGGTGGCCTGTAAACAAACCAGACACTCAGGTCATCAAGTGTCAATTATTAATTACGAATGTTGAGTAGTGCACTGATTCCGTTGCTTACAAGTAACGAAACTGCAAGTAATGAACTAGAAATACAACAGCTGTCTAACATTAAATCAGTTGCAACATTCAAGGCCAAAATGTCATTTAAAATGTGACAAGTTGACTTCTGAATATATCCAATTGGTGGGGATTCATAATATCGACAACTGTATTGGTCTGTTCAAAGGGCTAATGTTGCAACACACCCAAGCGCTGACGATTGCTTTACTGAAAGCTCGGTAGAAAGTCACAGTCGTGTTGCTGCTCTACATAACTATGATCAAACCAGGATCGACACCGCCTGCAGCATTTACGTAATAGGTTCCAGACACTATCCTTCAGACGTGTTGATTATTTCTCCTCGACACACAAACATTCATTAGGCCTTGGGGTGATGGCTACGGACACATAAACTCGATGCGTTGCTTTTGGACTGGAATATAGGAATATATGGATGACATACCGAAAGGATTATAGCAGCACAAATTGTACAACTTAAGTCTTCCTCTTGCGTGAGTGAGTTTATTGTCGGTTTATGCAATATTGCAGTTTCACAGTAACAATACGGAGTAATAACCGAACCCAACTATGGATTGATAATAAATTTCACAGATAAAGCATGGACATATTCTATTATTCTGATACTTTAACTCACATCCATGTTCTTGCATTCCCCTTTTCCTAGCAGGTCGTGTGAGATTTCTGCCTTATCTCTATGTGTGTCACACTGAGTAATCTGCCAATTCGGAATTTGCTAATCAGAAATGAGTGTTTTTCATGCAAGATGAGGCACACAGTCGTCAAAAACTGGCAGCTCAATGTTAAAATTTGACAGTTGCTTTTGACACCGTCTATCGATAAGTCAGACATAGAATCACGGACAATCCCATGGGGACATCGCCTCGTTTACTGTATTTTCTGTAAATATGTCTTCCGCGGGAGATATCAGTTGATCAGACGATGCCCCATCGGAGAAGCTTCGGTGATACTGTATCAGAGTGATTTCCAGGCCGTTCTGGCCCGAAAGGTAACAATATCGTTACATGATTACAAAATGCCATTTAGAAAGTGGTCAAATGTAACAAGTGTTATATGTAATCCCAAAGTGTAATTCCAAATATAACATATGTTATGATATCGTTACAATTAAGTTTCATAACTAATCTCTCGGCCACTGAAGCTGGTTAGCTGTTCTTGTACACCGGATATCTTGTTACTATTTACAAACTAACAGAAAGTTAACAGAAATGTTTTGGATGAGAAATAGACTCTCCACTTCGTGTTAGATTATATAGAACAAACATTCCTGCTTGACAACGGTACAAGAACCTGTATCGAAACGTCGAACTCATGAAATAAAAAAGTTGTTATCCATAAAGTCTGTTCTATATTGTATGTCTCAACTTCTAAAATGTCACTCAAACAAGCTGGTGGTAGATGTTCTAAAGCTACGATAAGCCTAGCTTTGTTTAGAACTAATACGCGTACTTCTATGAAACTGGATGTGATTGAGTAAGTTCAGTTTTAGCAATACTCCAGGAATATCAACGCTAGGTGACATCAGCATGGGTTTCACACATGTGGGGAATCGAACCGACCCCTTAACTCGGATGTTATAGAGGGGCATTTTAATGCACGTGAGATTTGAAAAAATCCAGCATAACTTGTCCCCATGTGAATGCAGGCGAATATGCAAAGTTGTAGTGTTACACTATGATGCTTCTGTATCTTCGACAGGGGAAATTAAACTGGGGGTCACATGTGAGTTTGCGACTTTCGGCCGGTGGGGTAGCCGAATGGACCCAGGTTCTATTCTCACATAGCTACAGTGTGCCAAGCACATGTTTGGCGTAGCCCGGCTTAATATTGCTGTTATACCCCTAAAAGCAATGTAAACCCATACTTAGTTATGCGGTTTATGCCTGAACTAACCAAAGAAGAGACACACCAGACCGAATAATTCCTCCCTAAAAAGAGACCTTATTCAAATATATAATATTTAAAATATCCCCAAAGTAACTGCGAAGTACTAAAGCTTATGGTCTCCTCAGAAAAATGAATGAAACTCACCTCACGTCTACTCACCTCAAGCTTAGTTCGTGTTAGATGTCCACTGTTCACCCACAACGTTTTCAAATGTACTTACCAACCACAATATAGAGGCAGGTCACGTGACGCCTTTATGATACTATACCATGTGTTGCTGATATAGGGACGCTCTTGGAATGAGGTTTGGACATTATCAGCTAGATCATTTAAAGCCATCTAATTCTAATTACTTTGTAGCATTATGACAAAGATAAATTGCACTTCACGTACATACACTAAAGATGACCCAAGTATGCTAAAAAGGCGACAGTTTCCAAAATTTGCAAAAAAATATTGTGCCATTTCTAAGGGTATTACCTCTGTGAGTGCATACAAAAACCTTGTATTGGCCTATTTCAAACGATCCATCTGAGCATATAAATCCCATCACATAGATCTTACACGGTCGCCCCACTGCTGATTCAAGGCATTCAGAGCATATCTTTCCTTTTATGTTCCTAGAATTGGAAAGCTCCCACTTCTGAAGTGATTCAGTTACTGTCAAACACAATCCATGATATGTGACAAACATACCACACTAAGGTTTAAGACCGTACAGCCTTGTTCTCCACAACAGGCAACTCTTGATCCTGGGGATCAGCGCTTTGGGGCATCTGCCAACCGTATGCAACCCCGTATACTCCACTTTGGGACTATATCGACCAAAAAAACACCATGGTTTTGTGTGGACCGAGGATCCAGTAGGTGAGTGAGTGTTGTTTTGCGCCGTAGTTTGCATTATTACATTATCACAACTATTGCAAGTCCGGACCAGGTGTCTGTTAGTCTTACACTCCTGTCTTCGGTTTCTGAAAAGAAACTGAATGAGAGTTGCTTACAACACGGATTGAGATAACACCGAACAAAAGCATTAACAACAATTCATATTCAATATGGGGGAACCAAACAGGTAACATAGGTTCAGCCTGTGTAAATGGACTTTTTTAGGTTTCCGGATTTATCAAGTTCTGATTTCTGATCAAGTGGGAACCTGTGGATACCATTTAGAAAAAATAATTTGGAGGATATATTAAATTGCAAGATTGAGATTTTTGTATCCACTTACATTTCTATGTAATGTAAATGGGTAAGTATTCATCCTGAAACGATGAGTATGTATAATAAGAGTTGCTATCAATATTTTCCCATGTCATAATTGCTACTCTGTTGTAATATACTGAAACGGCGAATGAGAACCATTCTGGATAAAGTAGGTGTTGCAAAAATAGAAATAATTGTAGTCTTGAGGTTTCGGGTAAGTTTCAGGAGAAAATTTGAATTAAAAAGTAGTTGATCCTTGAGGAAAGCAAGGAAGGGTTCACGGTCAGTAAGTGTCCAGGACGTCCAGGGAATCGTTTCATTATGACTGCATGACCTTCAGCAATCACCACCTCCTTGACTGTACATTAGGGCAGGAAGCGTCTTCGTCACTGTCACATTCTGAACACATTGTATATTGAGGGAGCAAGAATTTCGTGTTACATTTGGTTGTTTTCAAGGGCGTAGAAATGTGTTAAAATATGTCACATGTCTTTAGTTGATTGTGGATTGGTGCAAGAGGACTCGGAACGTGCGAATGATTTTGAATTTCGAATACAGAATATGAGGATGATTCTTGACATTACTACTTCGTCACTGACAAGGAGAATAACTCACATAAAAAACGAACTTCACCTGTCTCAAAATGAAACACATAATTGCATGCACAGTTCGACATAAAACGTGCTTGCACATGATGCAAGAATGACCCGAAAATGAGGTTGTTTGGTTGTTGTTTTTTTAAATTTACAAGTTCAAATTAATCTGCAGAGATTTCTCACAGTTTCACCTCACAGACTTAAGCTTAACGATTTCTGTCGTCGTAGAGATTTTCCCAAACTGGAAAACATGTACATCAGCGTTAATGTCCGACCAGGTGTTCCGACGCCGCTATCCAGGTAGACAGGTGACAGCATGTTACCAAGAGATGATTTGATCCGATGCACGATGATTTGTTTGTTAACTGACGTGGGGGCAACTTTAACCTCGGTAGATTTGTAATATCCTGTGTATAAGTACCGAGTAGGCTATGCAGTACGACTGACAAAGTACTATCGGTGCTGTTGTGTAAATAACGTGTATGTTCGCCTGATTAGGCACACTCACGTTGTACGAGACAGATTTAAATCCTATATGTTTCAGTTTGGTTGTTTTTGCTCCGTGTAATAAACCCGTAACCTGTCAGTAAGTCTATCTTTGTCAGCGCTCTATAATGCAGTCTATGTGTCTGTATTTCTATATATATTTTTTTATGTGCAGGAGCTCCGGCTATTACAATCCCTTTGACAATTACGAGTCGGATTCTCCGTGAGTGGAGATGTACTTTAGCTTAGGCAACGCTAGATCCTTTGTTTTTCTGGTGAAACAGTTTCGATGCGGTTTCTTGTGCTAGAAGTGTCCTTGTTTGGTATTAAAACACAGTGACTTTAAAATGTGTTTATCAGGAACGAAAACAGAATTACTCAAATTCGGGATCAAAGACAGGCAGACTTCAGAGTTAGGACTCAGTTCAACAGACAGATTACCGTTTAGTTCAGGCTTAATGTAAAAAACTTAAGTCTAAATACGCTGGACATATCACAACTGTCCTCTAATCTAAGATCAAACGACTGACAAATGAAATCATGCATGGTGAAGTCGGATTTCACAAAACAGATGGTTCATGTGTGATCGTGTTTCTATAACCTGTTATGTGGCAGTGTTATTTAATGGGAAACAATTTTCAAAGTGCAGTACATTAGTAAATTAAATTCTTTAGCGCAGATGTTTCTAGCATCTTTTCTTACATATAAGTAGAGCTGGCTAGTACCTTTTATCTCACATGACATTGCACGTGATGATTATTAAGACCCTGGATACTTTCTGTATTTTTCCAAGTTGGATTAATATCACCATCATTGTCGTCACTGGTCTTGTATTATATTACCTCTGACTTCTACTGCCCACTCTGTTTTGTACTTCCATACCTTGGTACTTATATGTTAACGTAGTTAATTTTGGAATACATTTGTATCGCATTTCATTGCTGTCTGTTGGTTCCTTCTTTCACAGACTGATTCACGGTTAAACTTTAAGTTTCAACTTGGGAATCAACGAGTGACACGAATGCGTAATGGGTTGTTTGTTTAATTGTCAGACCAGGCAAAAGTTTACCTGTAGAAAAATGAACCGTGAGCTCGTCAATTGATATGAATGAAACAACAATTAGTAAGCAAGTAAAAATGCCGCAGAAACGGTAATATCTCAATATCGAGACATTAAGCGTACTGCAGTGTTACAAAACAGATTTATTGTTGTTGTAGTTGTTTATGTTCGTAAGTATTACAATCTGTGAGTATGTACACAGCAGATGCTTCACTTACAAAGATCGTTGACAGTGGTGACTCGACGTCTGATCCATCACATTATTGTCTGGTGTCTGTGCATGCCGTTATTACAGAACACGATTTGCAGTAAACATTGGTCAACAAACTGTAACCCTGATGGCTTTCTGGGGACGAATATGTAGAAAGACAAACCCATACAGCAATACACATCACAGTCCTCTGCATACATGCTAACATTGAACTCATGCTGATAGACGAGACACTCACCTTTCAGAAATGATTGAGATTCCATTGGGTATGAAAGATGAAACAATATGTGCAGTCTTTGTCTGATTCCGCAGAGCCTGTTTCTGGTTTGGATTGCATATCTAAACTCAGACCCGAATGTTTCAGTGATATAACTGATCCTATTCAGTTTTTTTCTGATGTTTTAAATGCAAAAGCTGCTGAGTGTATACCTAGGTCCTCTACAACTCCACATGTACGGAAACCATGGTTTAATGCAGATTGTAAGCAAGCCTGAAAAGCGAGGAAAAAGGCAAAGAAATATTTCTGCCATCATCCAACTGTCCATAATTTAAATAAATTTAAAATACTTAATGCGAAGGCACGTCGTACCTTCAAACAAAACAAACGGCACTCTTGGAGGAACTATGTCTCCAAAATTAACTCATGTACGCCAATGTCCAAGGTATGGAACATGGTTCAAAGAATTAAAGGCAAAGGATCAAACTCTGCTGTTCACCATCTTAAAGATGGTGATAATTTAATTACTGACAAATTTCATTTTGCAGATAAAATTGGCGAAACTCTTGCCAAAAATTCTTCATCGGCAAATTATGTCCCTGAGTTTCAGAGATATCAGAAACAACAGGAAAAGACAAAAGCTAATTTTGAATCAAATAATGGTGAAGACTATAATGAACTGTTTTCATTACACTTGCTTGAACCAAGTCTGGTCACACTTTTAGATATATTTGACAAAATATGGACGTCCGGAAATTGTCCTCCTTCGTGGCGCATGCCATTGTAGTCCCAATACCAAAACCTGGCAAGGATCATACAGATCCGTCGAATTACAGACCGATATCTGTGTTTGTAAAACCATGGAACGTATGGTAAATAATATATTAACTTGGTATCTTGAAACCAATAACCTTATAACAAATATTCAAGGTGGTTTCAGGAAAAATCGTAGTACCATTGATCATTTGGTACGCTTAGAATCCTTTGTTAAAAATGCTATGGTAAATAAACAACATGCTGTATCAATTTTCTGTGATCTTGAAAAAGCTTATGATACGACCTGGAAGCATGGCATTTTGAAGGATTTACATGGTTTTGGTTTGAGAGGCGTTTGCCTCTTTTTATATCACACTTTTTAAAAGACAGGCAATTTCAAGTCCGAGTGGGTTCAACCCTGTCTGATCATTACAATCAGGATCAGGGTGTCCCTCAAGGCAGTATTTTGTCTGTCACACTGTTTAGCATCAAGATCAATAGTTTATCAAAGGTTTTAAATGATTCAATTGATGGATCATTATTTGTGGATGATTTTCATATTTCTTGTCGTGGTAAAAATATGCATACTATTGATCGGAAACTGCTGTTATGTTTAAACAAAATAAATAAATGGTGTCTTGAAAACGGCTTCAAATTTTCTAAATCCAAAACTAATTGTATACATTTCTGCCGTAAATACAAACCGCATAAGGACCCTGAACTATCTTTAAATGGCACTCCCATCACAGTTGTCAAAGAGGCCAAATTCTCGGGTCTTATATTTGATTGAATCATTCCCATTTAACATTCCTACCACATATTAAATCCCTCAAAGCTAAATGCCTGAAGGCACTTGATTTGTTAAAGGTTGTTTCCAATTGGGGAGGGGACCAAACTTCCCTCCTTCACTTATATAGATCATTGGTGCGATCTAAACTTGACGATGGCTCCATCGTATATGGTGGACCCTGCAAAAGAAACCTAAAACTACTTGATTCTGTTCACCACCAAGGCCTAAGACTTTGTCTTGGGTCTTTTAGAACTTCTTCTGTGGACAGTCTCTATGTCGAGGCAGATGAGCCATCTCTTACACAACTACATATCAAATTATCATTACATTACACAACAAAACTCTATTCTAACGAGTCTAATCCTGCAATTAACTGTGTTTTCAATCCTCTTTATGAGGATTTATACCACAAAAAGTCTTCTCTTATTTCGCCTCTTGGGTTACGAATTAAACCATTCCTTTCTGCTGCCGGCATTGTACTAGAACATATATATCCTTCCTGTCTTCTTTCTTCTCCTCCTTGGCAATTGGTTAGGCCACAAGTTGACCTAACATTAACCACTTTTAAAAAATCACAAACAAATGAATTACAATATAGACAAGAATATAATCAATTAATAAGTAAATATAGTACACATAAATCCTTATTTACAGATGGGTCCAAGGGTGTTGGCGCGGTGACCTGTGCCACTGTCACTGGATCCAGAACAATATCTTCTCGTGACACGGATAACAGCTCTTTTTTTACAGCAGAAGCAAACGCCATGTTAACAGCCTTAAGATATATTAAAAAACACCCTAAATGCGAACAATATATAATATTTCTCTTTCGTGCCTTCAGGCTATTAAAATTCTTTCCTGTAAACATCCACTTTAAATCGAAATTATTGAATTATATAATGATCTTTCTACTGGCCAATGCGACATCGTCCTCTGTTGGTTATCCAGCCACGTTGGTATTTCTGGGAACACAATGGCCGATCTTGCTGCTAAAGCAGCACTCAACAAATCTGTGACACCACTTCTTATTCCATACTCAGATAACAAAGCTAGCATTAGAACTTACATCCGTGATCTAATGCAAAAGAAGTGGGACACCAAGGTAGGTATCAATAAATTACATGCAATAAAACCCTATCGGTTACACCAACTTGGGTTGTCAGTCCATATTTGAAGAGGTCATTATGCGACGATGTCGCATTGGCCATACTAGATATACTCACGGATATTTATTGAAAGGCGAAGATCCTCCGTTTTGTATCCCTTGTGATGAGAGAATCACGGTCAAGCATGTCCTTCTTGACTGTGTTGAATTCTCCATCATAAGGGGTAAATATTTCAATATCAAAACAGTAAAGGACCCTTTTAATAAAGTTAATTATCATTTTATCATTGCTTTTTTAAAAGAGATAAGGTTTTATAAGTGGTAGTTCAGATTTTCAACTTAGATTGTTAGTGGCTGTATCCTCAAAGGGGGTTGAAGTATTGTAAAATTATTGTTCTCCTGAGAGGGTACGTAAGTCCCCAAAACTGTCAAAGTAAACTTTTCACGTACCAAGTTTTTAAACGTAGTATTATTGTTCTTTTAATTTTCGGCTACATTATCCTACAATCGCAAACAGCTGAAGGGATGGTGTAAATCCAGCTAGGCTCCATGCAGGTAGCAAAAGTAATGTAAGTCCCCATGGTTCCTAGTATGGTGATCTACCTTCAGTTGTTGGCGATCTATAGCCTGTTTATATATTGTATTTGTCCAAATAGTGCTATTAGTTTTAACTTTCCACGCTAGTTTTAATTCTAATTGTTATATTCTAGTCGTTTTACTGTCCTTCGTCGACAGGTTTTTATCATATAAATATTCCATTTTAATGTCAAATATGTTCTCGTCACGATATGGCTGCAATATTGCCGATGTGACGTTAAATAATAACTCACACTCACTCACTCTGGTTTGGAAAACGTTTCAAAGCAATATGGAGGACAAGATTGTTTTGCCCATACTGTGGGCATTTGCTGTCTACATATCCACCCATCAGCGAGGTTTGGTTGTTTGTTTGTTTGTTTGTTTCTTGTTATTTTTTTTTATTCCATTTCAAATTACAAGTACAGGCAGAAGAGTTACATGTGTTGGCAGTTACATCATCAAGTTAACATACAAACTTGTATACACATATGAGGGTGTACATATATACATAGGCAGAAGCTGGGTGAAAGTGTTATATCTGCAATGGACACATTAGTTTGAGTAGGTCACATTGTATATGTGCTAAATAAAAATGTCAGAGTAGGGTATCTAAGTGATGCCATTTGCTAGTAAAATAACTAAATTTATTATTTTTAATTGCAATAAATCTTTTAATATAGCATATGTCCTTAAGCAACATAAGAAATCCTGCAAAAGATATATCTTACACTTTAAGGCTTGAAGTATAGATGAATATTTTGGCAAGTAGTTACATGTGATTTACTACTTGGTTGTTTGAGGACAGTCCAAACATAATAATGAATTTAGATAGTGTCAAATTGGTTTGGAGGTTATTATTTAGGAATTCTTCAGCTTTAAGCCAAAAGTTCCGAACAAATTGATATTCAAAGCAAATATGTGGTATATCTTCTGCGGCATCTTCTTTGAGTGGCATTCTTTCTATCTTCTGCGGCAGTTTTACAACAAAATGTACATGTATCGTCATCAACTAACTTCATCTTGAATAATTCTTTTTTTGGAATGAACTATTCTTTTTTTAAATCTGTATTGAAAGTCTAAGGGCTTACAGTCATTTGTACATTTCCTATAATAGCTAAATACATCTTTCCAGTCAATCTCATGCTGAAAGACAATGATCCAATATTATAATGACTTGAGCGTAGTATTATTCTTAATTAGTTCATCATAGAATTTCCTTGAGCATTTTGCATTGCAGATAATATATTTGTATATATTCTTTATTTGGAATAATGTTTAACAAGTGTTGATAGTACAAGAAGGTTTCCTGTATTTTGTATCTCTGTTTTAAATTTTTACAAATTAGTAAGCCATTTTCATCGCATATAATCTTTTATACTATGTATGCCGTGACTAAACCAGTTTTTTACAATATATGATGATAAGTGGTTGAGTCAAGATTTCATCTACATCATTTTCCTTAAAGGTAATCTTCTTATAGAATATCCTCCAAGCAGATAAAACATCTCTCCAATAAGGATTATCATGGTCAGATAAACCGTCAATAGCATTGGAGCCAAGTGAGAATAAATGAATTACAGGAAAGATGTTTATAGATGATTCTTTATAGTCTGTTTGGGTCAAAATGATACCGATGAATCACAATCTAGCTCTTTTATTTAGTTTTTCAATGAGGATAATTTCAGAGTATCAATGTCAAGTCAAGTCAAGTATTTTTATTCCGTATGTAGGCCACAGGCCCATATACAACCTACATACATTTGTTTACAAATATAGATACACTTTAAAGGGCATACATATCAATAATACACTTGTTATTTGTTCAAATAGAATTCTTGTCAGTATAAATATAATATTTAATATAAACATATATACACACCTTTATAAACATTTAAAATGGAAAAATGTGTGGTTTAAAGAAAATTTATTGGAGTTTGATTGCTCTGATTTTATAAGCATGAAAGATATATTTACGCCCTATATCACGGGCCAGAAACGGTGGGTGTTGTTGTTTAAACGTCGCGTGGACGACGACTATACACAATCCATTGACATGTTGCACACCGGCGTGAAGCTGGTTCCCAGGGCCAACTGGTGGTATCATCAGAAGTGACCTGTCTTTAACGGGTTCGAAGACGGGCGCTTTTAAGCCCGATTTGACCCGATTTACGGCAGTATTTCACGCTGCAGATGCTTGTTATGTTTCGTACATCGACCACAGGGTTTTGTTGTTACTATGGATCGAAAGCCCCGTGTCTTAGCTTTCACGTCATGTGCGACACGTGCGGGTGTCGTCACGTTTTCCCACCCTTAAAGCCCCCCGAAGCTAAGCCCCGTGCGTGTGACGGGAGCCAAAACAGCTCAGATTTCATATCAAAAGGGGTTTGATCTCTGCATCCCGCTTGCACTAATCGTCTCGCACCCGGAGAAAGAAACATATGCACGCATATCATATATGAAAATGTTGCCACGTGGACAAGGCACCTGGGATCGTCACGGGTCGACGTGGGGCACCTGGCTGGACGTCCACGTCCATTTGGACGTGTGATATAGACATGTCTTTTTACCAAGAAAAGAGCCTTGCTCTGCGATCATCTTTTATACGTCGCGTGGACGACAAATATACGCAACCCATTGACATGTTGCACATCGACGTGAAGCTGGTTCCCAGGGCCAACTGGTGGTATCATCAGAAGTGACCTGTCTTTAACGGGTTCGAAGACGGGCGCTTTTAAGCCCGATTTGACCCGATTTACGGCAGTATTTCACGCTGCAGATGCTTGTTATGTTTCGTACATCGACCACAGGGTTTTGTTGTTACTATGGATCGAAAGCCCCGTGTCTTAGCTTTCACGTCATGTGCGACACGTGCGGGTGTCGTCACGTTTTCCCACCCTTAAAGCCCCCCGAAGCTAAGCCCCGTGCGTGTGACGGGAGCCAAAACAGCTCAGATTTCATATCAAAAGGGGTTTGATCTGTGCGTCCCGTTTGCACTGATTGTCTCACACACGGATCCCCTTTGCTACTGCTGTATATAAACACAATGGGCCGAAACGACAATTATAGAGTTTTGGAATTACGATAAAATGATGATCTACCGGACAGGGCATGTGCGTTTAAACGTACCTACACATACACTTACGAATGGAAAGCCAGAACTGGGCATTGGCTTTGACGTCAAGTGGACGCCATCCCTGCCTAACAGTGCAGGTCCCATCCTCATGTGCTGGCTGTGGTCCCAAAAGGTGGCATCCAGACGGCGTCGCAACATCCTCTTCAAGCGCCGATTCGTCTCCTCCACCTTCCGCTTGTAGGCAGAGACCGTCATGTTCCTTGGTTTTACCCTCGGGAACAGACTTCCTATCACTGCTCTGGAGCCCGGCCGTTTCCACCGAAGGTAGTCCAGAAGATCCAGCAAGTCCTCAACCAGGTTCTGAGGATCAGTTGACGCCGACACGTCGTTCTCTCCCACTTGAAAGAAAACAATGCCCTGGAAACCTGCATCAAGGGCATCCACCACTGCTTTCATCCGAGCGACAGTCGCCCCTCCTATCCCACGCACGGAAGTGATGATGCCACGTGGAGGGGACAGATTTGATCAAGTCGCCGCACGAAGCTATGTCCCAGGATGGCAAAGTGGACGGGCTTTGAAACAGGACCTTTAAAAAGTGTGTAGGCCATGGCTTGAATGAAGTCTTCAACAATGAGTTGTGTCAAACAATGTTAGCACAAGTGCCGTGATGCTTGCATCTGACTGCTAGGTATATATAGCCCGGCGATTGAAAAGTGTTTGTATTAAGCTCTGCATTGAGGTCACAGAGTCAATCAATCATTCATGGATTAAGGCCGGCTGGTAGCTTAAACCTGACACGACTCACTCATCCCATTCACTTATGCGATTAAACAACCGATCAACGATTGGCGCTTTCAGTCGTAATTCCCGCCACTCGGTTGGCTTCCATGTCTCACTCAGAAACTCTCGGATTAGGCATTACAATCAAAACATCAGAGCAGAGCCTGTGTGCCCCACCACAACAAGTGCCTCTGCAAACGTGACGCCAATCAAGGCTCATTTGAAGACAATGAGGTGAGTAAGAACTCACTATGAAGCTACTTAAGGGATGTAATTGTGTGAAGGTGACCTTTAGTAACAAACAATAAGAATTAAATATCACAAAAACGTGTCTCCGTTTTCTTCACATGGAAATAAAGACAATACCAAGGCTAAACGTAGCAAAGAAATCGTTTTATTCATCCTTCCAGACAACATCAAACCAAGTGCAAACATAGCAAAAATTCAGTTCGCCATCACACCAGGTGGAATTAAAGACAATACCACGGCTAAGCGCAGCAATGAAAACCAGACAACATCAAACCAAGTGCAAACATAGCAAAAATTCAGTTCGCCATCACACCAGGTGGAATTGAAGACAATACCACGGCTAAGCGCAGCAATGAAAACGTTTTATTCATCCTTCCAGACAACATCAAACCAAGTGCAAACATAGCAAAAATTCAGTTCGCCATCACACCAGGTGGAATTGAAGACAAATATCCGGGCTAGTTCGTAGACATTGAAAGCATGTTCCCCTCACCTGGAAACAATACTATCAATGCCTCGGCCGGCCTACCGACTCAATTCATAGAACTTGAGCCAAGTGTAGAAAATCACTTGAGCCAAGGATTATATTTCAGTTTCACATGCCCGACTTTACCCTCGATGTTTTTCCCGTTTAATTTACTGGTATTATTAGTTCTTTGTTGTTATTGTTTTAAGTTTATGTCATTGCGGTTTGGGTTAGGGATTCAGCTTAAAGAGAAGGCCGTAGGCTTTTAGTTTTAATTTATGTTTTTTTTTCGGTTTTGGTTTACGTTTTAACCTTCTTTGTTTTAAGTTTATGTCATTGCGGTTTGGGTTAGGGATTCAGCTTAAAGAGAAGGCCATAGGCTTTATGTTTTTTTTCGGTTTGAGAGAGAAGGACTTATTATTGCCCACATCGATGTTTTTCGTCCCCCTTTAATTTACCGGTATTATTAGTTCTTTGTTTCGTGTTGTTATTGTTATTTTACGTTTTAACCTTCTTTGTTTTAAGTTTATGTTACTGCGGTTTTGGTTAGGGATTCAGCTTAAAGAGAAGGCCGTAGGCTTTTAGTTTTAATTTATGTTTTTTTTCGGTTTTGGTTTACGTTTTAACCTTTTTTGTTTTAAGTTTATGTCATTGCGGTTTGGGTTAGTGATTCAGCTGAAAGAGAAGGCCGTAGGCTTTTAGTTTTAATTTATGTTTTTTTCGGTTTTTAGGTTAGCGTTTTAGATTAGAGAGAGAAGGACTTATTGCCTTTTCACGCTAGTTTTATGTTACATCGGTTTGTGGTTAGTGTTAGTTTAGAGCGAGACAGTGTTAACTTGTACTTTTATTTTGCATTCCCCATTTGTAAGACGAACATGATCATGACGAAGCATTTGTGCATCACAGTCATATACCCAGATGGATAACCATAGCTCACGCATTCAATACTCTAACAATTGCATAATGGACAAATGATTCAAACATGTCAGCACAAATATATAATACGAAACATTAAACCTGGAAGGATACAACTTTGATTTCAAAGTCCGATTGCTGTGATGGCGCAGTTGAGTCTACGCAGGAAGGTCGTGGTAGATCAGATCTCTGTGAATTCTTCAGGTACTGTTGACAATGGCAGTGGAGCTGCTACACGTGATGAACAATACATACTACAATTTACATCAACATGCATAACAAACGTCAGAAAACGTCAATGTCCGTCTGGCGTGTAGTGCCATTGCGCCTACCCATCAATTGGGTGACTTCAGATACATAGCTGTAGACACTACAGCAATATACCTCTCCTTTCCCATATGCCACACCTTAGGGAATTGCAAAGATTTGACACGGCAAATCATGCACAGTTACCACCAAATCGCCTCTGAGCGCCTGCCGGGATTCGACCTGGTTTGCCTGCGCCAGCCAACGCTTCGCCACCATCGCCTCTCCTCTATGGGGCGACCCTTCACTCCCATGCAACACCAGCATTTCGTCCTGCTTCCAGGAGAAATCAACCACCGTTTGCGCTTGCTTACTGCCAAGTCGCCTCTGAGCCCCTGCCGGATTCGACCTGGTTTGCCTGCGCCAGCCAACGCTTCGCCACCATCGCCTCTCCTCTGGGGTCGCCCCTTCACTCCCATGCAACACCATCATTTCGCCCTGCTTCCAGGAGAAATCAACCACCGTTTGCGCTTGCTTACTGCCAAGTCGCCTCTGAGCGCCTGCCTGGATTCGACCTGGTTTGCCTGCGCCAGCCAACGCTTCGCCACCATCGCCTCTCCTCTATGGGGCGACCCTTCACCCCATGCAACACCAGCATTTCGTCCTGCTTCCAGGAGAAATCAACCACCGTTTGCGCTTTGCTTACCGCAAGTCGCCTCTGAGCGCCTGCCTGGATTCGACCTGGTTTGCCTGCGCCAGCCAACGTTCCGCCACCATCGCCTCTCCTCTAAGGGTCGCCCCTTCACTCCCATGCAACACCATCATTTCGTCCTGCTTCCAGGAGAAATCAACCACCGCTTTCGCGCTTGCTTACTGCCAAGTCGCCTCTGAGCCTGCCGGATTCGACCTGGTTTGCCTGCGCCAGCCAACGCTTCGCCACCATCGCTCTCCTCTATGGGGCGACCCTTCACCCCATGCAACACCAGCATTTCGCCCTGCTTCCAGGAGAAATCAACCACCGCTTTGCGCTTGCTTACTGTCAAGTCGCCTCTGAGCGCCTGCCTGGATTCGAACTGGTTTGCCTGCGCCAGCTACCGCTTCGCCACCATCGCTCTCCTCTAAGGGTCGACCCTTCACTCCCATGCAACACCATCATTTCGTCCTGCTTCCAGGAGAAATCAACCACCGCTTTGCGCTTGCTTACTGCCAAGTCGCCTCTGAGCGCCTGCCGGATTCGACCTGGTTTGCCTGCGCCAGCCAACGCTTCGCCACCATCGCCTCTCCTCTAAGGGTCGCCCCTTCACTCCCATGCAACACCATCATTTCGCCCTGCTTCCAGGAGAAATCAACCACCGCTTATGCTTTGCTTACTGCCAAGTCGCCTCTGAGCGCCTGCGGATTCGACCTGGTTTGCCTGCGCCAGCCAACGCTTCGCCACCATCGCCTCCTCTATGGGGCGACCCTTCACTCCCATGCAACACCAGCATTTCGTCCTGCTTCCAGGAGAAATCAACCACCGCTTATGCTTTGCTTACTGCCAAGTCGCTTCTCTGAGCCTGCCGGGATTCGACCTGGTTTGCCTGCGCCAGCCAACGCTTCGCCACCATCGCCTCTCCTCTAAGGGTCGCCCCTTCACTCCCATGCAACACCATCATTTCGCCCTGCTTCCAGGAGAAATCAACCACCGTTTGCGCTTTGCTTACTGCCAAGTCGCCTCTGAGCGCCTGCCTGATTCGACCTGGTTTGCCTGCGCCAGCCAACGCTTCGCCACCATCGCCTCTCCTCTATGGGGCGACCCTTCACTCCCATGCAACACCAGCATTTCGTCCTGCTTCCAGGAGAAATCAACCACCGCTTGCGCTTTGCTTACTGTCAAGTCGCCTCTGAGCCTGCTGGATTCGAACTGGTTTGCCTGCGCCAGCTACCGTTCCGCCGCCAATGCCTCTCCTCTAAGGGTCGCCCTTCACTCCCATGCAACACCATCATTTCGCCCTGCTTCCAGGAGAAATCAACCACCGCTTATGCGCTTGCTTACCGCCAAGTCGCCTCTGAGCGCTCTGCCGGATTCGACCTGGTTTGCCTGCGCCAGCCAACGCTTCGCCACCATCGCCTCTCCTCTAAGGGTCGCCCTTCACTCCCATGCAACACCATCATTTCGTCCTGCTTCCAGGAGAAATCAACCACCGTTTGCGCTTTGCTTACTGCCAAGTCGCCTCTGAGAGCCCCTGCCGGATTCGACCTGGTTTGCCTGCGCCAGCCAACGCTTCGCCACCATCGCCTCTCCTCTATGGGGCGACCCTTCACTCCCATGCAACACCAGCATTTCGTCCTGCTTCCAGGAGAAATCAACCACCGCTTATGCGCTTGCTTACTGCCAAGTCGCCTCTGAGCCCCTGCCGGATTCGACCTGGTTTGCCTGCGCCAGCCAACGCTTCGCCACCATCGCCTCTCCTCTAAGGGTCGCCCCTTCACTCCCATGCAACACCATCATTTCGTCCTGCTTCCAGGAGAAATCAACCACCGTTTGCGCTTTGCTTACTGCCAAGTCGCTTCTGAGCGCCTGCTGGATTCGACCTGGTTTGCCTGCGCCAGCCAACGCTTCGCCACCATCGCCTCTCCTCTATGGGCGACCCTTCACCCCATGCAACACCAGCATTTCGTCCTGCTTCCAGGAGAAATCAACCACCGCTTTGCTTTGCTTACTGTCAAGTCGCCTCTGAGCCTGCCTGGATTCGAACTGGTTTGCCTGCGCCAGCTACCGTTCCGCCGCTAATGCCTCTCTCTCCTCTAAGGGTCGCCCCTTCACTCCCATGCAACACCATCATTTCGTCCTGCTTCCAGGAGAAATCAACCACCGCTTATGCTTTGCTTACTGCCAAGTCGCCTCTGAGCCTGCCGGATTCGACCTGGTTTGCCTGCGCCAGCCAACGCTTCGCCACCATCGCCTCTCCTCTATGGGGCGACCCTTCACTCCCATGCAACACCAGCATTTCGTCCTGCTTCCAGGAGAAATCAACCACCGTTTGCGCTTTGCTTACTGCCAAGTCGCCTCTGAGCTTCTGCCGGATTCGACCTGGTTTGCCTGCGCCAGCCAACGCTTCGCCACCATCACCATCGCTCTCCTCTAAGGGTCGACCCTTCACTCCCATGCAACACCATCATTTCGTCCTGCTTCCAGGAGAAATCAACCACCGCTTTGCGCTTTGCTTACCGCCAAGTCGCCTCTGAGCGCCTGCCGGATTCGACCTGGTTTGCCTGCGCCAGCCAACGCTTCGCCACCATCGCCTCTCCTCTATGGGTCGCTTCACCCTTCACTCCCATGCAACACCATCATTTCGTCCTGCTTCCAGGAGAAATCAACCACCGCTGGCGCTTTGCTTACTGCCAAGTCGCTTCTGAGCGCCTGCCGGATTCGACCTGGTTTGCCTGCGCCAGCCAACGCTTCGCCACCATCGCCTCTCCTCTAAGGGTCGACCCTTCACCCCATGCAACACCATCATTTCGTCCTGCTTCCAGGAGAAATCAACCACCGCTTGCGCTTGCTTACTGCCAAGTCGCTTCTGAGCGCCTGCCTGGATTCGACCTGGTTTGCCTGCGCCAGCCAACGCTTCGCCACCATCGCCTCTCCTCTATGGGGCGACCCTTCACTCCCATGCAACACCAGCATTTCGTCCTGCTTCCAGGAGAAATCAACCACCGTTTGCGCTTGCTTACTGTCAAGTCGCCTCTGAGCGCCTGCCTGGATTCGAACTGGTTTGCCTGCGCCAGCTACCGTTCCGCCACCATCGCCTCTCCTCTAAGGGTCGCCCCTTCACTCCCATGCAACACCAGCATTTCGTCCTGCTTCCAGGAGAAATCAACCACCGTTTATGCTTTTGCTTACCGCCAAGTCGCTTCTGAGCGCCTGCCGGATTCGACCTGGTTTGCCTGCGCCAGCCAACGCTTCGCCACCATCGCCTCTCCTCTAAGGGTCGCCCCTTCACTCCCATGCAACACCATCATTTCGTCCTGCTTCCAGGAGAAATCAACCACCGTTTGCGCTTGCTTACTGCCAAGTCGCCTCTGAGCGCCTGCCGGGATTCGACCTGGTTTGCCTGCGCCAGCCAACGCTTCGCCACCATCGCCTCTCCTCTATGGGGCGACCCTTCACTCCCATGCAACACCAGCATTTCGTCCTGCTTCCAGGAGAAATCAACCACCGCTTATGCTTTGCTTACTGCCAAGTCGCCTCTGAGCCCTGCCGGATTCGACCTGGTTTGCCTGCGCCAGCCAACGCTTCGCCACCATCGCCTCTCCTCTAAGGGTCGCCCTTCACTCCCATGCAACACCATCATTTCGTCCTGCTTCCAGGAGAAATCAACCACCGCTTATGCTTTGCTTACTGCCAAGTCGCCTCTGCGCCTGCTGCCTGGATTCGACCTGGACCTGGTTGCCTGCGCCAGCCAACGCTTCGCCACCATCGCCTCTCCTCTATGGGGCGACCCTTCACTCCCATGCAACACCAGCATTTCGTCCTGCTTCCAGGAGAAATCAACCACCGCTTATGCTTTGCTTACTGTCAAGTCGCCTCTGAGCGCCTGCCTGGATTCGAACTGGTTTGCCTGCGCCAGCTACCGTTCCGCCACCTAATCGCCTCTCCTCTAAGGGTCGCCCCTTCACTCCCATGCAACACCATCATTTCGCCCTGCTTCCAGGAGAAATCAACCACCGCTTATGCTTGCTTACTGCCAAGTCGCCTCTGAGCGCCTGCCGGATTCGACCTGGTTTGCCTGCGCCAGCCAACGCTTCGCCACCATCGCCTCTCCTCTATGGGGCGACCCTTCACTCCCATGCAACACCAGCATTTCGTCCTGCTTCCAGGAGAAATCAACCACCGCTTGGCGCTTTGCTTACTGCCAAGTCGCCTCTGAGCCCCTGCCGGATTCGACCTGGTTTGCCTGCGCCAGCCAACGCTTCGCCACCATCGCCTCTCCTCTAAGGGTCGCCCTTCACTCCCATGCAACACCATCATTTCGTCCTGCTTCCAGGAGAAATCAACCACCGCTTATGCTTTGCTTACCTGCCAAGTCGCCTCTGAGCGCCTGCCTGGATTCGACCTGGTTTGCCTGCGCCAGCCAACGCTTCGCCACCATCGCCTCTCCTCTATGGGGCGACCCTTCACTCCCATGCAACACCAGCATTTCGTCCTGCTTCCAGGAGAAATCAACCACCGTTTGCGCTTGCTTACTGTCAAGTCGCCTCTGAGCGCCTGCCTGGATTCGAACTGGTTTGCCTGCGCCAGCTACCGTTCCGCCGCTAATGCCTCTCCTCTAAGGGTCGCCCCTTCACTCCCATGCAACACCATCATTTCGTCCTGCTTCCAGGAGAAATCAACCACCGTTTGCGCTTGCTTACTGCCAAGTCGCCTCTGAGCGCCTGCCTGGATTCGACCTGGTTTGCCTGCGCCAGCCAACGCTTCGCCACCATCGCCTCTCCTCTATGGGGCGACCCTTCACTCCCATGCAACACCAGCATTTCGTCCTGCTTCCAGGAGAAATCAACCACCGTTTGCGCTTGCTTACTGTCAAGTCGCCTCTGAGCGCCTGCCTGGATTCGACCTGGTTTGCCTGCGCCAGCCAACGCTTCGCCACCATCGCCTCTCCTCTAAGGGTCGCCCCTTCACTCCCATGCAACACCAGCATTTCGTCCTGCTTCCAGGAGAAATCAACCACCGTTTGCGCTTGCTTACTGTCAAGTCGCCTCTGAGCCCCTGTCGGGACTCAATGTGTTTCAGTTCTGCTACACCGTGGCCGCATCGAGCATCTTCGGGAGAACCAATGACGAATAGCATGAGCAACGTCGCGCGCCGTTACACAAGCTAAACACCAAGGCAACGAAAAGCTTGATCATGGTGGAGGTCGGAATTATCCCGCTATGCACTACCTCGGGTCCCCCATCTTTCCAACCTCCGTCGGCAGACGTGGACGGCAGCGTCGCAATTTTCACATCGCCGTGCCCGTCGCATCGTCTTGCCCGGGAACATAGGCAAATTTCTGAGCCAGTGGCCAGCCTGGCTCTTGTCCCCATATAAAGAATACCCCGTAAATACGTTGGATAGTTAGACTTTCGCCTGAGAGTACTATGCATTTTAAAAAGTTAATAAATACTTTATTTGAAGGGTTAGAAAACGCCCTTTGCATGCACCTCCGCCATTGAATGGGCTTTTGGCAATATAAGTTAATTTGATTTCTGTCTTTGGACAGAAAAGTTATATAGGATTTCCTGCGGAAATATAGCAAAACATGACGATTTTTACAAACAAATTGTTCAATATATATTTTAATTTTCAGGATAGATCCAATTTGTGTTCACCACCGTCACCGACGTCAAAAGAGCTTTCTAATGATACCAATACAGGTTTGTTGCAGATAGGTATAACGGAGTTAGAAGCAAACAAAGACGCGATAAGGCAAAGACTGAACAAGGGCGCATTTGAAAGGCCGACCACACAAGAAGCGGCGGTATAAACCGGCGTGCGTAACGTCTCAGCAGAACATCGCACATGTCTGAGTTATACGTCGTTAGGAGCGTACTTTCGAGGGCTTTCGACTGCATTAGACATAGTGAAAATCGGACCATGGACATATAAATTATAGCCGAACACTACATCTGCTGATGGCGCAGGTGACACGAACACCACAGACGGCGGCAATTTCAGATGTGTGGAGCACCGTTGCAAAATACTCCACATGTGCATGTTATACATCGTTAGAAGCGCACTGGAAAGGCCTTTCAAATGCGTTATAGATATTAAGAATCCAACATTGCATAATGAATTTATGTGGAAAACATCTTCCGCCGATAGCACATGGCACACGGAAATTATCATTATACGCGTACAAGACCTTTGCACAGCGGCGCAAATGCGCTTGTTATACATCCTTAGAAGCGCACTAGAAAGACCTTTCAAATGCGCTATAGATGTTAAGAATCCAACATTGCATAATGAATTTATGTGGAAAACATCTTCCGCCGATATCACATTGGAGACGGAAATGACCAATATATACGGACATCTAAAGTACCTTTGCGCAGCGGCGTAAATGTGCATGTTATACATCGTTAGAAGCGCACTGGAAAGGCCTTTCCAATGCGTTATAGATATTAAGAATCGAACATTGCATAATGAATTTATGCACAAAAAACATCTTCCGCCGATAGCACATGGGACACGGAAATGACCATTATACACGAATAACACTGGTACCTTTGCGCAGCGGCGTAAATGTGCATGTTATACATCGTTAGAAGCGCACTGGAAAGGCCTTTCAAATGCGTTATAGATATTAAGAATCCAACTTTGCATAATGAATTTATGCGGAAAACATCTTCCGCCCATAGCACATGGGAGACGGAAATGACCATTATATACGAACAACAAGTACCTTTGCGCAGCGGCGTAAATGTGCATGTTATACATCGTTAGAAGCGCACTGGAAAGGCCTTTCAAATGCGTTATAGATATTAAGAATCCAACATTGCATAATGAATTTGTGCGGAAAACATCTTCCGCCCATAGCACATTGGAGACGGAAATTACCATTATATACGGACATCTAAAGTACCTTTGCGCAGCGGCGTAAATGTGCATGTTATACATCGTTAGAAGCGCACTGGAAAGGCCTTTCAAATGCGTTATAGATATTAAGAATCGAACATTGCATAATGAATTTATGCACAAAAAACATCTTCCGCCCATAGCACATGGGACACGGAAATGACCATTATACGCGAACAAGACCTTTGCACAGCGGCGCAAATGCGCTTGTTATACATCCTTAGAAGCGCACTAGAAAGACCTTTCAAATGCGCTATAGATGTTAAGAATCCAACATTGCATAATGAATTTATGTGGAAAACATCTTCCGCCGATATCACATTGGAGACGGAAATGACCAATATATACGGACATCTAAAGTACCTTTGCGCAGCGGCGTAAATGTGCATGTTATACATCGTTAGAAGCGCACTGGAAAGGCCTTTCAAATGCGTTATAGATATTAAGAATCGAACATTGCATAATGAATTTATGCACAAAAAACATCTTCCGCCGATAGCACATGGGACACGGAAATGACCATTATACACGAATAACACTGGTACCTTTACGCAGCGGCGTAAATGTGCATGTTATACATCGTTAGAAGCGCACTGGAAAGGCCTTTCAAATGCGTTATAGATATTAAGAATCCAACTTTGCATAATGAATTTGTGCGGAAAACATCTTCCGCCCACAGCACGTTGGAGACGGAAATGACCATTATACACGAACAACACTGGTACCTTTGCGCAGCGGCGTAAATGTGCATGTTATACATCGTTAGAAGCGCACTGGAAAGGCCTTTCAAATACGTTATTGATATTAAGAATCCAACTTTGCATAATGAATTTGTGCGGAAAACATCTTCCGCCCAAAGCGCATTGGAGACGGAAATTACGATTATATACGGACATCTAAAGTACCTTTGCGCAGCGGCGCAAATGTGCATGTTATACATCGTTAGAAGCGCACTGGAAAGGCCTTTCAAATGCGCTATAGATATTAAGAATCGAACATTGCATAATGAATTTATGTGGAAAACATCTTCCGCCCATAGCACATGGGACACGGAAATGACCATTATACGCGAACAAGACCTTTGCACAGCGGCGCAAATGCGCTTGTTATACATCCTTAGAAGCGCACTAGAAAGACCTTTCAAATGCGCTATAGATGTTAAGAATCCAACATTGCATAATGAATTTATGTGGAAAACATCTTCCGCCGATATCACATTGGAGACGGAAATGACCAATATATACGGACATCTAAAGTACCTTTGCGCAGCGGCGTAAATGTGCATGTTATACATCGTTAGAAGCGCACTGGAAAGGCCTTTCCAATGCGTTATAGATATTAAGAATCGAACATTGCATAATGAATTTATGCACAAAAAACATCTTCCGCCGATAGCACATGGGACACGGAAATGACCATTATACACGAATAACACTGGTACCTTTGCGCAGCGGCGTAAATGTGCATGTTATACATCGTTAGAAGCGCACTGGAAAGGCCTTTCAAATGCGTTATAGATATTAAGAATCCAACTTTGCATAATGAATTTGTGCGGAAAACATCTTCCGCCCATAGCACATTGGAGACGGAAATGACCATTATACACGAACAACACTGGTACCTTTGCGCAGCGGCGTAAATGTGCATGTTATACATCGTTAGAAGCGCACTGGAAAGGCCTTTCAAATGCGTTATAGATATTAAGAATCCAACATTGCATAATGAATTTGTGCGGAAAACATCTTCCGCCCAAAGCGCATTGGAGACGGAAATTACGATTATATACGGACATCTAAAGTACCTTTGCGCAGCGGCGCAAATGTGCATGTTATACATCGTTAGAAGCGCACTGGAAAGGCCTTTCAAATGCGCTATAGATATTAAGAATCGAACATTGCATAATGAATTTATGCACAAAAAACATCTTCCGCCCATAGCACATGGGACACGGAAATGACCATTATACGCGAACAAGACCTTTGCACAGCGGCGCAAATGCGCTTGTTATACATCCTTAGAAGCGCACTAGAAAGACCTTTCAAATGCGCTATAGATGTTAAGAATCCAACATTGCATAATGAATTTATGTGGAAAACATCTTCCGCCGATATCACATTGGAGACGGAAATGACCAATATATACGGACATCTAAAGTACCTTTGCGCAGCGGCGTAAATGTGCATGTTATACATCGTTAGAAGCGCACTGGAAAGGCCTTTCCAATGCGTTATAGATATTAAGAATCGAACATTGCATAATGAATTTATGCACAAAAAACATCTTCCGCCGATAGCACATGGGACACGGAAATGACCATTATACACGAATAACACTGGTACCTTTGCGCAGCGGCGTAAATGTGCATGTTATACATCGTTAGAAGCGCACTGGAAAGGCCTTTCAAATGCGTTATAGATATTAAGAATCCAACTTTGCATAATGAATTTGTGCGGAAAACATCTTCCGCCCACAGCACGTTGGAGACGGAAATGACCATTATACACGAACAACACTGGTACCTTTGCGCAGCGGCGTAAATGTGCATGTTATACATCGTTAGAAGCGCACTGGAAAGGCCTTTCAAATGCGTTATTGATATTAAGAATCCAACTTTGCATAATGAATTTGTGCGGAAAACATCTTCCGCCCATAGCGCATTGGAGACGGAAATTACGATTATATACGGACATCTAAAGTACCTTTGCGCAGCGGCGCAAATGTGCATGTTATACATCGTTAGAAGCGCACTGGAAAGGCCTTTCAAATGCGTTATAGATATTAAGAATCCAACATTGCATAATGAATTTATGCACAAAAACATCTTCCGCCGATAGCACATGGGACACGGAAATGACCATTATACACGAACAACACTGGTACCTTTGCGCAGCGGCGTAAATGTGCATGTTATACATCGTTAGAAGCGCACTGGAAAGGCCTTTCAAATGCGTTATAGATATTAAGAATCCAACTTTGCATAATGAATTTGTGCGGAAAACATCTTCCGCCCACAGCACGTTGGAGACGGAAATGACCATTATACACGAACAACACTGGTACCTTTGCGCAGCGGCGTAAATGTGCATGTTATACATCGTTAGAAGCGCACTGGAAAGGCCTTTCAAATGCGTTATAGATATTAAGAATCCAACATTGCATAATGAATTTATGCGGAAAACATCTTCCGCCCATAGCACATGGGACACGGAAATGACCATTATACGCGAACAAGACCTTTGCACAGCGGCGCAAATGCGCTTGTTATACATCGTTAGAAGCGCACTGGAAAGACCTTTCAAATGCGCTATAGATGTTAAGAATCCAACATTGCATAATGAATTTATGTGGAAAACATCTTCCGCCGATATCACATTGGAGACGGAAATGACCAATATATACGGACATCTAAAGTACCTTTGCGCAGCGGCGTAAATGTGCATGTTATACATCGTTAGAAGCGCACTGGAAAGGCCTTTCCAATGCGTTATAGATATTAAGAATCGAACATTGCATAATGAATTTATGCACAAAAAACATCTTCCGCCGATAGCACATGGGACACGGAAATGACCATTATACACGAATAACACTGGTACCTTTGCGCAGCGGCGTAAATGTGCATGTTATACATCGTTAGAAGCGCACTGGAAAGGCCTTTCAAATGCGTTATAGATATTAAGAATCCACCTTTGCATAATGAATTTGTGCGGAAAACATCTTCCGCCCACAGCACGTTGGAGACGGAAATGACCATTATACACGAACAACACTGGTACCTTTGCGCAGCGGCGTAAATGTGCATGTTATACATCGTTAGAAGCGCACTGGAAAGGCCTTTCAAATACGTTATTGATATTAAGAATCCAACTTTGCATAATGAATTTATGCGGAAAACATCTTCCGCCGATAGCACATGGCACACGGAAATTATCATTATACGCGAACAAGTACCTTTGCGCAGCGGCGTAAATGTGCATGTTATACATCGTTAGAAGCGCACTGGAAAGGCCTTTCAAATGCGCTATAGATATTAAGAATCCAACATTGCATAATGAATTTGTGCGGAAAACATCTTCCGCCCAAAGCGCATTGGAGACGGAAATTACGATTATATACGGACATCTAAAGTACCTTTGCGCAGCGGCGCAAATGTGCATGTTATACATCGTTAGAAGCGCACTGGAAAGGCCTTTCAAATGCGCTATAGATATTAAGAATCGAACATTGCATAATGAATTTATGCACAAAAAACATCTTCCGCCCATAGCACATGGGACACGGAAATGACCATTATACGCGAACAAGACCTTTGCACAGCGGCGCAAATGCGCTTGTTATACATCCTTAGAAGCGCACTAGAAAGACCTTTCAAATGCGCTATAGATGTTAAGAATCCAACATTGCATAATGAATTTATGTGGAAAACATCTTCCGCCGATATCACATTGGAGACGGAAATGACCAATATATACGGACATCTAAAGTACCTTTGCGCAGCGGCGTAAATGTGCATGTTATACATCGTTAGAAGCGCACTGGAAAGGCCTTTCCAATGCGTTATAGATATTAAGAATCGAACATTGCATAATGAATTTATGCACAAAAAACATCTTCCGCCGATAGCACATGGGACACGGAAATGACCATTATACACGAACAACACTGGTACCTTTGCGCAGCGGCGTAAATGTGCATGTTATACATCGTTAGAAGCGCACTGGAAAGGCCTTTCAAATGCGCTATAGATATTAAGAATCCAACTTTGCATAATGAATTTATGCGGAAAACATCTTCCGCCGATAGCACATGGGACACGGAAATGACCATTATACACGAACAACACTGGTACCTTTGCGCAGCGGCGTAAATGTGCATGTTATACATCGTTAGAAGCGCACTGGAAAGGCCTTTCAAATGCGCTATAGATATTAAGAATCGAACATTGCATAATGAATTTATGCACAAAAAACATCTTCCGCCCATAGCACATGGGACACGGAAATGACCATTATACACGAACAACACTGGTACCTTTGCGCAGCGGCGTAAATGTGCATGTTATACATCGTTAGAAGCGCACTGGAAAGGCCTTTCAAATGCGCTATAGATATTAAGAATCCAACATTGCATAATGAATTTATGTGGAAAACATCTTCCGCCCATAGCACATGGCACACGGAAATTATCATTATACGCGAACAAGACCTTTGCACAGCGGCGCAAATGCGCTTGTTATACATCGTTAGAAGCGCACTAGAAAGACCTTTCAAATGCGCTATAGATGTTAAGAATCCAACATTGCATAATGAATTTATGCGGAAAACATCTTCCGCCGATATCACATTGGAGACGGAAATGACCAATATATACGGACATCTAAAGTACCTTTGCGCAGCGGCGTAAATGTGCATGTTATACATCGTTAGAAGCGCACTGGAAAGGCCTTTCAAATGCGTTATAGATATTAAGAATCGAACATTGCATAATGAATTTATGCACAAAAAACATCTTCCGCCGATAGCACATGGGACACGGAAATGACCATTATACACGAACAACACTGGTACCTTTGCGCAGCGGCGTAAATGTGCATGTTATACATCGTTAGAAGCGCACTGGAAAGGCCTTTCAAATGCGCTATAGATATTAAGAATCCAACTTTGCATAATGAATTTGTGCGGAAAACATCTTCCGCCCAAAGCGCATTGGAGACGGAAATTACGATTATATACGGACATCTAAAGTACCTTTGCGCAGCGGCGCAAATGTGCATGTTATACATCGTTAGAAGCGCACTGGAAAGGCCTTTCAAATGCGCTATAGATATTAAGAATCGAACATTGCATAA
Source organism: Haliotis rubra (assembly GCF_003918875.1). NCBI lineage: Eukaryota > Metazoa > Mollusca > Gastropoda > Lepetellida > Haliotidae > Haliotis > Haliotis rubra. Next base: position 752,162 of record NW_025767568.1, read on the forward strand.
TGAATTTATGCACAAAAAACATCTTCCGCCCATAGCACATGGGACACGGAAATGACCATTATACGCGAACAAGACCTTTGCACAGCGGCGCAAATGCGCTTGTTATACATCGTTAGAAGCGCACTGGAAAGACCTTTCAAATGCGTTATAGATATTAAGAATCCAACATTGCATAATGAATTTATGTGGAAAACATCTTCCGCCGATATCACATTGGAGACGGAAATGACCAATATATACGGACATCTAAAGTACCTTTGCGCAGCGGCGTAAATGTGCATGTTATACATCGTTAGAAGCGCACTGGAAAGGCCTTTCAAATGCGTTATAGATATTAAGAATCCAACATTGCATAATGAATTTATGCACAAAAACATCTTCCGCCGATAGCACATGGGACACGGAAATGACCATTATACACGAACAACACTGGTACCTTTGCGCAGCGGCGTAAATGTGCATGTTATACATCGTTAGAAGCGCACTGGAAAGGCCTTTCAAATGCGCTATAGATATTAAGAATCCAACATTGCATAATGAATTTATGCGGAAAACATCTTCCGCCGATAGCACATGGGACACGGAAATGACCATTATATACGGACAACTAAAGTACCTTTGCGCAGCGGCGTAAATGTGCATGTTATACATCGTTAGAAGCGCACTGGAAAGGCCTTTCAAATGCGTTATAGATATTAAGAATCGAACATTGCATAATGAATTTATGCGGAAAACATCTTCCGCCGATAGCACATGGGAGACGGAAATGACCATTATACACGACACAACACTGGTACCTTTGCGCAGCGGCGTAAATGTGCATGTTATACATCGTTAGAAGCGCACTGGAAAGGCCTTTCAAATGCGTTATAGATATTAAGAATCCAACTTTGCATAATGAATTTATGCGGAAAACATCTTCCGCCCAAAGCGCATTGGAGACGGAAATTACGATTATATACGGACATCTAAAGTACCTTTGCGCAGCGGCGCAAATGTGCATGTTATACATCGTTAGAAGCGCACTGGAAAGGCCTTTCAAATGCGTTATAGATATTAAGAATCGAACATTGCATAATGAATTTATGCACAAAAAACATCTTCCGCCCATAGCACATGGGACACGGAAATGACCATTATACGCGAACAAGACCTTTGCACAGCGGCGTAAATGCGCTTGTTATACATCCTTAGAAGCGCACTAGAAAGACCTTTCAAATGCGTTATAGATGTTAAGAATCCAACATTGCATAATGAATTTATGTGGAAAACATCTTCCGCCGATATCACATTGGAGACGGAAATGACCAATATATACGGACATCTAAAGTACCTTTGCGCAGCGGCGTAAATGTGCATGTTATACATCGTTAGAAGCGCACTGGAAAGGCCTTTCAAATGCGTTATAGATATTAAGAATCAACTTTGCATAATGAATTTATGCACAAAAAACATCTTCCGCCGATAGCACATGGGACACGGAAATGACCATTATACACGAACAACACTGGTACCTTTGCGCAGCGGCGTAAATGTGCATGTTATACATCGTTAGAAGCGCACTGGAAAGGCCTTTCAAATGCGCTATAGATATTAAGAATCCAACATTGCATAATGAATTTATGCGGAAAACATCTTCCGCCGATAGCACATGGGAGACGGAAATGACCATTATACACGAACAACACTGGTACCTTTGCGCAGCGGCGTAAATGTGCATGTTATACATCGTTAGAAGCGCACTGGAAAGGCCTTTCAAATGCGCTATAGATATTAAGAATCGAACATTGCATAATGAATTTATGCGGAAAACATCTTCCGCCGATAGCACATGGGACACGGAAATGACCATTATACACGAACAACACTGGTACCTTTGCGCAGCGGCGTAAATGTGCATGTTATACATCGTTAGAAGCGCACTGGAAAGGCCTTTCAAATGCGCTATAGATATTAAGAATCCAACATTGCATAATGAATTTATGTGGAAAACATCTTCCGCCCATAGCACATGGCACACGGAAATTATCATTATACGCGAACAAGACCTTTGCACAGCGGCGCAAATGCGCTTGTTATACATCGTTAGAAGCGCACTAGAAAGACCTTTCAAATGCGCTATAGATGTTAAGAATCCAACATTGCATAATGAATTTATGCGGAAAACATCTTCCGCCGATAGCACATTGGAGACGGAAATGACCAATATATACGGACATCTAAAGTACCTTTGCGCAGCGGCGTAAATGTGCATGTTATACATCGTTAGAAGCGCACTGGAAAGGCCTTTCAAATGCGTTATAGATATTAAGAATCGAACATTGCATAATGAATTTATGCACAAAAAACATCTTCCGCCGATAGCACATGGGACACGGAAATGACCATTATACACGAACAACACTGGTACCTTTGCGCAGCGGCGTAAATGTGCATGTTATACATCGTTAGAAGCGCACTGGAAAGGCCTTTCAAATGCGCTATAGATATTAAGAATCCAACTTTGCATAATGAATTTGTGCGGAAAACATCTTCCGCCCAAAGCGCATTGGAGACGGAAATTACGATTATATACGGACATCTAAAGTACCTTTGCGCAGCGGCGCAAATGTGCATGTTATACATCGTTAGAAGCGCACTGGAAAGGCCTTTCAAATGCGTTATAGATATTAAGAATCGTAACATTGCATAATGAATTTATGAACAAAAAACATCTTCCGCCCATAGCACATGGCACACGGAAATTATCATTATACGCGAACAAGACCTTTGCACAGCGGCGTAAATGCGCTTGTTATACATCGTTAGAAGCGCACTAGAAAGACCTTTCAAATGCGCTATAGATGTTAAGAATCCAACATTGCATAATGAATTTATGCGGAAAACATCTTCCGCCGATATCACATTGGAGACGGAAATTACCATTATATACGGACATCTAAAGTACCTTTGCGCAGCGGCGTAAATGTGCATGTTATACATCGTTAGAAGCGCACTGGAAAGGCCTTTCAAATGCGTTATAGATATTAAGAATCCAACTTTGCATAATGAATTTATGCGGAAAACATCTTCCGCCCACAGCACGTTGGAGACGGAAATGACCATTATACACGAACAACACTGGTACCTTTGCGCAGCGGCGTAAATGTGCATGTTATACATCGTTAGAAGCGCACTGGAAAGGCCTTTCAAATGCGTTATAGATATTAAGAATCGAACATTGCATAATGAATTTATGCGGAAAACATCTTCCGCCGATAGCACATGGGACACGGAAATGACCATTATACACGAACAACACTGGTACCTTTGCGCAGCGGCGTAAATGTGCATGTTATACATCGTTAGAAGCGCACTGGAAAGGCCTTTCAAATGCGTTATTGATATTAAGAATCCAACTTTGCATAATGAATTTATGCGGAAAACATCTTCCGCCGATAGCACATGGCACACGGAAATTATCATTATACGCGAACAAGTCCTTTGCACAGCGGCGCAAATGTGCATGTTATACATCGTTAGAAGCGCACTGGAAAGGCCTTTCAAATGCGCTATAGATATTAAGAATCCAACTTTGCATAATGAATTTGTGCGGAAAACATCTTCCGCCCAAAGCGCATTGGAGACGGAAATTACGATTATATACGGACATCTAAAGTACCTTTGCGCAGCGGCGCAAATGTGCATGTTATACATCGTTAGAAGCGCACTGGAAAGGCCTTTCAAATGCGTCATAGATATTAAAAATTCAACATTGCATAATGAATATTATAGCTGTCAAGGACCAACATCAGATATAGAAATAATTACCAAACGAAACAAGCACTGATTTTCGCTGATAGCGTCGGCACACCAGATGGGAAATGTCGCAGATGTACGTGTTATTCGTTTTTAGAAACAAATTTGAAAGGGCCCATATGCATTATAGATATTATGGATCGCACAACGGATGAAGGACGAAAAACGCGACATGTAGGTCGTTAGACACGAATTTGCATATAGACATTATAGCTGAAAAAAAGAGACCTTATATATATATACATTGTCATATAAATGAATGATAAACATTGCGAAATACACGTACGTCTACGTATCAAATAAGTTGCACAATGGTGATTTATAGCTCGTCGGAACCACCCCAAAGAAACTTTAAGAGCTATTCGTATTAACCAGCACTCACCACGTGGAGGTTGCTCTTTTAAGAGTGCCATTTTCATTTTCCTGCACCATTCCCACAACAGCAAGTTCGAACAGCGAACCCCTTTACTACTGTTGTATAAACCTAATGCGTCAATACTGACATTAGGTTATGGAATTACAGGTTATATCCTATTACTTAGCCTATAGTTGATTATGGTTTGATCATCTTTCCCTGTTTCTGTTACCTTTCCCTTCCCCCTACCTTCCACTATCCACTTAATTTATTACCTTTTGGGCTTGATGAGTTTGCCTTTGCCTTTACTTTTTGCCTTTTCCTTTCCCCTACCTTTGGGGTTTGGGGGCTGGGGCTGGGGCGCTGTTGGAATGGACGCCGAGGCAGGTTCCTCACCGTCGTTTGATGCACTAGCTGCTTGTTTGATGACACCGGCTACAAATGCACACTCACTAGCAGCCTGTAAGGGTGTTTTTTCACATAATATTTATCTACTGTTTTGGGCCATGTGCAAGATAGTCACTGGCCATCTTACGTTTTGCATCATCATCGGGATGCTGCCTTGCCACTTCAGTCTCCAAAGCTTTTCGAACATCCGTGGCTGTAAATGTCTTACGTTTATTTCCCTCGTTGGGTTTAAAGAAACCTCTTTCGCCCTGGAAGCGGGCCAACTCGAGGGACATGTTACCCACTTCGGTACCATTGTCCACCTTTCTGAAGAAAGGCGACTTTTCCGGCTGGACATCTTCAGGCATGTCACCACGTATATACCGGCGGTAATCCCTGAACATGTTGTACTCCTCTTTGCACAAGGTTATGCTGACCAGGAAGCTCGTGGACGTCTTGTGGTCCATGAACGAAATTTGGTACCTGCCGCCAACGGATCGTGCCTTATCAAAGTCAGCCAACTTCATACAGGATGCCACCGAAGGTCTTTGGGCATGACCAAGTTGAATTATCCCACAGGACAGGTACCGCATCACCAGGCGCTGATCGTCATCGGATTGTCGATCTGCCTTGGCCCGATCCAGGATGTCCCTCACCTCCTGTCTGGTTGCAGGATCTGTGTATCCCTTTTGAGCAACGGAAATGGATGGCTGCCTGGTTTCATCTCTGAATTCTGCAACAGATTTATGGGCTTCCTCGCGTTTATATTGTTTACTTACACCTGTATATGAACAATTTGTAGCACTTGTAAACCTACGCAAATTATCGCAAACCCTGGGTGACATTTTAACATATGTTTGACAGTAGGTGAGAAAGGATTTGACTGCTGCCATGTAATTTTTAATGGCACCTGCAGAAACCCCGTTTTGCGAAAATACCATGTTGAAATGATGTATTTCATCTACGTGCTCAAATATATCAAAATTGATACAAGCCATATTACTATTTGGGAATACCTGTTTTGGATAAAATAGAAAAACTTAGAAACGCGGCGACATGTGTCCCCAGCATTACGCCCTGCTTTTTTAAGAATATTGGTTAAATATTGCTTAAACCCTGAAAGTGTGGGTTCACTTTCAGGGAACCTATCATATAAGCCAGAGTTAGTTAGATTAGCCCTGACTGAGTTGTGTTGGTAATTATACCGAGTACCATTTCTGGTCGACCCAGTTAAACCAGTACTGGTACTCGGCATTGGATTATTATTTGAAGGAGAGGCTACAGGTGCGTCCTCTCCTTGTATTGTGTGGCCAAAGTGTGTACCCTGAAAGGGATTTGTTTTGTTTTTGTGAATGTGCCCAAAATGCCAATAGAGCCGACATGGACACAAGCTGAGTAGCTGTATAAGACTCGCTTTGGCGGCGATTTTGGGCATGAATGGCGTTTATAGCAGCAGTAGAACTGTTAGGATAACATTTTTTTAAATGCGCAACGCCTTTGTAATATGTTTTGCACTTTTGACAAACCACTGATACATTTGTGGAAGGCATACTGGCAAAAGATTCACTGTACTATGTTTCTGGGAGCTACAGAAAAAGGCCTTGATGTCACAGTTTTGTACTTGGATATTTTAAGAACCCTATTTATGCTATGTATCAGTTTGATATATTGAGCAGCGTAGATGACTTATTAAAAACAAGCAAAAGGTAATAAAAGTAAAGTTCACTTGCCAATAGGGATCGTCAACGCCGACTGGTATTCGTCCACTAAGACACTCGGTCTGTGATGATGATATTGTGAGCATTCACTTATATTACCACGTCCCCGCCAGATAGCCAATGGAATGGTTTAGATGAAGGTCACTGTCATGTGACCAAGTCGGATGTTTTTAAGGGAGAGGAGGAAATTGTGAATTGCCCATCTCCATTCTATGCATGACGTCCATTTGAGGGGCAAGGGCACGCCAAAAGGTGTGAATTGCCCATCCCAATGAAAACCAAGCATTCTATGCACATGGCCGAAATCAGTCGGGCGACAAGATTATAAAATCACAAAGCTGCTTATCAAAGAAGGATATCTTCACGGTGACGAAATTAAATTTGCTGATTAGTGGTACATCTCCGGAAATTACCTGCCACGCCTCAGACTAAACAGTAAATACAGCAGAGTGATATACAGCTAATGAAGTGATAATTAGATTTACAGGAAGCTAGAGATGTGCATGTATATACAACGAATCCATGAGGACAGGTCAAACAGACGTTATAAAACAATGATGATACGTAGATGTGATATATAGAGTGTGATATAAAGCTAATTAAGTGACAATAGAGGCGGCTTTTGTGATAAAGTATAGCTGTCATAACGCCGACGGGCCGACGGAGCATGCACGCCAGATCATAGATTTGATCCGGTATCAGCAAAATATAACTGCGCGCAGAGCCCGACTATCAGGTGTGACTCGAATGCACATTATACCTTGGCAGAACCGCATTTTCAAGGGCTTTCCGATACACTAACATTATAAATAATAACACTACAGGTATTGCTGTTATGGTTAGATTCCAAACGCTTGTACTTTTAGTTCTGTCAAGCATGTTCATTCCTGTATTGCTCAACTATCTAATGTTGCACAACAACATATTACATATTCCCAGAATCCCCATGAATAATCTTGCAAATGCACTATATATGTAAATATTAACACCGCCGGTATAGCCGGTGTACAGATTCATCTAAATTCCGCCAATCTATATCACGTCCCATATATTTTGCAGTTCGCACATTAACACTTATATAGCTCCACCACTGAATGTGCAACATGTGCGTATTATACATTGTCTAAAACACGCCTTAATAGGCTTTCAAACGCGCTATAGAAATGTATATTCTGAGGTGATCTGTAAGAATAGTAGCCGTTATATCACGACTGCGCGTGTGTTGGCGAAAATTGCTATATCACAGAAGAATTGAACTTCAGTAAAATTACACAAAACATCACGTCGGAGTTTCAATCTGGACTGGTTACCAGGGGCAGCACAATATTCACGTTTGTATATTTGGAGAGAGCGTTTCCCAAGGTTTCCAAGAACATATAACTTTTTCCTTTTCTTAATTAGACATTTTTCTATAACACCATGCAAAGTAAAAATATGACCAATCGTAGAGTACCCTTGTCTAAAGCCTGCATGTGTTTCGGGAACTTTACTCCATATATTTGCCCAGTTCGTGAGTATTAATGAAACATCCCCTATCAATAATTCTGAGGCCCCCATCTTGATAACCTCTGTTTATAGTTGAAAAGTTGCAAAGTTGCTGGAATCGTTTGATTTCTTCAAATATACACACTATAATCTTCATGTAGGAGAAGCAAGAACACTCCCAAACGAATGGTGTCATTTTGCTTCAGACTCCTCTTGTTATCATGGCTTTGAGTCTTCGGAAACAGGCTCAATACATTGACATTGGCAGTCGTCATTACATCCATATTTCTCTGAAATAGATAACAGTCGACGGCAATGATTTTCTCTTGACTTTCTATACGGCCGACTCTATTAAGGCTAATAAAATTGTGTTATATTCATATGATATCCTAATTTTCATGCACAGGATCTAGTGATTTTAGGAATATACATATTGGTAGACACATTTCTGTTCATGCCTACTCTATGCTCTATTCGTTTGTGTCTCTCCGACATATATCAATACACAAAGGGTACGTGCAATGCCACCTATGACGGGTTTTTTGGTTGACATGATAGGTCTGCAAATTATTATATATGATAAGTATATTTTAGCTTTAAAGTCAGATTTGAATTCAGGATCCGTTATCAAAATGGGACATGTTGTTACAGGATGAGCGAGTGAACAGCCCAAAAGAAGAGACAGATAAACAATAAATACTAGATCACTTGTTGGTTGTTCGATAATATTCAAGTTAGATTTCCCTGGAATACAGTTCCGTTTTTTGTTTTGGTCTCATTAACAATGTATCGTTTTGGACAACAGAATGTGTGCCCACTAGGGACATCTGCTTCGGACCCATTTTCCATCACACTCTATTACCCTTCTGTACTACGTTCACACTCTGCTCGGGGCGGTGGGGTAGCCTAGTGGTTAAAGCGTTCGCTCGTCACGCCGAAGACCCGGGTTCGATTCCCCACTTGGGTACAATATGTGAAGCCATTTCTGGTGTCCCCCGCCGTGATATTGCTGGAATATTGCTAAAGCGGCGTAAGCTAAACTCATTCACTCACTCCCTCACACTCTGCTCCACGTTTCATAACATGATTCTAGATTTGCGGCGTTTTGATTTGTTTTTATCCCTGCCGTGGCCAGATTACCGAAGGACCTGTCAACCAGTATTTATACATAGTTATGTTTTTCCTCACACCAGACAGTCAGAGTGCAACTGTATCTCACCGACCTATAAGTTTCCGATTTTCTGTCACGCAAACTATCATAGATTGATCCCAAAACTGTACATTTCCATACACGATAACTATTTGCAAAACACGTAAGTACTTTCCGACGAAACATGTTTGTATTTGACATACAACCTTTACATACAAAAACGGAAGTCAGTTACAGTGGAATTCGGCTTATCTACCGCAACTCATAGTGGCAGTGTTTACGGTAACGGACAAAAGTTGTCCTATCCGGACCGCTTTACAATCCGGACAAATGAGTCGGTCCAAGGCCAGTCCGTAGTACATATATTCCACTGTATGTAAATAGTCCACATCCATACGAATTATCTGCCGAAAGGAACGTCAATTGTATCAGTCCAACCATGTCATGAGCATGTGTCTATGAATGTATTAAACGTAATATTCACTAGATACGCAACCCTATAACGCTTAAGGGTTTATTTCATCCAGAACAACATAACAGACCTGAGTGAGTGAGTTAAAATTTGACGTTTAAGTTCAAGTTTAATTATCTTAATCATATATTTTAGAGAAAACTGTCAGCGAAGGTTATTAATACCTTAGTAAAATATCATATAAGTACAATTAAAACCAGTTAGTTTGATTATGTGGAAAGATTTTGATTTGAGTTTCGATCAATATTTAGATTTAGATCCAGTTTAGAATTGATCCTCAGCATTAATGAGTGTCATAAGCCGCAACTTACGGGATACGATGAATGCGTAGCTATATCTTGCCTTTAATAAATGATTCATGTATTTCTTTTACAACAGCTGCCCTGGTGAAACCACGACTCACGCCTCTGTCTCGACAAAATGTTTTCTGGAAGATATTTTTCAGAGACCGACTAAGAGTAAAAGACAGATTGGTTGGTTTGTTGTTTAACGCCTCACTCAGTAATATTATAGCTGTATGGCTGTGGACTGTAAATAATCGAGTCTGGATCAGATAAACCAGTGATCAAACAGCATGAGCATCGATCTACACAACTGGGATACGATGGTATGAGTCAACCAAGTCCGCGAGACTGACCTCACGATCCCGTTAGTCGCCCTTCACGACAAGCAAATATTACTAAAGACCAATTCTAACCAGGATTAAGAGTAAAAGAAATGAGTGAAGTGTTAAAAGCAAAGTGTCAGGAGATTCACCGATTTTTCAATCTGACAGAATACAAACTTGTTTTTCAAACCTTTGATTTTAAGGGCAATTACTGTCCACACACCCTCAGTCATGTTGAACATAACGGTAGTACTTCAAGCACGTGTAAACATCAGTTGACCGTGTGTTGTTTAGCTTTATCTGCTTAATATTACTGAAAATAACTTTTAAGTCTATACAGTGATAATGCTTCAAATGTTTTGTTTTGTTGTGTTCGAGGATTCGGAGCATTTTCTTAGACGTCGTTATCAAACAAACACGACAACTCCGTTCCCGTAATGGCAACGCCTTGCCAAGATATGTGGAATCAAGCCACGCATCTCCGACAGGGATACAAGTCAGCAGCTTTAACAGCTCACACCATACATGGTAACAGAGGAGTTAGACCGGTGTCACTGACATGTCACGTCTGTATCTAGCATGTGGCAAACACTCTCGCAACTGACTGTGTGAACTGAAGCCCCTCGAGCTCGTTACACATGCATAACGTACACATGGCTGATTCTATCAATCGATACATTCCAATCACTATTGAATTTACGATTTAGGTTTACTGGCATCAATTCAGCTAGAAATAAGCCTAGTCATATTCCCGTTTTAACCTTTAAGTTTTCTACTGGAAACAATTATTGTGTATTGCACCCAATGATATCCCCGACTATGTGAAGTTTGCCAAGGGCTGCAATCAACAATATACCAAGATCTCCACCGCATCAACTCGGACCTAACCTGGTGATGTATTTTACTTCAGAGACGGGTCATCCATTTCAACATATGTGAGTCCCAATTAGGTCGAACAGGAACTACAGATATGAATTCTCCTCATATGTTCATATCAATCACATTCTGGAGCTGAATCCAATGCCACAACCAATACTCATTGCAAAAACATGTATACTTCATACAGAAAGCAAATGTCACAAATATGATCATTGCTGCGAAAACAATATTAAAATCAGAAGGTGTACTAATTGGAGATTCTATGCCATGGACCTTTAGTTTCAGGTTGTTGAAAGACATTTCCAGGAACGAAAGATAATCAGGGCCCCGTGTAACAGAAAATCACAAAGCATTTTTATTTGGCTATACATGTAATTATGTTCACTTTACCTAAAGCCATTTCTCAAGACAGCTGAAGTAAATGATGTATATGGAGAGTAACCTTTTTCTCTCTGTCGTATCTTTCCTGAAGATCGGATGAACAGGATAACGTCAACATGGCGCTGGCAGTAAATCTGTCTGTGAAAGTAGAGATGAATCAGACCACGTACCAGCATGAAAAACATATTGTTATGTACTGGTAATGTGTTACAATGTTTAAATAATTCACAGTTAATATCTTCCTGGTTCCCAAGGTTACGTTGACAGTACATTTGCTAGCAGAACGGAGGATCCATGTTTCGATCTGTCACCCCGTTAAAGAAATGACGGTAAAAGCTCATACTTGATGTTACCCTGCCTGGCGCGTGGCGATAACGGGATAATGTGATATCCTGTAATGGCAAACATCATGGTTTAGTTTACGCACACGCACTCGAACACACAATAATTAACTCAAACATACTCACAAACATACAACATGTACCAATGCAAACACACACAGCCATGCACGCACACTGAAACAAACCCACAAATATGCACACTAACCAACTCGGACACACGCGAACTCGTTCACACAAAACAGACGCACACATCCAAACGTTAATGGACGACCAAACGACCGGAGAGCATTATTGCACCTATTGTTTGTGTGAGCTAAAACATGGATTTCATTGTTAAAGTGCCTCACCTACCTGGGACGTGACACACACACACGCGCGCGCCCGCACACACACACACATGCGCAAAAGTTTCATGCTACATTTTTGTCGTGTTCTATAGGTTGCCCATTGGACACTTTATTGCACAATGTCAGAAAGTAATATAAAGCAAGACACAAACACGAAGGCGTTTATTGCAATATCCTCTCTTATTCCTGATGCTTGACATTTGGGTATTTCCTCACAGGCTACAACAAACTGTAATCTTTACGTGACTCAACATCTGCAACACCTGGATAATATTGCAGGTTCGTTTTGGCCATGAAAACAAGGAGATTGTCACGTAACCAATTGCGACAGAAAGATCAGAGGAAATTCTCCTATCTGTGGCATGTACTGGTTATGCAATACCTTGGATATCTAAACTTGATCACAAACGACTGAATCAAAATATCTCTGTTAACTAATGGGGTTTGATCTGAAACGTTCAAACGTTTCTTAAATTCTTACATAATCAAAATGGATGGTTTTGGTATTTATAGAAACATTCTCACCCCTCATTTCCTTTGATCGCTTTTAGTTATACATGAACATGTTTCTGTATGGATTCAAAGGTCATTCTACAGAAATTCTCACTAAAGGTGTATTTGCCATGTAATTGCCCTGATATTTGTACAGGACGTATTTTGGCAGATGCAATGTTTTAACGGTTCAGAAACAAAGCAATTGCAAAATGTTCAAACTGAATCAATGCAAAACACATAGTTCAAACACAAGGCTCTGTGCAGGAAGTCATGTCCGGGCTGCTGTACCAAACCTGATGCAATGTTACAGACATCAGACCAACCACGCGAGATGAAGATCGGTATTGGCCTTCCTTGTATCAGTTCCAGACAGTGGCGTCACCAGCGACTAACTCCTTCGGGCATATGGTTAGTCGACACAGATTGGCGGGTCACTCAGGGTTCAAGGAATTAGGGCTAAAAGACCTTAGACTGGACACTTATTGCCAGCGCCACGGCACTGGTGCGGACTGCATGCCGTTGGCAACGACGTGAGCGGCACAGATTCGTCTCTGTTCTGTTTGTTCAGATCTGATGGAAGAGAGCAAAGATCATGAGATAAATCCACTGGTCAGCGCTGCATGGATGACATTATTTATCAGTTTGTTTCTACAATAGCTGCCACAGGGTGTCCTTGATCAGCATACCAACGCGAGACCCAATACAGCCCGAACTGTTCGGAACGTCTTCGAAGCCAACAACGTCAACGTGTTGCCTTGGCCTACAAACTGTCAAGACATGCGTGTCCCCCAAGGAACGCTTCTGGGATGTTATGGAGCGTCGAGTTCGACAGCGACCACATCAATCCGGCCAACCTGCAAGAGTGAGTGAGTGAGTGTAGTTTTACGCCCCTTTTAGCAATATTCCAGCAATGTCACGGCGGGGGACACCAAAAATGGCCTTCACACATTGTACCCATGTGGAGAATCAAAAGCGGGTCTTCGGCGTGACGAGGGAACGCTTTAACCACCAGGCCGCTGGTAACAGCACACCCACCAGAAGGGGGCTGTGGGCCGCTGGTAACATCAGAACCACCAGAAGGGGGGCTGTGGGCCGCCGGTCTGAGGGTATTGTTGTATCGACATTGAGAATACCTTCCAGCATTGTTGATATTCACATTGTTTGTATTCCTGGCAGATTGCAAACAAAGGTGTGTGGTCCTTCATTAATGCCCTTATACAGTGGGGAATATTCTTTAACACTATATTCTAAAACTATGTCATCAGAATTCATCCTCACGCTCATTATGAAAATATCTAAAAATAATCGAGCACTTGTGAAAAATGAGGCACATCACTGAACTCACGTATTCGCGTTAATCCAATATCATTAAATTCAATAAAACATTTGTTGGGAATATAACGCACACTTTCATCAAGATAATGAACCTACCTGCCAATCAAACAAATGTGAAGGACGAACGTGATATACTCTCAGAATTCACCTTTTGGATTGGAGAACTTCACAAATTACCAGTGAACTATTTAAGCCGTGCAGTTAGTGGTCCATTCATAATATTGTCACCGTTATGGTGTTTTTCACACCAAACGATATCTCTTCCTGGGATAGTCAAGACTTGATTAAAGTCCAACCTAATCCACTCTGGTTAATGATGCAATGCAGATTTAATCCTTCATATATTATTCATAAAAATCTAGTTTCTGAAAATAAAAATAAAATACAATGTGCAAAGGGTGTTAACCTTTGAATAACAGCAGGATCAAAAGCGATACATGCTGCTTTCTTTCGACCAGTTTCTTGCACCTTTTAAGAAAGTCCTTTGTTATAACAATACATTTGTTCACTTCTATATGGCGTATTAAATAGATCAGAGTGAATAGCAAGGACAGCTGTTTTATTTCAATAATCCCTGGACACTTTGATAAAGACGTGTTCTGTCTTATTAAACAGATGTGGCTCTATTAGGTTTCGGATAAGAGCACGATATTTTGTCTGACAAACACGCCCTGGAGATGACGTGCAGCTACTGCCGTTTAGATCCGTGTATTTCCTTTCAAAACTACTTAAAACATTAGGGGATTAGCTTCTGGTGCCATGAGTTAAACATGATCCTTGATGGTACTTGAAGCTCATAAGGATTTTTTTGCATCATGATTTAAAATAATGAGATATCTACACATGAAAAACGCTTAAAGTTATAATGCGAAAGTAACGTGAAAGGACATTTACATTGTGTTGATATGATCGAGACTGAATTAGAAACCTCAGGTGCAGAAACTTTAGATTCTGAGTAAAGTATCACGTACTGACAATGCAGCGCTAAATACGCGGTATGGCGCCACCAGTGATAAGGTTACAAACACACCCAAAGGCAAGGCAGTTTGTATATCAAAAACTTTTACGAGTACAGTTTCAATTGATTTTAGCAGAGATTTGTTATGAATGTGGAAAGGGTGTTGTCGCTTCCGTTTTAAATACGAGTTCATGTTCATGTCAACATGAACAGGATGTGATACTTTCAATGAAAATTATTTAATGTGACATGGAAATGCATTGTGTGTTGATGTTGTATGCCCTCTCATGCACCAATTCAATTCTGAAAGAGCAACGACATATACAGATTGATCATGTTTTCAGAAAAATATATGAACGTGTGTTTAGACCGATTTTGTTCAAACGCTCTCAGAATGCTTTTTGTAGGCATTTCGAAAACGTTCCGAACATTGTCGCACCAATGACTTGTGCCATCGGATCACATATTTGTTTTCATAAAACAGCTGGCTTGCCAGTGAGTGTGTTGTTGATGGGTTCCACAGAGTGGATACGTTCACCTTTCGGCGAACATCTGGTATCATCGCTATTGATATTGTTTCATGAACACATAATTTTGATACAGCCAGAATCGTACACTGGCAGAGATTTCTTATAACTGATTTCTGAAACGGCTTTCTGTCATTTATATTCATTATTTTCAGTATCTGTTCCAGACATTTTACTTCAACTCTACGTTTCAAATAACGTGCTGTATTCCCATGTAGAAGTTGATGTGTCGAGGTTTGATGCCATTAAGAATAGATTAGTTGCCTCCTTTCACAGACATTGGTTCCTAGAATCTATATTCTTCCTCGAAAGCCTCACTGGTTTCATCTCTAAAGTCTGAATCGGTTAATGTAAAAAGAGATGGGGATAGAATGGCATTACATACCCAGGTTGATGTAATTATGAAAATAACTCAGGGATATAAATGTATTTGCATTGATATTTCCCTCCCTAAGTAGTTCCAATAATGTTTTCAAGCTTTTACTATTAACTAGTTACATGAGGTATATACATATATTTACCTGATGTCTGGTCTGAATACCATCAAAACACAGCCCATTCTGAGCCACGTCATACCAAAAGACGTTAAAATATGGTACTTGTTGGTCCCTGCCTGGCGCTCGGCATTAATGGGTACAACAAGGACTGGTCGGCTCGGAGTCAGTATAATGTGTCTGAGTGGGGTATTCATGCTTAACTGCGGAATGGTATCTCAGTGGACTAGCACTAAGACCAGCTTAAGTCTGGGCTAGTACAAGCAGCCACACATACACATACATGTGTCATATGGGCGTTATATTGTTAAGTGCGACGTTAAATCCCATTTCACCTCACCTCATGGGTTTAATCGCTGCTCTTGTTTTGTATTTGGAGCGCAGTAGTGCAGTGGTAAGGCGTCTGCCTATCACGCTGAAGACCCGGGTTCGATCCCCGGTGGAGGAACCTAGGTTCGGGTCCCGAGGTGGGCACATTTGCGTAGTATCCTTGGACAAGATACTTGGATCCACATTGTCTTAGTTCACCCAGCTGTAAAATGGGTACCCGTGAGGATGTGCTGGCAATGTGAGTGTTTAGTTCGTTGCGCCTAACAGGCAGCATGGCTGTATACTCCCTAGGGAGTTGAAGAAGTATCGGAAAGTACGATAGTGTCCTATGACCGTGGATAGTAATGTACGTAGCGCCGTGAGCAGGCAATGTGCCTGGATATGAGCGCCATATACGCGGACTATTACAATTGCTATTACGTTTGAATTTGTCTGCTTTGAAAGTCCAATGTACTTCTATTCTGTTCAAGCACTTCAAGCACTGGGATCGTCTTAACTCCCATTAACCATGTTGACATCTCCAGCTATTAAATGTCAAAGATGACGAGCTCCTATCCTCGCCGCAATGTCAAGATGACATCACAATCCTACCACCGCAGCCTGACAGGTGAACCTCACATCTTTAAAGTAGATACCGACACACGCAGGCATGATGTTTAATGTGTGACAAATTGAACATGAACACTGCCGTGACTGTTCCTGGCATACATCAGGGAGTATGCATCCCATAGTAGACACAGCATTTCATAGGTAAAATAATTCCTGATGAATGTATCCCAATGTCCTCTGCATAGCCACATGGTATAATCGTAGCTGCAAACAGGCTTATTTCTGCCTTTTTCTATCGGTTCTCTGCTTAACTCAGTGATGAATCCAACCTATTCGCAACAAAAGTATATACTGTAAATCAACAAACTAATGCGTGTATTAAATAATGCGAGTGCAAACCTTAAAACGAAAATGCGTGCTTTTATAAATGCGAGGAGGCAAATCAGGAAATGGTTGACCAGAATGACTATACTCACTAATGACTACACTCACAACTTTGGGAAATACTATACTAGTATTTAATCCGACTCTAGTGTAAATATCATAATTCCCCGAACACATGGGCGTTTGGATCAAAGACGGCTTTCCTTTCAACTGTTAGTACTAATAATTGACAGTAGACAGGATGATCTCAGTTTGTGACATTTCAAACTCAAACAGTCAATAGTAGTAGCATACAAAAGCGTTTGGAAGATGTATCATGCATCATACTGCACATAAAGTTATGCCGAAGTACGTAACTGTCACTAAGCGTTGACCTGTCGGTCTTCCAGATCCAGCTACTGCGGATACTCCGGAAAAGACTGCTCGTATGGAGGCTGCAAATAATGCTATAATAACCTCAACTGCTTCAGAAGATCATGTAGTCTCCAGACTTGGCGTCAAAGGGAAGCGAAACAACAACCATTATTCTCCAGAAACCAGAGCAAAAATAGCAAAGTACGCTGTTCAACACGTAAACACATGTGCCGCGCAGCACTTCAGCAAAGAGTTGGATTTTAGCGTCGGAGAAAGTGCAGTTCGGGTCATGAAAAAGGCGTACCTTTCTGAAGTGTCAAAACATGGATCTGATGAAGTTGTTGAAATTGCACACAAAAGCCGTGGTCGCCCACTGCTTCTAGGATACCTGGATAAACTTGTCTATGACCAGCTACTGCCAGGGGAATTGTTAAGCATGAGAATTCCTCGCTGTTGCAATAAAGATAAACAAACGTTGGTCAGACTCCTTTTTGCGCAGATACATCTTTGTAAAGAGGAAAGGAACTGCTGCCAGGAAACTACCATCTGATTATCACACAAAACGGGAAGAGTTCATTACAGAAATAGGGGAAGTAGTTTCGTCAAAGTCGATCCCAGCTGATCAGTGATGAATCCCACCTATTCGCAAGAAAAGTATATATTCTTCTCATGGATTCTTGATATTTGGATATGGCCTCCACATGTCTGGCAACATCACACGTTTTGAAAGCTTTACTGAGGTATTGATTGTTGCAACGTGGATCAGACAACTATATTTGTTGATTTCGTGTTGCATGTATTTCGACAAGTTTCCAGCAAGGCTTCATTCCTACATTTTACGGCCTTCGTGTAAACTGCCAGTGCAAACCCTGGTTGTCACAAACGGGTGCGGTTTTGAAAAGAACTGTTATTAATTATGTTAATCTGTTTTAACCACAATTGTCCCCGATGTCGGAAAAAATTGGTATCTAAGAGATTAAAAAAAGCAAAAAAACTCTTTAACCAAAAACGTGAATATCCACAGAAGATATCGACCACTGCACAATACCAACTATATATCATGAAACTGTGAATCACACATAGTGATGAGTTCGCCAAATAGGCATACTATAACTTTACATAATTCAGAACTACAGTGCAGGTTCTTGTAGAAACTGTAAATGGTGTAAAGCCATGCCAAACTGTATATATTTGACCTAGATATCTCGTGAAGATCCCATAAAGGTAACAAGGAGAATCTTGTTCTCAGTTTATCTGGACGTTGAATATCTGGTATGTGCTGACACGTGAACCAAACGATGACATCTAACACATGGTCCTGTAATGTGAACCCCCCAACCATCAGGTGATGACGTACCATGGACAATTCTGACAATTTATTGTGAAAGGTAGTGCCCTAGGAAACTGATTTCCACCATACTTGCGTCACTGTTTGTTTGATATCTGTGCCCTACACTCACCTATATTCTACCGACATGACATCTCCCAGAGGGTAGCGTGTCCAGTTGCCAGTATGAAAATCTGCTTTTCAACCTTTGCAATTTCAAGACCACATCTCCGTGCTAAAAAGAGCACGTTTTCCACCGGACGATCGCCAATATCGATAAACCGACCAGAGACCGTTTCCATTAGCAACATATCAGTAGCAGCATACCGGTTCTGCGTGTCGAGTTTGCACTCAAACTGTTAAATCAACTGACCAGTTGTAAAACAATTTAATTAACCAAAGTACTTGCTGCAATTGTGTATCTGAGTGCGGACATTGAACTCAAACCAGTTTAGATAATAAAGCCATTCGAAATAACAACATCGATCTGGCTGAATAGCCAAGAAAAGTGTTGTAAGAAAATGACTGGATAATCTGCCCAAGCTTCAACTGTTTAAGCCGACAAACAGAGGGCGACATAAACGTGCATGTAATGTCGCGAGAACCAAAAGCCATGGCGATGATCAACCGACAGCAAAACAACAAATTCACCGTTTCAGTGAGTCGGTCAATCAGATTTCACTCGGCTTTGGTAGGTATTTCCGTGTTATAACACAGCTTATGTCAGTTTCATAGAGGCGGCCGGCTTCACTTTTACCAGATTGGGGATATCAGCAAGATCAGCGGTCTTAAACAATTAAGGGATTGAACGTCGCGGCAGGTGATGAACTGAAGATGGACTCGACACCTTAATAAGTTTCAGTTAACGGACAAGCATCAAACTGCGTACAGAGCATCACACAGTACAGAAACAGCTTTGAATTGTGTGTTGGACAAGGTCATTAGTGCTGTCGACTATAATAGCATTGCCATGCTTGTTATGCTGGACCTTTCGTCTGCATTTGATACCATTGACCATGACAGGTTAATGGATCGACTGCAAACTGAATTTGGTATCTCTGTAACTGTTCTGAAATGGTGTCTCTCATACTTGTCTGACAGGACTCAGTCTGTACAAATTGGTGAACTCCAATCATCTCCCTCAGTACTCAAATGCGGCGTACCCCAAGGTTCCGTGTTGGGACCAGTCCTCTTCACGATGTATACCAAATCCTTGGGTCACCTTATAGCACAGTGCCGGGTCATTAGCCACTTCTATGCTGATGATTCGCAATTGCTTGATAAATTGGATCTGTCAGAGACTAACCAAGCCTCCACCATACACAACATGGAGTTGTGCCTCAGTGACGTCAAGTCCTGGATGAGAGCAAATATGCTGAAAATGAATGACAGTAAAACTGAGGCAATACTCTTTGGTCCACCTGCTAGGCTGAAAAAGTGTCACTTTCATCATCTTCAGATTGGGGACTCTTCGATCCATTTCTCCAGTGTTGTGAACAATCTGGGAGTCTACTTGGATAGCAGTCTCTCCATGGAAACTCATATAAATCAGCTGTGCAAAACTATTCACTATCACCTCCGTAACATATCCAGCATTCGCCACCAACTGACCCAAGACACCACCGCTCTGCTTGTTCGCTCCCTCATTCTGTCAAGATTGGACTACTGCAACAGTCTGCTTACACGTGCCTCCAAAACCCAGATAAAGCGCCTAAATCTCTCCAAAATAAAGCTGCCCGTCTTGTTAGCCGTTCTAAGCCGTCCGGTGACGTACAGTTCATTCTGGATTCCTTACACTGGTTACGGATCCATGAAAGAATTGATTTCAAGGTACTCACTCTCGCTTACCAGTGTGTTAACTCCACGGCTCCCTCATACTTGTGTGATCTTCTCACACCATACACTCCTGCTCGTGCCCTCAGATCCAGTAACCAACACCTGCTGGATCCTCCATCATTCAACCTCAAGACATTTGGTGCCCGTTCTTTTGCTTCAGTTGCAACCGCACTATGGAACTCACTTCCACTTAAATTACGTACAGCTCCATCCCTTCAAGTGTTCAAGCGTAACCTCAAAACATACCTTTTCAGTCGATATAAACAGTAACTCTCTCCAAGCTCATATTTACTACAATACTGATTCATGTGACTTTTTGATGTGTTTGTTTTTAAACATTTGTGCGCGCTTTGAGCATGCCCCTTTGTGGTATGGAGTATTGCGCAGTATAAGTACCCTTATTATTATTATTATTATTACTGCCTGAATACTGTTTTGGGTTGTTTTTTTTCATATCTGTTCGAATACGCTTGGGAACTACAGAAAACTAGTTGCGGCAATTCGTGCTACACAACTAAGATAAATTACACGTTTAGTTTGACCAAAACTGAGACGTCTTTGCGTATTTCACAACACAAATAGAGCCGTTGTCATTTTCAGTTAAATATCCAATATTGTTGTCAAATTTGAAAGCTAACAACCTCAGCAGGAGTGTTTAATCTGATAACAAACCGATATTTTTTCAATGTTCTGTATTTCAATACAATAAACGATGACAATTTACCCCTCAGAATGTTTCAGAAAAAGTGTCAGTTATATATCAACACAATGAAGGAGCACGTCGCCTCTGGTGACGTAATGACAGGATAATTGTCTTGACTGAGATTCAGTCTTCCGATCGGTAAAACCAATACCAATTAAAAGAACTGTTTTCTCTCAATTCTGCTGAGACTTACGTGGAGAAATGTAAAAAATGGTTTGTCAGCTCAGGTGAATAACAAAACTGAGGAGAGGAAATGTTAAAGAATTCTTTTTTTAATTCCTCGGTGCATTAAGTCCGCAGTTGGTATGAGGCGTGTAGTTAACGTTTGAGTAACCAGTACCATTCGGAAAGTATTCTTGTTTTATGCAAAAAGCGGTCATATGTTTAACGCTGTACTGAATAGTACTCAGGCTATATTGTGTTAGCATTGAAACCCTCGTGACGGGACGGACGGGTTGCCTGGAATGTCCGGGTTCGATTCTGTGTACAGATTGCAGTGTATACATACACTCTGTTGATATTGCTACAAGCAGCGTAAATCCATAACCACCCTCTCACTACAGCTTTTGTGAAGCCAAACGCAAGAGTCGATCATGTCATAAAGTGATCCATCTAAGGGAGGCAACTCCGTACAGTCACCTTGTCACACTAGTATGATACTGTCAGTAATCGCCTGCATTGTACAGGTTAACGTAGGTTGTCAAAAGTTCACGTTTAGTTTCCTCAGCCTTGCGAAAGTGATGCAATGGTATCAATGTATGTTAAATGCCGAGTGCCGTAGTGAATCGTTTTCCAAATCGAGTGACTGGACTGACCAAGGCTTTGAACCCAGCAGTCACGAGAGGAAATATCATCTACCGAGCAAACAAAAGGGAGAAAGAACAAGTAGTCAGTAAAACTGGTCCTGAAAATCTATTAACCATACGATTGTTTTAATAAAACGTCTATTCTTCAGAAAACTGTACGTAAAAGGGTTGTCTTCAGTAGTTACATGTAATAAACTAACCAAACGTTCAGGAACAAAGATCAGGTCTTTTCTCAGAGAAACATACAAGGTATTGTGCAAGAGTTACCGAAAATATACCGCTTCTCGACAAAAAGATTAGCCCCTTCCCTTGCTAAAGAAACATTAGTGTAAATACATAATAAAATGGAATGTTTCTTTCGAGATGGAGGCGTGGGGTATGTGACACACACACACACACACACACACACACACACACACACACACACACACACACACAGCCAGCGTCCCACTGACACACTCATATTGACACACAAACACACACATCGACAGCCTCACACCTCCACAGGCACAGGAACCTAAGTTCCCAACTGCAATCAGCTTTTCTGAGTCTACATTTAGCTCAGTATTACATTGAAATTACTTATTCATCCCCATTGGCACCATTTGTGCTCCCTTCTTTCTGATGTGTTTTGTTAAGCACTTTAATGAATATTCCAGCTCAGATTGGCAAAAACTTAGGACGGGAATTCAGCCAAGTAGTTTAAGTGAGGTGTCGGCTATATGTTGATAATCTTGATCTGAAATCGTTATTACTTTTAAATAGCCAATCCCATTCCTCTGATTTGATAGAATGAAATGCCACTGCATCAGAATGGCTATTATCAGAGTAGAAAATAGGTCAAAATAGCTGTGATAATTATTTGAATGACAACACTGAAAATCAGTGTGACACCAGGTGTTCGTTAGAGAGTAAGCTTGTCCTGGTCTCCTCGCAGCATTCGCCGTTCACACAGTTTACCATTCAACAGTGAGTATATTTAGCTACGGTGGCCTGTGAACAAACCAGACACTCAGGGCATCAACTTTTAATTATGAATTACGAATGTTGCGTAGTACACTGATTCCGCTGCTTACAAGTAACGAAAGAGCAAGTAATGAGCAGAAATAAAACAGGCGTCAAACATGAAATGAGTTGCAACATTCAAGGCCAAAATATCTTTTAAAATATGACAGGTTTACTTCTGAATATATCGAATTCATAATATCGAAAACTGCTTTGGTCTGTTCAAAGTGCCATTGTTGCAACACACCCAAGCGTTGACCATTGCTAGACTGAAAGCTCGATAGAAAATCACAGTCGTGTTGCACCTCCACATTACTATGACTAAACCAGGATCGACACCGCCTGCAGCATTTACGTAATAGGTTCCAGACACTATCCTTCAGACGTGTTGATTTTTTCTCCTCGACACACAAACATTCATCAGGCCTTGGGGTGATGGCTAAGGACACAGAAACTCGATGCGTTGCTTTCTGTCTGGAATATAGGAATATATGGATGACATACCGAAAGGATTATAGCAGCACAAATTTTAGAACTTATGTCTTCCTCTTGTGTGAGTTTATTGTTGGTTTCTGCAATATTCCAGTTTCACAGTAACAGTACGTAGTAATAACCGACCAAAATATGGATTGAAAATAAATTTCACAGATAAAGCATGGACATATTCTGATATTCTGATACTTTAACTCACATCCATTTACCTGCGTTTGTCTTTTCCTTCAGGTCTATGCCTGAACTAACCAAAGAAGAGACACACCAAACCGATTAATTTCTCCTTAAACACAGACCTTATTCATCATATGGAATTTTTAAAATATTCCTTAACTAACTGTGAAAGTACTAAAGCTAATGGTCTCCTCAGAGAAATGAATGAAAATATGTCGAGGACTCTATGATACAGCCCCGCACAACTGGTGACTGAGTCACGTCTACTCACCTCAAGCTTAGTCCGTGTTAGATGTCCTCTGTTCGTCCACAACGTTTTCAAAGGTACTTACCGACAACAATATAGAGGCAGGTCACGTGACGCCTTTATGATACTATACCATGTGTTGTTGACATAGGAACGCTCTTCGAATGAGCTTTCGACATTATCAGCTAGATCAGTCAAAGCCATCCAATTCTATTTTTTTTTGTAGCATTCTAAAATAATCAAAATTGCACTTCACGTACATATACTAAAGAAGCCCAAAGTATGCCAAATGGCGAAAGTTTCCCAAATTTGCAAATATGTTTGTGTGATCCTAAGGGTATTATCTTGTATTGGCCTATTTCAAACGATTCATCTGAACATGTAAATCCCATCACACAGATCTTACACGTTCGCACCACGGCTTATTCAAGGCATGCAGAGCATATCTTCCCCTTTCATGTTCCCAGAATCGGAAAGCTCCCACTTCTGAAGTGATTCATTTACTGCCAGCCCCAATCCATGACATGTGACAAACATACCACACTAAGGTTCAGAGTGTACAGCTCCGTTCTCAAGAACAGGCAACACTTGATCCTGGGGAGCACATGCCTACCGTATGCAACCCTATTTACTGTTCGATTCCCGGATGTGTAATCCCAAATATAACATATGTTACATTTGAACACTTTCTAAATGGCATTGTGTAATCATGGCATTATGTAATCCTATTTACTCCGCTCTGGGACAATATCAATATCTAGCACGAACTAAGCTTGATGTGAGTAGACGTGACGTCACCAGTTGTGCTGGGCAATATCATAGAGTCCTTGACACTTTGTTTACTCATTTCTCTGAGGAGGCCATTAGCGTTAGTACTTCACAGTTACTTTAGGAATATCAACAATATCAAGACGCACCATGGTTTCGTGTGGACTTCGGATCCAGTAGGTGAATGAATGTTGTTTGGCGCCGTAGTTTACATTATTACATTATCACAGCTGTCTTAAGTCGGGACCAGGTGTCCGGTAGTCCCAGACTCCTGCCTTCGGTTTCAATGGCGAGTATTATCCCCAGCTACCAACTGAAAAGAAACAGAATGGCAGTTGCTTATATTGCTGATTATAATGTATTACAGTTATATCACAGAGCAAAATCGCTGAAACACCAACACCATTTCATATTTGATTATCGTGGAAGAAGAATACGGGGGTATCAAACAGGTAACATAGGTTCAGCCTGCGTAAAGAGATTTTAGGACGTTTCAGGATTTATCAAGCTCTGTTTTCCAAGACCTAAGTGAAGCTTTCAAAATGCCTTATAGTAGACATGCAGAGGACAAATCCAAACATAAGTGACACCAAGTGGAAACCTGTGGATACCATTAAGACCAAATAGTTTTTGGAGGATACATTAAATTGCAAGACTGAGATTTTTTTATCCACTTACATTTTCTATGTAATGATGATAAGGGGTTACGGTATTATTTATATAGATTAAGTAAAGGGTAAGTATTCATCCTGGAACGATGAGTATGTAAAATAAGAGTTGCTTTCAATATTTCCCCATGCCCTAATTGCTACTCTGTTGTAATATACTGAAACGGCGAATGAGAATCCTTCTGGATAAAGTAGGTGTTGAAAAATTGTTCCCCACTCTTACAAAAATAGAATAATTGTACTCTTGAGATTTCGGATACGTTTCAGGGGAAATATTGAAATACGACGTAGTGGGCCCTAGTGGAAAGCAACAACGAGTTCACGGTCAGTAAGTGTCCAGGACGTCCAGGAGATTCGTTTCATTATGACTGAATGACCTTCAGCAATCAGCACCCCATTCAGACTTCACGCCCACCACCTCCTTGAATGTACATTGGGACAGGAAACCTCTTCGTCACTGTCACATTCTGAACACATTGTATATTGAGGGAGCAAGAATTTCGTGTTACATTTGGTTCTTTTCAAGGGCGTAGAAATGTGTTAAAATATGTCTTTAGTTGATGGTGGATTGGTGCAAGAGGACTCGGAACGTGCGAATGATTTAGAATTTCGAATACAGGAAATGAGGATTATTCTTGACATTACTAATTCGTCACTGACAATGAGAATAACTCGCATATAAAACGAACTTCACCTGGCCAAAACGAAACACGTAATTGCACGCGCGGTTTGACATAAAACGTGTTTGCACATGATGCAAGTACCACCCGGAAATGAGGTTGTTTGTTTGTGTGTTTTTTTACAGTTTTCAAGTTCAAATTAACAAATATATCTGCAGAGATTTCTCACAGCCTCACGTCACAGACTTAAGTTTAACGATTTCTGTTGTCTTAGAGAACTTCACCTGGGTCAAAATGAAACACGTAATTGCACGCGCGGTTCGACATAAAACGTGTTTGCACATGATGCAAGAATGACCCGTAAATGAGTTTTTTGGTTGTTGTTGTTTTTACCGTTTACAAGTTCACATTAACAAATATATCTGCAGAGATTTCTCACATTCTCACGTCACAGACTTAAGTTTAACGATTTCTGTTGTCTTAGAGATTTTCCCAAACTGGAAAACATGTACATCAGCGTTAGTGTCCGACTAGCTGTTCCGGCACCCCTATCCAGGTAAACACTGGCGATAGTTCACTCATTCTCAGTTATGAGAGACTCTTTTGCGCAGTAAATAAACCATAAGACAAAATAGAACGGTTACCTCAATTTCTATTCCAAAACTTAAATAAACATTTGAACGGCAACATTTTCACTAACAAATTCTTTTCGGTTTTGAAGTTGTCGGCATATCAAGACTGCCACCCAAAATGTAGAAAAAAATAACTGATACAAACGTTACAGAAATGTTTCGTGAACATGTATCCAACAGTAAGGAGATCGATAACAATGCAAAGTTGAAAAAGAATATTACCTCTTCAGGCGTCATCTGAATCATTGTGCATTAAAACATCTTTTCAAAACAATAATAAAGATTGAAGATGAATAATGAACAAATACATCTGTGAAGATATATTGAACGTAACACTGACTTTCAGCACTGTTCTCGAACATTCACCACATTCCCCATATGGTGAAGTAAACAAACCATCGTCAGACCATGCACAATACAATCAGTAGCGTAGGATCTAAAAAATCAGAAACAAATAAATTACAGTATAAACAAGAATTTAGTCAATTAAAAAAATTAAAAAAACAGCCATGTTTGCATTTCTGGAAACACAATGGCTGATCTTGCTGCTAAGGCAGCTCTCAACAAATCTGTGACACCACTTCTTATCCCATACTCTGATTACAAAGCTAGCATTAGAACCTATATCCGTGATCGGATGCAGAGGAAGTGGGACACCCAAGTAGGTATTAATAAATTGCATGA
Source organism: Haliotis rubra (assembly GCF_003918875.1). Lineage (NCBI taxonomy): Eukaryota > Metazoa > Mollusca > Gastropoda > Lepetellida > Haliotidae > Haliotis > Haliotis rubra. The sequence goes on from NW_025767568.1 coordinate 779,470, forward strand.
AATAAAACCCTATTTTGGTTACACCTCCTTGGGTTGTCAGTCCAGATTTGAAGAGGTCATTATACGACGATGTCGTATTGGCCACACAAGATATACTCATGAATACCTATTGAAAGGTGAGGATCCTCCGTTTTGCATCCCTTGTGATACAAGAATCACGGTCAAGCATGTCTTGCTTGACTGTGTTGAGTATTCCATCACAAGGGATAACTATTTCAAATCACTCACTATGAAGGATCTTTTTAATAATATAAGTTCTCATTTAATTATTGCATTTTTAAAAGAATTAGATTTGTTAACTGATTTGTAAATAGATATATATTTTACATTTGGAAGTTTATATTAGTAATTTCGATTGTGAGTGGCTGTATCCTCAAATGGGGTTAAAGTACTGTAAAATGATTGTCCTCCTGAGAGGGTACGTAATTCCCAAAACATTCAAAGTAAATTAAAACGCTCCACGTTTTTAATTGTAGAATACGTATCTTTTTAATGTATGGCTAGATTTCCTTAATTTCTAACGGCTGAAGGGATGGTGTAAATCCAGCTAGGGTCCATGCAGGAAGCAAATGTACTGTAAGTCCCTATGGTCCCTAGTATGGTGATCAACCTTCAGTTGTTGGCAATATATAGCCTGTTTTTACCTTGTATTGTCATCTATAGTTAAATTGTTTTAGATCTAATTACTAGTTTTAATTTGAATCTGTGATAATCTAGTTATTTTACTGCCCTTCGTTGACAGGTTTTTAACAATATACCATTAATTACTATGCATAAAATTAATTGTTCTAGTCACGATATGGCTGAAATATTGCCGATGTGACGATAAATTTTAACTCACTCACTCACTCAGTAGCGTAGGTAAAATGGGGTGCACAACGTAACGTTTGTATCATATGAGGGTATAGTGTGAGACATGTTCTATTTAACAGTTTTCTAGTTTCATAGCACATGCTGAATGAATTGCGTGAAAAGTCAAACATATCTAATTAGAAAATATAGGGAACGGACAGACAACATTGGAACATTTGCTGAAACGGTGCAAAGAATGTATATATACTAATTATTTGAAGGAAAATAGTTTTACATTCATCAAACAGACCTGAATGTGACAAGTAAATGAGAAAATGTCTGCTATTGCATTTAACACCGAAAAAACAAACTATTATTAACAGAAACCCACCTAAATGCATTGAGCATTAACATACTTATGTGAAACTGATGTGTATTGTGTGTATCGTAACGAAGGTATCGAAACTCTTCTATAGTGTTGGGAATTGGTTAAAATCTCATAATTTTTGATTGGTTCATTTCAACAGATCAATCGTCGAAAATAATTGGTTTGCGTCATTTATCAAATGTTCCTGTTATCTTTGTTAATGCACACACAAAACATAAAGAAAAAACATGAAGTAATTTGGGTCTTTTGCAAACTGCACAAAATCCATTGGCAAATTTCACATATTTAAAGGATGATTAGTATGTTAGGAACACAGATTTCCTGGATTCTTTAAGATAAACTCAATCATGACTTGGAACGAGTTTGTAGTGCTTATGAAATGTAAATTTAATGACACAGACAAAACCATTTAAATATTGTTGATGCAAACAAGTGTTCCAAAATTGGTTGTGTTCGATTATGAGAAAACACAATCGATTGCTTGGTCGTTAAGGCACTGCGACCAATCTTCGATTATTTCAATTAATCGGACCACCAATACTCTGCAAAGGTAGGTCAACACATGTTGTGGACACATTATGAGCATATTTGTGAGCAATAAATCTTTCATAAAGATTATCAATGTCCACATGATCTTCTTTGGCCAATTTTAGCATTCCGTCACATTTTCCAGTCGCCACAGGTCTTTGAACTTTGCACATGATCTGGACGCTGATGGTCCATAAGCGGTCAGCACGAGAAGGCCATCTCAAGAGAGATTGTGCCCTTTCGAGGAGGTTGATCTCAAACTCTCCATCATCTTGATCACTAGCTTCAATCCTACCCACATACCAAACTCCATCATAGACAGCTGCGACCAAGGTTCCGATGTCCAAATGTGCTGTGGGTTCCTGGTCCTTGTAGCTCTCTTGGTCTGCACAACCAGTGACAGATCCTCCTACAGCTGTGTCAACATCAGACAAATCTTTACTCGCACTGGTGACTGGTTCTCCTGTAGTAGGTGTTTCCGTGGTTTTCGTCTTTAAACCTCCACTCTGAAGCTTGACCTTTGTCCAGTCGTCACAGTTGTCTGTCTTGAGACAGCTATCGCAGTAACAACTTATAACATTGTCCATCAGGAAGGAAGAGTCCCTACAGGGACCAAAAGCATGTGCTTTTATAGTGTTCTTGACAGATTTGATACCATTTCCAAAAATGTCTTTTGCCTTTCTCAGATAACTACTCAGTAAACATGAAATAACTTTTGTAACGTAAGTATGATACATACGTTACCACGTGTAAATACCTCCAAACTGATTAATGTTAAATACCTCCAAACGACTTTTATAAGGTAAGTATTAAAGTCTATTGTTTGTTTGCTAAACTATTAAATTAAGATATCAATACATCTATAATGCTTGGCATCTACATTCTTTCATGGAATACTATGGTAACTGGAAACTGCACAGGTCACACAGTTACATAATGGTAGGAACTTACATGTACTAACACCTAGTCAAATTAACACTTTTTGTGAAAGATTTTGTTACTTATTTTGATTCGTGGTTTACTATGCTGAGGTTTTAGTATCTAAATTCAATGATTTTCAGATATGCTTTAATTTTCTGTATCATATAGGGTGACCACTATTACAATGATACATGCGTTACCGCATGTACCGTATGTATCACTGAGAACAACAAGCACTGAAGTGTTAAAACAGCAAACTACATCACTCGTGTAACTCTAGATATGTCTATATAACCTTAACGCATATAAATAATCTCAAATTCTGACACAGCTAGCCAACTTCCTGCACTTTCAGCGCTCGTCAGTACATCACTGGAAAGCCACGAGATTAATGCTGTTTGAATTTCTTCTTCAAGAAACTTTGAAGCAAATGGCGGTGTCTGGGACACGTGACATATCCTTCATTCATGTATCTGCTGTAGTTTCGTATTTTTGACTGAATATCATTGCAGTTTCTTATTTTGAGTAACGTAAGTATCGGTTATGTGTATCATCCATCTTCGCCGGCTTCTAGTTGTCTTAAAGAGGTTCTAATGAAGTCTTGTGATTGATGTCGTTCACTTACATATGACCCTGTTTCTCATAATGAAGCGTGATAAATATTACCTTTAAACGTATGACAATGTACATGTGGTAACGTTTGTATCAAGAAAAAATCACGTTTGACTCATGCCTTCTTTAGTCTGAATTTACAAGCCAAATATGGTTCTATTTTTAATTTTGGCAAATTAATTATGTATTTCTGTATTAAATACATTACATTCCTCGGCTTTACAAATCTTAACTAATAAAATAGGTATATTAATACGACCAATCATGTTATGGTAACGTACGTATCTTGTAACCTGGCGACCTTTCCAAGACAAACGAAAACCTTGCTTTATAGTGTTTGATGGTAATAAAGATGTATTTAATTAGCAGAAGAAATGTTTATGATTGGATATATATCAGAACCAATAACTTGCAGGGTAGTCCTTGGTCACAGCCAGACATCATACAAGGAATAGTTTGGTGGCGAAAGGTAACGTACGTATCGTTTTGCAACATTAAGCCTCTGGCATTTTCATAACGTTACCTACAGCAATGACTTTTCTAGTTGAAAAATGTTGTAAAGAATAACTTTACTAAACGAAACACTGTATTTGACTTTTTAATCAGTTTTGAACCGTGCAACCAGCCGCGACATCAAAAGTAATAATAATAATTAGATATTTCAAAAGCGCTAGTATCCAGTTTAGTAACTGCTCAAAAGCGCTTTTTGGAGCCCGCACAAAAACTGCAAATGGTTCACAATATGTTTCAGTGAAAAAGTGGGTTTTCAATTTTGACTGAAAAGTGGTCAGTTCTGTGGTGGATCTGATCTCGTGTGGAAGGCTGTTCCAGAGAACAGGGGCTGCTCTGGAGACGATGCGGTCGCCAAAGCGGGTTTTGCTGGGTGTTGGAACACGGAGAAGATCCTCCTGATCTCAGGGCTCTGGGTGGCTCATACTCATTAATGAGATCTTGTAGATAGGGTGGTGCCAGTCCTTGCGTCGCCTTGAACACTAGTGCCAGAACCTTGTAGATAAGGTGGTGCCAGTCCTTGCGTCGCCTTGAACACTAGTACCAGAATCTTGTAGATAGGGTGGTGCCAGTCCTGGCGTCGCCTTGAACACCAGTACCAGAATCTTGTAGATTACGTGGTGCCAGTCCTTGCGTCGCCTTGAACACTAGTACCAGAATCTTGTAGATAGGGTGGTGCCAGTCCTTGCGTCGCCTTGAACACTAGTACCAGAATCTTGTAGATAAGGTGGTGCCAGTCCTTGCGTCGCCTTGAACACTAGTAACAGAATCTTGTAGATAGGGTGGTGCCAGTCCTTGCGTCGCCTTGAACACTAGTACCAGAATCTTGTAGATAAGGTGGTGCCAGTCCTTGCGTCGCCTTGAACACTAGTACCAGAATCTTGTAGATAAGGTGGTGCCAGTCCTTGCGTCGCCTTGAACACTAGTACCAGAATCTTGTAGATAAGGTGGTGCCAGTCCTGGCGTCGCCTTGAACAATAGTGTCAGAATCTTGTAGATAAGGTGGTGCCAGTCCTTGCGTCGCCTTGAACACTAGTACCAGAATCTTGTAGATAGGGTGGTGCCAGTCCTTGCGTCGCCTTGACCACTAGTACCAGAATCTTGTAGATTAGGTGGTGCCAGTCCTTGCGTCTCCTTGAACACTAGTAACAGAATCTTGTAGATAGGGTGGTGCCAGTCCTTGCGTCGCCTTGAACACCAGTACCAGAATCTTGTAGATAAGGTGGTGCCAGTCCTTGCGTCGCCTTGAACACCAGTACCAGAATCTTGTAGATAAGGTGGTGCCAGTCCTTGCGTCGCCTTGAACACTAGTACCAGAATCTTGTAGATAGGGTGGTGCCAGTCCTGGAGTCGCCTTGAACACTAGTACCAGAATCTCGTAGATAAGGTGGTGCCAGTCCTGGCGTCGCCTTGAACACTAGTGCCAGAATCTTGAACTTGATTCTCTCTGCGACCTTGAGCCAGTGTAAGTTCTTTAAGACACTGGACTAATATGTTGATTCTTTCTTGTCTTGGTCACGAGTCTAGCGGCTGTATTCTGACATCGCTGAAGTTTGTTGGTGTCTCGGGATACCGTACAGCAATGGATTGCAGTAATCCAGGCGCGACAACACACAGGACTGGACTAGAGTGGCAGCAGTCTTTACATTCAGGAATCTTCTTACTTGGCTGATATTTCTGATGTTATAGAGTGCCGTTTTACAGACTTTTGAAATATGAGATTCTGCACTTAGAGATGAGTTCAATGACAGATGATGTGCCCTTGCAATGTCTCCAAAAGGGGTTGTGTAAATGGTAAAAAGAATGGGTCCCAGGACAGAGCCTTGAGGGACGCCATACGTTAGAGGAACTTTGCTGGAAATACTATCCCTGATCTTCACTGACTGGGATCTTCCAGAGAGATAGGATAGGAGCCAATCAAAGGCACTGTCTTTGACGCCGAATCTATGCTCAAGAGTATTCAAAAGAGTGCACAGGTCAGTGGTATCGAACGGTGCGGAGAGGTCGAGTAGTACTAGGTCGGCGGCCCCATCTAAGTCTACTGACTGCAGTATGTCGTTTTGTACACGGACAAGTGCCGTCTCTGTACTATGGCGATATCGATATGCCGACTGTAGAACCTCTGCATACCTGTTTCTCGTGATATGTCCAGTGAGCCTGGCTGCGAGAATCCTCTCAAGGACCTTTGAAACAAAAGATAAATTTGAGACGGGTCTATAACTTTTGAAAAAAGTCAGAGTCAAGGTGAGGCTTCTTGATCATTGGTGTGATCAGATCTAACTTCATTGCACTCGGAACAGTTGACTGCGATTCATTGACCATGTGTGTAAAGTCTCCCATTACTGAGAATGAGTGAGTTACCAACAGATGATTTGATCCGATGCATGATAATCTGTTTGTAAACTGGCGTCGGGGCAACTTTAACATGGGTAGATTTGTAATACCCTGTGCATCAGTACCGAGCAGGCTACGTAGTACAATTGACAAGTTACTTTCGGAGCTGTTGTGTAAATAACGTCTATATTCACCTGATTAAACACACTCACCTTGTACGAGACAGATTTAAATCCGAAATGTTTCAGTTGGGTTTTTTTGCTTCGTGTAATATAGCCGTAAACAGTCATTTATCTTTGTTATAATGCAGTCTATGTGTCTGTTTACTTATATATTTTTTCAAATACACGTACAGGAATGTAATCTCTTTGACGAGTCGGATTCTCCGTGAGTGGAGATGTACTTTAGCTTAGGCAGCGCTGAGTTTTGATACGTTTTGTTGTCCTAGCAGTGCTCTTGTTTGGTATTAATACACGGTGACTTTAATATGTGTTTATCAGGAACGAAAACAGAATTACTCAAATTCGGGATCAAATACGTGGCCTGGTATTGACCAAGAACCAGTTTAGTTCTGGTTTGACGGGTTCTCAGGCAGGCAAAAGACAGATTACCTTCTAGTTCAGGCTGAATGTAAACATTTAAGTCTAAATACAATATGACCAGAAATTATTGAGAATTTTAGGAATATGTTTAATTGGATTTCTAGTATAAACAAGTCGAGCAGAAAATGGGCAGCAATGCAGGCTTCAATGCGGTGGGGCATACTACTGATCAAAGAAGTTAGAAAGTCGTGGTCCATGCTGTCCCAATATCGGACCACCTCTTCTTTCACTTCAGCAATATTTGTTAGATGTTTCTTATTGACACTTTCCTTCATACGTCCCCAAACATTTTCTATTGGATTTAGGTCAGGGCTATAGCTTGGCCAATCTAATAATGTCATATTTTGGGTCCAAAACCAGGCCTGTGAATACTTTGAACGATGTTTTGAGTCGTTGTCCTGCTGGAAAATCCAAACATTTCCATAGAACACGTGAGCAGATGGAAGTAAATGTCCGTCGAGAATATCTGTGCACCGCTCACTGTTCATATTCCCTTCAAATACATAGAGGGGCGTTCCCCCTAACACAGTTAATATGCCACCCCACACGTTAAGTTTCGGACTGTACTTTGGGCGCTAATACAAAGGTTTTTCAGTTTGTTTGGTCCAGAATTTCAGTGTATTAGGAAACAGCTACACAGAACTTTCATTTGAGAAAATCACATTGTCCCAGTTAAAATTTCTATTTTGTAAGCACCAGTTCAACCTTCGCTCCTTTTGTTCAGGTTTCATGATCGGTGATGGAATTGCTCGACTTTTCTGCCAACCCATTGCATGCAGCTCAGTTCTAATTGTCTCCTTACAGACAGCCACAGTTCCTCAATCAATCATATCCAGCCTTAAGTTTTCTTAACTCTTTCGTTTGCTGTTAGAAACAAGAATACCAAGCCGCCTCCCATCACATCTTTCTGGCCTGTGGCAGAGATACTATGCTGGCTTGCCGCATGGAACTCTGGGTAGGAGAGTGGACTTGGCGAGGCCACTGGAAAAAAGTCCACATTTACAAGCTTGGAAATGTCTTGGAAAGATGATGTTTCCAAGACATTTCCAATTTTCGAAAGATGATGTTTCCAAGACATCTCCAATTCTGTAAATATGACATTTCCAAAAATTTCCAATTCCAAATTTCCAAATGCATACGAAAAGCAAGATTTATGGATGTCAACTCCTTTATTGTGACCTGATTTTCACCTGATGAAGGAGCAAGTATACGCTCCGAAACGTCGTGTTATTCACAATAATGAAGTTGACATCCATAAATCTTGCTGTTCTTATCTAAATCTGCTGAGCTGTAGGTTTGTTCGACATGTCGAGATGTGATCATAGCTCTAATACACCTGTCAGCTGTCAGTTTGTATGTATGTGTGAATGACGAACCTCGCATATTATGACATTGAAAACAGACTGAACTTAACATTATTCCATGGTCAATATCGCAATGTTAGTGAAATGGTAGTATACGGAAGTTTGTTTCATATTGTTGATAACCACTTCTTTTATGCAGATACAATTATTAAAAAATGAACGAATAATGCCATGCTTCTCTCAGAGTGAGGGAAGATAATTTATATAGTGATTCTTATCAAATTAGATATTTCTTTATCGTCCGAACAGAATTCACAAATTCCGGATGTTTGTTTTGTGCGTGCGTGCGTGCGTGTGTGTGTGCATAGACTCATATATAACATCCAACTTGATAGGTATTAAAAATCAGGCCGTTTGTAACCATAATGACTATATTGGTTGGAACGCTTGAAGAACAAAAATAATTTTACACTTCAAAATGAACTGGAACAGTATCATTTTTCATGTTATCATATGAGCTTCAAAACATTGAATGAAATAAATGCTGTATGATGAAATGGATCAGAGAACATTATAATGGCATAAATGTCGCTTTAATGACACATGTAATGGTAAAAAAATATATAATCACTATGTTAGTTAATTCATGACCAGACACGTCAACTGGTACCGATAGATTCATATCTAATATGTAAAATGTCAGTGTTTCTTAGTACCTGAAATAGGATTACACGAATTTGGAATTAGAAGTTTTAATCTGAGATAAATCTGTTAGGTAGCAGTTTACTAAAGTAGAACTTCAATAACTTCAAAAGATCGGTCATTCACAAACTGAAACAGATCTCATTTATACTGCAGTAAACAGTATGGGGATACATAAAGAAACATACCACTTACGTGATAACAACTGCCTGTTTATTGCATAGAGCTCATCTGGCTCATCTGGACTAAGTGTTATCAAAACACTAACCCTAGTCAGCCAAATCCCACTCTGGTTATGTGAGAGACCTGTTTTGACAGAATCTGGTCAAGTGAGAGGACACCGATGGGCCCACGTATTATGCGGATTATGCGGATGAGAGCACACCTAATGAGAAAACGAGCCAAATATATGTATAAAGATAGTGTTTTATTTCAGTCTCAGTTCACTTAGTATATACACATTAAAATATAAAACACATAAAATACATAGAAGGGGGAAGCCACAAGAGCTAACGGGAGACTATATAGACAGGTTTTATCTAACCATGTTACAACATGCTACATTTTACAGGAATTATAAATAGTTTTATTACATCATATTACGAAATGATACAAAATATTACAAAATTTTAAATATACATACACATTTATACAAGTACATTATAAATTTATTAAAGATGTGAAAGAAGAGACTGTCTAATAGTTACCATTCCATTTTGAAACTGGTGTCTCATTTCTTGAAGACGACGTTCCAGGCATCGGTATTCCTTCTTCTTCGTGGGTTTTCTTTGGCCTTCGGCATATTGCACCAACGAGGTGTAGGAATACACTTATGTTCAAGTTGAGCATTAGCCATTTCGAAATCGAATGTACACTTTCATGCTTAAACTTCTTCTCATTATATATCCCCATGTAGTAGAGGGGCACTGATCCAGAGCGATTAATGTTTCTCGCCAACAGTCTAATTACGAAACCATGCTGCAAGCTGGTCGGTACCTGCTCCCTCGACCGTGACGAACACAGGGACTGGGCTTCTGGCCACCTTGACAAAATTTCTTCAACCTAAACAGCGGGACATTAGGAAAGATGGATGCCCATGAGATGCTATTATTTGAAAATACCCCCGGTAGTTCCTGTCTGATTGCAATAACGTATCCCAGCAGTGTATGTCTTTCGGTTTTTCTAATGCATGGATGGTGTAGTGACTGATCCAATTTGACCCTATTTCTGTGTTTTTTTACCTCGACATTTAATCATGTCATGTAAACATATGATGTCTATTGCATATCATGTGTATGACAAATGAAAAATTACTTAGGTATGTACAAATTTAACTTAAGTACACATCAGATGCTTATATGTATTTCTTATGCAACAATGAAGTTCCGTTCGTATAACCCAAACGGTGTCGGCCCGGGAAAGCAAAATATTAATATTCCCTATTCCCGGTAAAGCGAAAAGCAAAGTTGTGCTCGAAGTGCCGCGAAAGCGAATTGCTGTGAAAACATCGGATTACTGTACTTCAGATTAGCGCGCGACCCCAATACTCGATCTGTGAGCAGCTTAACTGACATGAAGTTTCAGTTGTTTCAAGTTTCTGATCTATGACAAGTTTAAAGGTCACATTCAACCAAAAAACAAGCATAATTAAAACACAATTATCACTTATTCATCACATATAGTATACATTGCCGATTATGAAACAACGAAGCACCCGGGAGACCGAACCCAATGAGAGCGGTTGGGTGTGCACTCAAGTGTAACAAAGGCTTTCATTGGCTGGTTCGTTTGCCGATACGCTGAGGGCTCATTGTGTGTGTGTATAGAGAGATGTTGGATTTTGTAAATACATGCTCATTTTTGCGTTCGATCCAATCAACAAATACTGAGATAGTGAACTACTGCGCGTCTGGAAACTGTCGTTCGTTCAAGTACAAAGCAGGACTTGAAACTGACAATCTTGAGTTTGCACCGGTTTCCGTCCGATCCAGTCATCCGAGAAAAACGGATGCAGTTTGTTTGCAACCAACAGACATAATAACATGTCATGTGTACAAGTATCGCACCTGCCTGTCTGTGTAATTACATAATGTGACAGAGACAGAACTCAGCCATAATCAATGTATTTTGTTTATGGTGTATAGCCTGATACGTTTCAAGTTCAAATTGCATGTGGTCAATGATTGAAGTTGTGTATTGCATATTGTCATTAGCAGACAGGCAGACACATTGAGTTTTGTCTGCTTATCACAATCAACATATTTTTCTATGTTTCCATGGACATGTATTAAAACATTTCAGTTTTCAAGCTGAGCAATTTTTAACAAAGAAATTAGTATTTCTAATGCTACACTTTCTTGAAAGCTTGGTTTGCAAATCTGCCAACCCCCCAAAAGCAAGATGTGAAAACATATGAGAAAAAGTATGGGACCAGTGTATTTATATTGGTTTATCCTCACTGTGCAGGCAGCCTGCAAAGGATTAGGATTAGTGATGTTGTTATAAGGAAAGGGGTCGTCCCATGAACTAAACTCATGGCCCAGGGAGAGATTCCAAACTGATAAATTGTTAGACTGGTGTCAACTCACCCATTAATGTCACTGAAAAAAACTCATCAGGTTAACAGCTATATCACTATATATATGGCCACTATCATTCATCACCATGGCTAATGTACAAGACGCACCAATGTGCATTGGAGATGTTGCTGGGCAGGCTGTCCTGCAACCATCAGCACTGCCAACGTTCTTATTACGACATATCGATGGAATTTGCTGATTCCATGTGACATTTAGTTGGACTTTAATTGTAATGTTTTTCAGTGCTAACATAAAATGTAGTTCTGTTGTGCAGTGCTAATTTAAGTGCTTATTTATATTTTTGTATGAGTGTGTGTGTATATATATATGGTTGATATAAATTGTATGTATTATAAGGGGCGGCGGGGTAGCCTAGTGGTTAAGGCGTTGGCTCGTCACGCCGAAGACCCGGGTTCGATTCCCCACATGGGCACAATGTGTTAAGCCCATTTCTGGTGTCCCCCGCCGTGATATTGCTGGAATATTGCTAAAAGCGGCGTAAAACTAAACTCAGTCAGTCAGTATATATTATAAAATAAGTACTATTAAGAATAGAGAGTTTATTTCGCAAAAATCCGTCTATCTAGCACTGCATTAAATAACATTCTAAATACAGAACACTCAGGGGAAGAAACTTATAAAACTCTGGGGGTAAACCATCCATGCCAGGAACCTTTCCACACTTAAGAATATCTATTGCCTTCATAATTTCATCCTGATTAATTCGATTCGATTCTTTATTCAGTAAAGACTTGGGCTATATGCCCCTCGTCATCATTTTACACTGTATACATGATAGAATATGGTTATCCATTGAAATATACATAATATTTTACATTTCAAAAATGAAGGCTGGACATTTCGGTACTTAAATGCATAACTTTATGTGTTTACATAATTTTGCAATACTATCTTTAGATGGGTTTGTTAATATTCCAAAACTTTCAACATACTTGGTTTCTTCCAAAAATAGGCTTAGTCAGCTGTTTTCGAAGTACTGTATGATTTACGGCAAATTAAAACGAAATGGTATTTATCTTTAATAGGATCTAAGAGAAAATCTGGTTCCCTACAAGCACCACATTGTTCAATATCATGGGAATTTACACGTCCTTCAACACACTTTTCAAAAGCTGTTGTTGGTAGCGACACAGGATTTAAAAAAGAAAATTATTACCCTCGCGTCATGGGTTTCCGTGGTATTAAAAAATGTACGACAATTAGTGGGATCGCTGACATTGACAAGTGAATTTCATTGTAAACCGTATCAGACAACAGGCGGCCATTGTGCACAAACTCCAGTGACGTCATATGTTTCCGTGGTATTCCTCACAGATAAAACTACGGGCGCACAGCACATGCCACAAACTCATGTGTTGGCGACATCCAATCCAGAAGTGTCAATGTAGGTTTACAGTAATAAACGAAGTTGGAAAATTGTAATACAGTCATCGATTTTAAAGAATTAACACAATAGTCACATTTCTTCAGCATAAATTTCCTGTTCTCGAAATATGTACTGTTGAACAATGGAATAGTAAAAATGAATTCTTCATGAGGGTTGCACAATTAATACTGTGATTATTCTTCATTATGACATGGACAGTAAAATTCGTCGTGACGGCGAAGGAATGTTGTGGTACAACAATACTTGAGATGCACCCAATGCTCACAGTCACGAAACGTGCACTGACCCCACTTGGTGAATTCCACGTGTGGACAACGACGCAATTCTTCGGGATGAAATTTCCCACAAACACAACACTTCTCTTCTTCGCTGTCAGTTACATCTGAATCAGAGCGGTCATCGTCGCTGGATATTAGCAGCTTGTCAATACCAGAGGGTTCAGGTTTAGGGGACGAATGAGACTTATTGGCGACTAATGAGCGACTTGATTTCTGTTGTTTTTTCCCGGCAATAGATTTCTTCTGTTTTCTTCGTTTCGGGCAGCTGGATATTTCACACGAGTCGCATATGGCTTTTTAGTCTGATTTACATATTCCATGACCTGTGTAGATATAGCAGGCTCTGTGATAGCTTGACCGCCGACGATCTTGTGTATGAACCGACGTGGTTTCTGAGGCTTCTTAAGAGTGACCACGGGGAGGTGTTCATCAAAGAAATCGGGATCGGCGAGCTCTGTGTTTGATTCCTCTGATGTTCTTTCCGCGTGTTCCTTTAGCATAGGTCGATGGCTTAAGGAAAGATCTGTCAATAGACGCTGGATTAAAAGGAAATATCCCACATTTCCGACATGAGCTCTGCAAGTTGAATGAAGAGAGAGAGAGTTCATATGCTTTACATGCAAGTCCGAAAACGCTGTACCTATTGACGGTTCCGGAATTCAAACGTTGATATTTTCTGCATTCGGCGCTGAAAATCTTGGTAATTGATCCAAAACAACCAACATTCATGGGTTGAAGTACATGACTTGTGTGCGGTGGCAACACAAATAAGATAATCCTTTTTGACACAACAAAATCAATGAGTGTTGGTGTTATATGTGAACGGTGTCCATCATAGAGTAGCAGGACTTTCTTCTCGTTTCCGATATTGGCGTATCTTGAAAAGTGTTCAACCATCCAACGTTGGAAAGTATCGGAATTGGACAAGCAACTCTCACTGACTGTTCCAGATGTACCAACGCTGGATCCTTCGAGCAAGTCATCCCGCTTCCCAGGGAAAATGAAGAATGGTTGGATCTTCTGTCTGATGGCGTTACCGCACCCAAGAACTGTTACAGTAGCCGTTTTTTCAGGGCAGATCTCGATGGGAACCTCAAAAGACGATCCAACGACTTGGGATGCTGAGTGTGTTAAATTTATCCCCTTCTCATCAACGTTGTAGATCATCTCTGGGCTTGACTGGTACTTGTCAAGGACTTCTTCCAGCTGCGAGAAATACTTCTCTACATTTTCCTCTGATGTTGCTGTAGCTCGAAGCTGTGTGAGGGAACGAGGACGTCTCAGTTTCACTTCTGGCCATCTGCCAATGAAGCTATAAAACCACTGCAAAGACAGATTATTCGTGTAATGAGACAGACAACATACACTAGGTCGTATGATTCACGTTGGCAATCTATAAAATGTCTAGATATTACAGTCATGTTATAAAATCACTACAAGTATAAGCAGGTCGTATACTTTTTATCAAGTTTCAAAATGCATATAAATATGACAATAAACTAATTAGGATTATAAGACAAAATATAAAGACGTACATTGACTTCGTTATTTTTCATTCCTAACATGTTATACCACTGGCAGATAGTTAAACTTCAAAATGTTTTCATTTGTTATAAACAAAGTGAAGATGGACATATTATCGAGTAGAAAAGATTTCAAGCTTGTTGATCAATCTATACCTATGCTATCAATTACGCATGCGGGTGGCGCAGCAGAGGTCACAAACTGGTCGAGAATACTGGGATATCATCCGGGGAGAACAGTAACAAAAGCAACAACCAGTTGCAGTCCACGGAAATTGCTCTGGATCAGTGCCCCTTTAAATGTGTTCATCATATGATTGTTGTGATCATGTTTTTACACGGTCGGCTTACATGTGCGATGCGTTCACTTGCATCAACCACCAGCTTGTAATAACCAGCCACATGAGATTAGCCAGGTACTAAACTAACGTCCAAACTTCAAAGCCTACCGCTTGTCGACGTCCCGAGCCTTATAAACATCGAAAGGTCGGCTTCCTGAACCGACACCTTCTCAAACTATTGTCACATAAGTGGTAATAATTCCTGAGCAGACTGTTGATTACGCAATGATAAACCACCCAAACGGTCCGTTCCTTGTGGCAGGTTTTAATTAGGTTTTACCTCACTGTGCCCCCCAGGTAAACGTTATGACAAGGGATTTTGTGGGGGCGTGTTGTGACAAGGTATTAACTGGCTCTGAGCAGCTAATTAGTGCCGACAGCTGACAGTGAACTGTGTTTAAGAACTTCCTACTGCATCAAGAAGACAGACTACTTATCTTCTGTACAGTTGAGAACTTGCATCATCTATCCGCTGCTGATATCTACTTTGGAGATGGAACCTTTGCTATGTGCCCAGATATCTACAAACAGCTATATTTCATGTACTTAATGCCTTGTTAATCCCCCTATTGTCAGTTAGTTAAGCACGGGTGACTGTTTCACACCCTGAAACAAAGGCAGGGGCACAGTGAGGTACCCCGTTAATTAGACTGACTGACTGAGTTTAGTTTTACGCCGCTTTTAGCAATATCACGGCTGGGGACACCAGAAATGGGCTTAACACATTGTGCCCATGTGCGGAATCGAACCCGGGTCTTCGGCGTGACGAGCCAACGCTTTAACCACTAGGCTACCCCGCCGCTCCCCGTTAATTAGAGGGTACCAATTAGAGAATATATTCTACTACAATAAGCCTATTATTCCCTGGCAAGGGTTCACTTTTATGACATGTAATAAACCCTGTCCTGTCAGTCAGTGGGTCCGGTAAACATTTATTTATTCCATGATGTAAGGTTGGTCTTTGTAATTTGTGTTTATACAAACCGTGACAGGGGAAAAAATATTTGCGCTTCTGTGGATACCAAGTAAAAATAAACTTAAAACGGTATTTTGGAAAATGCTAGTCATACTAGGGGCAAAAATAACAGTCAATATCAATTTTTGACACTTAGAACAAGAAGGATGCAGAAGTTATACTAATATATAGAATTGGTTCCTAGTTGATCGCATAGGACGACGAATAGAAACCACTTACCCTAAACATGATCCCAACTAGTTTATAAAAACATTCATATTTACATCGCAGTTATATACACTTCTGTTTCCAAAACTGACTTGTACGTTGAATAAACTTTAAGAAAGGAACTACTTCAAATATCACTGCTCCAAGTTTGGAAACAGGTATCCTTGCAGCGTTGCGTAAACGTTGCCATGAATACATCTACGTCGCCAAAGTCTTGTGTAATCCATACAAAAGAGAATCCAAATGTAAACAAAAGTGAACGAACATGAGAGACCCAGTTGACATTTCCATTTTCATCAAGGACTTTAATCATTTCATAACAAGCTCAAGGATCCCTATATGTACTCATTCTCACTAGTCTACAGTCTACACCAGTACCTGATACAACGACTAAAATAATTAGCAACCATTTGATATCTGCCCAACTCCCTTACACAGTTCTTGTAGACACAAATTTTCCTAAACCTAAATACTTCTTGAAGAACGAGCCCTGAAGCTTTTCAGTATCTGATCTATATGTTTATCCCCAAATGTCGGCGCTATAGAGCAAAATAGGTGCTATAAGCAACAATGGCTTTGAGTCATTGGAAACAGACTCAATACACTGACCTTGGCAGTTGTCATTACATCCATATTTCTCTGCTTTAGATAACAGTCGACGGCTTGACTTTTCATAAGGCCGACACTATTTAAGGCTAATAAAAATGTATTTTTATGATATCTTTATTTTCATGCACAGGAAGGAGTGATTTCAGGAATATATATATATTGGTGAAACATTTCACTTGATGCCTACTCTATGCTCTATTCGTTTGTGTCTCTCCGACATATATCAATGCACAAAGGGTACGTGCAATGCCACCCATGACGTTTGTTAGTTTGACATGACAGGTCTGCAAATGATTATGTGTCGTATATTTTAGCTTTAAAGTCAGATTTGAATTCAGGATCCGTTATCAAAATAGGACATGTTGTTACAGGATGTGCGACTGAACAGCCCAGAAGAACAGACAGAGAAAGAATAAATACTAGATTACTTGTTGGTTGTTCTATAATAGTCAAGTTGGATTTTCCTAGAATACAGTTCCGGTGTTTGTTCCATTAAGAATGTATCGTTTTGGGCAACAGAATGTGGGACCCTGGAAACATCTAGTTCGGACCTATTGAAAAGAAGTGTCAGTTCGTTATTCCAAGTGTTTTATTTCAGAGCACATGGCAGCAGTGGGTTACATGGAGGCTGCTATCTTGTAAAAAAAACAACTACTAAAACTGGAACCTTTAATTGAAAAGTTGGAATGGTAAGCGGAATGCAATAACTAAAGCGAAAAAATCAAATCCTTCATAACACCCATTTTCCAGCACACTCTATTACTCTGCCCTATTACTTTCTCCACGTTTCATAACATGATTCTAGATTTGCGGCGTTTTGATTCGTTTTTATCCCTGCTGTGACCAGATTACCGAAGGGCCCGTCAACCAATATTTATATCTGGTGATGTTTTCCTCGCACCAGACAGTCCGAGTGCAACTGTATCTTGCCGACCTTTAAGTTTCCGATTTTCTGTCACGCGGACAAATTGATTGAACTATCAACGATTGATCCCCAAACTGTACATTTCCATACACAATAACTATTTCCAAAACGTGTAAGTATTTTCTGACAAAACATTTTTGTATTTGACATACAACCTTTACATACTAAAACGGAAATCAATTATGTAAATATTCCACATTCATACGAATTATCTGCCAAAAGAAACGTCAATAGTACCAGTCCGAGCATGTAATGAGCATGTGTCTATGGATATTTAGACAATAACTAACGAGTGACGGGAAATGACAGATTATCCTTCCCAAGTTATATCAATTACGTAATTTTCGAGCGACGGTATTGCATTAATTACCCATATCAGTTTTCGATCTGAAAAAACGCTAAAATGAAAACAGCAGGCTTTCTCTGAGGAAATCTGCGATGTGGGGAATCCCTATATCCTTACGCGTCATGCGGCTTCAATTCCAAGAATTTCATCGCATTACCGCTATCTTAAACGGTGTATTACGCGAGACTAAATAGTCCCTTAGAAACGTGTTTTTCTCAACTACCTTAACTGTAGATTTTCTTAAATACATATGTGTTTTCTGTATTTGAATGCTTGAACTGTGTATTAATAATTGCAAACAAAACCGTATTTGATATTTTATCACATTTGTGTGTGAGAAGCTGGTTTGGAAACCTGGGAACCTGCATCTCACCTTGTTCAGTCCTCACAATAAATATATTCAACGTGTTCAGTGGCTGAACAATATCTAGAACTTTTCCCAATATGCTGATATCAACTTCCACTTTGTCTTTCACATTTATTGGAGATAGCGAAGATGACATGCTTGTTTACATCGACAACAGAGGAAGGATGGTTCGTGACGTCACAAGGTGTGACATCACCAATAACGTTGACGTGCTTAGGCTTCAAGCAGACGTATTGTATTACCTTTTGCAACATTGTGTTTTTTGTTTATTTTACACCTGTTATTTCCACAAGTTTACAATGATGTACTTAATAAACAGAACTGAGTCTATTAAGTAATTATTTTTCTTATATTCTTCTACAAGAAAGTCTGAGTGAAAAACAATGAATGAATTAAAAAGATGAAAGAAGTAGTTCCGGCATTTGGTTTTTAACCAATGCAATAGTATTTTTTCATGGGTTTCCGTGGTATTAAGAAATGTACGACAATTAGTGGGATCGCTGACATTGACAAGTGAATTTCATTGTAAACCGTATCAGACAACAGGCGGCCATTGTGCACAAACTCCAGTGACGTCATATGTTTCCGTGGTATTCCTCACAGATAAAACTACGGGCGCACAGCACATGCCACAAACTCATGTGTTGGCGACATCCAATCCAGAAGTGTCAATGTAGGTTTACAGTAATAAACGAAGTTGGAAAATTGTAATACAGTCATCGATTTTAAAGAATTAACACAATAGTCACATTTCTTCAGCATAAATTTCCTGTTCTCGAAATATGTACTGTTGAACAATGGAATAGTAAAAATGAATTCTTCATGAGGGTTGCACAATTAATACTGTGATTATTCTTCATTATGACATGGACAGTAAAATTCGTCGTGACGGCGAAGGAATGTTGTGGTACAACAATACTTGAGATGCACCCAATGCTCACAGTCACGAAACGTGCACTGACCCCACTTGGTGAATTCCACGTGTGGACAACGACGCAATTCTTCGGGATGAAATTTCCCACAAACACAACACTTCTCTTCTTCGCTGTCAGTTACATCTGAATCAGAGCGGTCATCGTCGCTGGATATTAGCAGCTTGTCAATACCAGAGGGTTCAGGTTTAGGGGACGAATGAGACTTATTGGCGACTAATGAGCGACTTGATTTCTGTTGTTTTTTCCCGGCAATAGATTTCTTCTGTTTTCTTCGTTTCGGGCAGCTGGATATTTCACACGAGTCGCATATGGCTTTTTAGTCTGATTTACATATTCCATGACCTGTGTAGATATAGCAGGCTCTGTGATAGCTTGACCGCCGACGATCTTGTGTATGAACCGACGTGGTTTCTGAGGCTTCTTAAGAGTGACCACGGGGAGGTGTTCATCAAAGAAATCGGGATCGGCGAGCTCTGTGTTTGATTCCTCTGATGTTCTTTCCGCGTGTTCCTTTAGCATAGGTCGATGGCTTAAGGAAAGATCTGTCAATAGACGCTGGATTAAAAGGAAATATCCCACATTTCCGACATGAGCTCTGCAAGTTGAATGAAGAGAGAGAGAGTTCATATGCTTTACATGCAAGTCCACAAACGCTGTACCTATTGACGGTTCCGGAATTCAAACGTTGATATTTTCTGCATTCGGCGCTGAAAATCTTGGTAATTGATCCAAAACAACCAACATTCATGGGTTGAAGTACATGACTTGTGTGCGGTGGCAACACAAATAAGATAATCCTTTTTGACACAACAAAATCAATGAGTGTTGGTGTTATATGTGAACGGTGTCCATCATAGAGTAGCAGGACTTTCTTCTCGTTTCCGATATTGGCGTATCTTGAAAAGTGTTCAACCATCCAACGTTGGAAAGTATCGGAATTGGACAAGCAACTCTCACTGACTGTTCCAGATGTACCAACGCTGGATCCTTCGAGCAAGTCATCCCGCTTCCCAGGGGAAAATGAAGAATGGTTGGATCTTCTGTCTGATGGCGTTACCGCACCCAAGAACTGTTACAGTAGCCGTTTTTTCAGGGCAGATCTCGATGGGAACCTCAAAAGACGATCCAACGACTTGGGATGCTGAGTGTGTTAAATTTATCCCCTTCTCATCAACGTTGTAGATCATCTCTGGGCTTGACTGGTACTTGTCAAGGACTTCTTCCAGCTGCGAGAAATACTTCTCTACATTTTCCTCTGATGTTGCTGTAGCTCGAAGCTGTGTGAGGGAACGAGGACGTCTCAGTTTCACTTCTGGCCATCTGCCAATGAAGCTATAAAACCACTGCAAAGACAGATTATTCGTGTAATGAGACAGACAACATACACTAGGTCGTATGATTCACGTTGGCAATCTATAAAATGTCTAGATATTACAGTCATGTTATAAAATCACTACAAGTATAAGCAGGTCGTATACTTTTTTATCAAGTTTCAAAATGCATATAAATATGACAATAAACTAATTAGGATTATAAGACAAAATATAAAGACGTACATTGACTTCGTTATTTTTCATTCCTAACATGTTATACCACTGGCAGATAGTTAAACTTCAAAATGTTTTCATTTGTTATAAACAAAGTGAAGATGGACATATTATCGAGTAGAAAAGATTTCAAGCTTGTTGATCAATCTATACCTATGCTATCAATTACGCATGCGGGTGGCGCAGCAGAGGTCACAAACTGGTCGAGAATACTGGGATATCATCCGGGGAGAACAGTAACAAAAGCAACAACCAGTTGCAGTCCACGGAAATTGCTCTGGATCAGTGCCCCTTTAAATGTGTTCATCATATGATTGTTGTGATCATGTTTTTACACGGTCGGCTTACATGTGCGATGTGTTCACTTGCATCAACCACCAGCTTGTAATAACCAGCCACATGAGATTAGCCAGGTACTAAACTAACGTCCAAACTTCAAAGCGTACCGCTTGTCGACGTCCCGAGCCTTATAAACATCGAAAGGTCGGCTTCCTGAACCGACACCTTCTCAAACTATTGTCACATAAGTGGTAATAATTCCTGAGCAGACTGTTGATTACGCAATGATAAACCACCCAAACGGTCCGTTCCTTGTGGCAGGTTTTAATTAGGTTTTACCTCACTGTGCCCCCCAGGTAAACGTTATGACAAGGGATTTTGTGGGGGCGTGTTGTGACAAGGTATTAACTGGCTCTGAGCAGCTAATTAGTGCCGACAGCTGACAGTGAACTGTGTTTAAGAACTTCCTACTGCATCAAGAAGACAGACTACTTATCTTCTGTACAGTTGAGAACTTGCATCATCTATCCGCTGCTGATATCTACTTTGGAGATGGAACCTTTGCTATGTGCCCAGATATCTACAAACAGCTATATTTCATGTACTTAATGCCTTGTTAATCCCCCTATTGTCAGTTAGTTAAGCACGGGTGACTGTTTCACACCCTGAAACAAAGGCAGGGGGCACAGTGAGGTACCCCCGTTAATTAGACTGACTGACTGAGTTTAGTTTTACGCCGCTTTTAGCAATATCACGGCTGGGGACACCAGAAATGGGCTTAACACATTGTGCCCATGTGCGGAATCGAACCCGGGTCTTCGGCGTGACGAGCCAACGCTTTAACCACTAGGCTACCCCGCCGCTCCCCGTTAATTAGAGGGTACCAATTAGAGAATATATTCTACTACAATAAGCCTATTATTCCCTGGCAAGGGTTCACTTTTATGACATGTAATAAACCCTGTCCTGTCAGTCAGTGGGTCCGGTAAACATTTATTTATTCCATGATGTAAGGTTGGTCTTTGTAATTTGTGTTTATACAAACCGTGACAGGGGAAAAAATATTTGCGCTTCTGTGGATACCAAGTAAAAATAAACTTAAAACGGTATTTTGGAAAATGCTAGTCATACTAGGGGCAAAAATAACAGTCAATATCAATTTTTGACACTTAGAACAAGAAGGATGCAGAAGTTATACTAATATATAGAATTGGTTCCTAGTTGATCGCATAGGACGACGAATAGAAACCACTTACCCTAAACATGATCCCAACTAGTTTATAAAAACATTCATATTTACATCGCAGTTATATACACTTCTGTTTCCAAAACTGACTTGTACGTTGAATAAACTTTAAGAAAGGAACTACTTCAAATATCACTGCTCCAAGTTTGGAAACAGGTATCCTTGCAGCGTTGCGTAAACGTTGCCATGAATACATCTACGTCGCCAAAGTCTTGTGTAATCCATACAAAAGAGAATCCAAATGTAAACAAAAGTGAACGAACATGAGAGACCCAGTTGACATTTCCATTTTCATCAAGGACTTTAATCATTTCATAACAAGCTCAAGGATCCCTATATGTACTCATTCTCACTAGTCTACAGTCTACACCAGTACCTGATACAACGACTAAAATAATTAGCAACCATTTGATATCTGCCCAACTCCCTTACACAGTTCTTGTAGACACAAATTTTCCTAAACCTAAATACTTCTTGAAGAACGAGCCCTGAAGCTTTTCAGTATCTGATCTATATGTTTATCCCCAAATGTCGGCGCTATAGAGCAAAATAGGTGCTATAAGCAACAATGGCTTTGAGTCATTGGAAACAGACTCAATACACTGACCTTGGCAGTTGTCATTACATCCATATTTCTCTGCTTTAGATAACAGTCGACGGCTTGACTTTTCATAAGGCCGACACTATTTAAGGCTAATAAAAATGTATTTTTATGATATCTTTATTTTCATGCACAGGAAGGAGTGATTTCAGGAATATATATATATTGGTGAAACATTTCACTTGATGCCTACTCTATGCTCTATTCGTTTGTGTCTCTCCGACATATATCAATGCACAAAGGGTACGTGCAATGCCACCCATGACGTTTGTTAGTTTGACATGACAGGTCTGCAAATGATTATGTGTCGTATATTTTAGCTTTAAAGTCAGATTTGAATTCAGGATCCGTTATCAAAATAGGACATGTTGTTACAGGATGTGCGACTGAACAGCCCAGAAGAACAGACAGAGAAAGAATAAATACTAGATTACTTGTTGGTTGTTCTATAATAGTCAAGTTGGATTTTCCTAGAATACAGTTCCGGTGTTTGTTCCATTAAGAATGTATCGTTTTGGGCAACAGAATGTGGGACCCTGGAAACATCTAGTTCGGACCTATTGAAAAGAAGTGTCAGTTCGTTATTCCAAGTGTTTTATTTCAGAGCACATGGCAGCAGTGGGTTACATGGAGGCTGCTATCTTGTAAAAAAAACAACTACTAAAACTGGAACCTTTAATTGAAAAGTTGGAATGGTAAGCGGAATGCAATAACTAAAGCGAAAAAATCAAATCCTTCATAACACCCATTTTCCAGCACACTCTATTACTCTGCCCTATTACTTTCTCCACGTTTCATAACATGATTCTAGATTTGCGGCGTTTTGATTCGTTTTATCCCTGCTGTGACCAGATTACCGAAGGGCCCGTCAACCAATATTTATATCTGGTGATGTTTTCCTCGCACCAGACAGTCCGAGTGCAACTGTATCTTGCCGACCTTTAAGTTTCCGATTTTCTGTCACGCGGACAAATTGATTGAACTATCAACGATTGATCCCCAAACTGTACATTTCCATACACAATAACTATTTCCAAAACGTGTAAGTATTTTCTGACAAAACATTTTTGTATTTGACATACAACCTTTACATACTAAAACGGAAATCAATTATGTAAATATTCCACATTCATACGAATTATCTGCCAAAAGAAACGTCAATAGTACCAGTCCGAGCATGTAATGAGCATGTGTCTATGGATATTTAGACAATAACTAACGAGTGACGGGAAATGACAGATTATCCTTCCCAAGTTATATCAATTACGTAATTTTCGAGCGACGGTATTGCATTAATTACCCATATCAGTTTTCGATCTGAAAAAACGCTAAAATGAAAACAGCAGGCTTTCTCTGAGGAAATCTGCGATGTGGGGAATCCCTATATCCTTACGCGTCATGCGGCTTCAATTCCAAGAATTTCATCGCATTACCGCTATCTTAAACGGGTGTATTACGCGAGACTAAATAGTCCCTTAGAAACGTGTTTTTCTCAACTACCTTAACTGTAGATTTTCTTAAATACATATGTGTTTTCTGTATTTGAATGCTTGAACTGTGTATTAATAATTGCAAACAAAACCGTATTTGATATTTTATCACATTTGTGTGTGAGAAGCTGGTTTGGAAACCTGGGAACCTGCATCTCACCTTGTTCAGTCCTCACAATAAATATATTCAACGTGTTCAGTGGCTGAACAATATCTAGAACTTTTCCCAATATGCTGATATCAACTTCCACTTTGTCTTTCACATTTATTGGAGATAGCGAAGATGACATGCTTGTTTACATCGACAACAGAGGAAGGATGGTTCGTGACGTCACAAGGTGTGACATCACCAATAACGTTGACGTGCTTAGGCTTCAAGCAGACGTATTGTATTACCTTTTGCAACATTGTGTTTTTTGTTTATTTTACACCTGTTATTTCCACAAGTTTACAATGATGTACTTAATAAACAGAACTGAGTCTATTAAGTAATTATTTTTCTTATATTCTTCTACAAGAAAGTCTGAGTGAAAAACAATGAATGAATTAAAAAGATGAAAGAAGTAGTTCCGGCATTTGGTTTTTAACCAATGCAATAGTATTTTCTGAAGCACCCAATCAACGTTCAACAAAAGGTATAACCTTCCTAGGGACTTACAGGAAAATACTACCCTCTGTTTTCTTTCCCATATGGGTATTAAATTAAAGTTAACGAAAAATGACTTGCTATATTAAGATCTAATATTCACTAGATTCGCCACCTTAAAACGGTTAAGGGGTTAATATCATCCAACCACGTAACAGACCAGAGTGAGTGAGTTAAATTTAAACGTTTAAGTTCAAGTTTGATTATCTTATCCATTTGTTTTACAGAAAACTGTCAGCGATGGTTATTAATACGTTAGTAAAATATCATATAAGTACAATTAAAACCAACTATTTTAAATGCAGAAAGATTTTAATTTGAGTTTCAATCAATTTATAGATTTAGATCCAGGTTAGAATTTATCCTCAACAGTCAATGATTGTCGTAAGCAGCAACTTACAGGATCCGATGAGTGCGTAGCTTTCTATTGCCTTCATAAACATTACTTTTCATGTCTTCTTTATGATTCATGTTTTTTTTGCCCTGGTGTAACTACGATCCACGCCTCTGTCTCGACAAAATGTTTTCTGGGAAGTATGTTTCAGAGACCGATTGAGAGTAAAGGATTGATTGGTTGGTTTGTTGTTTCACTCAGCACTCAGCAATATTATAGCTGTATGGTAGTGGTCTGTAAATAATTGAATCTGGATCAGATAAACCAGTGATCAAACAGCAGGAGTATCGATCTACACACTTGGGATACGAATATATGGGTCAACCAAGTCAGCGAGCCTGACCTCGCGATCCTTTTAGTCGCCTTTTACGACGAGCAAAGATTACTGAAGACCAATTCTAACACGGATGAAGGTGAGGTGAAATTGGGTTTTACGTCATGCTTGAGAATATTTCGCTCATATGACGACGTGCATACGTGTGTATGTGTATGTGCAGCTGCTTGTACTAGCCCAGACTTAAACTGGTTTTATAGTGCTAGCCCACTTAGATGCCATGCCGCAGTGAAGCATGAATACCCCACTCAGACACATTATACTGACTCCGAGCCGACCAGTCCTTGTTGTACCCATTAATGCCGAGCGCCAGGTAGGGACCTACAAATACCATTTTTCAATGTCTTTTGGTATGACGCGGTCGGGGATCGAGCCCACGACCTTCCGCTCTCCGGGCGGACGCTTTAACCACTACACCACGGAGGCGGTCAACACGGATTAAGAGTAAAAGACATGAATGAAGCGTTAAAGTAAAAGCTAAGTGTCAAGAGATTGACCGATTGTTCAACCTGTCACAATACAGATGTGTTGGCAATTACTGTCCACACACCTGCTGACCTGCTAAAAATTACGTTAGCACTTCAAACACATGTAAACCCCAGTTCACCGTGTGTTATTTAGCTTCATCTGCAAAACATTACTGAAAATATCTTTTAAATATTCAGTGATAATGCTTTAAATGTTTTGTTTTGTTGTGTTCGAGGATTCAGAGCATCTCTCTCTCTCTCTCTCTCTCTCTCTCTCTCTCTCTCTCTCTCTCTCTCTCTCTCTCTCTCTCTCTCTCTCTCTCTCTCTCTCTCTCTCTCCCTCTCTCTCTCTCCTCCCTCCCTCCCTCCTCCTCCCTCCCTCCCTCCCTCCCTCTCTCCCTCCTCTCTCTCTCTCTCTCTCTCTCTCTCTCTCTCTCTCTCTCTCTCTCTCTCTCTCTCTCTCTCTCTCGCTCTCTCGCTCTCTCCCAAGTATGACTGACATTCTAATTAATCTTAAGACGTCCTCAGTTTAGAACAATGTCACTTGGATCGTCTATCATGAAATTTCAACATGTCACAGTCAACAATGTACCAAGACCTCCACCGCACGAGGTTAACTCGAACCTAACCTGGTCTCTGTTTGCTGCGAAAACAATATTGAAATCCGAATTTGTCCTAATTGGAGATTCAATGCCATGGACCTCCAGTTTCAGGTTGTTGAAAGACACATCCAGGAGCGAAAGATAATCAGGGCCCCGTGTAAAAAAAAAATCACAATGCAATTTCATTTGGCTATAATTATGTTTACTTTGCCTAAAGCCATTTCTCAAGACAGCTGGAGTAAATGATGCATATGGAAAGTAACCTTTTTCTCTCTGCCGAATCTATCCTGAAGATCAGATGAACAGGATAACGTCAACGTGGCGCTGTCAGTAAATCTGTGTGTGACAGTAGAGATGAATCAGACCACGTACCAGCATGGAAAATTATTATGTTCTGGTATTGTGTTAGAATGTTCAAATAAGAAACAGTGCATGTCTCATTTGACTCGTCCCACTAAGTAAACGGATTCATGTCCTCCTTTAAATAATTCACAGTAAATACCTTCCTAGTTCCCAAGGTTAGGTTGACAGTACATTTGCTAGCATAACGGAGGATCCATGTTTCGATTTGTGGCCCCGTTAAAGAAATTACGCTAGAAGCTAATACTTGATGTTGACCTGCCCGGCGCGTGGCGATAGAAGGATAAACAAGGACTGTTTGGCTCGGCTTTATGGTTTCTAAAGCTTTACCTTGTGTTATAAAACCATGAAAATACCATGTAATATCGATAATCAGCTTCATAGTTCAGTGTGCAGTGCCACGTACAGATGGGTTCCAAAAACTAATGGTGAGTTCGCATCCCACATGATCCAGAATATAAGTGCTAATAGACGAACGCACACGCACACGCACACGCACACGCACAGACAATCTGAAAACTCAAAGATACTGACAACACGCACAGCTATGCAAGCACACTGAAATAAACAAATATGCACACTAACAAAGTCGGACACACGAGAACTCGTTCACACAGAAACAGACGCACACACCCAAACGTCAATGGACGGACAAAGGACCGGACAGCATTTTTTAACCTATTGTTTGTGTGAGCTAAAAAAAGTATTTCATTGGTAACGTGTCTCACTTACCAGGATGTCACACACACACGCTCGCGCCATCGCAAGTGAGATTTGTATGCACAACCGTTTGAAGCCACATTTTTTGTCATGTTCTACAGATTGCCCATTGGACACTTTATTGCACAATGTCAGAAAATAATATAGAGCCAGACACAAACATGAAGGAGTTTATTGCAAAATTCCCTCTTATACCTGATGCTTGACATTTGGGTATTTCCTCAG
The DNA here is from genome assembly GCF_003918875.1 of Haliotis rubra. Taxonomy (NCBI): domain Eukaryota; kingdom Metazoa; phylum Mollusca; class Gastropoda; order Lepetellida; family Haliotidae; genus Haliotis; species Haliotis rubra. The sequence goes on from NW_025767568.1 coordinate 807,568, forward strand.
AGGCTACAACAAACTGTAATCGTTACGTGACTCAACATCTGCAAAACCTGGATAATATTGCAGGTTCGTTTTAGCCATGAAAACAAGCAGATTGTCACGTAACCAATTGCGACAGTAAGATCAATGGGAATTCTCCTATCTGTGGCATGTACTGGTTATGCAATACCTTGGATATCTAACCTTGATCACAAACGACTGAAGAAAAATATCTCTGTTATTGATTGAATTGTTGGGGTTTGATCTGAAACGTTCAAGCGTTTCTTAAATTCTTACATAATCAAAATGGATGGTTTGGGTATTTATAGAAACATTCTCACCCCTCATCTCCTTTGATCGCTTTTAGTTATACATGAACATGTTTCTGTATGGATTCAAATGTCATTCTACAGAAATTCTCACTAAAGGTGTATTTGCCATGTAATTGCCCTGATATTTGCACAGGAATTTTTGGGAAGATGAAATGTTTTAACGGTTGAGAAACAAAGACATTGCAAAAAGCTCAAACTGAATGAATGCAAAAGTTCAAACACAAGGCTCTGTGCAGAAAGTGATGTCCCGGCTGCTGTACCTAACCTGATGCAATGTTACAGACATCAGACCAACTACGCGAGATGAAGATCGGTATTTGCCTTCCTTGTATCAGTTCCAGACAGTGGCGTCACCAGCGACTAACTCCTTCGGGCATATGGTTAGTCGACACAGACTGGCGGGCTACTCAGGGTTCAAGGAATTAGGGCTAACAGACCTTAGACGGCACGACACTGGCACGGACTGCATACCGTTGGCAACGACGTGTTCTGTTTGTTCAGATCTGATGGAAGAGAGCAAAGGTCATGAGATAAATCAACTGGTCAGCGCTGCATGGATGACATTATTTTTCAGTTTGTTTCTACAATAGCTGCCACATTGTGTCCATGATCAGCATAACAACGCGAGACCAAATACAGAGTGAGTGAGTGAGTTTAGTTTTACGCCCCTTTTAGCAATATTCCAGCAATGTCACGGTGGGGGACACCAAAAATGGCCTTCACACATTGTACCCATGTGGAGAATCGAACCCGGGTCTTCGGCGTGACGAGGGAACGCTTTAACTACCAGGCTACCCCACTGCCCCTAAAGAACATGAAGCTGACTTGAGTTTGTTTGGTATGGAAGCATCTGACTGTTTTCTTTATGACGTCAGAGTTTAGATTTCCACAGCCACTGGGAGATTTGGCATAAGAAAGCTGATCCAGACCCTCCAAGAAGAAGCGCGCTATATCCCACGTAACATCATCACACGTCTGACTTCTTCTATGTGTCGGAGTGTTTTTGCATGTCTTGTAGCAATGAATGGTCATACAGGCTATTAACGTGACGCTTTACTGTGCGATTTTAGAGGTGTGTACCTACCTAATGTCCATGGGGTTAAATGCTTGTTTTAGCTACGTTACTTTAATTAGGTAACATCAGAGTCACCAGAAGGAGGCTGTGGGCCGCTGGTCTGAGGGTATTGTCGCATCGACATGGAGAATACTTTCCAGCATTGTTGATATTCATATTGTTTGTATTCCTGGCAGTTGGCAAACAAAGGTGTGTGGTTCTTCATTAATGCACATATACAGTGGGGAATATTCTTGACCACGATATTCTAAAAGCCCAGTTGATGTCATCCCCTTCAACCGTTGTGCTCAGTATTCATCCTCACGCTTATTAGGAAATAGTATCTAAAATAATCGAACAGTTGTGAAAAATAAGTCACTGGACTCACGAATCCGCGCTAATACAATATCGACACATATAAACATTTGGGTTTATTTTAGCTATTTTAGCAGTGCAGTCAGTGGTCCAGTCGTATTATTGTTACCGTTATGGTGTCTTTCACACCAAATGCTGTCTCTTCCTGGGGTAGTCAGACTTAGATTAAAATCCACTCTAATCCAAAATAAACAGCCACTCTGGTTAATGATGCAATGCAGACTTAATCCTTCATAGTTTATTCATAAAAATCTAGTTTCTGAAAATAAAAATAAAATACAATGTGCAAAGGGCGTTAACCTTTGAATAACAGCAGGATCAAAAGCAACACATTCTACTTTCTTCCGACCAGTTTCTTGCACCTTTTAAGAAAAGCCTTTGTTATTGCAAAGCATTTGTCACTTCTATGTAGCGTATTAAATAGATCAGAGTGAATAGCAACTACAGCTGGATTATTCCAATAATCCCTGGACACTTTGATAAAGACGTGTTTTTTCTTAGTAAACAGATGTTGCTCTATTTGGTTTCAGATAAGAGCACGATATATTGTCTGACAAAGACGCCCTGGAGATAACGTGCAGCTACTGCCGTTTATCCCGGTATTTCCTTTCAAAACTATTAAAAAACATTCGGGGATTAGGTTCTGATGCCATGAATTAAATATGATCCTTGTTTGTACTTGGAGCTCATAAGGATTGTTTTCCATCATGATTTAAAATATTGAGATGTGTACCCATAAATAACGCTAAAAGTTATAATGCGAAAGTAACGTGAAATGACATTCTTATTGCAGTTTTGTGTTCACTGAATATTAAACTGCCTACTTTTTTCTATAAGAATTGTATAAAGAAATATAGACATGACATATATCCCAACAAAACTTTATACGATTTATCACTTGGGCTCATATATAAACAATCATTGTATATTGCATGAAAAAAAAGCGTCAAATTATCTTTTACTTGGCGAGTAGTTTTATATTATGAACAAAAGGTAGGTGAGGTACATATTAACCAGTAGACTAATGTCTACTGGTTAACATTTTTGTTCTAATTCAAAGTTGTTTACAGGCTATTTCTCAATATTAAGGGTGTAACATTAGTCAAGTTGCACTTACACAATCAGATGAATGCAAGAATCTAGATATAGACTCCCATTGTGCTATTACTTCCATTTTCATGTAGTACGCTTTCACCATTCCTTTACTTTTGATTTGTGATAATACCAAAACACAAGTTGATTTAGTATTCAATATTTTAATATTCCTATGGGGAAAATGTTGGTTCCTTCTAGTTGAAAAACACCACGAAATTTTGTGTCGTTCTTCGCGTCAAATTCCCGCGAGGCAAGCTGAGTTACACAAAACATAGTCCCTTGTCTTTATGGGTGTCTTTTGACGTCGTTGAGGACATGCTACGTTCTTTATTTTATATTTAGTGACTGCTAAAATTTTACTTATAGAATGTGTATGTATATGTGTATATGTGTGTGTGTGTCTGTGTGTGTCTGTGTGTGTCTGTGTGCGTGCGTGAGTGAGTGCGTGTTGTATACCAGTTTGTATTCTACAGCTGTATCAACAAAACATAATGCTGAAAAAAACAACGTGTGTCAGGACATCACGACAATGTTTACAATGTGAAACTTTCTCGCTATAGTTCCAGACATAAATACACATAACTACATAATTATAATTAGCATTTATGCACCAAATCCACACCCTAATTCATGCTCTTAACTTCCGTGAAAGATAGAACCTACACCCAAAGTGATGCAATGGAGGATCACTTCATACTACCGGGTACCCTGCTTGGTGAATCGAGGCACATTTCTCTCAAGTCACTTATCTAAAGAGACATCATATGTGTTCACTGCTTCACCGGAGAGCATTTTTAACCTATGGGTTTGTGTGAGCTAAAACAGGGATTTCATTGGTAACGTGTCTCACTTACCAGGATGTCACACAAACACGCGCGCGCGATCGCAAGTGAGATTTGTATGCACAACCGTTTGAAGCCACAGGTTGCCCATTGGACACTTTATTGCACAATGTCAGAAAATAATATAGAGCCAGACACAAACATGAAGGGGTTTATTGCAAAATTCCCTCTTATACCTGATGCTTGACATTTGGATATTTTTGCCCAGGCTACACCAAACTGTAATGATACGTGACTCAACATCAGCAAAACCTGGATAATATTGCAGGTTCGTTTTAGCCATGAAAACAAGCAGATTGTCACGTTACCAATTGCGACAGTAAGATCAATGGAAATTCTCCTATCTGTGGCATGTACTGGTTATGCAATACCTTGGATATCTAACCTTGATCACAAACGACTGAAGAAAAATATCTCTGTTATTGATTGAATTGTTGGGGTTTGATCTAAAACGTTCAAAGGTTTCTTAACTTCTTACATAATCAAAATGGATGGTTTGGGTATTTATAGAAACATTCTCTCCCCTCATCTCCTTTGATCGCTTTTAGTTATACATGAACATGTTTCTGTATGGATTACCAGCGACTAACTCCTTCGGGAATATGGTTAGTCGACACAGATTGGCGGGCCACTCAGGGTTCAAGGAATTAGGGCTAACAGACCTTAGACTGGACACTTATTGCCAGCGCCACGACACTGGCACGGACTGCATGCCGTTGGCAACGACGTGAGCGGCACAGATTCGTCTCTGTTTTGGATGACATTATATATCCAGTTTGTTTCTACAATAGCTGAGACATGGTGTCCTTGATCAGCATAACAACGCGAGACCCAATACAGCCCGAATTGTTCGGAACGTCTTCGCAGCCAACAACGTCAACGTGTTGCCTTGGCCTACAAACTGTCCAGACATGCGTGTCCCCCAAGGAACGCTTCTGGGATGTCATGGAGCGTCGTGTTCGACAGCGACCACATCCATCCCGCCAACCTGCAAGAGTGAGTGCGTGTAGTTTTACACCCCTTTTAGCAATATTCCAGCAATGTCACGGCGGGGGACACCAAAAAATGGTCTTCACACATTGTACCAAAGTGGGGATTCAAAAGCGGGTCTTCGGCCTGACGAGCGAACGCTTTAACCACTAGGCTACCCCACCTACAAGAACTGATCCAGGCCTCCAAGAAGAATATATCCCACGTAACATCATCATACGACTGACTTTGTCTGTGTGCTGGACCGTTTTTGCATTTCTTGTAGCAATGAATGGTCGCACACGCTATTAAAGTAACGCTTTACTGTGCGATTTTAATGGTGTGTACCTAATGTCTATGGCGTAAAATGCATGTTTCAGCTACCTTACTTTCATTAGGTAACATCAGAACCACCAGAAGGAGGTTGTAAGCCGCTTGTCTGAGGGTATCGACATGGAGATATACTTTCCAGCATTGTTGATATTCACATTGTTTGTATTCCAGGCAGTTGGCAAACAAAGGTGTGTGGTTCTTCATTCATGCATTCTTCATTGATGTACATAGACAGTGGGGAATATTCTTGAACACGATTTTCTAAAACCCCAGTTCATGTCATCCCCTTCAACCGTTGTGCTCAGAATTCATCCTCACGCTCATTAGGAAATAGTATCTAAAAATAATTGAGCAGTTGTGAAAAATGAGACAAGACACTGGACACAATATCGAAAACATTTTTTTAGAAATATAATTCACACTTTCATCAAGATAATGAACCTACCTGCCAATCAAACAAATATGAAAGACGGACGTGATACACTCTCAGAATTCACCTTTTGGATTGGAGAACTACACAAATTACCAGTGAACTATTTAAGCCGTGCAGTCAGTGGTCCAGTCGTATTATTGTCACCGTTATGGTGTGTTTCACACCAAATGCTGTCTCTCCCTGGGATTGTCAAGACTTAGATAAAAATTCACTCTAATCCGAGATACACAGCCACTCTGCTTAATGATGCAATGCAGACTTAATCCTTCATAAAAAATAAAAATCATAAAAATCTAGTTTCTGAAAATAAAAATAAAATACAATGTGCAAAGGGTGATAACCTTTGAATAACAGCAGGATCAAAAGCAATACATGCTACTTTCTTCCGACCACTTTCTTCCACCTTTGTTGTTGCAAAGCATTTGTTCACTTCTATATGGCGTATCAAATAGATCAGAGTGAATAGCAACTACAGCTGTTTTATTCCAATAATCCCTGGACACTTTGATAAAGACGTGTTTTTTCTTAGTAAACAGATGTGGCTCTATTAAGTTTCGGATAAGAGCACGATATTTTGTCTGACAAACAAGCCCTGGAGGTAACGTGCAGCTACTGCCGTTTAAAACCGTGTATTTCCTTTTAAAACTTTTAAAAACATTTGTTGATTAGCTTCTGGTGCCATGAGTTAAACATGATCCTTGTTTGTACTTGAAGCTCATAAGGATGAATAACGCTTAAAGTTATAATGCGAAAGTAACGTGAAATGACATTTACATTGCGTTGATATGATCGAGACTCAATTGAAATCTCAGCTCCAGAAACTTTAGAAATTTATACAAAAGCAGTGTTTGTATGACTCTGAGTAAAGTATCACTTTGTGACAATGCAGCGCTAAATACGCGAAAGGGTGCTAGAGGTGATAAGGTCACAAACACACGCAAAGGCAAGGCAGTTTGTATTGCAAAAACGTTTACGAGTACAGTTTCGTTAACTTTGCTTTTAGCAGAGATTTCTTATAAGAGTGGAAAGGGTTTTGTCGCTTCCCTTTTAAATACGAGTTTATGTTCATGTCAACATGAACAGGTTGTCAGGATATGGATAAAATACTGCCGATGTGACTATAAATGTTAACTCACTCAACATGAACAGGTTGTCACGGTATGGATAGAATACTGCCGATGTGACTATAAATGTTAACTCACTCAACATGAACAGGTTGTCACGATATGGATAGAATACTGCCGATGTGACTATAAATGTTAACTCACACAACATGAACAAGTTGTCACGATATGGATGGAATACTGCCGATGTGACTATAAATGTTAACTCACTCAACATGAACAGGATATGATACTTTCTATAAAATCTGTTTAATGTGTCATGGAAAAGCATGGTGTGTCCATATGGCCTCTCATGCACTAATGCGCATATAAAATTTAAATATAGCAACGACATATACAAAATCGATCATGTTTTCAGAAAAGTGTTCAGAAAAAGTGTTCAGACCGATCAATGACAAAATTCATGTCCGACTCAATATTTAGACTTGTGCGATCGGTTCACATATTTGTTTTCATAAAACAGATGGGTCGGCATTGAGTGTGTTGTTGATGGGTTCCACAGAGAGGATGCGTTCACCTTTTGGCGAACATCTGGTATCATCGCTACTGATATTGTTTCATGAACACATAATTCTGATACAGCCAGAATCGTACACTGGCAGAGATTTCTTATAACTGACTTCTGAAACGGTTTTTCTTTCATATATATTTATTGCTTTCAGTATCTGTCCCAGACAGTTTACTTTAACACTACGCGCTAAGTTACGTGCAGTATTCCTACGTAGAAGTTAATGTGTCGAGGTTTGATGCCATTAAGAAAATATATTGGTTCCTGGAATCTATATTCACCCTGGAATGCCTCACTGGTCTCATCTCTAAAGTCTGAATCTGTTAACGTAAAAAGAGATAGGGGCAGAATGGCATTACATACCCAGGTTGATGTTATGATGAAAATAACTCAGGAATATCAATGTATTTGCATTGATATTTCCTTCCTATATGATCTCTTGGCGCAGATCAGGTGAGTGCCCGGGTTCTCCACCGGGAGCACAGCCCTTCTGACACTCTGCGTAATGCAGAAGGTTGCAGTGTTGGGGAGTCTACATATTCTCCGGAAAGGTCTTGGTGGGTTCGACTAGGCAGCGTTTCCTGGGAGAAGTCCCATTCGCTGTCTGGGCTGCGTGTAGAGGGGGCAAGGGCTCTGAGCTGATGATGAGCCTTACCAGCCTCACAGTGCCAGGATCACCCGAACCCTCTCTGCTGCATTTTTCATCTAAATCTGTAAAACATAATTAAAAACAAGAAGTCAAAAACAGATTCCAATAATAAACCCATGGACAGAAAATGGAATAGATATTCTTGTGGTTTATAAAATTATTCATGATTATCCTGAAACATCGCCACCCCAGAAACGTTTTGCAATAAGTAACGTCGATGTGAACCTTACTCAATATAGATAATAGAGACGCCTTGCCTGTTACATGGCAAACATGTCGCACTCCGCGGCCACTCATACATCCAGGAATTACACATACAGTTTTTAATGAAATGATAAACTGTCATGTCACAATTACAAATTGTCCAAACGAAACCAAGCAAATAACCTCGGGTGTGAAACAAACGTTTTATTCGGAAAACCATAGATTTTACCTTGCAGCATCTTCTCCTATTTTCAGAGATCCATTCTTCTATTCCTTGTCGACACTGGCTCACTGACAATAATCATAGGAAGGGAATCGAAATAACAATGAGGGAAATTCAAATAGACACACTGAAGGATTTTTGAATGTATTTAGAGTATCCGTTCTGCACGACTGATGTAATTACTTTCTTCGTTGCAATGGAAAATATGCAGCAATACACAAGTTCTCACATTGTTTTGCATCAATCACATGACAAATGCCTTTATATTCGATCCCTGAATCAGCAAACGTTGTCACGCCATTTCGGAAAGTCGATCACCGGTAATGACATCATACGTCATATGTTTGTGTACTATCAGATACAGTTCAATCATCAATCGCTCTTTTGTGACGTGAGTAATTTTATTTTGTATTTTTTAATCAGTGTTCAATAACATAGCAAAGGTGTATTCCTTTAGACAACTTTACAAGATGAAATGAAAATGTAACTGCAATATATCCGTATTTTCTTTGGAGTGCAGTATTCAAATATTGTAATATCACCAAAGCGTATCAATATATTTCCGGTACATTTTTATCTTAACTAATGCTGAATAGATATACAACGAGCAAAAAAAATGCGACTTTTCACAGACGTAGTTTCAAAATGTATTTACTGATAAATTCAGTTATATTTTTCATACATCCACTCTGGATACTGAAGTTTACATTTATGCAAGTCAATAGTCTGTTAGTCCACCGTTTCTCTCGATGCACTGCTGAATACGGCGTCCCATGCTGTCTATGTAGTCCTGGGGTAGGTCCACCCATATTTGACTGATGAGATTAGACCACTCAACGACACTCTTCGGTTCCAACTTTTCTAATTTGTCCTTCATAATCTGCCACACATTTTCAATTGGGTTCAGGTCTGGTGATGCGGCTGGAAATTTCTGTAAGGTCACGTGACTCGTTTCAAACCAGTTACAGGTGTGTCTGGACTTGCGTACAGGTGCATTGTCCTGTAAAAGTTTGAAAGGTATTCCACTCTGTCCTATATGGGATTCCATTATGCCTTCTTGTATAAGTTGACAGTACTTGCGTGAATCCGTCCTTCCTGTATGAGTTAGCAGCGGCGTCACCCCGAGTTTGCCTATACCACCCCAAACCATGACACTGGGTGAGAACTTCGGGAACCATTTTGCAGCTACGTCCACCTCTTGACCACCTCTTTCTTGTGATCCTATAAAACTGAAAATTTGATTCGTCCGTAAAAATCACATTTGAAAAGTCTGTACCCTGCATTTCCCTGCACCACTCGAGCTTCTTCTCCATATGTGCTCTTGCCTTCAATGGAACTTTCTTCGGCACACGCTTGACATATCCAGATTGCTTTAAAGATCTTCTGATTGTCCATTCCGATACCTTAGGGGTTCCTTGACTTGACTCCTTCACAGCAAGCTGTTTTGCAGACCAGTTTGGGTACGCCGCCGCGAGACGCGCGATACGTCGTCTGTCATTTGCCCCAAGAGTAGCACGACGTCCCGATCCAGCCTGTCGCTCTGTCCCTAACCCTTCGTCAAATTTCGGTAAACAGAGGCCCGATGCAGTCCCGTCAGTTTCACAAGTCTGGTTACGGATGTAATACCTGCTTCATAATATGCCAAGAGTCGATTTCTGTTGTTTTGAAACGTCATGGCAAAGCTTCGGTATCGTCTGCTAGCAACGAGGTCACGTGATCAAGCCATCCCTGAACCCAAAGGAGATAATTCCAGACCAACGAGGCAAGCTACTGGCGGCTGAAACTTTGTATTTCGGCTTTTTAGATAGTAGGATCGAGTCTACAGAATAAAGTTTTTTGTCGCATTGTTTCTGCTCGTTACTTTATGTGTGAACAGATCAATAAGGAGGGCGAGAGAGCATTGAATGTCTACCGATTCACTAGATGCGTGTTTGTCATGCGTAAATAACTGATTTACACATTACTCCTACTCCCCTGGTTTTGTTTAACTTCATCCTATTTCAGTTTTGTGATAACTGAATATTAAACTGCCTACTTTTACATAAGAATTGTATACAAAATTCTGACATGACGTGTATCTCAGCCAAACTTTATACGATTATCCTGATTCAATATAAAATATTTCTTGCACATTTCATTGACTGAATATTCCGAGACGAGATGGAGACAAAAAACGATGGAACGGCAAGTGTCCAGTGTCATGTTTTGTTTCTTTCTTTTGAAATATTCTGGTCTGTGATTTATGTTAAATTGATGCCTGAAATACGGGCATGTTATCAAATTACGATATACACACAAACCGTCTCCTTTTGATCATTTGGACTCATTTAAAAAAAATTATTTGGCGGGAAAAAAAACATCAAATTATGTTATGACGTCAAATAAACTGGTTTCACATGTTTGTATAAATCACAATTGTTCACAGGCTAGTTCCCCATACTCCATACCAACATTAGTCAAATTGCACTTACACAATCAGATGAATGCGAGAATCGAAGATTTAATTGAAACTTTAGATAGACTCCCATTGTGCTATTTCTTCCATTTTCATGTAGTACGTTTTCACCATTCATTTAATTTTGATTTGTGACAATATCAAAACACAAGTTCATTTAGTATTCAATATTTCAATATTCCTATTGGGAAAGTTTGGTTCCTTCTAGTTAAAAAGCACCACCAAATTATGTGTCGTTCCTCACGTCAAATTCCCGCGAGGCAAGCTGAGTTACTCAAACCATAGCGTTTCCCAGCATATTAGACGTATGTCCACTGTCTTTATGGGTGTCTTTTGACGTCACTGAGGTCAGGCTACATTCTGTATCTAATATGCATTGCCTGCTATAATTTTACTTATCGAATGTGTATGTGTGTGAGCGTGCGTGCGTGAATTTGTGTTGTATACCAGTTTATATTCTACAGCTGTATCAACAAACATAATACTGAAAAATCCATCGTGTGCCAGGACACCACGTTAAGGTTTTCAATGTGCAACTTTCTCGCTATAGGTCCATGAATAAATACACATAAATACATAATGATAATAAGTTACATGCACTAAATCCACACCCTGCCTTAAACTCCCTCGATAGTTAGAACCCAAACCCAAAGTGAGGCGCTGGAGGACCATCATCTCATACTACCGGGTACCCTGCTTGGTGAATCGCTCAAGTCACTTACGTAAAGAGACATGACATGCGCTTCACTGTGCTCTTTACACAGGACCACCAAGTGTAGACCCACATCTAAACCCCATTAATTTTACTAACATTTCAGATGGCGCTACATATAAAACTCCCATCACGTGTGTCTATATAGTCTACATGCATGGTATATCAATGTATATCTATATTACACTAAATGCGTTAGAGCGCTTGAGGGACAACGTTTACCGCATATCGTGTTCAACTGGTCATATCGAATGCCATCTACACAACTGTGTGAATACACTGTACACACCCGACCCCCTGAACCGGGTATATCTGACCTAGATAACACAACTACTTCCTTGTCCTTGCAAGAGGGAAGTAAATAGCTGTCTCAGTCAACTGCAGCGTTGCGAACACCATTTCTAACACGTTATATATGTCACATATACATAGCTGCTAAGGTTTGCTGTTAACATGAGACCATATGTGACTTCACTCCTACTGGTCATGGAGATTTATTCTACATTAAGGATAACTCACGTGAAAGGTATGTCTTTCAGTTCCTGTTCCAGCTACCGTGCATACTGTCGGGAATGATCATGAGGCATGACCTGAACAGTTTATATCTGTGTTTATCACCTACGAGGGCGAACATATTGGGGTCATATTTTTCATACGATCCCTTGGGCAAAATATCACTTTGCCATGGTGACGTGAGTTCAAGAACATTGCTATGACGTCACGTTTCTTCTGTGACGTTACGTTCTACATGCGGCGACGGCGGGTAGCCAGCCTATGTTTGAAAGTAAATTTGGGTTGATTTTCCTCAATATGACGACTTCGGTAATAAATAGAATATTATATTCGTGCCCATGTCATACTATGTTTACGACACTGGTGCTTAAATATCGGTATATCTCCTCCTCTGACTCGGGAAATACCAACATTTAGACACTCGTCTCGTTAACATAGTATGGCATGGGCACTCATATACTATCCTCTATGTCATTTCAGGTCAGACACCAAGTCTACAAGGTTCGTCGTCCACTGTTGTAAGGGGTGATACGTTTCAGTTTACCTGTACTGTTGCCGGTGGTGGTGGCTCCTTACAAGGAGGTTTGAACTTCCAAAGAGAGCGGTTATTCGCTCCGTGTACTGTCAATGCTGGTACCTGCATCCAGTTCACCAATCTAGCTGGGTACACCTGTGAGTGTGTGGGTGGACAGACGCGGGTATTCTACATGAATATCACATCAGTCAGCACGGGTGATGGTGGTACCTGGAGGTGTCAGTACAGCAACTCTATCAGCAACTCCATCAGCCTGGATGTACTGTGTAGGTATTTCAGAGTTGGAACAAAACACAGGTGTCTGTAGTAACCACAAGAATGTTTACAAAGCAAGATTTGTGTAATTAATAGTTAACTTATGATGGACGTTGTATATCTCGTATAAAATAATCATAACGAAATATGTTTAACAGACACATTTCGGCAGAAAAAAACTGTCATTGCATTACGGAAGTACTGAACACGCAGTTGCTCCTCAGAAGACCAGTGTACCTTTGTACACATGTTACCTACTACTGCATAATACCAACATTTAATCCCAATGCCCCATATGTTTCTGTTTATAAACCAACTAGACGGCCCAGGCATTACATCTGTTCCGACAAACAGACAAATAATAGAGAACGCCAGTCCTGACATAGACTGCAGCAGTAACATCACAGCCGGCAACCCCTCAACGACGACTAGTTACACATGGACAGGTCCGGGAGGGTACAGCAAGGACGGAGCTGTACTAGACAGACTTATCAACAGGAACCAGGGAGGGCTGTACACCTGTACGGCCACCAGTACTGCAGGACTGTCGGACACGGCTCAGGTCAACGTCACTGTTCAGTGTAAGTATTCTACAGTCTCACTGACACGACCTGGCCGCACGAGATGCATTGTGGTCCAAAGAGCCGGATTTTACTAAGCAGAGGTGTGTCCCTTAGTTGTGAGATGATGCGCTGATCGCGTGTTCAGATCCCAGACAATCAGGTACTGTTTGCTTATCGTTGTCGCCACTTTACTTGTGCTTGTGGCCTCCACGTACCTCTGTCGTTCCTCCCAGATCAAATGTTGTGATGGAACTGAAAATATTCCAAACTTAAACCTAACTCGCGAACTTAACCTAACGAATATGCATTAGGAAAACGACATCATACTTTGTCCTCATAACAGATCGTGTGGGCGGCCTTTTTTGTATCTATCTAATTATCTATAGGTAAATATCTCTTCTTCATCAGGTAAATATGTATTGGGCATATCTGTGTTCAGTTTCATCTGGTACATGCGGCATAGCTCCTGAGGCTGAGATATTGTTACACGACACCCCACCCCTACCGTCACACCTTGTATCATTCTGAAATACTGCACCCGTGAAACAGGATCGGGTGGTCAGGCTCGCTGACGTGCTTGACACATGTCACCGCATCCCAATTGCGTACATCGATGCTCATGCTGTTCATCACTGGATTGTCTGGTCTGCTTATTTACCAACCACCGTTATAGCTGGAATAACGTTGAGTGTGGCGTTGAAAAACAAACAAACAAACAAACTGAAATACTGCAAAAAGCAGGAAAAATAACAACTCTCCCACTAACCTCCATAATTCTGGTGTTTTATTCAACCACAGCTTTATCAGATTTTGGTTATTCAAAATCCCTTGTATTCATCTGATAACAAGTAGTGTTCGATGTTATCATATATGTATGATTCAACTATATCCATCTGCTACATAGAATCATATTACATCCTCAATTCAATTCAATATATAGCTGAACGTTTTATCGATATTTACTATATATAATTATTAGAATTCCTACCAGTGAATTCCTACCGTGTATTCGAAATGGGCTATGGCCGGTGGTATGAGACATGCTTGCCCTTTAGTGAACACCCGGTGTTGTCACTGTTTATCACTATTCCATTCTCTGTTTGCGTTTTGTGCATTACTGCCTTTGTGTCCTACTGAGGTGGTTCCTACTGCCGTTGTCGTTTATATCTTAACCGTGCGAAATATGTTACCACCAGATGCTTCAACAATAACCTCCGTCCCTACCAACATGAACGTGACAGAGAAAGCCAGTCCTGGTATCGACTGCAGCAGTAACATCACACCTGGCAACCCCTCCACAACACGCTACAGCTGGACAGGTCCGGGAGGGTACAGCAAGAACGGAGCTGTACTAGACAGACTTATCAACAGGAACCAGGGAGGAGTGTACACCTGTACTGCCACCAACACTGCAGGACTGTCAGACACAGCTCAGGTCAACATCAATGTACAGTGTAAGTGTTGCATCTGCTCTTCATTATCTAAATTAATTATAATGCCATCTTCAACATATGTTGAGTACCGTCTTCACTGACATTGGACAATGGTTAAAGTCTGGGGAGAGCAACAGAGAAGTGTTTTAAGCACATAATTTGGACTTCGTCTGCTAATCAGTGCAAGGCTTAGTTGATATTCTTTGGTGTTATTGCGACATTGCGACACAGATGCCCCAGAAATAACATCCGTCCCTACCAACATGAACGTGACGGAGAATGCCAGTTCTGGTATAGACTGCAGCAGTAACATCACACCTGGCAACCCCTCCACAACACGCTACAGGTGGACAGGTCCGGGAGGGTACAGCAAGGACGGAGCTGTACTAGATAGACTCGTCACCAGGAACCAGGGAGGAGTGTACACCTGTTCAGCCACCAACACTGCAGGACTGTCGGACACAGCCCAGGTCAACGTCAATGTACATTGTGAGTAAAAACTACGTTGCAGCGTCTGCTGTCACCAGTTATTGACCCGGACGACAATGTAAACGTTTCAATTCAAGATATCTATATTCAAATGTACAGTGTAACCCTCTGAAGCGGCAAAACGCTTTTTTATCAGTGTAACAATACGTAAAATACAGCGACAAAGCTATCGATTCCGACCATATCATCAGCATGCGGTTCACAGTCAAAAAGAAAAATGAACAATATTTACCTATAAACGTTCTACACACGTTTGAGGATAGTTATATTTGTGTATATTTATATTTCCATGCAGCTATTAACTAACAGTTGTAAATAGACGGCACTAGCACATTCACGTCAGTTATCGCCAGCATAATATCACTGAACACCTTCTGTATAGTCTCTCTCTTCGATCAGTAGAGACATTCAGTACTTTCAAATCCAGATTAAAAACTCATTTGTTCAGCATTGCATACAGAGTTCAGAAGCGGTCTTAAGCAGTCTTCTTGAGATTGGATATTAGCGCTATATAAATGTATATAAATGTAAATGTATAGACGAGTATGAGATCATGAAATAAACCGGACAATACCTTTTCTGTACCCCGAAGAAATTTCTCCAAAATACATTATGCTTGAGATAATTTTGGCTAAATAACGAACATGTTTGCATGAATAAATATCAAATAGTGATGATACCAGGTGTTCGCGAAATGGTGTGTGTATGCTGCCCCACCGATGGCACCTTCACAAATTGATGCTGGCACAAATTATTATTTATCTGGGAAATTATTTCAGATAATATATTCACGTTCAAAAACATTCCTGCATTTTGCTGATATTGTAGACTTTTAAAATATATTTTACAGATCGTCCACAACGAGATATGCAAAAACAATTTATTCCAACGATCATTCGGCAAATGGCGCTCTTGAGCAGTCTTCTTAAAATTGGATATATGAGCTATATAAATGTAAATGTATAGACGAGTATGAGATCATGAAGCAAACGGCACAAAACCCTTTCTGTACAAACAATAATTCTTCTCGATACAATTCTTCTTCCTGCTGTATCATGAGCAGGTATGTATGAATCACTATCAAATACTGATAACACCAGGTGTTCACCAACTGGTGTGTGTGTGTTCTGCCCTAGCGTTGACATCTTCACAAATTGATGCTGAAACAAGGAATTATTCATCTGTGAAATTATTTCAGATGAGACATTCACTCTTAAAACATTGTTGCATTTTGCTGATATTGTACACTTAAATTTTGTTTTATATTTTACAGATCGTCCACAACGAGATATGCAAAAACAATTTAGTCCAACGATCATTCGACAAATGAACGACACGGCCGCCATGGTGGCCACTGCTGTTTCTGACCCGCTGCCACAGTTCACCTGGTGGCGATATGACAGCGGGCACCTGCAGGATATAGCAGACACTACTGACTACACTGTATTCAGCTCCGACTTACAGACAGTCCTCATTGTCAGGATCAAACACTCCAGAGACTACGGGGAATACGCATTGAAGATGAACAACTCCTTTGGAGAAAGCATACTCAGCTATACAGTATCACCAGCAAGTGAGTTTCATGAAGCACTACTTCCTTTTATTCCTCTTTCATTAGCAGGAAAATTAATACATTGGTATGCACACTGCGTGGTTGGAGTGAGTGAGTAAGTGAGTCAGTTTACGCCACTTGAAACAAAGTACTAACTGTATAACGACATAGGAACGAAATGTGGTTCACTCATGTTCACATACGGGAATCGACGCCGGATCTTCAGCAGGGTAAGCGAATGCTTTAGCCACTAGACTACCTTACGGTTCCGTGTAAGAATTAACATACGAACACAACAACGAAAGCGTGTTGCACAGCGTATCATTTCTCGGCTACCGTTTTAATCATACTGTATTTGTTTTTTAACTCTGTGTGTCCATGTGACCGTATTGTTCCAGGCAGTGCTACTGGTCAGTCACAACCAGATGGACTCGGTCAAGGAATTGGTATTGGAATCGGAGTATCCCTGCCAGTGATACTTGTGTTAACTGTCATCATTGTAATCATGTGGCGACGAAGCCGTGGAAACATTGACAAAGTTAACAAAGGTAATCATTGTATAGCCAGGTTTGTATTGAGCAAAGGGAGACATGTTCCACAGATGCGCATGTGCAGAAAATATAATCCATTGTGATGTATTTAGACAGGTGTTTTATCAGATCTTCCAGCTTTATACTTATACTACCTGACTTAGATATTGGCATGTTTTGTAAGTTTTGAACTTTTTACCACATCCCTGAGTACTAAGCGGCTATTGAATACACTACGGTTTCGAAAAACAGACCGTTCCATGTAATGGTACATATAAACATTCAGGAATATGGATTAATGTCTGAACTTCATGCTCCACTTGCAGATCAAACAGAAGCAATCGAACTCCAATCACACGGGTAAGATACAATACATGTTCACTTTTTATAAAACGCCAACACCCATATGTCTCAATGAGTACATGTTTCAGTAAATGAATCAAATTTATATATTTGATATTGATATTTTGGTAACATGTTGTCTGCGTGAAGTGTATTGAACCAATGCTGTCTTGTACCGTTGTATTTATTGGTTTCTTCCAGAAACACCACACCACCAAACCCAGGTAGCTATATCATTGTCCTGTATATAACATTAAACACGTTATGTTAGGGAGTCCCTCGTTACACCAATATATACAGATGACATACCACGTTACGGTAAAGTAATATTGTACTCATTATTTCAACTACTATTTCAGGCCTTAAATTGGTAACACATCCTGTTTGTCTTCATTAGACACCCACATAAACTACAGCCTTAGTGAACAGTAGTTTATTATTTAATGTTACTCTGAATGGTATTATTTTGTATTTATAACATACATAATAAATATAAGTATCATGTCATGATGCAATTCCATTACTGTTTCAAGACGGAGCCTACGCAAGCCTTGATGAGCATACCCCTCAGAATATAAACGAATATGAGAAACTCGACATGGGAAACACCGACAAAGGTTGTTACTGTCTTTTGTTTAATCAAGGTAGTGCTTTAGGCTTGATTCAGATATCCATTAGTAGCGGAAAGGGAAAGCATAGTAAAAACACAGACAATATAGAACCAGGACCATACAATCTAACAATTCAAGCCGTCTTAAAGGTTGTATTGTCTTCACTGGAGACTCTGTGTTGTTTTGTCCATACACAGAGCGAATATTTTATACACATTTTGTGGTGGAATTGAACTGAAGTTAAATATCGCCAAGCCAATGCTTGCATCTCATAATCAAAATGATTAGCAAAGTTTCGAATGTTAACCATTTTGTTATTGACTATTTTTGTATTAGAATCAGAAGAGACGGTTGGCACGGTTGAAAAGGAATCTGTGTACGAAAACCAAGGGGCTGGTAGAGATACCCTAGGTAATGTTTATTATGCACGTACATTATGCATTAAAGATTTCTTTCGTTTTGCTCATTTCAAAAGTGACTTGTCATTTACTGTAACTGATTATGAGTAATGCTATTATTATAACATAAGAAATGACAACGTGGCACATCACCCTAGGAGAAATGATACTCCATTTTATACTGCATGTCATCCCATACTGACGGCTCAGGTGAAATAGACAGTGTGTGTTTGTGTGTGTGCATGAGTGTTTGATTTTGGAGAGTCGGGGTGAAAAAGGGGAGCCACCGATTTATTTTTTAATTCAAATTCAGCGCCATCTTTCGAAATCTGTCAGTATGACACGGTTGGGGTTCGAACCCAGACCTGCCTTGTAGACGCTCTATCCGCTGGGCCATGGAAGAGATACCAACCCACCCTACAAATGGCCACGATGAGGCATGTATATTTCTGTTAACATCTTTCAGATTCTGTAAATGGAAGAAACACAGTGGATCGAGAATGACTCCCCAATTCTAAACAACAGTTTCAGCAATGAGGAAATGACTACCACGTTTCAAACAACAGTTGCAACAATCGGGATGTGACTTGCAATTTCGCATTTTCAGCGGAAATAATCGGAGTGTGACTGTCAACTTCCATGCAACGATCCACGTGTGAGATTAATAATGACAACTGCGTCTGGACATTATTTGGTTAACCCTGTCATCAGGACAGTTGTACAGCCGGCAATATAAGTGGAACCGGTACTAACAAGGTTGACGGGGATTCACTGTTTATCATAATCTTCGTTATTTATTGATACATTATTTATTCTGTGAACGTCTTACACTGTCTTCAGAATAATATCAATGACTTGCCCCTTATAACTTCTGTAAATTTTATTTGCTTGTCAACATTAATGATTTTCTACTTTTATCACTATTTAGCCTTTAACACCTCATGGAATGTCTTTGGCGGGTCTAACTTCTGAATATATAGCAAGTGGGAAAAAATCTCACTCTTTCCTCCTCATCAAGAGGTTCAAACACGTCCTTTTTCCAGCCAATAAAAACATAATACAAGACTCCATTCTTGTAGCAGACGGCAGCAATAACATGACTCTCTTTAAATAAGGTCCACGAGGGGACAGTAGGATATGGCCTGACGGACAAGAGTTGTCATCGGGTATTGGGGAAGGATCAACACCTGCAGCGAGACTGTCAGACAGTCTAGGTCAACCTAACCGTTCAATATTACCTTATTTCTCTAAAGTACATGTGTTTGTAAGGATCAGTAAAGGGTTTGGATTAGATTAACAAGGTTGACGGGGATTCACTGTTTATCATAATCTTCGTTATCTATTGATACATGATATATTCTGTGAACGTCTTACACTGTCTTCAGAATAATATCAATGACTTGCCCCTTATAACTTCTGTAAATTTTATTTGCTTGTCAACATTAATGATTTTCTACTTTTATCACTATTTAGCATTTAACACCTCATGGAATGTCTTTGGTGTTTCTACCTTTTGAATATATAGCAAATGGGAAAAAATCTCACTCTTTCCTCCTCATCAAGAGGTTCAAAAACGTCCTTTTTCCAGCCAATAAAAACATAACACAAGACTCCATTCTTGTAACAGACGGCAGCAATAACATGACTCTCTTTAAATCAGGTCCACGAGGAGACAGTAGGATATGGCCTGACGGACAAGAGTTGTCATCGGGTATTGGGGAAGGATCAACACCTGCAGCGAGACTGTCAGACAGTCTAGGTCAACCTAACCTAACCTAACCTATTTCTCCAAAGTACATGTGTTTGTAAGGATCAGTAAAGGGTTTGGATTAGATTGTCAAGACAGGCTCACCTCGACGCCGGTAATGATGTCCTTCGTCTGATTTAGTGACTTAGGTGATTAGGGAGGTGCACTTCTGATCATTCGAGCTCGCTGCAAGACAACATGGTTTAATCTTTATAACTTTTTTCCATTACAGTACATTATGAGTTCTTATTGTTGGAAAGGTATCCGAAATCAGCCTTGACGATGTTCTGTAATGTACTATTGCCTAACCACGCTCTTGCTGCATTGATAAAACAACCTTACTTTGTTGGCGTGTCTGTAAATACTCATTGAGTAATTGTATATTCCAAGAACGATGTTATGCAAAAAGACAATAACGAGAAGCCAGTAATGGTTTATGTTATGTTTTTATTGGTGTTCTTGCAGTTAAATGTCCAGTGTCCATATTCCCATAGTAGACATTTCATAGGCGTTAAAGGCCAACACTGGGTGAACACTGTAAAAATGAAAAAGGCTCTCGGAGTCAAGTTTTATATTTTTTATTGCAAGACGAAGGAAGGTGGCAGACGGAAGCTCCAAATCCTCCGCGTCTTGCAGTTACATACCTGCAGCCAGCTATAATATAACTTACGAAAACGTATAGTCGAACATGCGAGTCCAAAGCTACAAACAAACATATATACGTGATTCTCACACAGGAACTTTCTATGAGGTAAGGTAACGAAGATGTCAAGTACAGAGCTTGGTCAATAAACACGGAGAGGCATGGTACAACTGTACAAACTGAAGCGGTAACATCACCACAGGCCAACATTTTATGAGCGTTTTATTTATCACCGCTTCTATAAGCTGCCACTTACAGTCAGCAGTATTACCCTTCCGTTATATCCTGCCACAAATGAATGTGAAGTGTGTGTTGTCACGATGTTTTGGTTTTTAAATGGTATCTTTACAGCAAAGCTGAAATTTAGACCAAGAAGGTATTCTACTCGAAATTGTTGATTGTTAAACCAAACACTTTGAGACGGCTCTGCACATGAAATACATTGAGGAGTGGTTGTAAATGATGACTATAGTCATTAATCACAATGTTTGTATTAACGATGCAAGGTTTCTTCATGACCCAAACACCATTTATTATTGATTTAACGAAGAATGTTCGGGGTATTTTTAAATATTCTCTGCATTGATGATTTTTAAACGTGTGTTGCCAGGCAGTTGTGTGGACTGATGACAGAGAAAGCTTGAGTATAGCTTTAAAAAAGATATATGCTTCGCATGTGGCGAATAGTTCCAATTGTAACGCATCAGTGACGAAATGTTGCCAGATTCAATTCCTCATCTTAACGTCTACCATGATCGTGTGTATATTAAACTTGACTAAATGACTTGCCTTTGCATGTGTTTGTGACAATATTACCAATGGAGCAGGATACACGCTCCTGTTCATCATTATTACTGTGATTCATAAACATATACTTATCAGACATATTATTTCGTATTAACATGGAATGGTTTTATTGTTCTCAATTGCTTTTAATTATGAACGACACTTCTCATTGCGTTATCAATATAACTTTTAACATTCTTCATGTATAATGTCCAAAAGTTCCATATCAAAATGCAAAAGTATCTCTTGTAGCCTTTACGTCTACATCGCAAATCACGTATGCCCTCTTATAACTATATATTCCCTTAACAGTTGAAATAAATCAAGAATTCAAACGACATAAACTACACGCTATTTCCGTAACTTGTTTTTCACTAAAATGTCACACTTTCAGTAACGCGAAGCGTAATAAACTCTTCAGGTATTAAATGAGATAAAGCATCTCTTTCACCGTTTTCAGATGTTTGTTGTTCTCTCTTATCTTTTTCATGTTATACATAAAATGAACTCCAAGAAACTATAAATTGAGCCTTACATTGCAATACGACTTACGCAAATTGATTCGTGCTGTTTTTTCTAAACCTTTTCTAGATTTCTCCTTATTTATGTAAGGATTTAGGCAAAGCGAGTATGTTTAACGTGTTCGGGAGACGAACCACCTTACAACGGACTCGGAGCTTCCACTTTTGCAGCGAATTGTAACACGTGTTTACTAGGGAAAGCCTTCCAGTTCATGGCAATAGATATGTAGTGGGGAAAGTCTTCCTGTTCATTGCCACACATGAGTACTTGGAAAGCCTTCAAGTTGATTGTAACACATGTGTACTGGGTAAAGCCTTCCTGATCATTGTTGCACATGTGTACTGGGTAAAGCCTTCCTGTCCATTGTTACACATGTGTACTGGGAAAGCCTTCCTGTCCATTGTTTCACAGGTGTACTGGGAAAGCCTTCCTGTCCATTGTTTCACAGGTGTACTGGGTAAAGCCTTCCTGTCCATTGTTTCACAGGTGTACTGGGAAAAGTCCATTGTTACACAGGTGTACTGGGGAAAGCCTTCCTCCAGGTGTTGGGGAAAGCCTTCCTTCCATTGTTACACAGGTAACACAGGTGTACTGGGAAAGCCTTCCTGTCCATTGTTTCACAGGTGTACTGGGGAAAGCCTTCCTGTCCATTGTTTCACAGGTGTACTGGGAAAGCCTTCCTGTCCATTGTTACACAGGTGTACTGGGTAAAGCCTTCCAGTCCATTGTTACACAGGTGTACTGGGAAAGCCATCCAGTCCATTGCCACGCATGTGTACTGATAGCAAAACATGTTATATTTGACATGTTCTAAGACACACTCAGGCAAGTGACTGCAGTTCTCTTTGAAAGATTCTTTCGAATTACAATGCCTTGCCATATTTGAGATTGTTAAAGAAGTTGCAACCTTGTTTGTTCAAATTAGAATGAGTATCTCTACACCAGAGATTGCAGATTCAAGAAATCAGTGACGTGAAATCGAAGCGTGCAATATTGTTATACCTCTTTATTTTTCGTCCGGGAGCAGAGACGGATATGTTTACAGATTTCATCCTTTACTTTTCCTGTAACCTTTCAAATTACTGAAGTTTAATCTCGTCCTCTGCAGCTCGCATATCCCTTGTATAAGTCCTAATGTTAATGTATCATCTCTCAGCGCACGTGTTTCCCTAACATGTGTTTAACTGATACACTGAGTATGTGTGTACTGATTCGCTCTGATCACCGACAGATACAGAAGGCGTCCTCTTACACGAGATCATGCATCCCTCTCAAAAGTACATTTGAATATTTATTTGCACGAGACAAAAAAAGCCGGTTTCTCCACTAAGTCTTGGTTCTTGTATCACTGACAAGCTCAGACTATTTCTCGTAAAGTTTAATCTGCAAGTGTTTGTTCCATTGGCTTGTTTGATCTCTGTCGTGCCGAGAACCACTAGTTCCCTTTTTTCATGTCACAGCATTCAACAATGACAATATTCTTAACATTTGAAAGTCAACTTATATTACATGATGGGCCTTGAACTTAGTGATGCTGTCTTATATTGGATCAAAAGTGCTGCCTTTCTAACTGTAGCCCTAAGACTATGTGGTCAATGCTGATTGTTCCCTATGGTGATTCAGTCAGTTTACAGTTTAGTCCTGAGTCAACCGATTTCTGGGTTCACTTCTCTTTGAACATCGCCTCGTAACAGTGAAACTGAAATAAATACTACGCTCATGTATGTAAGGTTGTGTAAAGTTGCCAAGATCTCTGTGTGTGTGTGTGTGTGTGTTGTGTGTGTGTGCGTGCGTGTGTGTGTGTGTGCGTGCGTGCGTGCTGTATACCAGTTTGTATTCTACAGCTGTATCAACAAACATCATACTGAAAAATCCATCGTGTGCCAGGACACCACGACACTGTTTACAATGTGCAACATTCTCACTATGGTTCCATAAATACATGCACATAAATAAATAATGATAGTAAGCATATACATTATGCACTACATCCACACCCTCATTTATGTTCTACACAACCTCGAAAGATACAACCCAAGCCCGAATTGAGGCACTGGAGGGCCACCATCTCATGCTACCGGGTACCCTGCTTAGTGAATCGAGGCACTCCTCTCAAGTCACTTATCTAAACACCCGTGAAGGTCCGGGTTAGAATGAACCTTCAGTAACCACTGCTTGTCGTAAGATGCGACTAACGGGATCGGGTGGTCAGGCTCGCACCCGATTGACACATGGTTGACATATGTCATCGGTTCCCCAATTGCGCAGATCGATGATCATGCTGTTGATCACTGGATTGTCTGGTCCAGACTCGATTAGTTACAGACCGCCACCATATAGTGTTGTTTGTTTTTTTCTACACCTGTTATTTCCACAAGTTTACAGTGATGTACTTATAAATAAACAGAACTGAGTCTATTAAGTAATTATTTTTCTTATATTTTTCTACAAGTGAAAAACAATGAATGAATTAAAAAGATGAAAGAAGTAGTTCCGGCATATTGTTTTTAACCAATGCAATAGTATTTTCTGAAGCAGCCAATCAACGTTCAACAAAAGGTATAACCTTCTTTGGGACTTACAGGAATTAATACCTCTGTTTTCTTTCCCATATGGGTATTAAATTAAAGTTAACGAAAAATGACTTGCGATATTAAGACGTAATATTCACTAGATTCGCCACCTTAAAACGGTTAATGGGTTAATATCATCCAACAACATAACAGACCTGAGTGAGTGAGTTAAAATTTAACCTTTAAGTTCAAGTTTGATTATCTTATCCATTTGTTTTTGAGAAAACTGTCAGCGATGGTTATTAATACGTTAGTAAAACATCATATAAGTACAATTAAAACCAACTATTTTAAATGCGGAAAGATTTTAATTTGAGTTTCAATCAATTTATAGATTTAGATCCAGGTTAGAATTTATCCTCAGCAGTCAATGATTGTCGTAAGCAGCAACTTACAGGATCCGATGAGTGCGTAGCTTTATATTGCCTTCTGAAACATTACTTTTCATGTCTTCTTTATGATTCATGTTTTTTTGCCCTGGTGTAACTACGATCCACGCCTCTGTCTCGACAAAATGTGTTCTGGGAAATATATTTCAGGGACCGATTGAGAGTAAAAGATTGATTGGTTGGTTTGTTGTTTCACGCCAGCACTCAGCAATATTATAGCTGTATGGTAGTGGTCTGTAAATAATTGAATCTGGATCAGATAAACCAGTGATCAAACAGCAGGAGTATCGATCTACACACTTGGGATACGATGATATGAGTCAACCAAGTCAGCGAGCCTGACCTCGCGATCCTTTTAGTCGCCTTTTACGACGAGCAAAGATTACTGAAGACCAATTCTAACACGGATTAAGGTGAGGTGAAATTGGGTTTTACATCGTGCTTGAGAATATTTCGCTCATATGACGACGTGCATGCGTGTGTATTACTGTGTATGTGTATGTGCGGCTGCTTGTACTAACCCAGACTTAAGCTGGTTTTATAGTGCTAGCCCACTGAGATGCCATGCCGCAGTGATGCATGAATACCCCACTCAGACACATTATACTGACTCCGAGCCGACCAGTCCTTGTTGTACCCATTAATGCCGAGCGCCAGGTAGGGACCTACAAGTACCATATTTTAACGTCTTTTGGTATGACGCGGTCGGGGATCGAACCCACGACCTTCCGCTCTCCGGGCGGACGCTCTAACCACAACACCACGGAGGCGGTCAACACGGATTAAGAGTAAAAGACATGAATGAAGCGTTAAAGTAAAAGCTAAGTGTCAAGAGATTGACCGATAGTTCAACCTGTCACAATACAGACTTGTTGGCAATTACTGTCCACACACCTGCTGTCCTGCTAAACGTTACGGTAGCACTTCAAACACATGTAAACCCCAGTTCACCGTGTGTTATTTAGCTTCATCTGCAAAACATTACTGAAAATATCTTTTAAATATTCAGTGATAATGCTTTAAATGTTTTGTTTTGTTGTGTTCGAGGATTCAGAGCATTTTCTTCTTCCTCTCTCCTCTCTCCTCTCTCTCTTTCTCTCTCCCAAGTATTACTGACATTCTAATTAATCTTAAGACGTACTCAGTTTAGAACAATGTCACTTTGGATCGTCTATCATGAGATTTCACCATGTCACATTCAAGTAATAATAGCAGATGTATAAGACCGTAGGCATTCTTGGTTCCAGTACCTCGTGACGCCGACGTCTTCTCCATTTCCAGGAGCAGCATGTGGCACTGGAGGCGACGTTATGAAACAACCACGACAAAGCCGTTCCCGTAGTGACAACGCCTTGCCTTTAACAGCTCACACCATACATGGTAACAGAGGAGTTAGACCGGTGTCACTGAGATGTCAGGTCTGCATCTATCATGTGGCAAACACTCTCGCAACTGACTGTGTGAACTGAAGCCCCTCGTTACACATGCATAACGTACATATGGCTGATTCTATAAATCGATACTTGACAATCACTTTTGAATACACAATTTAAGGTTTACTGGCATCAGTTGAGCTAGAAATACGTCTTGGCATGTTCCCGTGTTTTTGTGTTTTCAGTTTTCTACTACTGGAAACAATTTGCATCTATTGCATCCGATGATATCCCCAACTATTGGAGCGCTGCAGTCAACAATGTACCAAGATCTCCACCGCACGAGGTTAACTCGAACCTAACCTGGTGATGTGTTTTACTTCAGAGAGGGGTCATCCATTTCAACATATGTGAGTCCCAATTAGGTCGAACAGGAACTACAGATATGAATTATCCTCATATGTTCAGATCAATCACATTCTGGGGCTGAATCCAATGCCACAACCAATACTCATTGCAAAAACATGTATACTTCATAGAGAAAGCAAAAGTCACAAATATGATCGTGTGGCCTCTGTTTGCTGCGAAAACAATATTGAAATCCGAATTCGTCCTAATTGGAGATTCAATGCCATGGACCTCCAGTTTCAAGTTGTTGAAAGACATTTCCAGGAGCGAGAGATAATCAGGGCCCCGTGTAAAAAGAAAATCACAGTGCAATTTCATTTGGCTATAATTATGTTTACTTTACCTAAAGCCATTTCTCAAGACAGCTGAAGTAAATGATGTATATGGAGAGTAACCTTTTTCTCTCTGCCGAATCTATCCTGAAGATCAGATGAACAGGATAACGTCAACGTGGCGCTGTCAGTAAATCTGTGTGTGACGGTAGAGATGAATCAGACCACGTACCAGCATGAAAAACATATTCTTATGTTCTGGTATTGTGTTAGAATGTTCAAATAGGAAACGGTGCACGTCTCATTTGACTCGTCCCACAAAGTAAACGGATTCATGTCCTCCTTTAAATAATTCACAGTAAATACCTCTCCAGTTCCCAAGGTTAGGTTGACAGTACATTTGCTAGCATAACGGAGGATCCATGTTTCGATGTGTGGCCCCGTTAAAGAAATTACGTAGAAGCTAATACTTGATGTTGACCTGCCCGGCGCGTGGCGATAAAGGGATAAACAAGGACTATTTGGCTCGGCTTATGGTTTCCCAGACGAGCGTTTCTAAAGCTTTACCTTGTGTTATAAAACCATGAAAATATCATGATATATCGATAATCAGCTTCATAGTTTAGTGTGCAGTGCCACGTACAGATGGGTTCCAAAAACTAATGGTGAGTTCGCATCCCACATGATCCAGAATTTAAGTGCTAATGGACGAACACGCACGCGCACGCACACGCACACGCACACGCACAGACAATCAGAAAACTCAAACATACTGACAACACGTACCCATGCAAACACGCACAGCTATTAAAGCACACTGAAATAAACAAATATGCACACTAACAAAGTCGGACACACGAGAACTCGTTCACACAGAAACAGACGCACACACCCAAACGTTAATGGACGGACAAACGACTCGAGAGCATTTTTAACCTATGGGTTTGTGTGAGCTAAAACAGGGATTTCATTGGTAACGTGTCTCAATTACCAGGATGTCACACACACGCGCGCGCGATCGCAAGTGAGATTTGTATGCACAACCGTTTGAAGCTACATTTTGTCATGTTCTACAGGTTGCCCATCGCACACTTTATTGCACAATGTCAGAAAATAATATAGAGCCAGACACAAACATGAAGGAGTTTATTGCAAAATTCCCTCTTATACCTGATGCTTGACATTTGGATATTTTTGCCCAGGCTACACCAAACTGTAATGATACGTGACTCAACATCAGCAAAACCTGGATAATATTGCAGGTTCGTTTTAGCCATGAAAACAAGGAGATTGTCACGTTACCAATTGCGACAGTAAGATCAATGGAAATTCTCGTATCTGTGGCATGTACTGGTTATGCAATACCTTGGATATCTAACCTTGATCACAAACGACTGAAGAAAAATATCTCTGTTATTGATTGAATTGTTGGGGTTTGATCTGAAACGTTCAAACGTTTCTTAAATTCTTACATAATCAAAATGGATGGTTTTGGTATTTATAGAAACATTCTCACCCCTCATCTCCTTTGATCGCTTTTAGTTATACATGAACATGTTTCTGTATGGATTCAAATGTCATTCTACAGAAATTCTCACTAAAGGTGTATTTGCCATGTATTTGCCCTGATATTTGTACAGGAATTATTTGGGAAGATGAAATGTTTTAACGGTTGAGAAACAAAGACATTGCAAAAAGCTCAAACTGAATCAATACAAAACACATAGTTCAAACACAAGGCTCTGTGCAGAAAGTGATGTCCGTGTTGCTGTACCTAACCTGATGCAATGTTACAGACATCAGACCAACTACGCGAGATGAAGATCGGTATTTCCAGACAGTGGCGTCACCAGCGACTAACTCCTTCGGGCATATGGTTAGTCGACACAGACTGGCGGGCTACTCAGGGTTCAAGGAATTAGGGCTAATTACGGACTGCTAACTGGACGTGTTATTGCCAGCGCCACGACACTGGCACGGACTGCATACCCTTGGCAACGACGTGAGCGGCACAGATTCGTCTCTGTTCTGTTTGTTCAGATCTGATGGAAGAGAGCAAAGGTCATGAGATAAATCCACTGGTCAGCGCTGCATGGATGACATTATTTTTCAGTTTGTTTCTACAATAGCTGCTACGTGGTGTCCTTGATCAGCATAACAACGCGAGACCCAATACAGAGTGAGTGAGTGAGTGTGGCTTTACGCCGCTTTTAGAAATATTCCATCAATATCACGGCGGGGGACACCAAAAATGGCCTTCACACACTGTACCCATGTGGGGAATCGAACCCGGGTCTTCGGTGTGACGAGCGAACGCTTTAACTACCAGGCTACCCTCACCGCCCCTAAAGAAGATGAAGCTGACCGGAGTTTGTTTGGTATGGAAGCATCTGACTGTTTTCTTTATGACGTCAGGGTTTAGATTTCCACAGCCACGGGGAGATTTGGCATAAGAAAGCTGATCCAGGCCCTCCAAGAAGACTGGCGCTATATCCCACGTAACATCATCACACGTCTGACTTCTTCTGTGCTGGAGCGTTTTTGAATGTGTTGTAGCAATGAATGGTCATACACGCTATTAAAGTAACGCTTTACTGTACGATTTTATAGGTGTGTACCTAATGTCCATGGGGTTAAATGCTTGTTTTAGCTACCTTACTTTAATTAGGTAACATCAGAGTCACCAGAAAGAGGCTGTGGGCGGCTGGTCTGAGGGTATTGTCGCATCGACATGGAGATATACTTTCCAGCATTGTTGATATTCACATTGTTTGTATTCCTGGCAGATTGCAAACAAAGGTGTGCGGTTCTTCATGCATGCATTTTTCATTGATGTACATAGACAGTGGGGAATATTCTTGACCACGATATTCTAAAAGCCCAGTTCATTTTATCCCCTTCAACCGTTGTGCTCAGAATTCATCCTCAAGCTTATTAGGAAATAGTATCTAAAATAATCGAGCAGTTGTGAAAAATAAGTCACTGGACTCACGCATCCGCGCTAATACAATATCGACACATAAAAACATTTGGGTTTATTTTAGCTATTTTAGCAGTGCAGTCAGTGGTCCAGTCGTATTATTGTCACCGTTATGGTGTCTTTCACACCAAATGCTGTCTCTTCCTGGGGTAGTCAGACTTAGATTAAAATCCACTCTAATCCAAAATAAACAGCCACTCTGGTTAATGATGCAATGCAGACTTAATCCTTCATAGTTTATTCATAAAAATCTAGTTTCTGAAAATAAAAATAAAATACAATGTGCAAAGGGTGTTAACCTTTGAATAACAGCAGGATCAAAAGCAATACATTCTACTTTCTTCCGACCAGTTTCTTGCACCTTTTAAGAAAAGCCTTTGTTATTGCAAAGCATTTGTTCACTTCTATGTAGCGTATTAAATAGATCAGAGTGAATAGCAACTACAGCTGTTTTATTCCAATAATCCCTGGACACTTTGATAAAGACATGTTTTTTGTTAGCAAACAGATGTTGCTTTATTTGGTTTCGGATAAGAGCACGATATTTTGTCTGACAAACACGCCCTGGAGATAACGTGAAGCTACTGCCGTTTAGATCCGTGTATTTCCTTTCAAAACTACTAAAAACATTCGGGGATTAGCTTCTGGTGCCATGAGTTAAACATGATCCTTGTTTGTACTTGAAGCTCATAAGGATTTGTTTGCATCATGATTAAAAATACTGTGATATCTACACATGAAGAACGTTTAAAGTTATAATGCGAAAGTAACGTGAAATTACATTTACATTGTGTTGATATGATCGAGACTGAATTAGAAACCCCAGGTGCAGAAACTTTAGAAATTTATACAAAAGCAGTGTTTGAGTAAAGTATCACGTAGTGACAATGCAGCGCTAAATACGCGGTATGGTGCCATCGGTGATAGGTCACAAACACACCCAAAGGCAAGGCAGTTTGAATATCAAGAACGTTTACGAGTACAGTTTCTTTTGCTTTTGAATGAATGTGGAAAGGGTCTTGTCGCTTCCCTTTTAAATACGAGTTCATGTTCATGTCAATATGAACAGGATGTGATACTTTCGATGAAAATTATTTAATGTGACATGGAAAGGCATTGTGTGTTGTTGTTGTATGCCCTCTGATACACCAAGTCAATTCTAAAAGAGCAACGACATATATAAACTGACCATATTTTCAGAAAAATATATGAACGTGTGTTTAGACTAATTTTGCTCAAACGCTCTCAGAATGCTTTTTGCAGGCATTTCTAAAACGTTTTGAATCTTGTCGCACCAATGACTTGTGCCATCGGATCACATATTTGTTTTCATAAAACATTTGGCGTGCCACTGAGTGTGTTGTTGATGGGTTCCACAGAGAAGATACGTTCACCTTTTGGCGAATATCTGGTATCATCGCTTTTGAAATTGTTTCATGAACATATAATTCTGATACAGCCAGAAGCGTACACTGGCAGAGATTTCAGATAACTGATTTCTGAAACGGTTTTCTGTCATTTATATTCATTGTTTTCAGTATCTGTTCCAAACATCTTACTTCAACTCTTTGTTTCATGTTACGTGCTGTATTCCCACGTAGAAGATGATGTGTCGAGGTTTGATGCTATTAAGAATAGATTGGTTGCCTCCTTCGACAGACATTGGTTCCTAGAATCTATATTCTTCCTCGAAAGCCTCACAGTTCTCATCTCTAAAGTCTGAATCTGTTAATGTAAAAAAGAATAGGGATAGATTGGCATTACATACCCAGGTTTATGTACTTATGAAAATAACTCAGGGATATAAATGTATTTGCATTGATATTTCCCTCCCTAGGCTGTTCCAATGATGTTTTCAAGCTTTTATTATTACGATGTTACATATATATATGCATTGTGTAGGGCATGGTAAATTAAGAAAGTAAATAACTAATAGTATAAAAATGTATAGCTAAGTAAATAAATTTACACATTACTCCCCTGGTTTTGTTTAACTTCATCTTATTTTCAGTTTTGTGTTCACTGAATATTAAACTGCCTACTTTTTTCTATAAGAATTGTATAAAGAAATATAGACATGACATATATCCCAACAAAACTTTATACGATTTATCACTTGGGCTCATATATAAACAATCATTGTATATTGCATGAAAAAAAAGCGTCAGATTATCTTTTACTTGGCGAGTAGTTTTATATTATGAACAAAAGGTAGGTGAGGTACATATTAACCAGTAGACATTAGTTAACATTTTTGTTCTAATTCAAAGTTGTTTACAGGCTAGTTGTCAATATTAAGGGGGTAACATTAGTCAAGTTGCACTTACACAATCAGATGAATGCGAGAATCTAGATATAGACTCCCATTGTGCTATTACTTCCATTTTCATGTAGTACGCTTTCACCATTCCTTTACTTTTGATTTGTGATAATACCAAAACACAAGTTGATTTAGTATTCAAGATTTTAATATTCCTATGGGGAAAATTTTGGTTCCTTCTTGTTAAAAAACACCACGAAATTTTGTGTCGTTCTTCACGTCAAATTCCCGCAAGGCAAGCTGAGTTACACAAAACATAGTCCCTTGTCTTTATGGGTGTCTTTTGACGTCGTTGAGAACATGCTACGTTCTTTATCTTATATTTATTGACTGCTTAAATTTTACTTATAGAATGTGTATGTATATGTGTATATGTGCGTGTGTGTCTGTGTGTGTCTGTGTGTGTCTGTGTGCGTGCGTGAGTGAGTGCGTGTTGTATACCAGTTTGTATTCTACAGCTGTATCAACAAACATAATGCTGAAAAAACAACGTGTGCCAGGACATCACGACAATGTTTACAATGTGAAACTTTCTCGCTATAGTTCCAGAAATAAATACACATAACTACATAATGATAATTAGCATATATGCACTAAATCCATACCCTAATTCAGGCTCTTAACTTCCGTGATAGATAGAACCTAAACCCAAAGTGATGCACTGGAGGATCACTTCATACTACCGGGTACCCTGCTTGGTGAATCGAGGCCCATTTCTCTCAAGTTACATGTGCTTCACTGTGCTCTGTACACAGGGCCACCAAGTCTGAGCCACATCTGAACGCCATTCATTTTACTTAAATTTCAGGTGGCGCTACATACAAACTACCAACATATGTGTATATATAGTCTGCATGCATTGTATAATAATGAGTCATTCTCAAAATTTGTGCTTATTTCATGTGGGCAAAAATTGTAAATTTTGTTTTCTTGTTTTACCTTGAAATGTTGTTGATTACATTCATAGTATTCTGAATATACAAAACATAAATTATGCAAGTTTAACGACATCTCTTTTGTCATAATTTACCCTTTTTATTAGAAATTTCACGAAATTGCGTCACTACCGTTACGAAATTTGCAACGTCAGTTTGAAAAGAAAAGAATCCAAAGATGATATTCCTTTAATGTACATATATATCAAAATATCTAGTTTTACAACATAACATGACTAATGAGTTTTGAAATTATATATTTATTGCTTAAAAGGGGCCAACAAGCCAAACAATTCCTTTCTTTTCAGATTTGCAAATACAAAGTTAGTTTGTTTGCAGTGAAAACGTACCGATGAATTTCACTTTAAACAAAAAAAGTAAATCAAATAAAGTGAAATTAAGATTGCGAATCCTTATAATTTTACCTTGCCAATTAAACATTTAAATTTCAGAATTTTATTCAACTTAGTATAAAAGTTGTTTAACAGACGATCATAGATTCAAATATCTATTATTCGTTTGTATTACAAGGGAATAAACGCAGTAATTGGAACAGTGATACAAATGCACGTGCAGTACGCGTACGTGATGAGCGTTAACTTAGACCAACCCTACTTGTTCTCGGTGTTTCATTTAATGTGCATACCCCCCTTGTAATACAAACCGATAATAGCGATTTGAAACTATGATCGTTTGTTAAACAACTTTAATCCCTAAGTTGAATAAAATTCTGAGATTTTAATGTTTAATTGGCAAGGTAACATCATGAGGATTCGCACTTCTAATTTCACTATATTTGATTTACGTTTTTGTTCAAAGTGAAATTCATCGGTACGTTTTCACTGCAAACAGACTATAATATGTAGCCAAAAATTCAAGATGAGAATATGAATTATATTATGCTTACTTGAAGCTCTACTACCAAACATACTGGCACTACAAATTCCACACATACACAGATAAATCAATTTTATTTAAATAAGGAAACTGATAATGTTATGGCATGGACACTGGCATTAATTGTTACGGTAGTGACATTTGTATTAATAGTCATTTTTATGTTTACGTTAACAGATAATTTAATGAAATTTGTCAGTCAGATATTTCAGAATGTTTAAAGAATAGGTAATAGGCGAAAGATTTACTTATAGATGTCCCTGTCATGTAAAAATCAGGTAAAGACTGCATGTTACGGCAGTGACATTGTGATGGTATATAATGTTACTTCCGTAACGGCCCTATCTAAGCCGTGTTCTTCTTTGTCACAGCCGTTACACTACCCTGTCCTTACCGTAACAACAAAATCATACTTATATGCTTATTGATTTTATTCATGTGATACAAAAGCTTTATGTTAAATAAGATTCTAAAACATTTGATATCTTTGAATTGAAAATTTAGGTACAAGCAACATTAAACTAGAAAAATGTCACTGCCGTCACAAAATCTGTCTTCACCGTAACAATACCCTTGATAACGGCAGTGACCATAACGGTAGTGACAGCCACTAACAATATCAGTTTTAAAACAATAACTGGTCCCCAAAGTTTACTGAGCACATGCTTTCAAATGATTTCCCCTACTGTCTAAGGTACTTGGCATTGTTTTGCTTCACAAAATTAACCGGTATCAGCGGTAACCACCGTAACGGTTAGGACATGCAAAATTTTCAGACGTCAGTTTGTACACACATTGTTTGCGATAAAATTCAGAAAAATGAATTTTTTGTGTCAGTGTTTGACAGCCATGTTTCCTCACTGCCATTGCTTGCTTGTGAAGTAGAATTAGAAGACAGTACAGGGAGTAATTTTATTGCATTTTGGGGGGCTATGTTACGGTAGTGACATCAAATATTGTGACATAGTTTGACCTTTTTTCACAAATGATTTTCCATACTAGAAATGCCAAACCACGCCAAGCATGTAGCTGTAACATCATTAATTTTGCTATGTTAAAAGATTTTTGAAAAACATGAAAAAGACAACAACAAAAGTCAAATTGGACTGAAGTTGTGACACATGAAAACGGAGTAAAAGTGGGTGGTTTTGGGTGTTTAAAATAAATATATAACTATTTTCTTTCAATTTTGTTTCTGTATAGTATAGAATAAACTGAGATGAATTGGTTATCATAAAACATTATTGATTCTGACTTAAGTTTGTCGGGTGCAAACATATAAAATAAATATGCACGAATTTTGAGAATGACTCTAATGTATATCTATAGTACACTTTATGCATTATAGCGCTTGCAGGTCGAAGTTTACCGCATAAAGTGTTCAACGGGTGATATCGAATGCCATCTACACAACTGTGCGAATGCGCTGTACACACCCGATCCACTGAACCGGGTAGGTCTGACCTAGATAACACAACTACTTCCTTGTCCTTGCAGGGGGAAGTATATAGCTGTCTCAGTCAACAGCGTTGCTAACACCATTTCTAACACGTTATATATGTCACATATATATAGATGCTAAGGTTTGCTGTTAACATGAGACCATATGTGACTTCACTCCTACTGGTCATGGAGATTTACTCTACATCAAGGATAACTCACGTGAAAGGTATGTCTTTCAGTTTCAGTTCCAGGTACCGTGAATACTGTCGGAAATGATGAGCCATGACCTGAACAGTGTATATCTGTGTTTATTGCCTACGAGGGCGAGAATATCGGGGTTCATATCTTTCATACGATGCCCTAGGGCAAAATATCACGTGGAGTCATAGCATTGTTCATGACGTCACGTCACCATGAGAACCCATTGATTACTGCCGCAGTCTATGTCAGGACTAGCAGTTTCTTCTATGACGTTACGTTTTACATGCGGCGACGGCGGGTAGTCAGCCTATGTTTGAAAGTAGATTTGGGTTGATTTTCCTCAATTTGACGACTTCGGTAATAAATAGAATATTATATTCGTGCCCATATCATACTATGGTATATGCCCCTATATCCTCTCATCTCGCTCGGGAAATACCAATATTTGTTACCCACGTGGTCAACGTATGGGTAGTTACTGATATCGTACGTCACACACGAGTGTCGTATCGCGTTGACCTGTGTCCTAACGACTTGACCTGATATTCTAACGATTTGATTGGATAACCGATGACCTCTCAATTAGGTCACGTTGTGACGGAACTACTTGTTCATTCATAACAAACACGTGAATTCATTCATTCTACAACTTAAATGCATTGTGGGAACGTAAACATTGCGAACGTTGCCCTATCGCTGTTTAAATGAGAGTCGAACTGAGACATTATATCGAAAAACATAAACGCAATGTTTCCACCAGTGATGTTAGCCGAGTGATGCAACTGCAAAACAAGAAACGGGGTGCTACGGAGTAGTTTAATGTAGGAGGCTGTACGAGGCGATGACAACTGACATGCATCGTGACGTCGGTTACCAAGGGAGCAGACGAGAATGGCGTAGTGACGTCAATGGTCAATGCAATGTGACGTCATGCAAAAGTGAACTACAGAACAAAATTCTTCCGCAACCTCTGTATGAAACCGGTTTCGGTTTGAAACCATTACAATACCTAAAATACGCTGTTTTGTCAATTTAATGCATGTAAAACGTGGGTAATAAATAGAATACCACACCCGGTCTCATAACATACGAATTATACGAAACTCTTGACCTTCCTATGGTCAACGATACCAACATTTAGGCACTCGAGTCGTAAACATAGTATGACGTGGGCACTCATATAATATCCTCTATGTCATTTCAGGTCAGACACTAAGTCTGCAAGGTTCGTCCTCCACTGCTGTAAGGGGAGATACGTTTCAGTTTACCTGTACTGTTGCCGGTGGCGGTGGCTCCTTACAAGGAGCTTTGTACTTCCTAAGAGCGCGGGTATTCAGTTCGTGTACTGTCAATGCTGGAACCTGCAGCCAGTTCACCAATGAACCTGGGTACACCTGTGAGTGTGTGGGTGGACAGACGCGGATATTCTACATGAATGTCACATCAGTCAGCACGGGTGATGGCGATACCTGGAGGTGTCAGTACAGCTCTAGCAACAGCAACTCCATCAGTCTGGATGTACTGTGTAGGTATTTCAGAGTTGGTAACAACACACAGGTGTCTGTAGTAACCACAAGAATGTTTACAAAGCAAGATTTGTGTAATTAATAGTTAACTTCTGATCGATGTTGTATATCTCGTATAAAATAATCATAACGAAATATCTTTAACAGACAGAATTGTGATTGCATTACGGAAATTTCACAACTGCTGAACACAAAGTTGCTCCTCAGGGGACCAGTGGCTCCGTCATTATAGGTACTTTTGTGCATATGTTAACTACTACGGAATAATACCACCATATAATCCCAATGCACCATATTTCTCTGTTTATAAATATACTAGACGGCCCAGGCATTACCGCTGTTCCCACAAACAGACAAATAATAGAGAACGCCAGTCCTGACATAGACTGCAGCAGTAACATCACAGCCGGCAACCCCTCAACGACGATTAGTTACACATGGACAGGTCCAGGAGGGTACAGCAAAGACGGAGCTGTACTAGACAGACTTATCAACAGGAACCAGGGAGGTCTGTACACCTGTACGGCCACCAACACTGCGGGACTGTCGGACACAGCTGAGGTCAACGTCACTGTTCAGTGTAAGTATTCTGCAGTCTCGCTGACACGACCTGGCCAAACGAGATGCATTGTGGTCCAAAGAGCCGGATGTCACTATGCAGAGTTGTGTCCCCTACTTGTGAGATGATGGGCTGATCGTGTGTTTAGATCCCAGATAATCAGGTACTCTCTGATTATTGGTGTCACCACTTTACTTGTGGTCCTCAGTCTTTCCTCCCAGATCAAGTGCTGTGACGGAACTGGAAATATTCCAAACTTAAACCTAACTCGCGAACTGAACCTAACGAATATGCATTTAGAAAACGTCATCATACTTTGTCCTCATAATAGTTAGCAGATCGAATGGGCGGCCTTTTTCTGTCTATCTAATTATCTATAGCTAAATATGTATTGGGCATATCTGTGTTCAGTTTCATCTGGTACATGCGACATAGCTCCTGAGGCTGAGGTATTGTGACACGACACGCCACCCCTACCGTCACACCTTGTATCATTCTGAAATACTACACCCGTGAAACAGGATCGGGTGGTCAGGCTCGCTGACGTGGTTGACACATGTCACCGCATCCCAATTGCGTACATCGATGCTCATGCTGTTCATCACTGGATTGTCTGGTCTGCTTATTTACCAACCGCCGGGATATAGCTGGAATAACGTTGAGTGCGGCGTTGAAAAACAAACAAACAAACTGAAATACTGCAAAAAGCAGGGAAAACAATAACTCTCCCACTTACCTCCATCATCTGGTGTTGTATTCACCCACAACTTTATCAGATTTTGGTTATTCAAAATTCCTTGTATTCATCTGATAACAAGTAGTGTTCGATTTTATCATATATGTATGATTCAACTATATCCATCTGCTACATAGAATCATATTACATCCTCAATTCAATTCAATATATAGCTGAACGTTTTATCAATATTTACTATATGTAATTATTAGAATTCCTATCAGTGAATTCCTACCATGTATTCGAAATGGGCTAGGGCCGGTGGGATGAGACATGCTTGCCCTTTCTTGAACACCCGGTGTTGTCACTGTTTATCACTATTCCATTCTCTGTTTGCGTTTTGTGCTTCACTGCCTTTTGTGCCCTACTGAGGTGGTTCCTACTGCCGTTGTCGTTTTATATCTTAACTGTGCGAAATATGTTACCACCAGACGCTTCAACAATAACCTCCGTCCCTACCAACATGAACGTGACAGAGATAGCCAGTCCTGGTATAGACTGCAGCAGTAACATCACACCTGGCAACCCCTCCACAACACGCTACAGGTGGACAGGTCCGGGAGGGTACAGCAAGGACGGAGCTGTACTAGACAGACTTGTCACCAGGAACCAGGGAGGGTGTACACCTGTACTGCCACCAACACTGCAGGACTGTCGGACACAGCTCAGGTCAACGTCAATGTACAGTGTAAGTGTTGCATCTGCTCTTCATTATCTAAATTAATTATAATGCCATCTTCAACATATGTTGAGTACCGTCTTCACTGACAATGGACAATGGCTAAAGTCTGGGGAGACCAACAGAGTAGTGTTTTAAGCACATAATTTGGACTTCGTCTGCTAATCAGTGCAAGGCTTAGTTGCGTCTTAATGGCATCTTTTTCCTCCTAAGTTTTCATTTTCAAAAGATCAGAATCTGTTTATTTGCTGGCTTTGACATTAGATTTTAACCTGAACTGGATCGATGTTTGTGACTTAAGTCCCAGATTTTCATCAATAGCTCACGATATTTATCAGTTATTCTGAGCTATAGCTACTGCAACAGAAATATTTGACCTGAGACAAATTGGACATACTTCTGAAACGTTTCTCTTTACTGTTAATGACCGGAATGTCTCCTTTTGGCACAGAGGACATAATTCACAACGTATTGTGTTTTAGTTCCAATCACATCAATACATATCCAGCGACATTGTGTCACTGAACAGTTTGACCGATCACCTGAGTAACTGATCAAGACTTTATTGTTTTCAAACCGATGATTGTTGTCAAAAACCAAACATACATTTAGGCAAATTATGTGAGAAGCAGGACATGTTTACCCTTTCACAAACACCTAGCCTCTCACTTATTTGTATCTATACGTTGTATAATTGCCACCGCAATTCTGGCTTTTTACGCCGAATGGAATCTGTATCAGCAGACAATGATATTCTTGGGTGTTAAAAGCAGATCAATTTGTTCATCTCCATCGCGACACAGATGCCCCAGAAATAACCTCCGTCCCTACCAGCATGAATGTGACGGAGAATGCCAGTCCTGGTATAGACTGCAGCAGTAACATCACACCCGGCAACCCCTCCACAACACGCTACAGGTGGACAGGTCCGGGAGGGTACAGCAAGGACGGAGCTGTACTAGACAGACTTGTCACCAGGAACCAGGGAGGAGTGTACACCTGTTCAGCCACCAACACTGCAGGACTGTCGGACACAGCCCAGGTCAATGTCAATGTACAGTGTGAGTAAAAACTACGTTGCAGCGTCTGCTGTCACCAGTTATTGACCCGGACGACAATGTAAACGTTTCAATTCAAGATATCTATATTCAAATGTACAGTGTAACCCTCTGAAGCGGCAAAACGCTTTTCATCAGTGTAACAATACGTAAAATACAGCGACAAAGCTATCGATACGATTCCGACCATATCATCAGCATGCGGTTCACAGTCAAAAAAGAAAAATGAACAGTATTTTCCTATAAACGTTCTACACACGTTTGAGGATAGTTGTATTTGTGTATATTTATATTTCCATGTAGATATTAACTAACAGTTGTAAATAGACGGCACTAGCACATTCATGTCAGTGATCGCCAGCATAATATCACTGAACACGTTCTGTATAGTCTCTCTCTTCGATCAGTAGAGACGTACTGCACATTGAAATCCAGATTAATAACTCATTTGTTCAGCATTGCATACGGAGTTCAGCAGCGGTCTTAAGCAGTCTTCTTGAGATTGGATATTAGCGCTATATAAATGTATATAAATGTAAATGTATAGACGAGTATGAGATCATGAAATAAACGGGACAAAACCCTTTCTGTACCCCTAAGAAATTTCTCCAAAATACATTATTCTTGAGATAATTTTGGCTAAATAACGAACATGTTTGCATGAATAAATATCAAATAGTGATAATACCAGGTGTTCGCGAAATGGTGTGTGTATGCTGCCCAACCGATGGCACCTTCACAAATTGATGCTGGCACAAGGAATTATTCATCTGGGAAATTATTTCAGATAATATATTCACGTTCAAAAACATTCCTGCATTTTGCTGATATTGTAGACTTTTAAAATATATTTTACAGATCGTCCACAACGAGATATGCAAAAACAATTTAGTCCAACGATCATTCGACAAATGAACGACACGGCCGCCATGGTGGCCACTGCTGTTTCTGACCCGCTGCCACAGTTCACCTGGTGGCGATATGACAGCGGGCACCTGCAGGATATAGCAGACACTACTGACTACATTGTATTCAGCTCCGACTTACAGACAGTCCTCATTGTCAGGATCAAACACCCCAGAGACTACGGGGCATACGCATTGAAGATGAACAACTCCTTTGGAGAAAGCATACTCAGCTATACAGTATCACCAGCAAGTGAGTTTCATGAAGCACTACTTCCTTTTATTCCTCTTTCATTAGCAGGAAAATTAATATTCGTTTTTTAACTCTGTGTGTCCATGTGACCGTATTGTTCCAGGCAGTGCTACTGGTCAGTCACAGCCAGATGGACTCGGTCAAGGAATTGGTATTGGAATCGGAGTATCCCTGCCAGTGGTACTTGTGTTAACTGTCATCATTGTAATCATGTGGCGACGAAGCCGTGGAAACATTGACAAAGTTAACAAAGGTAATCATTGTATAGCCAAGTTTGTGTTGAGCAAAGGGAGACATGTTTCACAGATGCGCATGTGCAGAAAATATAATCCATTGTGATGTATTTAGACAGGTGTTATATCAGATCTTC
Organism: Haliotis rubra; assembly: GCF_003918875.1. Lineage (NCBI taxonomy): Eukaryota > Metazoa > Mollusca > Gastropoda > Lepetellida > Haliotidae > Haliotis > Haliotis rubra. The sequence goes on from NW_025767568.1 coordinate 849,648, forward strand.
CGGCTTTATACTTATACTACCTGACTTAAATATTGGCATGTTTTGTAAGTTTTGAACTTTTGACCATATCCCTAAGTATTAAACGGCTATTGAATACACTATGGTTTCGAAAAACAGACCGTTCCATGTAATGGTACATACAAACATTCAGGAATATGGATTAATGTCTGAACTTCATGCTCCACTTGCAGATCAAACAGAAGCAATCGAACTCCAATCACACGGGTAAGATACAATACATGTTTCACTTTTTATAAAACGCCAACACCAATCGGTCTCAATTAATACATGTTCCAGTAAATGAATCAAATGTATATATTTGATATTGATATTTTGGTAACATGTTGTCATCGTGAAGTGTATTGATCAAATGCTGTCTTGGTTTCTTCCAGGAACACCACACCAAACCCAGGTAACTATATCATTGTCCTTTATATAACATTAAACACGTTATGTTAGGGAGTCCCTCGTTACACCAATCTACAGATGACATACGTCGTTACGGTAAAGTAATATTGTACTCATTATTGCAACTACTATTTCAGGCCTTAAATTGGTAACACATCCTGTTTATCTTCATTAGACACCCACATAAACTACAGCCTTAGTGATCAGTAGTTTATTATTTAATGTTACTCTGAATGGTAATGCTATTATTTTGTATTTATAACATACATAATAAATATAAGTATCATGTCATGATCCAATTCCATTACTGTTTCAAGACGGAGCCTACGCAAGCCTTGATGAGCATACCCCTCAGAATATAAACGAATATGAGAAACTCGACATGGGAAACACCGACAAAGGTTGTTACTATATTTTGTTTAATCAAGGTAGTGCTTTAGGCTTGATTCAAATATCCATTAGTAGCGGAAAGGGTAAGCATAGTAAAAACACAGACAATATAGAACCAGGACCATACAATCTAACAATTCAAGCCGTCTTAAAGGTTGTTTTGTCTTCACTGGAGACTCTGTGTTGTTTTGTCCATACACAGAGCGAATATTTTATACACATTTTGTGGTTGAATTGAACTAAAGTTACATATCGCCAAGCCAATGCTTGCATCTCATAATCAAAATGATTGGCAAAGTTTCGAATGTTAACCATTTTGTTATTGACTATTTTTGTATTAGAATCAGAAGAGACGGTTGGCACGGTTGAAAAGGAATCTGTGTACGAAAACCAAGGGGCTGGTAGAGATACCCTAGGTAATGTTTATTATGCACGTACATTATGCATTAAAGATTTCTTTCGTTTTGGTCATTTCAAAAGTGACTTGTCATTTACTGTAACTGATTATGAGTAATGCTATTATTATTACATAAGAAATGACAACGTGGCACATCACCCTAGGAGAAATGATACTCGATTTTATACTGCATGTCATCCCATACTGACGGCTCAGGTGAAATAGACAGTGTGTGTTTGTGTGTGTGCATTAGTGTTTGATTTTGGAGAGTCGGGGTGAAAAAGGGGCGCCACCGATTTATTTTTTAATTCAAATTCAGCGCCATCTTTCGAAATCTGTCAGTATGACACGGTTGGGGTTCGAACCCAGACCTGCCTTGTAGACGCTCTATCCGCTGGGCCATGGAAGAGATACCAACCCACCCTACAAATGGCCACGCTGAGGCATGTATATTTCTGTTAACATCTTTCAGATTCTGTAAATGGAAGAAACACAGTGGATCGAGAATGACTCCCAAATTCTAAACAACAGTTTCAGCAATGAGGAAATGACTACCACGTTCCAAAACACAGTTGTAACAATCATCAGGAAATGAGTAGTGTCTTCCAAACAACAGTTGCAACAATCGGGATGTGACTTGCAAGTTCGAATTTTCAGCGGAAACAATCGGAGTGTGACTGTCAACTTCCATGCAACGATCCACGTGTGAGATTAATGATGACAACTGCGTCTGGACATTAGTTGTTTAACCCTGTCATCAGGACAGTTGTACACTCGGCAATAGAAGTGGAACCGGTACTAACAAGGTTGACGGGGATTCACTGTTTATCATAATCTTCGTTTTTTATTGATACATGATATATTCTGTGAACGTCTTACACTGTCTTCAGAATGATATCAGTGACTTGCCCCTTATAATTGCTGTAAATTTTATTTGCTTGTGAACATTAATTATTTTCTACTTTTATCACTATTTAGCCTTTAACACCTCATGGAATGTCTTTGGTGTTTCTACCTTCTGAATATATAGCAAGTGGGAAAACATCTCACTCTTTCCTCCTCATCAAGAGGTTCTAAAACGTCCTTTTTCCAGCCAATAAAAACATAACACAAGACTCCATTCTTGTAACAGACGGCAGCAATAACATGACTCTCTTTAAATCAGGTCCACGAGGAGACAGTAGGATATGGCCTGACGGACAAGAGTTGTCATCGGGTATTGGGGAAGGATCAACACCTGCAGCGAGACTGTCAGACAGTCTAGGTCAACCTAACCTAACCTAACTTATTTCTCCAAAGTACATGTGTTTGTAAGGATCAGTAAAGGGTTTGGATTAGATTGTCAAGAGAGGCTCACCTCGACTCCGGTAATGATGTCTTTCGTTCGATTTAGTGACTTAGGTGATTAGGGAGGTGCACTTCTGATCATTCGAGCTCGATGCAAGGCAACATGGTTTAATCTTTATAACTTTTTTCAATTACAGTACATTATGAGTTCTTATTGTGGGAAAGGTATCCGAAATCAGCCTTGACGATGTTCTGTAATGTACTATTGTATAACCATGCTCTGTCTCCATTGATAAAACAACCTTTCGTTGTTGGCGTGTCTGTAAATACTCATTTAGTAATTGTATATTCCAAGAACGATGTTATGCAAAAAGACAATAACGAGAAGCCAGTAATGGTTTATGTTATGTTTTTATTGTTATTCTTGCAGTTAAATGTCCAGTGTCCATATTCCCACAGAAGACATTTCATAGGCGTTAAAGGCAAACACTGGGTGAACACTGTATAACTGAAACAGGCTCTCGGAGTCAAGTTTTATATTTTTTATTGCAAGACAAAGAAAGGTGGCAGACGGAAGCTTTAAATCCTCTGCGTCTTGCAGTTACATACCTGCAGCCAGCTGTCTTAAGACTTACGCAAACGTATAGTCGAACCTGCACGTGCAAAGCTGCAAACAAACATATACTCATGCCAACAATGGTTGTCACCCCCCAGCCTATTAATAAAATTGAAGGGGGTGACAACCATTATTAGCATGAGTATATATACGTGATTCTCACACAGGAACATTCTATGAGGTAAGGTAACGAAGATGTCAAGTACAGAGCTTGGTCAATAAACACGGAGAGGCATGATACAAATGTACAAACTGAAGCGGTAACATCACCACAGGCCAGCATTTTATGAGCGCTATATTTATCACCGCTTCTATAAGCTGCCACTTACAATCATAAGTATTACCCTTGCGTTATATCCTGCCACAAATGAATGTGAAGTGTGTGTTGTCACGATGTTTTGGTTTTTAAATGGTATCTTTACAGCATAGCTGAAATTTAGACCAAGAAGGTATTCTACTCGAAATTGTTGATTGTTAAACCAAACACTTTGAGACGGCTCTGCACATGAAATACATTGAGGAGTTGTAAATGATGACTATAGTCATTAATCACAATGTTTGTATTAACGATGCAAGGTTTCTTCATGATCCAAACACCATTTATTATTGATTTAAGGAAGAATGTTTGGGGTATTTTTAATATTGTCACCATTGATGATTTTTAAGAGTGAGTTGTGTGGACTGATGACATAGAATGCTTCGGTATAGTTTTAAAAAAGATATATGCTTCGCGTGTGGAGAATAGTTCCAATTGTAACGCATAAGTGACGAAATGTTGTCATATTCAATTCCTCATCTTAACGTCTACCATGTTCGTGTGTATATTAAACTTAACTAAATGACTTGCCTTTGCATGTGTTTGTGACAATATTACCAACGGAGCAGGATACACGCTCCTGTTCATCATTATTACTGTGATTCTAAAACATATGCTTATCAGATATTATTTCGTATTAACACGGAATGGTTTTATTGTTCTCAATTGCTTTTAATTATGAACGACACTTCTCGTTGCGTTATCAATATAACTTTTAACATTCTTCATGTATAATGTCCAAAAGTTCCATATCAAAATGCAAAAGTATCTCTTGTAGCCTTTACGTCTACATCGCAAATCACGTATGCCCTCTTATAACTATATATTCCCTTAACAGTGGAAATAAATCAAGAATTCAGACGACATAAACTACACGCTATTTCCGTAACTTGTTTTTCACTAAAATGTCACACTTTCAGTAACGCGAAACGTAATAACTCTTCAGGTATTAAATGAGATAATACATCTCTATCACCGTTTTCAGATGTTTGTTGTTCTCTCTTATATGTTTCATGTTATACATAAAATGAACTCCAAGAAACTATCAGAAGTAACTTTTGATCCTACTATAAATTGAGGCTTACATTGCAATACGAATTACGCAAATTGATTCGTGCTGTTTTTTCTAAACCTTTTCTAAATCTATTTATGTATGGATTTAGGCAAAGCGAGTATGGGTTCTTGTGTATCTTTAACGTGTTCGGGAGACGAACCACCTTACAACGGACTCGGAGCTTCCACTTTCGCAGCGAATTGTAACACGTGTTTACTGGGGAAAGTCTTCCTGTTTATGGCTACAGATATGTAGTGGGGACAGTCTTCCAGTTCGTTGCTACAGATATGTAGTGGGGAAAGTCTTCCTGTTCATTGCCACAGATATGTAGTGGGGAAAGTCTTCCTGTTCATTGCTACAGATATGTACTGGGGAAAGTCTTCCTGTTCATTGCCACAGATATGTAGTGGGGAAAGTCTTCCTGTTCATTGCTACAGATATGTACAGGGTAAAGTCTTCCTGTTCATTGCTACAGATATGTACAGGGTAAAGTCTTCCTGTTCATGGCAACAGATATGTACAGGGTAAAGTCTTCCTGTTCATTGCTACAGATATGTACTGGGGAAAGTCTTCCTGTTCGTTGCCACAGATATGTAGTGGGGAAAGTCTTCCAGTTCATGGCAACAGATATGTACAGGGTAAAGTCTTCCAGTTCGTTGCTACAGATATGTAGTGGGGAAAGTCTTCCAGTTCGTTGCCACAGATATGTAGTGGGGAAAGTCTTCCTGTTCATTGCTACAGATATGTACAGGGTAAAGTCTTCCTGTTCATTGCTACAGATATGTACTGGGGACAGTCTTCCTGTTCATTGCTACAGATATGTACTGGGTAAAGTCTTCCAGTTCGTTGCTACAGATATGTAGTGGGGAAAGTCTTCCAGTTCGTTGCCACAGATATGTAGTGGGGACAGTCTTCCTGTTCATTGCTACAGATATGTACTGGGGAAAGTCTTCCTGTTCATTGCTACAGATATGTACAGGGTAAAGTCTTCCAGTTCGTTGCTACAGATATGTACAGGGTAAAGTCTTCCAGTTCGTTGCTACAGATATGTAGTGGGGAAAGTCTTCCAGTTCGTTGCCACAGATATGTAGTGGGGACAGTCTTCCTGTTCATTGCTACAGATATGTACTGGGGAAAGTCTTCCTGTTCATTGCTACAGATATGTACAGGGTAAAGTCTTCCAGTTCGTTGCCACAGATATGTAGTGGGGAAAGTCTTCCTGTTCATTGCAACAGATATGTACAGGGTAAAGTCTTCCTGTTCGTTGCCACAGATATGTAGTGGGGAAAGTCTTCCTGTTCATTGCTACAGACATGTACAGGGTAAAGTCTTCCTGTTCATTGCTACAGATATGTACAGGGTACAGTCTTCCAGTTCGTTGCCACAGATATGTAGTGGGGAAAGTCTTCCTGTTCATTGCTACAGATATGTAGTGGGGAAAGTCTTCCTGTTCATTGCTACAGATATGTACTGGGGACAGTCTTCCTGTTCATTGCTACAGATATGTACAGGGTAAAGTCTTCCTGTTCATTGCTACAGATATGTACTGGGGACAGTCTTCCTGTTCGTTGCTACAGATATGTACAGGGTAAAGTCTTCCTGTTCGTTGCCACAGATATGTAGTGGGGAAAGTCTTCCTGTTCATTGCTACAGATATGTACAGGGTAAAGTCTTCCAGTTCGTTGCCACAGATATGTACTTGGGACAGTCTTTTTGTTCATTGCTACAGATATGTACAGGGTAAAGTCTTCCAGTTCGTTGCCACAGATATGTAGTGGGGAAAGTCTTCCAGTTCGTTGCCACAGATATGTACAGGGTAAAGTCTTCCAGTTCGTTGCCACAGATATGTAGTGGGGAAAGTCTTCCTGTTCATTGCTACAGATATGTACAGGGTAAAGTCTTCCTGTTCATTGCTACAGATATGTACTTGGGACAGTCTTCTTGTTCATTGCTACAGATATGTACTGGGTAAAGTCTTCCAGTTCGTTGCCACAGATATGTATTCGGGAAAGTCTTCCTGTTCATTGCTACAGATATGTACAGGGTAAAGTCTTCCTGTTCATTGCCACAGATATGTACAGGGTAAAGTCTTCCGGTTCGTTGCCACAGATATGTAGTGGGGAAAGTCTTCCAGTTTGTTGCTACAGATATGTAGTGGGGAAAGTCTTCCTGTTCATTGCCACAGATATGTACAGGGTAAAGTCTTCCTGTTCATTGCGACAGATATGTACTTGGGACAGTCTTCTTGTTCGTTGCCACAGATATGTACAGGGTAAAGTCTTCCTGTTCATTGCTACAGATATGTACAGGGTAAAGTCTTCCAGTTCGTTGCCACAGATATGTACTGGGGAAAGTCTTCCAGTTCGTTGCTACAGATATGTAGTGGGGAAAGTCTTCCTGTTCATTGCCACAGATATGTACAGGGTAAAGTCTTCCTGTTCATTGCTACAGATATGTAGTGGGGACAGTCTTCCAGTTCGTTGCTACAGATATGTACTGGGGAAAGTCTTCCAGTTCGTTGCTACACATATGTAGTGGGGAAAGTCTTCCTGTTCATTGCTACAGATATGTACTTGGGACAGTCTTCTTGTTCATTGCTACAGATATGTACAGGGTAAAGTCTTCCAGTTCGTTGCCACAGATATGTAGTGGGGAAAGTCTTCTTGTTCATTGCTACAGATATGTACAGGGTTAAGTCTTCCTGTTCATTGCTACAGATATGTACTGGGGAAAGTCTTCCTGTTCATTGCTACAGATATGTACAGGGTAAAGTCTTCCAGTTCGTTGCCACAGATATGTAGTGGGGAAAGTCTTCCTGTTCATTGCTACAGATATGTACAGGGTAAAGTCTTCCTGTTCATTGCTACAGATATGTACAGGGTAAAGTCTTCCTGTTCATTGCTACAGATATGTAGTGGGGAAAGTCTTGCTGTTCGTTGTTACAGATATGTTCTGGGGAAAGTCTTCCTGTTCGTTGCCACAGATATGTACTGGGTAAAGTCTTCCTGTTCATTGCTACAGATATGTACTGGGGACAGTCTTCCTGTTCATTGCTACAGATATGTACTGGGGACAGTCTTCCTGTTCATTGCTACAGATATGTACTGGGTAAAGTCTTCCTGTTCATTGCTACAGATATGTACTGGGGAAAGTCTTCCTGTTCGTTGCCACAGATATGTAGTGGGGAAAGTCTTCCTGTTCATGGCAACAGATATGTACAGGGTAAAGTCTTCCTGTTCATTGCTACAGATATGTACTGGGGAAAGTCTTCCTGTTCGTTGCCACAGATATGTAGTGGGGAAAGTCTTCCAGTTCATGGCAACAGATATGTACTGGGGAAAGTCTTCCTGTTCATGGCAACAGATATGTAGTGGGGAAAGTCTTCCTGTTCATTGCTACAGATATGTACTGGGGAAAGTCTTCCTGTTCGTTGCTACAGATATGTTGTGGGGAAAGTCTTCCAGTACATGGCAACAGATATGTAGTGGGAAAAGTCTTCCAGTTCATGGCAACAGATATGTACTGGGGAAAGTCTTCCTGTTCATTGCCACACATGAGTACTTGGAAAGCCTTCAAGTTGATTGTAACACAGGTGTACTGGGAAAGCCTTCAAGTTGATTGTAACACATGTGCACTGGGGAAAGCCTTTCTGTTCATTGTTACACAGGTATACTGGGTAAAGCCTTCCTGGTCATTGTTACACAGGTATCCTGGGTAAAGCCTTCCTGATCATTGTTACACAGGTGTACTGCGTAAAGCCTTCCTGATCATTGTTACACATGTGTACTGATAGCAAAACATGGTATATTTGACATGTTCTAAGACACACTCAGGCAAGTGACTGCAGTTCTTTTTGAAAGATAAAATTCCTTCGAATTACAATGCCTTGCCATATCTGAGATTGTCAAAGAAGTTGCACCCTTGTTTGTTCAAATTAGAATGAGAATCTCTACACCAGAGATTGCAGATTCAAGAAATCAGTAACGTGAAATCGAAGCCTGAAATATTGTTATACCTCTCTATTATCCTTTACTTTTCCTGTAACCTTTCAAATTACTGAAGTTTAATCTCGTCCTCTGCAGCTCGCATATCCCTGGTATAAGTCCTAATGTTAATGTATCATCTCTCAGTGCACGTGTTTTCCTAACATGTGTTTAACTGATACACTGAGTATGTTTGACTGATTCGCTCTGATCACCGACAGATACAGAAGGCGTCCTCTTACACGAGATCATGCATCCCTCTCAAAAGTACATTTGAATATTTATTTGCACGAGACAAAAAAGCCGATTTCTCCACTAAGTCTTGGTTCTTGTATCACTGACAAGCTCAGACTATTTCTCGTAAAGTTTAATCTGCAAGTGTTTGTTCAATTGGCTTGTTTGATCTCACTCGTGCCGAGAGCCACTAGTTCCCTTTTTTCATGTCACAGCATTCAACAATGACAATATTCTTAACATTTGAAAGTCAACTTATATTACATGATGGGCCTTTAACTTGGTCATGCTGTCTTATATTGGATCAAAAGTGCTGCCTTTCTAACTGTAGCCCTAAGACTAGGTGGTCAATGGTGATTGTTCCCTATGGTGATTCAGTCAGTTTACAATTTAGTCCTGAGTGAACCGATTTCTGGGTTCACTTCTCTTTAAACATCACCTCGTAACAGTGAAACTGAAATAAATACTACGCTCATGTATGTAAGGTTGTGTAAAGTTGCCAAGATCTGTGCGTGTGTGTGTGTGTTGGTGTGTGTGTGTGCGTGCGTGTGTGTGTGCGTGCGTGCTGTATACCAGTTTGTATTCTACAGCTGTATCAACAAACATCATACTGAAAAATCCATCGTGTGCCAGGACACCACGACACTCTTTACAATGTGCAACATTCTCACTATGGTTCCATAAATACATACACATAAATAAATAATGATAATAAGCATATACATTATGCACTACATCCACACCCTAATTCATGTTCTACACAACCTCGAAAGATACAACCCAAGCCCAAATTGAGGCACTGGAGGGTCACCATCTCATGCTACCGGGTACCCTGCTTAGTGAATCGAGGCACTCCTCTCAAGTCAATTATCTAAACACCCGTGAAGGTCCGGGTTAGAATGTACCTTCAGTAACCCATGCTTGTCGTAAGATGCGACTAACGGGATCGGGTGGTCAGGCTCGCACCCGATTGACACATGGTTGACACATGTCATCGGTTCCCAATTGCGCAGATCGAATATCACGCTGTTGATCACTAAATTGTTTGGTCCAGACTCGATTATTTACAGACCGCCGCCATATAGCTGGAATATTGCTGAGTGCAGCGTAAAACTGAACTCACTCACTCATGATATTTGTAGACTAACACTCAATGAAGCTTGTGTTGCGAAGCGGGTGTGTGGACCGATGACATATAATGCTTCAGTATAGTTTTGAAAAAGATATATGCTTCACGTGTGGAAAATAGGTCCAATTGTAACGCATCAGTGACAAAACGTTGCCAGATTCAATTCCTCATCTTAATGTGTACCATGTTCGTGTGGATATTAAACTTGACTAAATGACTTGCCTTTGCATGTGTTTGTGACAATATAACCAATGGAGCAGGATACACGCTCCTGCTCTTCATTATTACCGTGATTCATAAACATATGCTTATCAGACATATTACTTCTTATGATAATAGACATGCTTTTATTGTTCTCAATTGCTTTTAATTTATGAACAACACTTCTCGTTGCGTTACCAATATAACTTTTAACATTCTTGTATAATGTCCAAAGTTCCATATCAAAACGCAAAAGTAACTCTTGCAGCCTACGTCTACATCGCAAATCCCTCTTATAACAATATATTAACTTAACAGTTGAAATAAAACAGGAATTCAAACGACATAAACTACACGCTATTTCCGTAACTTGTTTTCTTGTTGCTGAGTGCGGCGTAAAACTAAACTCACTCACTCACTAGATCGCTTGCAGGACAAAGTTTACCGATGGCGTGTTAAACTGGGGCTCCTTTCACGAAGCAACCTTTACTAAGGTCAATCTTAACTCCCATTCTGTAACATTGCATTAAGGTTAACATTAGTGCAATGTTAAAGAATGGGAGTTAAGGTTCACCTTAGTAAAGGTTGCTTCGTGAAAGGAGCCCCTGGTCATATCGAATGCCATCTACACAACTGTGTGAATGCGCTGTACACACCCGATCCACTGAACCGGGTAGATCTGACCTAGATAACACAACTACTTCCTTGCCCTTGCAAGTGTGTCTCCGTCAACAGCGTTGCGAAAACTTAAATCACTTTATACGTGTGCGATCTATGCAGCCGCTTAACTTTGCTGATATGATGGCACCATATATGATTTCCCTTCTCCTCGCCATGGAGATGTATTCGGAATTAAGGATAGCCCACGTCAACGGTATGTCTCCTAGTTTCGATTCCTATTACAACGATTTCTACTCTGAAGGATCACGCACCATGGTATAGGGCAGTTTATAGGTCTATCTTTGCAATTCCAGGTCAGACACTGAGTCTACAAAGTTTGCCCTCCGCTGCTGTAAGGGATGACACATTTCAGTTTACCTGTACCGTCACTGGTGGCGGCTCTTTGCTGGGAACTCTGACTTTCCAAAGAGTGGGGACATTTATTTCGTGTGTTGTCAATGCTGGTACCTGCGGCCAGTTGAACAGTCTACCTGGGTACACCTGTGGGTGTGTGAGTGGACAGACGCGGGTATTCTACATGAATATTGCATCAGTTACTACAGATGATGGTGGTACCTGGAGGTGTCAGTACAGCGCTAGCAACATCAACATCAACTCTATCAGCAACTCCATCAGTCTGGAAGTTCTGTGTAGGTATTTCAAAGTTGGAGCAAAACACAGGTTTCTATGGTTACTACATGAATGTTTACAAAGCATGATTTGTATAATTAATAGTTAACCTAGATCGTAACGTGTTGTATGCCTCGTATAAACAATTCTAATGAAAGATGTTTAACAGACACCTTTCGGCAGAAAATACTGCCAATGCATTACGGATATTTCAAAATTGCTACAAAAACTAAGTTGCTCCTCTGAAGACCAGTGGCTCTGCTGCTATAGATCCTTTTGTAGATATGTTAACTACTACGGAATAATCCCCATGCACCATATTTCTCTGTTTATAAGCCAAACTAGACGGCCCAGGCATTACCTCTGTTCCCACACACAGACAAGTAATAGAGAACGCAAGTCCTGACATAGACTGCAGCAGTAACATCACACCCGGCAAACCCTCAACAACACGCTACAGGTGGACAGGTCCGGGAGGGTACAGCAAGAACGGAGCTGTACTAGACAGACTTGTCACCAGGAACCAGGGAGGGGTGTACACCTGTACTGCCACCAACACTGCAGGACTGTCGGACACAGCCCAGGTCAACATCTATGTACAGTGTGAGTAAAAGCTTCGTTGCAGCGTCTGTCGTCAACAGTTACAGACCAGGACGACAATGTAAACGTTTCAATTCAAAATATTTATATTCATTCTAAACACATTCATGTCAGTGATCGCCAGCATAATATTACAGAACGCCTTTTGTATAGACCAAGACATTTGGTGAAAGGTCTTTTCCGTTTGTCGGCCCAGCTTTGAATAACAAATTACCCCTCTCTCTTCGATCAGTAGAGACGTTCAGCACATTCAAATCCAGATTAAAAACTCATTTGTTCAGCATTGCATACGGAGTTCAGCAGCAGTCTTGAGCAGTCTTCTTAAGATTTGATATTAGCGCTACATAAATGTATATTAATGTAATTGTAAATGTATAAACAAGTGTGAGATCAGAAATCAACGGGACAAACCCTTTCTGTACCCATAAGAAATTTCTCCCAAATAAATTCTTCTTGATACAATTTCGGCTAAATAACGAACAGGTCCAGTCCGTTTGCCTCAAACGTGGACCGATAAATTGCAATCAAACTCGAAAACTAAGAAACATAAAATACTCAATGAAACGCTGATCTTAATCAAAACGTCAGACCAACTCTGTGAGGTATTTGTAGAATTTAGGTCCTGAAAATAAAAAAAGTTGTTTAATAAACTATCATTAAAATATTGACACAGTTCACTTTTTGTTACGAGGGAGGAGTTAGCAGGAAAATTAAAACATGGATATGCACACTGCGTGTTTGGGGTGAGTGAGTAAGTGAGTGACTGAGTGGCTACGGTTTTACGCTATTTGAAACAAAGTACTAACTATATAACGGCATGGGAAAGAAATGTGGTTCACTCATGTTCATATATGGGAATCCACGCCGGATCTTCATCAGGGTAAGCGAATGTTTTAGCCACTAGACTACCCTACGGTTCCGTGTAAGAATTAACATACACACTCAACCAAGAAACGTGTTGCACAGCGTATCATTCCCCGGCTACAACCTATTTGAATCATACTTTATTTGTTATTGAAACTCCGTCTGTCCTTGTGATCGTATTGTTCCAGGCAGTGCTGCTGGTCAGTCACAGCCAGATGGACTCGGTCAAGGAATTGGTATTGGAATCGGAGTATCCCTGCCAGTGATACTTGTGTTAACTGTCATCATTGTAATCATGTGGCGACGAAGCCGTGGAAACATTGACAAAGTTAACAAAGGTAATCATTGTATAGCCAAGTTTGTGTTGAGCAAAGGGAGACATGTTTCACAGATGCTTCAACAAGTTATGTGAAGCCATTAAATGTAGTCATTAAATAAATGACTGGTTGTAAGCTCTGCATAATACATTGACAATGCATGGCAGGACTATGTTAACTCTATTCTTTGTTCATTTTGCAAAATACCTTTTTATCTGTTGATGCGCATGTGCAGAATATATAATCGACTGTGACATGTTTTGACAGGTTTTATCTCTCAGATCTTCCGGCTTAATACTAATACTGCATGACTTAAATGCTGTAAGTTTTGAACTTTTGATCATATCCCTAAGTACCAAGCGACTATTGAATACACTACGGTTTCTTAAAACTGACAGTTTCATGTGAATGGTTCACACAAACATTCAAGAATACAGGGATTAATGTCGGAACGCCATGCTCTACTTGCAGATCAAACAGAAACAATCGAAAACCAGCCACACGGGTAAGATACAATACAGGTTGAAGGAAAGTAATCAGTTTTTATAAAACACCAACCCCAGTCGGTGTCGAATAATATAATATATGTTCCTGTGAATAAATCAAATTTATATATTTGATATTGATATTTTAGTAACATGTTGTCATCGTGAAGTGTATTGAGCCAAAGACCGCCTCCGTGGTGTAGTGGTTAGAGCTTCCACCCGGAGAGCGGAAGGTCGCGGGTTCGATCCCCGAACGCGTCATACCAAAAGACGTTAAAATATGGTACTTGTTGATCCCTGTCTGGCGCTCGGCATTAATGGGTACATCAAGGATAGGTCGTCTTGGAGTCAGTATAATGTGTCTGAGTGGGGCATGCATGCTTCACTGCGGCATGGTATCTCAATGGGCTAGCACTATAAAACCAGCTTAAGTCTGGGCTAGTACAAGCAGCCGCACATACACATACACACGCATGCACGTCGTCATATGAGCGAAATATTCTCAAGCACGACGTTAACCCCAATTTCACCTCACCTCACCTCACCTCACCTCACCTCACCTTACCTCACCTGTATTGAGCAAAGGCTGTATTGTAACTGCATGTCTTGATTTCTTCTAGGGACACCACACCAAACCAAGGTAACTATTTCCACAATATAACATTAAACACGTTGTATAGGCATGCAGATGGCATACCACTTTATTGTAAAGTAATATTTTATTCATTATTTCAACTGCTATTTCAAGCCTTAAATTGGTAATACATCCTGTTTATCTCCGTTAGACACCCACATAAACTACAGCATTAGAGATTTATAACATACATAATAAATATATAAGCATCATGTTCATGATCCAATTCAATTACTGTTTCAAGCCCACGCAAGCCTTGATGAGCATGACGGATATGAGAAACTCGACATGGGAAACCACGACAAAGGTTGGTACTGTATTTTGTTTCATCAAGATAGTTGCTTTAGGCTTGATTCAGAGAACCGATAATAGGGGAAGGGGGTAAACATAAGAAAAACAAAGAAACTGTAGAACTGTTAATGTTTTTCACTGAAGACTCTGTGTTGTTTTGTCCATACACAGAGCGAATGTTTTATAAACAATTTGTGATGGAATTAACCTGAAGTTAAATATCGCCAAGCGTCCGCGTCTCATAATCAATGATTGGCAAAGTTTCGAATGTTGAACCATTTTGTTACAAACCTAATATTTACTATTTTTGTATTAGAATCTGAGGAGACGGTTGGTACGGTTGGAAAGGAATCGGTGTACGAAAATCAAGGGCTGGTGGAGATACCCTAGGTAATGTTTGTTATGCACGTACATCATGCATTCAGGGTTTCTTTCGTTTTTCTCATTTCATTTCATTTTTTACACTCATCATCAACAGTTTGGCATCACTTATAGCACTCACTATATGGTTATATATATGGTTACATCGAAAATGAATTTCTCCACTAACTTGGGGGAACCAGCTGCAAACTTTATGCAGATGAATTGCACGAGGATCATGCATCCAATTGCTAAGATGCATGTGCAAATATCGTGCATGTGAACAGCTGCGTTTTGGTGTAAAGTTTTGCTACGATATTGCCAATTTTCACTGATTTTCATCATTTATTGAACTCATGGCATTAAGTCTTTCAACGTTACAAATTCGTTTTACAATACATCAATTCATGTGTAAACAGTACCTTTGGAATATTTTGCAAAATCTAGTTTAGAACAGTTGAATGAAGTAAGTGGCTACATTTCCACTCGTGAGTCTAAACTTTTTTATGTTTAGCATAGTGTGTGTGTGTGTGTGTGTGTCTGTGTGTGTGTATTTTTTTATAAAAAATGTGTGTGTGTGTGCGTGCGTGCGTGTGTGCGTGCGTGCGTGCGTGCGTGCGTGCGTGCGTGCGTGCCAGAGTGTTTGGTTTTGGTATATCGGGGTAGAAACGGAGAGCCAGTGATTTCTTTTTTCCATTCAAACTCATTGCAATCTGTCGAAATCTGCCAGTATGCCGAGGGCGGAGATGGAACCCAGACCTGTCATGGAGACGCTCTATCCACTGTACCATGGAGGAGATACCAATCCATCCTACAAATTGACATCTTCTTTCAGATTCTGTAAATGGAAAATGCACAGTGGAACGACAATGACTCCCAAGTTCCAAACAACAGTTGTACCAATCAAGAAATGACTACGATGTTCCAAACAAGTTCGACTCTACAGTTGAAACAATCGGAATGTGACCGTCAATTTCCATGCCACATATGCAACGATTCATGTGTGAGATTATAGATGGCGATAAAGTTTGTATGTATCAACAAGTCGGGCATTGGTTGGTTAACCCACACAGTTTCTGAAGTAGTAATAAAAGGCTTACATCAATTTAAAAGGGTGCCTGATCTCGAAAAGGACTATTATAATCCCCGTTTCTAAAACTACAAGTAATCATAATTTTGCATTCTGTGTAAAGTTGTTATGATATATAACTCTGTAACTATGTACAGCGTATACATGACTAACAGCCAAACTATGTAATTATTATTTGTCTTTGTAAGGGAGAGGTGTTCATATAAGCTTACAGCTTGTTCACCGATCCCTATTCAATTTAATTTGAATAAAAATATGTTTAAACCATATATAACTCTTGTAACTCTCCTTTGGAGGAATACAGAATATGTGTGTGTGTGTGTGTGTGTGTGTGTGTGTGTGTGTGTGTGTGTGTGTGTGTGTGTGTGTGTATGTATTTATATATATATACACACACACACATACATATATATTCTGTGACCGTCTCAGAGTTCAGACTGTTATCAATTACTTGCCCCTCAGGCATAGTGTATACTTCATTTGCTTGTCGGGGCGGTGGGGTAGGGTAGTGGTCAAAGCGTTCGCTCGTCACGAACCCGGGTTCGATTCCCCACGTGTGTACAATGTGTGGAGCCCATTCCCAGTGTCTCCCGCCGTGATACTGCTGGAATATTGCTAAAAGCGGCGTAAAATGAAAGTCACTCATTCACTAACTTGCGGGTTATTATTGATCATTTCTATTTGTAACACTATTTTGCCGTTAACACCTCATAGAATTTCCTCGGCGTTCTCATCTCCTGTATATACAACAAAGCAAATGTTTCCATCACTATTTACTCCTAGCCAAAAAGTTCCTACAAACTTTCCTTTGCCAACCAAGAAAGACATGACACAAGACGCCATTCTTGTAACAAACGGCACCAGTGATTGGACGCTCTTTAAATCAGGTGGCCAGGTCCACGAGGAGACAGTAGGATATGGCCTGTACCAGACAAGAGTTGACATCGGTTATTGGGGAGGTATCAACACCTGCACTAATACCAACACAGCGAAACTGTCAGACAGTCTAGGTCAACCTAACCTAACCTAACTTATTTCTCCAAAGTACATGTGTTTGTAAGGATCAGTAAAGGGTTTGGATTAGATTGTCAAGACAGGCTCACCTCGACGCCGATAATGATGTCCTTCGTCTGATTTAGTGACTTAGGTGATTAGGGATGTGCACTTCTGATCATTCGAGCTCGCTGCAAGGCAACATGGTTTAATCTTCTTAACTTTTTCAATTACAGTACGATGAGTTATTGTTGGAAAGGTATGCGAAATCAGCCTCTGTAATGTAAATATTGTGTAACCACGCTCTTGCTCCATTGATAAAACAACCTTTCTTGATTGGCGTCTCTGCTAATACTCATTGAGTAATTGCATATTCCAAGAACGATGTTATGCACAAACACAATAGCGAGAAGCCAGTAATGGTTTATGTTATGTTTTAATTGTTATTCTTACAGTTTAAAGCGTCAAGGTTGGAGAACTTCCAGTCTCCATATTCCCCAAATAGACATTTCATAGGCCTTAAAGGCCAATAATGGGTGAACACCTGCTCATGGTAGTGTTTAATATTTTCATGGCAAGAATAAGTATTTATTCCATACCTGAAGCGAAAAGGTGGACCGAGATATTGTGGAATAACTTGACAAAAGCAATCATGTATTTTTCATTTTCATAAACATCAATAAAAGTGTCTAGTTTATACAAGTCAGTGCGTTCAGGAATGTCACGATTTAATGTCTTGAATGAATTAAACAAAATTGGAAGCAGAAAATCGGATTTTCTGACAGTTGTCGGGTCTACACAGTGGCTAAGACGAAGGAAGGTGGCAGACGGAAGCTTCAAATCCTCCGCGTCTTGCAGTTACACACCTGCAGCCAGCTATAATAAAACTTACGAAAACGTATAGTCGAACCTGCAAGTCCAAAGCTGCAAGCAAACATATGTACGTGATTCTCAAACAGGAACACTCTATGAGGTAAGGTAACGAAGAAGTCAAGTACAGAGCTTGGTCAATAAACACGGAGAGGCATGGTACAACTGTACAAACTGAAGCGGTAACATCACCACAGGCCAACATTTTATGAGCATTTTATTTATCACAAACACTTTTATTTAAGACAAACACTTTAAGACGCCTCTGCACATGAAATACATTGAGGGGTCGTTGTTAATGATGGCTATAGTCATTAATCACAATTTTTGTATTAACGATGCAAGGTTTCTTCATGATCCAAAACACCATAAATGATTTATTGTCGATTTAATGAAGAACGTTCCTTTCTTAAATACTGTCTGCATTGCTTCATGATTTTATGCTTCACTAATTATTTAATAAAGCGTGTGTTGCCAGGCGGTTGTGTGGACTGATGATATAGAAAGCTTGAGTATAGTTTTAAAAAAGATATATGTTTCACATGTGGAAAATAGTTCCAATTGTAACGCATAAGTGACAAAATGTTGTCATATTCAATTCCTCATCTTAACGTCTACCGTGTTCGTGTGGATATTAAACTTAACTAAATGACTTGCCTTTGCATGTGTTTGTGACAATATTACCAACGGAGCAGGATCCACGCCCCTGTTCATCATTATTACTGTGATTCATAAACATATGCTTATCAGACATATTATTTTGCATTAACATGGAAATGGATTTATTGTTCTCAATTGCTTTTAATTATGAACGACACTTCTCGTTGCGTTATCAATATAACTTTTACTATTCTTCATGTATAATGTCCAAAAGTTCCATATCAAAATGCAAAAGTAACTCTTGTAGCCTTTACGTCTACATCGCAAATCCCTCTTATAACAATATATTCCCTTAACATTTGAAATAAAACAGGAATTCAAACGACATAAACTACACGCTATTTCCGTAACTTGTTTTTCACTAAAATGTCACACTTTCAGTAACCCGAAACGTAATAACTCTTCAGCTGTTAAATAAGATAAAGCATCTCTATCACCGTTTTCAGGGAGCATTGGAATAAGATATTTGTTATTCTCTCTTATGTGTTTCATGTTATACATAAATGAACTCCAAGAAACTATCAGAAGTAACTTTTGATCCTACTATAAATTGAGGATTGCATTGCAATACGACTTACGCAAATTGATTCGTGCTGTTGTTTTCTAAACCTTTTCTAAATCTATTTATGTATGGATTTAGGCAAAGCGATTATGGGTTCTTGTGCATCTTTACGTGTTCGGGAGACGAACCACCTTACAACGAACTCGGAACTTCCACTTGTGCAGCAAATTGTAACACGTGTTTACTGGGGAAAGCCTTCCAGTTCATGGCTACAGATATGTAGTGGGGAAAGTCTTCCTGTTCATGGCAACAGATATGTACTGGGGAAAGTCTTCCTGTTCGTTGCTACAGATATGCACTTGGGAATGTTGTCCTCTTCGTTACCACACATGTGTACTGAGGACAGCCTTCCAGTTCATGGCAATGAAAATGTACTGGGGACAGTCTTCCAGTTCATGGCAACAGATATGTAGTGGGGAAAATTTTCCTGTTCGTTGCTATAGATATGTTCTGGGGAAAGTCTTCCAGTTCATTGCTACACATGTGTACTGGGAAAGTCTTCCAGTTCATGGCAACAGATATGTAGTGGGGAAAGTCTTCCTGTTCGTTGCTACATATGTGTACTGGGGAAAGTCTTCCTGTTCATTGCTACAGATATGTAGTGGGGAAAGTCTTCCTGTTCGTTGCTACAGATATGTACTGGGGAAAGTTTTCCTGTTCGTTGAGACACATGTGTACTGGGGAAAGCCTTCCAGTCATGGCAACAGATATGTAGTGGGGAAAGTCTTCCTGTTCGTTGCTACAGATATGTACTGGAGAAAGTCTTCCTGTTCATTGCTACAGATATGTACTGGGGAAAGTCTTCCTGTTCATTGCTACAGATATGTTTTGGGGAAAGTCTTCCTGTTCATTGCTACACATGTGTACTGGGGAGAGTCCTCCTGTTCATCGCTACAGATATGTCCTGGGGAAAGTCTTCCAGTTCATGGCAACAGATATGTACTGGGGAAAGTCTTCCTGTTAGTTGCTACAGATATGTTCTGGGGAAAGTCTTCCTGTTCGTTGCTACAGATATGTTTTGGGGAAAGTCTTCCAGTTCATGGCAACAGATATGTAGTGGGGAAAATTTTCCTGTTCGTTCCTATAGATATGTTCTGGGGAAAGTCTTCCAGTTCTTTCCTACACATGTGTACTGGGAAAGTCTTCCAGTTCATGGCAACTGATATGTAGTGGGGAAAGTCTTCCTGTTCGTTGCTACAGATATGTTCAGGGGAAAGTCTTCCTGTTCGTTGCTACAGATATGTACTGGGGAAAGTCTTCCTGATCGTTGCTACAGATATGTTCAGGGGAAAGTCTTCCTGTTCGTTGCTAGAGATATGTACTGGGGAAAGTCTTCCTGTTCGTTGCTACAGATATGTTATGGGGAAATCCTTCCTGTTCGTTGCTACAGATATGTCCTGGGGAAAGTCTTCCTGTTCATGGCAACAGATATGTAGTGGGGAAAGTCTTCCTGTTCATGGCAACAGATATGTAGTGGGGAAAGTCTTCCTGTTCGTTGCTACAGATATGTTCTGGGGAAAGTCTTCCTGTTCGTTGCTAGAGATATATTCTGGGGAAAGTCTTCCTGTTCGTTGCTACAGATATGTACTGGGGAAAGTCTTCCTGTTCGTTGCTACAGATATGTTATAGGGAAAGTCTTCCTCTTCGTTGCTACAGATATGTTCAGGGGAAAGTCTTCCTGTTCGTTGCTACAGATATGCACTGGGGAAAGTCTTCCTGTTCGTTGCTACAGATATGTAATGGGGAAAGTCTTCCTGTTCGTTGCTACAGATATGTTCAGGGGAAAGTCTTCCTGTTCGTTGTTACAGATATGTTCAGGGGAAAGTCCTCCTGTTCGTTGCTAGAGATATGTACTGGGGAAAGTCTTCCTGTTCGTTGCTACAGATATGTTATGGGGAAATCCTTCCTGTTCGTTGCTACAGATATGTCCTGGGGAAAGTCTTCCTGTTCATGGCAACAGATATGTAGTGGGGAAAGTCTTCCTGTTCATGGCAACAGATATGTAGTGGGGAAAGTCTTCCTGTTCGTTGCTACAGATATGTTCTGGGGAAAGTCTTCCTGTTCGTTGCTAGAGATATATTCTGGGGAAAGTCTTCCTGTTCGTTGCTACAGATATGTACTGGGGAAAGTCTTCCTGTTCGTTGCTACAGATATGTTATAGGGAAAGTCTTCCTCTTCGTTGCTACAGATATGTTCAGGGGAAAGTCTTCCTGTTCGTTGCTACAGATATGCACTGGGGAAAGTCTTCCTGTTCGTTGCTACAGATATGTAATGGGGAAAGTCTTCCTGTTCGTTGCTACAGATATGTTCAGGGGAAAGTCTTCCTGTTCGTTGCTACAGATATGTTCTGGGGAAAGTCCTCCTGTTCGTTGCTACAGATATGTTCTGGGGAAAGTCTTCCTGTTCGTTGCTATAGATATGTACTGGGGAAAGTCTTCCTGTTCGTTGTTACGGATATGCACTGGGGAAAGTCTTCCTGTTCATTGCCACAGATATGTACTGGGGAAAGTCTTCCTCTTCATTGCCACAGATATGTACTGGGGAAAGTCTTCCTGTTCGTTGCTACAGATATGTTCAGGGGAAAGTCTTCCTGTTCGTTGCTACAGATATGTTCTGGGAAAAGTCTTCCTCTTCGTTGCTACAGATATGTTCAGGGGAAAGTCTTCCTGTTCGTTGCTACAGATATGTTCTGGGAAAAGTCTTCCTCTTCGTTGTTACGGATATGCTCTGGGGAAAGTCTTCCTGTTCATTGCTACAGATATGTACTGGGGAAAGTCTTCCTGTTCGTTGTTACAGATATGTTCTGGGGAAAGTCTTCCTGCTCGTTGCTACAGATATGTTCTGGGGAAAGTCTTCCTGTTCGTTGCTACAGATATGTTCAGGGGAAAGTCTTCCTGTTCGTTGCTACAGATATGTTCTGGGAAAAGTCTTCCTGTTCGTTGCTACAGATATGTACTGGGAAAGATCTTCCTGTTCGTTGTTACAGATATGTTGTGGGGAAAGTCTTCCTGTTCATTGCTACAGATATGTTCTGGGGAAAGTCTTCCTGTTCGTTGCTACAGATATGTACTGGGAAAGATCTTCCTGTTCGTTGTTACAGATATGTTGTGGGGAAAGTCTTCCTGTTCATTGCTACACATGTGTATTGCGAAAGTCTTCCTGTTCATTGCTACACATGTGTACTGGGGAAAGTCTTCCTGTTCGTTGCTACAGATATGTTCTGGGGAAAGTCTTCCTGTTCATTGCTACAGATATGTTCTGGGGAAAGTCTTCCTGTTCATTGCTACACATGTGTACTGGGGAGAGTCCTCCTGTTCATCGCTACAGATATGTCCTGGGGAAAGTCTTCCAGTTCATGGCAACAGATATGTAGTGGGGAAAGTCTTCCTGTTCGTTGCTACAGATATGTTCTGGGGAAAGTCTTCCTGTTCGTTCCTACAGATATGTTCTGGGGAAAGTCTTTCTGTTCGTTCCTACAGATATGTTCTGGGGAAAGTCTTCCTGTTCATTGCTACACATGTGTACTGGGGAAAGTCTTCCTGTTCGTTGCTACAGATATGTTCTGTGGAAAGTCTTCCTGTTCATTGCTACAGATATGTTCTGGGGAAAGTGTTCCTGTTCATTGCTACACATGTGTACTGGGGAAAGTCTTCCTGTTCGTTGCTACAGATATGTTCTGTGGAAAGTCTTCCTGTTCATTGCTACAGATATGTTCTGGGGAAAGTCTTCCTGTTCATTGCTACACATGTGTACTGGGGAGAGTCCTCCTGTTCATCGCTACAGATATGTCCTGGGGAAAGTCTTCCAGTTCATGGCAACAGATATGTAGTGGGGAAAGTCTTCCTGTTCGTTGCTACAGATATGTACTGGGGAGAGTCCTCCTCCTCATTACTACAGATATGTACTGGGGAAAGCCTCCAAGTTGATGGTAACACATGTGTACTGGGAATGCCTTCAAGTTGATTGTAACACATGTGTACTGGGAATGCCTTCAAGTTGATTGTAACAAATGTGTACTGGGAAAGCCTTCAAGTTGATTGCAACAAATGTGAACTGGGGAAAGCCTTCAAGTTGTTTGTAACACATGTGTACTGGGGAAAGCCTTCAAGTTGATTGTAACACGTGTACTGGGAAAGCCATCCATTTATATTTGACGTGCTCTAAGACACACTCCTTCCGTGAAGGTCTGGGTTAGAATATTGATCTTCAGTTACCCATGCTTGTCGTTAGAGACGACTAACGGGATCGGGTGGTCAGGCTCGCTGACTTGGTTGACAAGTCATCGGTTCCCAATTGCGCAGATCGATGCTCATGCTGTTGATCACTGGATTGTCGAGACTCGTTTATTTACAGACCGCCGCCATATAGCTGGAATATTGCTGAGTGCGGCATAAAAATACATGCTCTCACTCACTAAGACACACTCGGGCAAGTGGCTGCAGTTCTCTTTGAAAGATAAAATTCCTTCGGATTACAATGCCTTGCCATATTTGAGTTTGTCAAAGAAGTTGCACCCTTGTTTGTTCAAATCAGAATGTGTATCTTCTGACTCTGTTCTGTCCATGGAGACTACCCGTGAAGGTACGGGTTAGAATGAACCTTCAGTAATCCATGACTGTCGTAAGTGGCGACTAACGGGATCGGGTGGTCAGTTTCGCTGGCTTGGTTGACACATGTCATCGGTTTCCAATTGCGCAGATCGATGCTCATGCCGTTGATCACTGGATTGTCTGGTCCAGACTCGAGTATTTACATATGATCACCGCAATATGGCGGGGATATTGCTGAGTGCGGCATAAAACTCAACTCACTCACTCCATGGTGACACCAGAGATTGCAGATTAAAGAAATCAGTGACGTGAAATCAAAGCGTGAAATATTGTTATACCTCTCCTTTTTCGTCCGGGAGCAGAGACGGGTATGTTATCAGATTTACTTTTCCTGTAACCTTTCAAATTAGTAAAGTTTAATCTCGTCTTCTGCAGCTCGCATATCCCTGGTATAAGTCCTAATGTTAATGTATCATCTCTCAGTGCACGTGTTTTCCTAACATGTGTTTAACTGATACACTGAGTATGTGTGTACTGATTCGCTCTGATCACCGACAGATACAGAAGGCGTCCTCTTACACGAGATCATGCATCCCTCTCAAAAGTACATTTGAATATTTATTTGCACGAGACAAAAAAGCCGGTTTCTCCACTAAGTCTTGGTTCTTGTATCACTGACCAGCTCAGACTATTTCTCGTAAAGTTTAATCTGCAAGTGTTTGTTCCATTGGCTAGTTTGATCTCTGTCGTACCGAGAGCCACAATTTCCCTCTTTGAAGTCACAGCATTCAACAATGACAATATTCTTAACATTTGAAAGTCAACTTATATTACATGATGGGCCTTTAACTTGGTGATGCTGTCTTATATTGGATCAAAAGTGCTGCCTTTCTAACTGTAGCCCTAAGACTATGTGGACAATGGTGATTGTTCCCTATGGTGATTCAGTCAGTTTACAATTTAGTCCTGAGTGAACCGATTTCTGGGTTCACTTCTCTTTGAACATCAACTCGTTACAGTGAAACTGAAATGAATACTACGCTGTATGTAAGATTCCTAGATTGTGTAAAGTTGCCTAGATCAATACTATAGTAAGAAAGGGGATAATAATGACCACAAGTTGCAGCTGTGACAGCTCGTGTTTCTTGTGATCATCACAACAAAAGGTTTAAAATACTTTTAAGTGTAGCAACAAAACCTGCACAGATGCCCATTGTTTGAGGTATGTATCCCAGTTCCTTTCTTGTAAACTGTGGCAGCTGTAATCATAGACTGGTATCTCTTCACACTGCCCAGTAATTGCATAGCAAGTAAAATGAAAACGTATATTTTCTGAAAAACACAACTTCAATACCTACATGAAAAATAAACTTCGACACTCAATTCTGCTGACTTTGTTGAGGTTGTCTCATGTCTTATTTTTCACCTGTCATTGAATGTGCATCATGGCCAAACCATAATCAACATGTTGAGACCAGTTAAAAAGACAAGAGTTTGAATTCTAAAAATAATCTGACATCGTTCGAAATATATTTTCGAAGGACACATGCACCTGAAACCAGGTACTGATATTCGTCCCAGGGTCAAATAAATGAGAGAGTTACAAGTTTGTGTGGGGAAGTGGGTGACTCAAAGTCACATCAGTTTGATTTCAGGCAGATGCATACATTATTTGAAAGTATCCAACATACAATGCATTCATATACGAGAGAAAAGACGAATTAACAATTTCTGTCATACACTAATCAAAAAAAAAGAAACGCATAGGGAAAAAATCAGGCTATATATTGTGTTTATTCAAACGAGCATATCACATAGCAGAATGACTCTAGTGAGCTAAAATTGCGTACCCAGATTGACAACTTTATTATAAATAGTGTCATCACGTTGTCATACCCGTGACTGCACAAGGCGTGGCCCCAGAGGGCGTTATAGTCAATACCTAATGTGAGCACCACGAGCTGCTGTCACTGCCCGACACCTTCTCGGAACAGACCGGATGAGACGTTGGATTCTTCGCCATTCCTCCTGTAACGCCACTGCAAGTTCTCCAACAAGCGTCTGCGGCACCAGTTGACGTTGACATATGCATCGATCCAGCTGTTCCCAAAGATGTTCTATGGGGTTCAAGTCTAGGGACCTGGACGGCCATGGCAAGACATTAATGTTCTCATTGGCTAGGTAGGCCATCGTCACACGTGCCGTATGAGGTCGGGCGTTATCTTGCTGTAAGATCTCTCGCTGGCGGTTCATAATGGGACCAGCACTATGTCGGTCCTACCGTTGTATGATCCATCACCCAACATCATAACACTCCCCCCACCGACGCGATCGACCTGGCATACGCAGTTGGGCGCGTAACGTTCATTCCTACGTCGGTACACATGTTGTCTTCCATCATGGCGTTGCAGGAGATAACGTGATTCATCACTGAACCAGATTCTCCTCCAGTTAGCCAGATTCCAGGGCTGTACGGTGGTGCACCAACGAAGACGTCGACGTAGATGTAGACGGCGCAACCCAGGCCCAACCATAGGGCGTCTCGCTCGAAGTCCCGCCCCTCTCAGACGGTTGCGGATCGTTTGGTCGGATACTCGACGTACACCTGGCACATGTCCTGCTGTATCCGTGGCTGTGGCTTGCCGATGACGTAGGTGGAACACCCAGATGTACCTATCCTGAGTAGGGGTGGTCACTCGTGGTCGTCCACTTCTTGGGCGATCTCGCGGCGAATTGAATGCTGTATAACGGGCCCACAGACGAAATATTGTGCTTTGGTGGATGTTACAATGACGTGCAACGGCAGACTGGCTTTCTCCAGCTTCCAGACGTCCAATAGCAATGTTCCGGTCAGCGGCATTCAGTCTTGGCATTTTGCGTCGTTCATTACTCATCAATATTTATTATACAATGAAGTAAATGTATCGGGCTTTTATTGTCATTGTCTCTACTGATGAATTCCACTCATTTCACGTGCATTGTGATCAACATGTGCCTTGCACGCGAATTTCATACATTTTCTTCACAATTGCTCACAACGGTAACATTAAGTTTTATTGGTTGTGTTTGGGCGACATAACCATTAAAAATCACATACATCACATCATTCAAACATAAAAATAGTCTTTAGATTGATTGCCGATATGAAAATGCAATAGAAACATCTCAATCCCCCTATGCTTTTCTTTTTTTGAAAAGTGTAGATTTGATGAGCAAACAGAGGAAACTTTTTCCGTGTTCACGT
Organism: Haliotis rubra; assembly: GCF_003918875.1. NCBI lineage: Eukaryota > Metazoa > Mollusca > Gastropoda > Lepetellida > Haliotidae > Haliotis > Haliotis rubra. The sequence continues at coordinate 876,473 of NW_025767568.1, forward strand.
CAAATTCGATTGTACGATGGCAGCAATACCAGGAACATGTGCTAATTAATCACACTATGGTGTGTGACAGTGTTTTTCAGTGTGGAACAGTGATTGAACATTCTTACCGTTAAGAAGTACAGGACAATAGTGCGGTGGTTGCTGTCATCATCTGGCAGTAATGACTGGTCTGGAAGGATCGACAGCATCCGCAGTATTCCAGTGTAGTCTGACCCAGGGACAAACTTCTGGGAGATTTTCATGTAATTATACCTGAAGGGGCAAACTTTTGCCCTGTCATCTCACATCTCATATTAGCAGAAGACCAGCAGGTTGGTGAAGATCACTGTTCCCTGCTGGGTCTGTTTTTATGCTTTACAGCCGTTACAACGAGGGAATATTGTCACTATTCTCTGCATAGCTGTTGTTACTGTTTTAAGGTAATTCCTTGTATTTGGTACTGATTTGTAAACTAGTTAATTCCAGACAACAACTGTTAATTGTACAACATTTCTTTGTTGGTTTTGTTTGTTTCACACCGAACTTTTTTCAGTTAATTTACAGTTAAGTCGTACTTTCAACTTGAGAATCAACAAGTGACAATAATAAAAACAAGATGATACTAGGTGTTCGCCAAAAGTTGAGCAATAATTTAAGTTTCAAAACCATATCAATTGGAGATATAGATTACTATCAAAGCACCTTACCATGTGCCATGGGGGTTTTTGGTACCTAAGTGGTTCCCTTGGAGAATTTTTCTATCTATTTTTATACTGCCAAAATTTGGCAAATTTAGAAATAAAGTAAAACGACATGAACGTTACGGTTGAAAGAATGGAATGAACAGTGAGTGAGTGAGTTGAGTTTTAGGCCGCACTCAGCACTAATCCACCTATATGGCGGCGGTCCGTGAATACTCGAGTCCAATGATCAACAGCAATTCTAACCTGGATCTTCACGGGTATGAATAGAATTGATTGAATTTCTTTTTCTTTCTTTTTTTTTACATTTTGTTGTGCCACTTCAGCCTACGGTATACGGCTTGAAGGCTTTAGCAACCTCAGCCCATGAGAAACACTACCAATGCATTAATATATATTAATATATATATATATATATATCATACAAATCCGCTTTTCTACAGATTAACAAATAATATAATCTGCAAGGAACACACATATGATCAACACCAAAGTTTCACGAATTCTCATGTGAAACGCTGCTTTGCAAATGTCAGCACACAGGTGGTCAAATAGGCTTGATGTATAAAAAAATGAACAAATGGAATTTAATGGATCGGGTTTTTTTGCCGTTCACAAAAACTATCCTTGAAATCATAATTACTGGCAAACAAGGTTAAGTTGGACCGGTGCAGAGAACGCGTTTACTATGAGTAGGCGATGCACGGCAATGAGCAAACCCATTTGGTTTGTGAAAGGTAGCGCAGATGTACGCTAGTGCACGTGCATTACATTACCCATTTCACCTCAACTCAACTCAACGCAACTCAGTCAGGAACCGCTTTACGTGATAAGTGGATACAACCACGTCGTCCCGCCATCTCATATCCTCTGACGCAACGTCACCGGGAAAACCGTTGCGCCAAAACCATGTCCATCACTTCGATAGTGGTGGACTGTTGTGTTTACAGACGAATCCAGATCTAATATTTCCCGTAGTGACGGACATCACCATGTCCACATCCTGTGTCATGGAGAGGAATCGTTTCACGGATGGTACCGTGATGATTTGGGTTGTGATAAGAGCTCGTCGGGGAAAATATTTAGTTGACGTTCTGGGCAGTTTGTCAGATGTGGGCTACAGAGATCAGATTTTCAGACCAGTGACAACTCTGTTGCTTAAACGCTAAACAGGGTAGTGTCCGGCCTTACACGGCTTTCGTTGCTATGGCTTTTCTTTAACAAGTTCACGGATCTCTCCCCCAAAGGACATGTATGACATGAAAGGGAGTCGTCTACCAAAACAGCAAGATAATGTTTGTGATTTGGCGGCCATGTTGCAGTGTATTCAGAGCGTTCGGCCGTGAGAGCCTTGCCAATTTACATTTGTGAGAGGGTCACACAAAGACGTAATCTAGACTCCTTATTGTCCGACATTCATTTTTGTGGAAGCTGCAGTGTGTGAGTGGGTTAGATTGCTGACTTTGTATGCTGGCGATTAGGTGCCTGACTCTGAGTGTGGGTTCGAATCCCGGATGGGACTCAACCTAACAAAAATACTAGAGACTGTACTTTACTGAGAAAATATAATCCCAAATATATCTTATGTTACATCTGACCACTTTCTAAATGGCATTGTGTATTTGTGGACATTAGACATGATTCGGTGCCGTCTGATCTCTATATTTATGTTCAGATGGGCATTTTTCATTGCTGTTCTGTAAGTGCATTTGGAAGCTGGTATGATGAAAATGTGTTCCTCTTCAAAATTTGTAAAATATACACAGGAGGAATCCCATTAAATAATGCAAACTCAAATCCTTAGCTTCTTTTAATAATTTATTGTTTTTCAGGGGCATTTCTTCAGTTATCTAGAAACACGTCATGTTTAGTGAGAGGGCTTCAGACAGTTCTCATGGCTTGAATATAAAAAAATTGTAATTCGCTTTTAAGAACAACCAGGTTCGTATGAATGTGAAAAGGGTCTCATCAATATTTCATGGACAAGAAGCCTTTCACGGGACAAAAACATGTACTGTGTCAATGGCAAATCCCTCAACTTGAAGTGCAATTGACATGTCGACTCACAAGATGTCGTGATGCTATCATCAATCAATATATGAAATCCCTTAAGCCCTTCCTAACACTGTAAAATATTGTGAACTTTGACAGAAAGAAGATGCTGTCAATTTTTATTTCATACATTCTGTCCAGCTTCGTACCCACGAGACCTGCTTACTTATTACCAGTTCACGGTAATTCTCTAGACGCCCACTCCATATGACGTTTAGGTAATTGAATGGGAAATGTTGTTCAATTTATGCGATGATAACTTTCGGTTTAACGCGAATTAGATGGGTAATATCGAGTCTATTTATTAAAGCTATCAGGTATATGTTGGAGCTGCATAAAAGCTGCATAATCAGCGTTACAACAGTCAAGTCCAAGTAAACCTTTAAGTTTTCTTAAGGTAGATAAGTGGTACAAATTTGATATGTCAGTAACCCAAATATTACCACTCACTCACTCAATACTGATACCTAAATGCCCCTGATATATTTTTCCCCTTTGGGTACAAGCAGAGCAATGTATATATTTTGTTCAGATCTCTGATACTCTAACACTTCACAAGTTGTCAATATATTTCATTTTGCCTTCCGCAAAATGTACTGGTTGCTCTTCTATTTCGTTGTTAGCTGTTTTTTGCCACATTCAGCAATATTCTAGGTTATGACGAAAGTCTGTCAAACAATATAGTAAATAACAGTGTACGTATCGGCCGTTGCGTTGAGGATACCATGGCGTGCTTCAATGCAGCCGAATTCTTACCCCGATCAACTTGGTGTCCTCTGTATCCAATTGTGACGTCATCATTTATGCGATGCTGACAGTGCTTTGGTTTTCTACGATTACCCACTCGGACAGTATTTGTTGTTTATACATCAATACATTTTAGTAAAAGTGAAACATTTCATTGATAAAAAATATCACCATATTAGTTTAGCACGTTAGTTTGTTTAATGGCGAGTGTCGGTGTTCGACAACTGACAGAACATTTGACTTTTATTGTTTCATTCACTCTCTGGGGCTACAGGGCAGCTTAGTTTGTACAGTGCATGCTCGTCACATCAAAACTCCTTATGGATGTCATGTGTAAAGTCCGTTTCTGGTCTCCCCTTCGTGATATTGATGACCTTTGACCTATGACCTATGGTAACAGCAGCCTGAAACCACACTTTCACTGATGCCAAGGAGTTTGCTTAAACTTCAGTAAGTATAGGAAGGGTATGATATTGTTTGTTTGTTGTTTAACGCCGCACTCAGCAATTTTGTAGCTATATGACAGACGTCTTTAAATAATTGTGTCTGGACCTGACAATCCAGTGATCAACGTCATGAGCATCGATCTACGCAATTGTAATAAGATGACAGGTATTAACAAAGTCAGCGAGCTTGAGTCGCCTCTTACAAGCATGGGCTGCTGAAGACAAATTCTAACCCGGAGCCTCAATGGTTAGAAATGATACAAAACTACCGCTATTTCCGTGTTTTAATAATATACTGGGTAAATGAGTATGTTTTTTAGGCCGCATTCAGCACAATTCCACCAAATATCACGGCTAGGGACACCAGAAATGTTGAGTGTACGGTATGACGAGCGAACATATTACCCAACCACCCCGAAGAAGATATGGAACAAGTCTCACTCACGTACAAACAATTACCCGCTTTGTAGGGATTATTAGACCAATATAAAAAATCACTCCATTTAAATAATTAAATCGTACTTTGCAGCAATATGACACTTACATGGTAATTATTGGCATAAAAAGTAAATGGTTGCCATGGTATTACCATTCCCTTTCTGACCCTGGCATCTGGCCCTCTCCCTCCGCTTTTCCGTCTCCCCCACACAATCTATCACAAATTCGTTTAAATTGGTCTGTCTTCCTTTCATTTCAGAGATATATGTGTACGGTAGTTATTTATGACTTCAATCCCTACTGCGGTGAAGGAAATGAAAATGGACGTATATTGTTACCAAATGACATGAACCATTAGCTGCTTCCATCTTCACAATAAATATGTTCATTTGAGACACGCAGTCAGGGACAATAAGATCCATGGTCTTGTTTGGGTGATATGGGCTGCAACATTACTTCAGAGAGGTTCTAGGTTAAAAGGCTTCAGACTACTTCCACGAGGGCAACTGAAACTAAGGCACACTTACATATTTCGATTTACCTCATATCTATGGTTTTAAAACCATTAGTCTACTGCCTCATCAAGAAAGCTATTACCTTCGCTGTTAAAAACTTAGTCAGTAAGAGTGAGTGAGTGAGTTAGTTTTACGCCCCTTTTAGCAATATTCCAGCAATATCAATGCGGGGGACACCAGAAATGGGCTTCACACATTGTACCCCTGTGGGAAATCGAACCCGGGTCTTCGGAGTGACGAGCGAACGCTTTAACCACTAGGCTACCCTTGCGTGTGCGTGTATTTGTGTTTGTGTGTGTGTGTGTATTCTTTGTTCTTCCAAGCTGTAATTAATTCATATCACAAATTTATAACAGAATGGTTTCAACACTCATGAGAGACGCCCATTGTATGGACTCACATGGTGAGTCGTCCATCCTCCATAATTATGTAAATAGTATTGTTATAGCCCATTTCTAAATTGTATATAATATTGTGACAGCCTCTGTTCTTAATTGTGAAAAAGGAAAAAAACAACATTGTGATGTTAAAAAGTGTACATAAAAACTTGCTTTGGAATGTAACTTTGTGTCATTATAAATGTCTGTATACGTCTAAACTTGGCCTCGTCGCTATATGGCTAAAACAATGTCGATGCGGAGTAAAGTTTAACTGACTGACTCACTCACTCACTCACCCATATTTATCTTTTGTATATGTCTATTTGCATTGCCTCAGTACTGGCAGTTGAGATTCTTCCTGATAGTACATTGTCTGATACAGACAATACATGGTAGCGGGAAACAGCATCTGGTCGAGTATCTAAATGGAGCCTGTAAGCATGGAAAGTAAACTGTAAACCTTCCTTAAATGGACAAGTTTACTATTTTCTTACCCCTTCTGTTTTTGTTTATACCACTTATCAATATGGATGGGAACTACTGTTTACATAATACAAAGGAACATTTTTCTAATCACACAGGGAAACTTTTTATGAGTGATTCGGAACCCGTGAGTGCCACGTTTTAATTTCTTCCACACGCACACTGCAAATTTAGTAAATTTTAATGTACGTTTTTGCTAGAAACCTTTTCATTGTCTTGGAAGACGCTGTCACATTCCGAAATTTCTATAAAGATCAAGCTTGCCATGCTCGTCATGAAGCTCCTCACAACGATAGCACATACCTACATTTCTCTATGCTATCGCTCCAACCAGTCACAGCTCTCTACAGCGCTTTGTGACATGGAGTTAACCACCTGACAGATTTGAATTTTGTTTACCAACAGATGAGGAATGTCCCCACTTCCCCAGGTTATTTTCAAATATTAACATATTATGTACGTTTAGTGAGAATGTACAGGGTAAGATGGTTGCACTTTGTAATATAGAACCAAGCTAATTAAACAACTAAAAGTGATAAATTTTAGAAATGAAAGCCTTGAAACCTTTCCCAATTTACGAGAGAGAGCCATTCAGCTCAAAAACAGTGATGTCACTTTCTCCTATTTCATAACGGACTATCCACTATGCTTATATGTCCCCCTTGCTCAGTTGTGGTCGCGATAGCACCGACAGCGTAATGATAGTGTCATTTGCTGAGACAGGCCTTGGTTTGTCAACAACCAAAGATGGTTAAACCAATTACATTTCCTGTCACAATATGTCCACAAGTGCACTCGTCACTTTAACAGCTCTTATATTCGTTGCTGCCACGCAATACAAACAAACACTCGATTCCTCCTGATATCAACTCCCACATCAATTGAACTCCACTCCTGCTATATGAAATGAAATGCACGGCAAGTCAAGTCTTCATTTGAAAAAACAAACATCGGAACATATGTCACAAGTGCAATTTGGGAATTGAATTGCTCATTGATGCGTCAAACCTTGAAATGTCCTCATCCTAGTGTCTACCATAAAACCTTTTGCAATATTGTCTAAGGCTTTCAATGCTGTCAACCTTTGTGCAAGGGGCGTTAGATGCTCTTTGAAATGTTCGTAAAAGAGCAAGCTTGACTGAACATGGACAAAAACGGACAGGATAAGCGTCATCTGAGTAATTAAGAATTACTTTGATACCGATTACTCCCCTTTCTAGTCCAAACTAGACTTTAAATTGCCCTGTATGTATTTCCACTCCCTCACCCCATGAGATCATGCCATTTATTAGCGGAGGAGGTTCGTCAATGCGAGCCGTCTTGGTGTTATCGATTGCCCTCTCTGGACAAGAAATTGGAGTTTCCATCAAAAGGACATACAAAGGGATAATGAAGGGATACTTTGCACAGAGTTCTTTATTAAGTGGAATACAAAGACATGACAGTTATTTATTAAAATCTTTTCCTATTAAAATATTTCTTGGTGTCATTTTAGAACAAAGTTATCCGTTTCATAGGTTGTAATTTTTAAATTTACATATAAAGAATCGCTGTCCTTTTTATGAATCCACGAAAAACAAAGAAAAAACGAATTCTCGAAAAACTTGGCAAATATGTGGACCTCGCTTACTTACTGTCACGTTTGCACTGCTAGTAGGAGTTGTCCAACCTCTTGTACTAAATGCTCTAGGTTTGGTACCCAATCTCAAGTTGTTGGTGGATTCTCAACTGAGTAAACTTCCTGTGAGCACCTATTGATGTGCCTAAAAAGCCTGACTGCGCTCGGATCAACCGAGACCTCTTTCCTGCATATTTGTATGTAAATCGTAACAACATACTGTATCCAGATGTCAAACTTGGAGTGCCGTCTATCCTTTTTCAAAATTTGCAATGATTTTTTTAACATCTTAAGTTTTAAACATTGATAAAGTTGCCAGTGAATCTCGAATTTGCGCGTTATATCATGGCAGAGTTACATGGTATATGATCGAGATTATTTTTGTCACTGCTTTAATGGTTTGTTTCCTTGTGGAACCAAACAATTGTTTTTCTCCCACATGCATGTATTCAGGCAACCCAGTGAAGCTCTCCTTTTGGGGCAAATTCATTTTTGTCAAGGTTTCTGGAACAATACCTGACCTATAACAGATCGTACTGTGAGGTCTCTCTTTGTGGAAACTACGTCTGTTTAAACTTCAAAACCATTAAAGTCTCACATCTTTACATAAAAGGAGGCGAATACATTCAAAACAACAGCTAACGTGTTTACACGCTAACTACGTAGAAGAAGATCGCTGACATGGCTAAAGTTAACACTGTTCTTAAAGACAAATAAAGATCTCCCGTGCCGCTTTCCGTTGATAACTTGATATTACACGGCTCGATGGCAATAGTTTCAACAAAGCTCTGATCTTGTTCTGTTCGCATGTGCTCGCCTTTAAAAACAGTCCCGAATTGCCTCCAACCGGAAGTCGTCTGTTGTGAAGACAAATTACTCCGCAAAAGAAGGTAGTCCTGCAAAGACAAATGAAACACATGAACGATCAGAGACCTTTACAATGGTGCTCATCAGTCGAAAACATCTTTCGATAAAAACGTGTCAGTCTCAGTTTTTCGAACGGAAAGTGCTGCAAGGTTAACAGAGGTCCATAAGCTTTCTTTTTGATGTATGACTTGAGTTTTTGTCACTTTGAATTTCCTATTTACAAGACTTAACGAGATAAGGGATTTCATTTTCCCATTTATGCCGAAAGCTGTTGCAGCAGCGTAGAGGGAATGTTCCTCATACAAAGGTTCCGAAGAGCGTTGTACAATTTACACAGCTTTAACAATTTTGTAGCAATCTCACGGTGAAAATGACTAGACACTAGAAATTGTCATCACACATTGTACCCATGTGTAGAATCGAACACAGGTCTTCTACGTGACGAGCAAACGCTTTAACCACTAGGCTACCCCATCTCCCATACAGTTACGTTCATTATAATGTTTGAGCGTAGACTTTCACACCATGACACCTTGCTTTCGGTTTATTTATGATACTAAATAAAAGCGACAAAAACATATATCTGTCATAAGAAATATCCAGTAGAGATACTAGAGATACAGACCAGTCAATATGTCTAAGTATATTTCAAGCAATTCTTCATGAATCACAATCAAATACAGATGATACGATTTGATTGCACAACGGTGAGCGCTAACTGGCCCTCAAACATAGAGAGGTATATCAATGGTTGATAATTATTTGTGTATTTACCTGCCATATTATTACCACCATCAATTACCAGAGATTGTTGTCCAAGTGTTCAGGAAAACAAACTGTAGAGCTCTTGTCGTCGACGACATGACATATACGGTAAGAAAACACAAGGGTAATATTATCTTTAACGCATTAGAAAAATAGTTCCCCATAGTCATTTAATATCTTCATCTAATACATTATAACGACATTCTCAGAATAACTGAAATTTAAGAAAAGTATACAATGAAATATTTTTTTCGAAATAGTGTCGGATAAAAATGCCTACGTGAACGTTCCTATTTAGCAAATAATGCATAAGATCGATGCGTTTCTCGGATTTCTTTGTTGCATAATACATAACGAAAATAAGGGTCTTTACTTGACTTGATTTCAATCTTAGAAAACCCCAACCAACAATTCGTCAAAGACAAGTGTGGCAGTACTTCCAGGTAAGGGATAACTTGGATATAGGATTGCAATAACGCTGGATATTTCACATTCTGCTTTAATCTGCAGACGGTGTGTGGATAGAGTGGCTGACCGGGGAGAGGATGGTCGGCGGTTCCATTCTAGGTCGCGTTATACCAAGGACACTCAAAGTTGTATTTGTATCTAGTGTTCGGCATTAAAATAAGGACTAGTTGGTTCGGAGTCAGGATACTTCTTGTAGAAGTAGTATGTTCGAGGCATAGCACTGCATTAGTCCGGACACTTAGTTGACGTTGCTATGTTTGTACAGTGACCCTGATTGAGGTATTAAACTCCAGTTTACGTTACGTCACTCCCATCCTGATCAAAGCTTACCCAGTTTGGAAACCGTATATTGGTTGTGACGATGTCGCATTGGTCATACACGTTATACTCACAAATACCTGTTAAAAGGTGAAGATTCTCCGGTTTTTTCCCTTGTGATGAGAGAGTCACGGTCAAGCATGTCCTGCTTGACTGTGCTGAATTCTCCATCATAAGTAACTTAGATTGTTAGTGGCTGTACCCTCAAAGGGGGTTGAAGTATTGAAAAATATTGTCCTCCTGAGAGGGTACGTAAGTCCCAAAACCTTCAAAGTTAAATTTAGACTTATCAGATATTTAAAATGCAGTATATTTGTTATTTTAACTGTCGGCTAAATTTTCCTACAATCGCCAGCCGCTGAAGGGATGGTGTAAATCCAACTAGGGTCCATGCAGGTAGCAAAAGCACTGTAAGTCCCCATGGTCCCTAGTATGGTGATCTACCTTCAGTTGTTGGCGACCTATGGCCCGTTTTTTATATTGTATTGTCTTCATAAATAAAATAGTTTTACATGTTCATGCTAGTTTTAGACTCCATCTGTGATACTGTAGTTATTTTACAGTCCTTCGATGAATGATTATTTAGCAACTTAAATTTATTGTTTATGTAAAACATTTCTCGTCACTTTATGGCTGAAATACTGCCGAGGTGACGTGAAATTTTAACTCACTCACTCACTTACCCATTTTGGGGTAGCACAGTGGCTAAAGCGTTCGCTCGTCATGGGACCTGGGTTCAAATCCTCACATGGGTACAACGTTTGAAGCCCATTTGTGGTGTCCCCTTTTGGAATACTGCTAAAGGCGGCCTAAAACCATACTCACTCACTCACTCAAAGCTTACCTCTGCGACGCTGAACTCCGTACCGCTGAGAACACCTGTGTTGGTGAGGAAGAAGGACAGGTCTATGGTGCGAAGTTTTCCTGCAACATTCAAACAACTATGTGTTGACGTTTGAAGAGCGAGTTAGTTGTCGGGTAGAACCAGAGGCTGAAGGCATGAACACCGCTGAACATATTCGACACACGCTCTCTCAGCCAGATGTGTTGCTCATGGTTGCCACTAAAGTCTAATCTTGGAATCACTGTTTGTCTGTTCTGCCCATAGGAACTCTTTGCCCAACAAATGTGGTAGACTAGTGCGTGAATAACTCGATCTTAGGACCCGTGAAGGTCCTGGTTAGAATTGATCTTCAGTAGCCCATGCTTGTCGTAAGAGGCGACTAACGGGGTCGGGTGGTCAAGCTCGCTGACTGGGTAAACACGTCATCGTATCCCAATTGTGTAGATCGATGCTCATGCTGTTGATCCCTGGATTGTCTGGTCCAGACTCGATTATTTACAGACCGCCGCCATATAGCTGTAATATTGCTGATTGAAGCGTAAAACTAAACTCACTCACTCACTCGATCTTAGCGCCCACAGTCCGGGTTCGATTCTGCACTTCAGTACAATTTGTAAAGCTATCTGGGGTTCCATACCGTGAAATTGTAAAATATCGCTAAAAGCGGTGCAAAGTAATATTCACTCAAATCAAAATCTGCAAGAACAATTTGGACAAAATAATTGTCAAACAGCCTATCGACGTGGTTTTTTTCATCGATTATCAAAATAACATCATACGATTTCGATGAGAGATTCGAACAAAGAATGACCTTTTTGTCGACTTTGGGGGCTGTGACTAGAAAACTAGAACTGAACAGATAATACACACGCACGTACTCTTACACGTGCACATACACGCCCACCATGTCGCTGTATTTATTGATCAGATTATCAATCAATCGCGAGTTTCCGCCGAAAAATGAAACTGATTTTATTTAGCGTGAAAGCCAAAATAGCGGAAATTATACACCAATACACCAGCTTAACTCTCTGGAATATTTACATGAATACATAACTTTTTACTTTCCAGTAATCGATCACCTACATACACATGACCTCAAACATATTTCTGCTAATAGGCATTCACTGGTAAATTGAAGCCGGCACAAATGTCATTGGTTCTTGTCTCGTATAAAGCAAAAGGTCGACGCCGATATCACGTTCTGACATTTAATCAACTCAGCTTATATAACACTGATCAGTAGAATGTAGGAAATAATGTTAACGGCAGTACATTTATCTTTCTGCTCTTTGATCCAGTAATGGATTCATCAGCATCAAACATTCTCGTGAAAAGCAACTCCACTTGCCATGAAAGCAAATGTGGGTGTAAATGATGGATGGATCACTGAAAACCTGGGATGACACCGGGTGTCTGGAAAAGGGAAGGCATATACTAGAACATACATGGTTGTACAACTCTCCGAGACCTACCATTGAGCTCCTGGACAACGAAACCATTCTTCCCTATGCCAAGGGTGTCCACCATGTTTAGCAAATCCTGAAAACATAAATGTAATCTCATTCTATAGTCTTCAAAGTGTTAGTGAGTTAGTTGAGTTTTAAGCCGCGCTGAATGGTATTCGAGTCATGTCACAGCGTGTCAGCTCAATGACGGAGGAATAACACCATTGATGAAGGTCTTTAGACCCGTACCACTTTGGTGAAGCCCGCGGCTAGAGGTATGGTGCTGCCAAACCTAATTAACCGGGCCGAACCGGGATTCGAACCCTCAATGATAGGTTTCTTGCATGCCCAAGCGTATAAACCCTGCACGGTGAGTCACAGCGCCCAGAAGACCTGTCCACCCGTGTATATGTCTTCCGATGCACAATTACACAGCAGATCATCTGCCAACACCACCCCCTCAGATATACGTCAATATTTAGATTTATTGAGAGACTTAACGCCATATTTGCCCGCTATTCCAGCTATAAAACCTGTTTTGTTGTTACTAAGCTACATTGACAACACTGACACATATTAAAAAACATATATTATTTTTTACCTATCATTACAAATGTGTAATTTGGTCACGTTGCTCGCGTTCTTTTTGAGGGAAGCTATTGTTCTGGTCGGGCACCAAGTAGAGTATTTTACGACTACTTCACTAGGCACACTGGCTCTAATTACACGCCCAACGCAAACCCTAAAACATTGCAACTGAGATCATCGTGATGAATGGTGTTGTACATAAAGTCTTTTCCTGGAATACCTTCGTCTTGCCGATCTTCGAGTCAGTGACAGTAACTGCTGATCTGAAAGTATAACAGTATGTCACTCAAAGGCACCTACTAGTATTTGATATGACGGGGACTGGGGCGGGCACCATGTGTGTGTAGTGTGTGCGTGCGTGTGTGTGTGTGCGTGCGTGCGTGCGTGCGTGCGTGTGTGTGTGTGTGTGTGTGCTTGTATGCGTGAGTTATGGGAGATAGAAGTATAAATGGAAAAGATTTTACTCATGTACAACAATGACTTCACTATGGAAGTGAGGGAGCTGGCAAGAATTAAGCACAGCGTTGGTGCGTGCGTGATTGTTTTACGCCAACATAGCCAACTATATCCTTATAGTCTGTGGGAAATTAATTCCCGCCGCTTACCACGATGTATAGACTGGCAACAGATAGTGTCTCACACACACACACACACACACACACACACACACACACACACACACACACACACACACACACACACACACACACACACACACACACACACACACACACACACACACACACACACACACTCGACCTCAGCATGGGCATAAACATCCTCCATCTCACAGATATAGTGATTGAATGTTGTTTTACGCCAGAGCCGGTCCCGCTCTGCCATGGTAACTTGAAACAAGTCTGGCATTAACAAAAGTAAATGCAATCCAAACATTCGAGTGACACTATGTAAACATTCACAAAACCCCGGGAGGCGGGAGACGTTTACATCACTAATGGCCCACTCTGGTTGAGTGTTATTCAGAGTTGACTATACATTTTGTCCTGAGTTAATTACATATAATCATAAGTAAACACACGAAATTGAACATTCTGTGTGCGTGTTTGTCGTTCAACCCGCACTTAGTGTTATCCCAGCTACACGAGGGAAGTCCGTTGATAATAGAGTCTGGACATCTCTTCCCAGGATCAATCAAGTCATCCAGTGTAACAACCTTATCGGTAAGCCTCTTCTAACCAGATAAACGACCAGTTCGTGAAGCCAAGACGGTGTGTGTGCCTGTGCTACTCCTGACTAGACTAGGTCACCTACATACGACGTACATTGGGGTCATGTTATTACTATATCGAAGATTCAAGATACTTACCCACAAAGTACAGCTAATTCGCCGAAATATCTAGGTCCTTATTTGCTAATTCAGGGTAATACATTTAACATTTAAGAAACTTTCTGACAATTTAAGTCGTCCTTTTGAAAATTGAAGTTATTAAATTTTGAATTAAATATAAACTGATGTTAGAATGTAAGTTTCCACGGCTTAAATTTCTGTTTTAAACTGTTGCTGTTTCAGAATAAGAGCTCCTATTTCGAGGTAAAAAACATAATAGTTTGTGTCCCCAATGGGTATCCGTACATAAGAGCTGAGCGTGTGGGAAGAGTTGACTATACTGGATCAGGAAGTCAGACTCTGTAACTTGAATGTCACATCACTGTATATCGGGGGGGAGCGGTGGTGGTATGCCTCATCCTGGTTCAGTTATCAGCGAATGCTTGAGGACAAACATGTGTTGGTAAATAGCGGTAACAAGAACTAACATCTGACTTTACTTATATTACGGAATTGGAATGTTGGGTCCAGAATCGATTCGTACAAGTTCCCCGTACAAAATATACCAACTCGTTTAAATAGGTTGATACAATTAGTATTGATTCTGTTAACAACTGAGGCGGTGGGGTAGCCTAATGGTTAAAGCGTTAGCTCGTCACGCTGAAGACCCGGGTTCGATTCCCCACATGGGTACAATGTGTGAAGCCCGTTCTGGTGTCCCCCGCCGTGATGTTGCTGGAATATTACTAAAAGCAGAGTAAAACCAAAACTCACTCACTCACTGTTAACAACTGTACTGATGTTGATGCTGTACAAAGCCAAATGATATGTTCCATTCAGTTAGAGTGATTTGCTGTACTTGGAAGTTCATGCCAGAGGACTTGGCCCCCCTCAGTAAAACTTCAAACACTATAGGATGATGTTCGAGTTTGGGGGCAGTAAGTTGTTGAGAGGAAACAGCAAGGTCCTTACTTCATGCTGGAATGTCTGAAACTAAGTGATTTGCTGTGTCTGGGGGTTCATGCCAGAGAACTGGACTTGCCTTAGCATACTTCCTGACCTTAAAAGATGATGATCGAGTTTGAGGGCAGTTAACTGTTGAGAGGAATGTGTATCTGGTGGTCAGGTTACGTCATCTGGTACAGTGCGTGTCATTCCACCCCAACCTGGGCGCTGCTCACATTATCGGTCACCAGATAGTCTGGTCCAAGTTTCTGCAGGCTGTCGTCATATATACTCATGCCAATAATGGTTGTCACCCCCTCCCCACCCCAACCCACCACACACACCACACCCCACACCCCCTCTCCAATAAAAAAAATTGAAGGGGGTGACAACCATTATTGGCATGAGTATAGATAGAACATGACTATGTGTTTAAACAATTTACATACCTGAAATCAGAAACTCCGAGGTAAAACAGTCTGTCGTTAAACACAACTTTAATTGCAATGTCCAGTTCCTGAAAAGGTAAAATATGTTTTGGATAAGGACAATGCGGTGAACATATTTCTTACGGTAAATTTTAAGAAAAACGTCATGAAAAATTCGTATCTCATCTGACTGTTATCCCAAGGCTGTCAAGGCGAATGCCCTGAACAAACATTTGGATGGATCACCATGTTGAATAACACTGAATGCTGCGGAAGTTGACTTGAAAGCTGTAAATACGGTGTCGCGAAACGTGCCCGTTATAACAGACTGTTGACGTCAATGTGGTTGTTCCTGCTGCCACCCCTGCTATATATACTAATGATGGATGTGATGTCTGGATGTATGTCTCATTATAGCAGGTGCCTGTCCAGCACTTCATGACTCGTTGTTGGTGGAAATATACCATCCTATAGCCATGTCTATATACCAGCCTATAGTAATATATATACTGATACACATAGCGGCGGAATGTCCGATTTCGGTAGAAGTCCGGATAAGCAAGGTTATAAAGGAAAAGGAATAGGGCGTAAACATAATACATATTAATCAGGTTTTGTGATGGCTTAGGGAACTGCACAGAAAATTGTGGCACCTTTCAGCACCTGGGATTTGAGAATAACACCTGCGACATATATAAACGACATGTTTAGATCTAAAGTGCACTGTGGTTGTCACGTGACTTGAACATCGTGGCCTGATAGGTCGAGCCGAACTGTATGTAAGAGTGTCTAAAGATACGGCTTAATAAAACACGAACCAGGAAGACGTAGCACCTGACTACAGGTAATTGATGATAGCATTGTAAGTTGCGCAGTTCCTGTAACAACAAAAAACATGCACCCATAGACAAGATGTTGATAGAGTGTGGGATTTGCTGGCTTTGACGGTTTCTTACCACTTCCAGAGAGAAGAGAACATGGTCACCACATGAAGACGAGACTGTGTAATTCATCTTTGCTGCGACTGCTCTCAACATGCCCTCTCCATCCAGTGTTATAGGGCCTGCTGGTTCATCAATCGTGAAGACACCTATGTAACCGGTCTCCCCTTGTAGGATTGACGCTGCCTGATGGAAGAACAGTGATATGTGGTAACGTTAATATTGAACAAACGTTATTGATAACAATTTCTTCTATTTCGTGAGTACGACGTTTCGATAGAAGTTCGCCTTGAGCAAGCACTAGTTGCCTGGATATGTGCGCTATATAAATATCATATAATAATAATAATAGAGGTTCTTATACCGTTGTCAAGCAGGAATCTATAACGAAGAGTCGCACTCACGAAATAGGAGAAGTTGTTTTCCAAAAATGTTCAAAAAACTTTTAGAATGCCACTCAAAGAAGGTGATAACGTTAGACCGTTTGTTTAACCTGTACCCAGCAATATTCCACGTATGTGAGCTGGACATATCAACTGTGGGCAGTACAAACTCGCGATATAACAAGAGAAATGTTTCATTAGGTCGAGAAGACTGGAGTGTGGCATTAAACAACAAACACGTCTTTACCCCGAAACTTCTGTTTTAGGAATTTAGTGAAGTTTAAACCTATTGGTTATCCCCACAGTTCACTGCAGAAGGAATGCAACTGACTGCGCCACAAAACAATCTTTAACCACTGACATCAGTTTAGACCTACCTGTTCGAAATAGGATCCTAGATTCCGAATGTTGAACCGGAAGTTGCTTATTTCAAGAAACTGCAAAGAAAACAGAATAAACTTAAGAAACGGATACCAAAAATACACCCGTAAAAGTCTGGGTATGTACAGATCTCCTTATCGTGACCATCCTCCTCGCTCGCTGATTCATCTCATCGTAACCTTATTGCGTAGACCTTATCGTGACCATCCTCCTCGCTCGCTGATTCATCTCATCGTAACCTTATTGCGTAGACCTTATCGTGACCATCCTCCTCGCTCGCTGATTCATCTCATCGTAACCTTATTGCGTAGACCTTATCGTGACCATCCTCCTCGCTCGCTGATTCATCTCATCGTAGCCTTATTGCGTAGACCTTATCGTGACCATCCTCCTCGCTCGCTGATTCATCTCATCGTAACCTTATTGCGTAGACCTTATCGTGACCATCCTCCTCGCTCACTGATTCATCTCATCGTAACCTTATTGCGTAAACCTTATCGTGACCATCCTCCTCGCTCGCTGATTCATCTCATCGTAACCTTATTGCGTAGACCTTATCGTGACCATCCTCCTCGCTCGCTGATTCATCTCATCGTAACCTTATTGCGTAGACCTTATCGTGACCATCCTCCTCGCTCGCTGATTCATCTCATCGTAACCTTATTGCGTAGACCTTATCGTGACCATCCTCCTCGCTCGCTGATTCATCTCATCGTAACCTTATTGCGTAGACCTTATCGTGACCTTCCTCCTCGCTCGCTGATTCATCTCATCGTAACCTTATTGCGTAGACCTTATCGTGACCATCCTCCTCGCTCGCTGATTCATCTCATCGTAACCTTATTGCGTAGACCTTATCGTGACCATCCTCCTCGCTCGCTGATTCATCTCATCGTATTGCGTAGACCTTATCGTGACCATCCTCCTCGCTCGCTGATTCATCTCATCGTATTGCGTAGACCTTATCGTGACCATCCTCCTCGCTCGCTGATTCATCTCATCGTATTGCGTAGACCTTATCGTGACCATCCTCCTCGCTCGCTGATTCATCTCATCGTAACCTTATTGCGTAGACCTTATCGTGACCTTCCTCCTCGCTCGCTGATTCATCTCATCGTAACCTTATTGCGTAGACCTTATCGTGACCATCCTCCTCGCTCGCTGATTTATCTCATCGTATTGCGTAGACCTTATCGTGACCATCCTCCTCGCTCGCTGATTCATCTCATCGTATTGCGTAGACCTTATCGTGACCATCCTCCTCGCTCGCTGATTCATCTAATCGTATTGCGTAGACCTTATCGTGACCATCCTCCTCGCTCGCTGATTCATCTCATCGTAACCTTATTGCGTAGACCTTATCGTGACCATCCTCCTCGCTCGCTGATTCATCTCATCGTAACCTTATTGCGTAGACCGATGCTCATGATATCAATCACTAGAATGCCTGATTCGATTATTTACAGACTGCCGACATATAACTGAGGGCGGCTTTCTGAAACAAACAATAACATCCTAGATGTCTCTGTAATCTGGGGGCGGTGGGCTAGCCTAGTGGTTAAAGCGTTTGCTCATAACGCTGAAGGACCGGGTTCGATTCCCCACATGGGTATAATGTGTCAAATCCCATTTCTGGTGTCCCCCCGCCGTGATGTTGCTGGAATATTGCTAAAAGGGCGTAAAACCATACTCACTCACTCTTTAATCTCGAAAACATGAAATCGTGCTAGTGGTCAGCTAAACCGGATAATGAGTTAATCCAGACGACCTGTCCGGTACAGTACAGTCTATATTTACGACTTTTCAGTATACAGAGTAAAATATTGTTCAGTTACGTAAAAAAGTCACAAATGCGCATTTGGGATCTCAATATTCGGATGAAGATGCAGCCAAGGTTGACATCGTTTACGTGTCACAGCCTAATATAAAATGTTAGGGGTATAGTGTACGAATAAAGGTGATAACATAATTTGATAATCATATATTCTGACTCCCATCATTTTCAGATCGGAAAATTAGATGTCAATTATTCATTTCTTTCATAGGAAACACGAGCTTTTGGCATGGCGAGTGAGAACATTAGTCTTCTTTCAGTTGGGAATTAAATAAATCATTTAGATTTCAATAAAGTATTATAAAAAGGGTCACGTGGAAATTCCCTATATGACTGCGGGCACAACATCCAGACAACATACAGGAAGGCGACAAACTCGATCATGGTTACATATGCATGTGCTCATTAATCACTATCAAGTTGTCATGAAAACATGATTTGTAGGGGGAAAGTATGGAATCCTACAAGGGACATCGTCGCCCTCTCAAAAACAAGTAAAGTGAGGCAAAATAAACCAAAACGCGACACGCGACATCGCGACAACTCGACAATGTCCCTTCCAGGATTCCATAGGAAAGGGTTCGTGTTGCGCTCTGCTGTGGCTCACGTCACAAGCACATGCAAACGCATGTCAAATGTTCACCTTAAAAGTGAGTGAGTTAATATTTCTGATCACATCGGCAGTAGTTCAGCTATATAGTGACCAAAACAATACAATCATGACACATAAATCGAGAACATAAACATGTAGAACTACATTAAGCACACCCAGAAAATCACTTTCCCTGAAAAAAAATTGAATACGTGGTTCAAGTTAGAATAGGAATTGCATAGGACTACTAAACTGCATCACATCACGTCGTCACGTCATGTCACGTCACATCACATCACGTCACATCACATCACATCACCTCAGCTTGACTTGCCTCCATGATGCCTGAAATTCTGTTCAAAGTGGCGTCAAACAATACTCAACAGGAATTTCCGTAATGATGGAGTCTAGAACAGACATTCCAGTGATCCGCGCTGTCGGGCTATTGTAACACTATTGCTTGTGCACACTTGTCAGCGATATGTCTTCACACGTGTCAGCGATGTGTCACTCACAGCTAAACAAAATATGGCCACCCAGGTACAGCACGGCCATGAGAATTGCCGACTAATCAAAACATGGCCCCCAGGGCAGATCATGCCAGTGGAACTGTTGACTAGTCAAAAATGTTGCAAGCTAAGAAAATTGTTTATCATTTATGTGCATATAAAAGCAGGGAGGATAAACCACAGCCGGCAGACAGCGGGAAGGGCATGGACAGACCAGCAGAAGAGGCAAACCTGGGACTTGAAGGGACGAACTGACCAGCCAATCCAGCCATCTACTGCCCAAGTGTCAACCTTACCTAGTTGCCTTCCCCTGGTAGCCTCTGCCGGACTCTGCAAATTGTGTACTAGGTGTTCGCCCTATTTCACAAGTGTACTCAAGAAATAAAGCTACCATTCTTTGTACGACGCTGCGTCTCTTGTTGACTCAAGTCCTCCCCTGGATGTGTTTTAAGGATTCTTTTGGTGACGTGACCCGGATAAAGCAGATTGAGGATTCTTCTCCCAAAGTGCGGACAGGAGCCCAAGGTTGAAGTTGGAACCAGATCAACTCGGGTAAGTCGCCCAGTTGTTCACTATATCCTCATATTTCCAAAATGGCCGGCCAGGATTTGGGTGAATTTCGCTAGGGGATAGCTGGGCAGATAACGGGGCAACTAACGCAAAGTATTTCCCAAATAGTTAAACCGTTTGAGGGGAACCCCAAGAAATACAAAGAATGGATCAAGAATTTAGAAAAGTATGAAGTACTAACCAACGCTGATCAGGATAGAATTAAACTCGTAGCATACCCGTCTAGTACAGGGGCGGTTAGCGATTTCATCCATCGGTATATCAATGATCATGCTCAGGCAACCTGGGAGGAACTCAAGTTGGAACTGGCTCGTAGATTCGCGGAAATAACTGACCCTCAACATGCCTTCATGATTCTGCGAACAACTAAACAACAATCAGGGGAGAGTGTTCAGCTCTTAGCCGTAAGGTTACTTAACTTGGCAGAAGAGGCGTACGCAGGGCTAGAAGGTCAACAGAAAGGGTTAGCAGTAGAACGGCAACTTGTAGGGTTTTTAATTGATGGACTGGCATATGACTCTCTGAAAATGAAGGTTGTGCGGGAGAAACCACCAAATTTAGCCACAGCAGTTACCAGCGCTAACAAAATCTCAGGGCAAGGTTCAGTCTACGTGTAGGAAGGACGAAGGCCAACTATAATGACAGGTCAGGGGACGAGCCAATGGAGGTAGACCACCTCCGGAATAAAAAATGCTTTAGATGTGGGGGGCAGGGGCATAGAGCAAGGGACTGTAGGGTGCAAGACATCAATGCAGTAAACAATGATGAAACTGACTTCCACGCCCAAACAAAGCTGTGCTGGGTGTGCAATCAGGCCGGACATGTCAAACGGGATTGTCCCAATAGGGTTAACCAGAGACAAAGTGATAGTTCCCTTAAATAGGAATCAGCGTTATCGTTCAGAAACAAAGCAACATTTAAACTAGAATCTCTTCCTCATATAAAAGCCGATGCGGAAGAGGGCAAGCCAACATACACAATCAATCTGGCAGGTAAGCCTAGTTCATGTCGCATAAAAATTGGAAAACAACAGTATAGATGTTTAATCAATTCCGGCGCAAAAGTATCAATCATAAACATGCATGTATTTCAAAGCTTGATAAGAATGTATGAACTTAGTAGGAAGAAGGTTTCACTGCAATCAGTAAATGGAAATGGTTTGGTAGTACATGGATGTGTAAACATCCCATTTAACATGAGAGGAATGGCCATGACCCATCTGTTCTATGCAGTAGGGAATATGAATAGGATCGTTATTCCAGGAAGGGATTGGCTGCATCAAAATGGTGTTTGACTATACTACGATTTAGGTAGCCTAGGAGTATGAAAAATGTATGTATCCTTGGAGCAAGACATCCACATCGCAACAATCATCAGGTTGTCAAGAGACACGGGACCGGGATTGATGGTTGGGAATTCGTTGGCAAGATTGAAGAAAGACAGGGCTGTCCCAGTGATGATTGTAAATAACACCAAACAAAACCTGAAAACCTGAAAACTGAAAAGGGGTTGTGCAGTGGGATCTGAACTCTGTTTTAGAAGAAAATCTTATAACGTTAAGATATCAACTGGACAAGGCTGACTCAATCGATGTTGATGATCTGATGTTCACACACACACCACCACACACCACCCAGAGCACAAGGAAAAAACTCAACAGCTAGTAGCTAGGAATGCGGACTTGTTTGCCCATAATGATCTAGAATTAGGTCATACAGATACAGTAACAATGAAAACTGACACTGATGACCATCCCCCTATAAAAATCAAGCCGTACCGTACACCACTTAACCAAAGGTAAGTAGTAGATAAGGCAATAAATGATATGTTAGATGCACAAATTATCCAGAGATCTAGGTCACCGTGGAGTTTCCCCATTGTTATAGTGGATAAGATACAGGGTGGTAAAAAGATTCTGGGTGGACTTCCGGTCTCTGAATGAGATCTCAAGACCAATTTCAACCCCTCTGCCGCTCACTGATGACATTCTTACGCAGTTGGGGGACTCTAAGTACTTTACAACCCTGGATCTTAAGTCGGGCTACTGGCAAGTATTGATGGATGAGAAGGATAGGGAGAAGACAGCGTTTGCATGTCACAAAGGATTATTTGAATTTTCCGTGATGCCCTTTGGTCTTCGCAATGCCATGTCAATTTTTATGGAACTAATGAATGTTGTTCTGGAAGGCCTAGAGGCATTCGCAACAGCCTCTTTGGATGACATTCTTACATTCTCAAAAAACTTAGAAGACCATATGAAGCATATTCAGATGGTGTTTGACCGCATCAGACAACACAGCCTAAAGCTCAAACTCTCAAAATGTAGTTTCGCAAAAACAGAAACCAATTACCCAGGCAATCAAGAGGTTATCAAGCCTATTGGGGATAAAGTTGAAATAATTCGATCCATGAGAACCCCAACATCTGACCTATCCAGAGCAAAACAGATGCAAGTTACAGCTGTCAAGGTGTTTGTTTAGTTCAACAGTGTGAGGATGGTGCAGAAAAACCTATACATTTCCTGTCGCACAAGTAGAGCGACACTCAGATTCGATGGTCAACAATCGATAAGGAAGCCTATGCAATTCATGTTGCTTTGTAAAAAACTGGACCATTATTTACATAATGCAGAGTTTGTGGTAAAAACTACGCTACTACAGTATTTGCTTGAATCACCAATGCAGAACAAGAAAGTACAGAAAGAACAGTCCTCAAAAAATTAGCAGTATGGTCGCTAAGTACCGGTTGGAAAATCATGTGTTAGCTGCGAATGCTGAACGTACTAAGTATACTTTATTGAAGAACTCAGAGGTCGAAACATGTACCCAGCCTTTAACGGGATACTGCCATATCCAAAGTCCCATATTCCCTATCAACTTGAGTCAGCTTTGCATAGTGGCCCTGTTTATGAAAAATAAAGATAACGTCAAGCAGACGTGTCGAACAGAAGTGATGCCTAATGCCACTTTACCGAGAGAAGAATATTTCACAGCTGGTCTCTGGATAGACACTACCGATAAGAGGTTAGATTTCGCTGTCGTGTGCGGAGAAGATAACTCATATTCCAAGACTTTAACAATTTGTTCACCTTTAGAGATACAAGTAATCAGATTAAATGCCTCATGCTCCTCCTCGAACAATCATCTATCCTTACTTCCATATTACCAGAACGAAACTAAATATGAGTAGGAGGATAGTTTCCTTCATTTACTTCATAGCCCAAATGTTTCCAAAATGTTACTATGGGAACCCTTTGTTCAGACTGTGCGAACATTAGGTCTCACGAAACTACCCTCCAAACTGAATCGAATTGAGAGCATTCCCATGGGCCACCTGATCGAACTATTATCTAATCTGAAAAATATAGATGTTGATAATGAGACGGTAAACTAGAAGTATCTAGTGGGGTTAATTGTTCTTATTATAGTAATTATACTTTGCACGGTTATATATAAGAGATTAATGAAACCCTGGCTGGCCTAATGGAAGAGGGATAAGAACACTGACTTGTGATGACTGAGTTGGAGATGGTGTCAGTAGATACTGAAGGCGAATGTCACACTCACAGAGGAACGCTACGCTCTGCACCTCTCGGGACCACAGAGAACCTGGACCGGCTAGAAGATGACTCACTGTAAGGAATCTATATCCGAAATTGGATGGTGTAACACAAGGCCGAAGTATTGAAAACCTGACTTCTGGCGTGGCAAACCAGTCGACTGCAGGGAACAGGGCAACAGTGAATCTACAGTGATACTGGTTTGTGCAAGTGGATTCATAAACATTGTTTCCGGAGAACTGTTTACTATAGGGGAACATTACATGTGTGTGGGCATGTTGCCTGTGCTCAACACGAAATGATATCAGTGAACGGTCAGTGGACGCATATGTAGGCACAATGCGGATTACTAACGACGGTAATATCCATCACCTGTTGATTGTGACTGTAGTTATATTCTATGATTCATGATAATTGAATAACAGTAGAATAAATGGATTCTCCTGGACGATCACTACTCTATATTCTATTTCAACTTAGTATGTAACACGAGTTCTGATTGGTCAATGCTATAAATTTCCGACCGTATAATCAGCATATACGGTCGCAATTTGAAAACCGATTCACCGAAACCTTACACTATTGGGGTAACGCTGTTTCGCAGGACATTGTTATTTGCAGAAGCCATTGGTCAATTAACTCCCCTATCCAGCTAAAATGGGTGGAATTTGTGTTAAAAAAGACAAAACAGTATCATAAATTTAATTTTAAGTTCAAACAACTTACTCGCAACGGGCTGTTGACCCAACACAGTTAGATCATGAAACAAGGTTTATGACGTCATTATGGAGCGTGACGGCACCTGCTATGACGTCATTTGACAACAGAACTGATAATGGCCCGTAGTTGAGGAATCAGCGGGCCGCTCATTTCTGTAACTAGAGGGCGGTTTCATCATAATACCGTCCATTTTATCTATAATACTATGATCTATTCATCATTGTCAAATTTAGTCTGTGTGCACATAATAAACGTGTGTAGTTTGAAAAGGGAACTCCTTTCTCTGGCGATGGTGTAAGGTGAAGGAGTGATATGATTAACCTTTGACCTAGAGGAACTTGGACCTGGTTTAAATAATTAATTTCTTTCACGAAAAAACAGCGTAAAACGAGTTGAATTAGAATGGGGATAACTGTACTGTGTTTGACGATATAACTAAATTTGCGGCTATATAACCACCGGTATACGTCCCCAATTCGTCAAACACAGTACAGTTATCCCATAAGTAACATAGAAAATTTATATTGACAAATTTTCTGATGAGAAAAGGGCGAATGTAACACTTTTGTTTGTGCACACTTGTCAGCGATATGTCTGGACACTTGTCAGCGATATGTCTGGACACTTGTCAGCGATATGTTTGGACACTTGTCAGCGATGTGTTACTCACAGCTAAACAAAATATGGCCATCCAGGTAGAGTACGGACGTGAGAATTGCCGACTAATCAAAACATGGCCACCTGGGCAGATCATGCCAGTGGAACTGCTGACTAGTCAAAAATGTTGCAAGCTAAGAAAATTGTTTATCTTTTATGTGCATATAAAAGCAGGGAGGATAAACCAGAGCCGGCAGACAGCGGGAAGGGCGTGGACAGACCAGCAGAAGAGGCAAACCTGGGACTTGAAGGGACGAACTGACCAGCCAATCCAGCCATCTACTGCCCCTGGTAGCATCTGCCGGACTCTGCAAGTTGTGTACTAAGAGTTCGCCCTATTTCACAAGTGTACTCAAGAAATAAAGCTACCATTCTTTGTACGACACTGCGTCTGGTGTTGACTCAAGTCCTCGTCTGGAGGTGTTACACTATTAAGTCAACCAGGTCACATGTTCCACATACTCTATTAAGTCACCTTCTACAGGCAGCATATGCTTCTGGGGGGAGTTCCTATACCGGAATCTCCACGGTATGAAATAACCTTTCAGGGTACCCGCTGTAAACATGTCCGTCTAAGTCAGACACATGGAGAATGAAGCATAAGGTTTATGGAATGCATTTTACCGAAAAAGGAGAGTATTTCCTTTTGATGATGTTCAAGTCTCCACAAAAGTGTGTCACAACAGAGACAGAGGCACCTTCTTCTGAAACTGTCCAAAGCAAGGCGAACCCAACAAACTCAAGCTAATAAAATTAACGCTCTGGACTAACTGGTAAAATACGCGTTGGTAACATCAATTTCAAGGAATGTACTTGAATTTCTGTGATATTGTATGTTTCCTCATCCAACAACAGACACTGTACAAACTGTTCCTGGTTTGTCGAGAAGATTGGCGCACTGTCAGTCGGAACCTTTTGGAACCTTTCACATGCGAGGAGGTTATCTTAGACACGGATGACACACATGTTGACATGTTGAAGTTTCAATGAATGTGGAGGTTTGAACGTGGGCCAAAGCGTCATATTTGTAGGGTGCTTCAATCACTTTATTTGTCAGAGAACAATTTACGGCATAACTGAAGCAGCTTTAACCATAGTGAAACGACATCAGTCGGAGAAATATTCTGCATAGAACTGCGATCATTTGCTGAGTAACGTTCTACCATGTAGATCCTCTTGCACTATTTGACATGATCACACAGTAACAACAGCTAAGGGTGTGACCACGGCCAAGATATCTCTCAGCCAGACAGTAACCAAGTGAAGTGTCTTTTCTGGGACATTTCTGGCATTGTGAACAAACTTGCTGACCTTAGTTTTATCTCATTTCTAAATCAGTTTGATTTCATAGGTCTAAGTGAAACATGGGTAAAATCCTGTGAACCATCTAAATAGCCCAGCCTCATTCACTTTGGATCCAGCATGCTTTTAGGTTGCTTGGAACTGGGGACCCCAACCCAAGACGACACGCCCTGATCCCTTAGTGCCAAACCTTCCCATGGATGTACACGAGGTTGAGATGGCAAAGAAGCAAAAATTCTTTCCCAAAACCAAGGATGAAAACTAATGCAAAAGTCACTAATTTGCGGCTTCGTCTTCTGTAGATGTTACTACTTACTCTCGATTGCAGGACTTCGTCAATCACGTGACCAATCGTGTCAACCAGGAAGTCACTGGGGAAGTAAACTGTCAGCATGGAACTGTCGCCATCGGGAACTTCCGGTAACACGTTCAAACTCGAAGATGGATCGGAGCGAGCCTGGTTTAAAACAAATCAGAGCATCATGTTACAAAGCACATTATAACCAAATGTTGGTGTACATTTTAGTTCCAGAGTGCAAGGCTAATCAGATAGTCAAACTGCCAATGGGTATTTCTTAACCATTATATGTTCTGTTCTCGAGATGATATTCCGGAGTGATCCAGTGTTTCTCCTCGCTATGCAGAATTGTTGCCCTTGCCTGTGCCAGGATGGCGGTACTCAAAATTCGAATTGCTATGCTTTTGTACATGTACACACATTATGATGCCCTGTTAGGATATGACTTGAATATTTACTCCAACACCTACTTTAAATGGACGACAGTGTATTTTCAAAGTGTTGGAAAAAAGGTCTTAAAAATTGAATGATTTCGAATCGATCTCACCACTTGCCGAATTTGGCACAGCTTAGGGACATAATTCTTTGAAGAGACTGAATTGTTGCCCGTAATGAAAAATGGGTTAGATACATCTGAATGGTGTTGACAAGCTTAATCGGGGATGGGAGGCACAGGCCCTCGTGTCTTTGCAAGGATTAAAGATTTTGAAAAAATATACATAATTTACAGAGGGCTTGCTTCGACCACACCCCCGTTTTGTCCGGACATATCGTCATCCATTTGTGTCAAGATCGTTTAGTTGATGGTCAAAATCTGGTTTCAATCGACTTGCAGACATAACAATAGAGAATTGATAGGTGTCATGAGTGGTGATCGATAGGCCAATCATCCATGATTATGTTTACATTAAGTATTAATCGATTGCATGCGATGGTAGCGTAACGATCGACAAAGCAGGCGGGTGGGGTACACCGAAGTGTCCGGCCTTGTCATAATGTATTGCTCTGTAAGGCATTTCGAGTCGGGGGTCATCTCAAAAAATTATTTGTCTTAATCTTTGATCATCGCAAAGACACGAGTGCCTGTGATGGGAGGTGGAATTGCCCCCACAACCATAGGTTTTCTTGTGTGGTCAGGGGACGCAACTCTCCATAACGAACTGCGGCGCCTATTGGCGAAAACGTTCAAACGACTCTTCAGTCTGTGCATTCCCCATTTGCAATTGGAAAGGTTCAGTGTATGGAGCCAATGTCTGGTCCCCTGCATGATACTGCTTCAAGAGGCGTAAGACTATACTCATTCACATACTATTCCACAGGTTCCCAACAACACATGTTTACCTGATATCCTACATATAGTTGAGCGTTCCTTATCTCCAGGGAATATGGAATCATGGTGCCTTCTACTGTCATCTCAATTCCAGATTTTTCTAAAACAAAACCTTATAATTATTCTTCCATTAACATTGGCAAAGATTAGCGAGATTAAGTATACACAGCATTTTCATATGTGGACAAACCCGATTTCTTTTCTTCCCTCCTAGTCTGTTTACTAATTCAAGAAAGTCAACCCTTTAACACAACAAATACTGTCGTCATTTCGGGCGTCAATCGATGACTATATTCGTATGACTTCATTCTCAATGTTGAAACTGCGGTGTGGTATCTCACTGGATTAGCACAGTGAAACCCAGACAGGCCGACTAAAACCCACACAAACACCCACACCATCGCGTGTACACATCGCTGGAAGTTGAAAAGTCTTCAACGAGATTTAAAATCTTATTTTAAGGCATCTCACGTCTTTTTCGGCTGTGGCGTCTATACACTAACAGTTCCACCTTTCTTGTCGAATGGTTTCAAAATTTGTTTATATCAAGTTTCAAGTCGAAATATGAGTAGAAATCAATTTTCTGATGGCCAGGTATATCATTCAGTATATCATATCAGAGTAATTTTAACAATGTCATAAACGAAACATACCTTTTACCCCAAACATGAACAACGGGTTTTTTGAGTGAAGTCGTGTTATTCCATTGCATATCTGAAATGCAATTCGTTTACATTCAGTTTTTCATCATCTGGAAGATGAAAATTGTCAAATTTAAAACGCAGAGCTATTTAAACCACTTCTTTCCCGATGTACAAATGGAACTACTTATTGCACGTGCGTGCGAGTTTGTGTACGCCAGTAATATTCCGGAAATCGCATTCATCAATATTCCCCTTTATATACTGAGTCAAAAAGAAACTTCACAAAATGTAATTTGAAAATAATGAATAATTTTTTCTGATGATACATCTATGTATCCGAAATGGGATCCCTATCTTTCGACTCTAGAAAATCGTTACCAAAACCCACTCCAAACCCATCCATTCGTCGTGCAAATGACGTTAGTGCCAAATCAGGTTTTGCACGTGCAGTCGATCACGTGATCTTCGCATCGAAGTTTTCTTCATATGCACGTGTTTGCATTGGCCTCAAGAATTGAAAAACACTTTAAACCACAGTTCTAACGGTTCTTGAAATGCCACGATTGTCAAATGTGCAACGTGGAACGTGCCGTTGGCATGTTGCAAGCAGGAATATCAGTTATTGACGTCGCAAGAGCAATGGGATGCAGCCGTCGTAATTGTGTATGACAAACTGGCACCACTTCTGATCGCCCAAGGTCGGGTCGTCCACGTGTGACGTCACGAGCAGAAGAACGTCAAATCGTCCTACGTCACCTACGTGACAGATTTCTGCCGGCTACACGAACCAGGGCTGAAATGTTTAGAGGTCGACTGTCCTCACAGAACATTCGAAATCGGTTGGGGCTGCCAATCTCCATTCTCGAGGTCCATATCGTGGGCCAATATTGACGCCGTTTCATCAACGTCAACGTCTGCTGTGGGCCAAACGTCATCTCCGATGGACCCAGAGAGACTGGAATCGAGTCGTCTTTAGCGATGAATCCAGGTTTACCCTCAGATTCGCGGACGGCAGGCATAGAGTCTGGAGACGACGTCGTGAACGGTATGCCCAATGTTGTGTACAGGAAGTCGACAGATTCTGGGGGCGGAAGTTGCATGGTGTGGGTGCTTCTGTGGGAACAACCGTTTCCGACTTCTGGTCATCCGTGGAAACCTCACAGCTGCTGCTTACCGCGACCAGGTGCTCACCCCTGAACTCGTTCCTTTCATGGCGGCTCATGGCCCAGGTCTACAGTTCCAGCATGATAATGCTCGGCCGCATACCGCGATGTTGACACGAAATTTCCTTCAAAACGCTGGAATCAACGTCATGGACTGGGCATCGAGGTCCCCTGACCTTAATCCAATAGAGCACGTTTGGGATGCACTTGGGAGAAGGCTTCGTGGTCTTAGGAACCAACCTCAGAATTTGCAGGAACTTGGCGCTGCCTTGCAAGAGCAATGGCGCAGAATCCCCAACCACGTGTTCACAAGCATCAGGCAGTCGATGAGGAGACGGTGTTTGGCAGTGGTGAATGCAGGGCGGGGCGGCCATACACGATATTGAACTGAGAAATTTCGCATTTTTAGATGCTGTTGGAATTAGGATATCACGATGCTGTGAATGGATATATCCGATACGATGCTGTGAATTAGGATATATCACGATGCTGTGAATTAGGATATATCACACGATGCTGTGAATTAGGATATATCACGATGCTGTGAATTAGGATATATCACAATGCTGTGAATTAGGATATATCACAATGCTGTGAATTAGGATATATCACGATGCTGTGAATTAGGATATATCACGATGCTGTGAATTAGGATATATCACAATGCTGTGAATTAGGATATATCACAATGCTGTGAATTAGGATATATCACGATGCTGTGAATTAGGATATATCACGATGCTGTGAATTAGGATATATCACATGCTGTGAATTAGGAATCACATTGATATATCACAATGCTGTGAATTAGGATATATCACAATGCTGTGAATTAGGATATATCACAATGCTGTGAATTAGGATATATCACAATGCTGTGAATTAGGATATATCACAATGCTGTGAATTAGGATATATCACAATGCTGTGAATTAGGATCTATCACAATGCTGTGAATTAGGATATATCACAATGCTGTGAATTAGGATATATCACAATGCTGTGAATTAGGATATATCACAATGCTGTGAATTAGGATATATCACAATGCTGTGAATTAGGATATATCACAATGCTGTGAATTAGGATATATCACGATGTTGTGAATTAGGATATATCACAATGCTGTGAATTAGGATATATCACAATGCTGTGAATTAGGATATATCACAATGCTGTGAATTAGGATATATCACAATGCTGTGAATTAGGATATATCACAATGCTGTGAATTAGGATATATCACAATGCTGTGAATTAGGATATATCACAATGCTGTGAATTAGGATATATCACAATGCTGTGAATTAGGATATATTATTAGGATATATCACAATGCTGTGAATTAGGATATATCACAATGCTGTGAATTAGGATATATCACAATGCTGTGAATTAGGATATATCACGATGCTGTGAATTAGGATATATCACAATGCTGTGAATTAGGATCACAATGCTGTGAATTAGGATATATCACAATGCTGTGAATTAGGATATATCACAATGCTGTGAATTAGGATATATCACGATGCTGTGAATTAGGATATATCACGATGCTGTGAATTAGGATATATCACGATGCTGTGAATTAGGATATATCACAATGCTGTGAATTAGGATATATCACAATGCTGTGAATTAGGATATATCACAATGCTGTGAATTAGGATATATCACGATGTTGTGAATTAGGATATATCACAATGCTGTGAATTAGGATATATCATCACAATGCTGTGAATTAGGAATTAGTGAATTATATACATCACAATGCTGTGAATTAGGATATATCACAATGCTGTGAATTAGGATATATCACGATGCTGTGAATTAGGATATATCACAATGCTGTGAATTAGGATATATCACAATGCTGTGAATTAGGATATATCACAATGCTGTGAATTAGGATATATCACAATGCTGTGAATTAGGATATATCACAATGCTGTGAATTAGGATATATCACAATGCTGTGAATTAGGATATATCACAATGCTGTGAATTAGGATATATCACAATGCTGTGAATTAGGATATATATGCTGTGAATTAGGATATATCACAATGCTGTGAATTAGGATATATCACGATGCTGTGAATTAGGATATATCACAATGCTGTGAATTAGGATATATCACAATGCTGTGAATTAGGATATATCACAATGCTGTGAATTAGGATATATCACAATGCTGTGAATTAGGATATATCACAATGCTGTGAATTAGGATATATCACAATGCTGTGAATTAGGATACATCACAATGCTGTGAATTAGGATATATCACAATGCTGTGAATTAGGATATATCACAATGCTGTGAATTAGGATATATCACAATGCTGTGAATTAGGATATATCACAATGCTAGTGAATTAGGATATATCACGATGCTGTGAATTAGGATATATCACAATGCTGTGAATTAGGATATATCACGATGCTGTGAATTAGGATATATCACAATGCTGTGAATTAGGATATATCACAATGCTGTGAATTAGGATATATCACAATGCTGTGAATTAGGATATATCACAATGCTGTGAATTAGGATATATCACAATGCTGTGAATTAGGATATATCACAATGCTGTGAATTAGGATATATCACAATGCTGTGAATTAGGATATATCACAATGCTGTGAATTAGGATATATCACGATGCTGTGAATTAGGATATATCACAATGCTGTGAATTAGGATATATCACAATGCTGTGAATTAGGATATATCACGATGCTGTGAATTAGGATATATCACAATGCTGTGAATTAGGATATATCACAATGCTGTGAATTAGGATATATCACGATGCTGTGAATTAGGATATATCACGATGCTGTGTGAATTAGGATATATCACGATGTAGTGAATTATGCGATACCATCACGAATGTACCAGATGAATTAGTGCAACTGAAAGTCAACCTTACCGCTAGCGCTACAATCGTTTTGAGGAACGGGGCCCTGGGTTTTTTACCACATATTTTGAGTACAATTTCTTGTTTTCAAACAGTGAATAAAAACCAGAAACACTAACTTATAAGTAAATATTTAATTGCAACAAAGAAAGTTACCTCTAACTGAATACTGAAATCATAAATGAGGAAACTTGGGAATGGCTTAATTCGAAACCGCGTGTGAGAAAATATTTCAATGTGATCTGCACGACAATGAGCAAGATTTCATTTATCATACTAAGTATTAAGTCTATATATATTATCACAAAATAAATATTTCTTTTGTCACCCGAGGCGATTGATATTTAGTGAGTCTGTTTCTTCGTCTCATATTCCAGTCGCCGTTGCTCACAGTTTTTAAATGTTTGTTGTTCGAATTAAAGGTGTATTCCTTTTTCGTTTCAGCGGGGAAGATGAACTTCAGGATGTAGAATACTTTATATTACAACCAATTTGAAATTTCAAGGTTTGTAATCGTACTATGCCCTCGTAAGTCTTTGGTGCTTCTACTGACATAGAAGAATCCATACCTCAAGTAGTTGTCTTACCTATAATGTACTTTAGGAATCCAGGGGACTGGCAAAATCCCAACCGGACAAAATCCCACCCAGACAAAATCACATAGGACAAAATGTCTTTGGACAAAATCCCACACCAAAATAACCAACATAGGACAAAATCCCAATATCATGTTTTCATGAATGAGTTAAATGAGAGACATTATGAGCTGAATCATGTTATTAGTGTTTATGTGCATATTGTCAATAATGTTTATTTATGAGGCAAAATAAAACCTTATCATCCAAAAACTGTGATCCAGGGGAGATATTGGTGTGTGAGATCAAACGATATCTCAAAGGAGATATCCTTGACATTAGATTTTGTATAATGTCCTGATACAATGCTATGACGTCATGAACTTGAGGACGTCACAATGCTATGATTTTGCTGCATTGCAGGTGTAAAGGCAAGTACTGTGTTCAGACATGTACAGTTCTCATTGAAAAACTAAAGAAGAGGATTTGTATGATAAATAGGAACTCACCGTCGTGTCTTCTGATATCAAATATATCAACACTCGTTGATAAAAGTCAAAAAATAGCCTTGGCATTTATAATTTCGGACGTATTTGATATGAAAATTCTATCGGTGAGATTCCCCTGTCTCTATTTCAAAATAAAGTAGCATGCCATTTTTCACACTGATGGATTTGCCTGCAGTGTTAGGACGACATTTTGTCCTATAGGATTATGTCCGGTTGGCATTATGTCCTACCCTGTAGAATCCATACCTCAAGTATAGTCTTACCTATAATGTACTTTTAGGAACAGTGTAGAATCCATACCTCAAGTAGTCGTCTTACCTATAATGTACTTTAGGAACAGTGTAGAATCCATACCTCAAGTAGTCGTCTTACCTATAATGTACTTTAGGAACAGTGTAGAATCCATACCTCAAGTAGTCGTCTTACCTATAATGTACTTTAGGAACAGTGTAGAATCCATACCTCAAGTAGTCGCCTTACCTATAATGTACTTTAGGTACAGTGTAGAATCCATACCTCAAGTAGTCGTCTTACCTATAATGTAATTTTAGGTACAGTGTAGAATCCATACCTCAAGTAGTTCATCTTACCTATAATGTACTTTAGGAACAGTGTAGAATCCATACCTCAAGTAGTCGTCTTACCTATAATGTACTTTAGGAACAGTGTAGAATCCATACCAGAAGTAATGGTCGTCCAAGTAGTCGCCCTTACCTCAAGTACTATAATGTAATTTTAGGAACAGTGTAGAATCCATACCTCAAGTAGTCGCCTTACCTATAATGTAACTTTAGGTACAGTGTAGAATCCATACCTCAAGTAGTCGTCTTACCTATAATGTAACTTTAGGAACAGTGTAGAATCCATGCCCTCAAGTAGTCGTCTTACCTATAATGTACTTTAGGTACAGTGTAGAATCCATACCTCAAGTAGTCGTCTTACCTATAATGTACTTTAGGAACAGTGTAGAATCCATACCTCAAGTAGTTGTCTTACCTATAATGTACTTTAGGAACAGTGTAGAATCCATACCTCAAGTAGTTGTCTTACCTATAATGTACTTTTAGGATACAGTGTAGAATCCATACCTCAAGTAGTCGTCTTACCTATAATGTACTTTTAGGAACAGTGTAGAATCCATACCTCAAGTAGTTGCCTTGCCTATAATGTACTTTAGGTACAGTGTAGAATCCATACCTCAAGTAGTTGTCTTACCTATAATGTAACTTTTAGGAACAGTGTAGAATCCATACCTCAAGTAGTTGTCTTACCTATAATGTACTTTAGGAACAGTGTAGAATCCATACCTCAAGTAGTCGTCTTACCTATAATGTACTTTAGGTACAGTGTAGAATCCATACCTCAAGTAGTTGTCTTACCTATAATGTACTTTAGGAACAGTGTAGAATCCATACCTCAAGTAGTCATCTTACCTATAATGTACTTTAGGAACAGTGTAGAATATATACCTCTATAATGTACTTTAGGTACAGTGTTGAATCCATTACTCTATAATGTAATTTTAGGTACAGTGTAGAATCCATTCCTCAAGTAGTTGTCTTACCTATAATGTACTTTAGGAACAGTGTAGAATCCATACCTCAAGTAGTTGTCTTACCTATAATGTACTTTAGGTACAGTGTAGAATCCATACCTCAAGTAGTTCGTCTTACCTATAATGTACTTTAGGAACAGTGTAGAATCCATACCTCAAGTAGTTGTCTTACCTATAATGTACTTTAGGAACAGTGTAGAATCCATACCTCAAGTAGTTGCCTTACCTATAATGTAATTTTAGGTACAGTGTAGAATCCATACCTCAAGTAGTCATCTTACCTATAATGTACTTTAGGAACAGTGTAGAATCCATACCTCAAGTATTGTCTTACCTATAATGTACTTTAGGAACAGTGTAGAATCCATACCTCAAGTAGTTGTCTTACCTATAATGTACTTTAGGAACAGTGTAGAATCCATACCTCAAGTAGTTGTCTTACCTATAATGTACTTTAGGAACAGTGTAGAATCCATACCTCAAGTAGTTGTCTTACCTATAATGTACTTTTAGGTACAGTGTAGAATCCATACCTCAAGTAGTCATCTTACCTATAATGTACTTTTAGGAACAGTGTAGAATCCATACCTCAAGTAGTCGTCTTACCTATAAAGTACTTTAGGAACAGTGTAGAATCCATACCTCAAGTAGTTGTCTTACCTATAATGTACTTTAGGAACAGTGTAGAATCCATACCTCAAGTAGTTGTCTTACCTATAATGTACTTTAGGAACAGTGTAGAATCCATACCTCAAGTAGTTGTCTTACCTATAATGTACTTTAGGAACAGTGTAGAATCCATACCTCAAGTAGTTGTCTTACCTATAATGTACTTTAGGAACAGTGTAGAATCCATACCTCAAGTAGTCGTCTTACCTATAATGTACTTCAGGAACAGTGTAGAATCCATACCTCAAGTAGTCGTCTTACCTATAATGTACTTTTAGGAACAGTGTAGAATCCATACCTCAAGTAGTTGTCTTACCTATAATGTACTTTAGGAACAGTGTAGAATCCATACCTCAAGTAGTCGTCTTACCTATAATGTACTTTAGGAACAGTGTAGAATCCATACTTCAAGTAGTTGTCTTACCTATAATGTACTTTAGGAAAAGCTTAGAATCCCTCAGTAGGATCCGAGAGTCAATCCGAAAGTTTAATCTGAAAGATGAGTGAGTGGGTTTCGTTTTAACCACTAGTTGCGTAGATCAATGCTCATGCTGTTGATCACTGGATTGTCTGGTCCAGGCTCGATAATTTACAGACCGATGCCATATAGCTGGAATATTGCTGAGTGCGGCGTAAAACAACAAACAAACAATCAAACCGATTATACAATACATAAAGTTAAATTATAAAAAGCTGCCAACGAAAGACAGTAAGACATGTACATTTTTTATTAGTGTTGTTAAATATTCAGGATAATATTTTTTTTTATTACCCAAAACATCGTATTTTTTGCGGAAACTCAGTTTCGAATAATATTTTGAATGAAAATCATAGCCACAATTGAGAATAAACACATTTGCATATGAATGAGATTGCCTCGTATATTTACTTCAGACAACCGCCACTTACCCCCCAACGGAGGCCTGTCCCCTGACGTCAATCACCAGGGACTGTACTTTCCACTCAGCGTTGAACTCTCCATTGGTAACCTTTGACACCTCCACACGTGACGTCACTCCACTGGGGGAGTGGACGTCAACGCTGAAATGCAACCACTAGAATAAATTCACCTGTGTAATAAACCTCCTGTTCAAAAATAAGCTTTCTGAAAATACGTGCTGTTAGTTTGGGTTTAAATCCCTAGCTCCAGAACTGTTTTCAATTTTAAAAACATGTTTTTTAAACATATACAAAATTAAAAGTTCATTTTCGTAATGCGATTTTTTACTTTGTCGCCATTGCTACAGAACATGCAAGCTCGGCCTACTCACCCATATATCTGCATCTGTGAGGAGTTTCGGATGAGGTCAGAAAGGTCAAATACACGTTGGGGATACGTCTCCACTACCTGTGTGCTGACTGAAAAGTATGTATTAATTTCATTATTTAAATTCCATGAAATTGCAAGAAATTACAGCAAAGTGAACAGAGGAGGCAAGAGATCAGAGTTTCCGGATTGTAAATAAAGAACAAAAACAAATCTTCACTATTTGTAACCTACAGACATTCATTTAAATAACTTTCTCTTCGGCCAGCCTGCATAAACTACTTACTTGCAGATGTCCGTTTGTGGCTGCTCTTTATTACCGCATGCGGTTGTGAAATATGGGAAATAAGAAAGAACAGAGTTACATGTCCATTTGTTTCTCCTGAAGATAGCTCTATATCTTCTGCAAGGTATTTACATATAGACAAGGACTACACCATGCGGAGACTGAAACAAACCGCATCATCAAGAAGAATTGATGGGCGAAATGAGGTTCAACACGGCGTTCTGGATTATTGCACATTTTACATGCAGATGCTCGTCTATGTGGCTGCTTGTATTAGCATGGCACACCGCTGTTCAACATGTATACACCACTGTTCAACATGGGTACACCACTGTTCAACATGTGTACAACGCTGTATAACATGTATACACCACTGTTAATCATGGGTACAACACCACTGTAAAACATGGATACAACACTGTTAAACATGGGTACACACGCACTGTTAAACATGGATACACCACTGTTCAACATGGGTACAACACTGTTCAACATGGGTACAACATGGGTGCACCACTGTTAAACATGGATACACCACTGTTCAACATGG
The DNA here is from genome assembly GCF_003918875.1 of Haliotis rubra. NCBI lineage: Eukaryota > Metazoa > Mollusca > Gastropoda > Lepetellida > Haliotidae > Haliotis > Haliotis rubra. The sequence continues at coordinate 915,014 of NW_025767568.1, forward strand.
GTACAACACTGTTCAACATGGATATGACCACCACTAAACATGGATACACCACTGTTCAACATGGGTACAACACTGTTCAACATGGATACAACACTGTTCAACATGGATACACCACTGTTCAACATGGGTACACCACTGTTCAACATGGATACACCACTGTTCAACATGGGTACAACACTGTTAAACATGGGTACAACCACTGTTCAACATGGATACACATGGGTACAACACTGTTCAACATGGATACACCACTGTTAAACATGGATACACCACTGTTCAACATGGGTACAACACTGTTCAACATGGATACACCACTGTTAAACATGGGTACACCACTGTTCAACATGGATACACCACTGTTCAACATGGGTACAACACTGTTCAACATGGGTACACCACTGTTAAACATGGGTACACCACTGTTCAACATGGGTACAACACTGTTCAACATGGGTACACCACTATTCAACATGGATACACCACTGTTCAACATGGATACACCACTGTTCAACATGGATACACCACTGTTCAACATGGGTACAACATGTTCAAGGAAAGATTTCACTGTTCAACATGGGTACCACCACTATTCAACATGGATAACACTGTTCAACTGTACAACGACACCACACTCTTGTTCAACATGGGTACACCACTGTTCAACATGGATACACCACTGTTCAACATGGGTACACCACTGTTCAACATGGATACAACACTGTTAAACATGGGTACACCACTGTTCAACATGGGTACACCACTGTTAAACATGGGTACACCACTGTTCAACATGGGTACACCACTGTTCAACATGGATACACCACTGTTCAACATGGATACACAACTGTTCAACTGTTCAAACATGGGTACACCACTGTTCAACATGGGTACAACACTGTTAAACATGGGTACACAACACATGTTCAAACATGGTGGATACACCACTGTTAAACATGGGTACACCACTGTTCAACATGGGTACACCACTGTTCAACATGGGTACACCACTGTTCAACATGGGTACACCACTGTTCAACATGGGTACAACACTGTTCAACATGGGTACAACACTGTTCAACATGGATACACCACTGTTCAACATGGATACACCACTGTTAAACATGGATACACCACTGTTCAACATGGGTACACCACTGTTCAACATGGATACAACACCACTGTTCAACATGGGTACAACACTGTTAAACATGAATTACACCACTGTTAAACATGGATGCACCACTGTTCAACATGGATACACCACTGTCAACATGGGTACACCACTGTTCAACATGGGTGCACAACTGTTCAAACATGGGTACAACAACTGTTCAACATGGGTACAACACTGTTCAACATGGGTACACCACTGTTCAACATGGATACACCACTGTTAAACATGGGTACACCACTATTCAACATGGATACAACACTGTTCAACATGGATACACCACTGTTCAACATGGATACACCACTGTTCAACATGGGTACACCACTGTTAAACATGGGTACAACACTGTTCAACATGGATACACCACTGTTCAACATGGATACACCACTGTTCAACATGGATACACCACTGTTCAACATGGGTACACCACTGTTCAACATGGGTACAACACTGTTCAACATGGGTACACCACTGTTCAACATTGGTACACCACTATTTCAACATAGATAATACACCACTGTTCAACATGGATACACCACTGTTCAACGCCGGGTTACACCATGGATACACCACTGTTCAACATGGATACACACCACTGTTCAACATGGGTACAACCACTGTTCAACATGGATACACCACTGTTCAACTATTCAACATGGATGCACCACTGGACATGGTATTTTCATCGTTCAACATGGATACACCACTATTTCAACATGGTTCAACATACACCACTGTTCAACATGGGTACACCACTGTTAAACATGGGTACACCACTATTCAACATGGATACACCACTGTTCAACATGGATACACCACTGTTCAACATGGGTACAACCACTGTTCAACATGGATACACCACTGTTAAACATGGGTACACCACTGTTCAACATGGATACACCACTGTTCAACATGGGTACAACAGTGTTCAACATGGATACCACTACTGTTCAACATGGGTACCACTGTTCAACATGGGTACACCACAATTAAACATGTGGATACCACTGTTCAACATGGGTACAACACTGTTCAACATGGGATACACCACTGTTCAACATATTACAACCACTGTTCAACATGGGTGCACCACTGTTAAACATGGGTACACCACTATTCAACATGGATACACCACTGTTCAACATGGATACACCACTGTTCAACATGGATACACCACTGTTCAACATGGATACACCACTGTTCAACATGGGTACACCACTGTTCAACATGGGTACACCACTGTTCAACATGGGTACACCACTGTTCAACATGGGTACATACACTATTCAACATGGGTACACCATCTGATCAGTACACCACTGTTCAACATGGATACGCCACTGTTCAACATGGGTACACCACCACTGTTCAACATGGATACAACACTATTCAACATGGGTACAACACTGTTCAACATGGATCTATTCAACATGGATACACCACTATTCAACATGGATACACCACTGTTCAACATGGATACACCACTGTTCAACATGGATACACCACTGTTCAACATGGATACACCACTGTTAAACATGGGTACACCACTGTTCAACATGGATACACCACTGTTCAACATGGGTACACACTGTTTCGTAAAACATGGGTACACCACTGTTCAACATGGGTACACCACTGTTAAACATGGATACACCACTGTTCAACATGGATACACCACTGTTCAACATGGGTACACCACTGTTCAACATGGGTACACCACTGTTCAACATTGATACACCACTGTTCAACATGGATACACCACTGTTGTTCAACATGGGTACAACACTGTTAAACACGGATACACCACTGTTCAACATGGGTACACCACTATTCAACATAGGGTACACCACTGTTCAACATGGGGACAACAGTGTTCAACATGGATACACTACTGTTCAACATGGGTACACCACTGTTAAACATGGGTACACCACTATTCAACATGGATACACCACTGTTCAACATGGGTACAACCACTATTCAACATGGGTACACCACTGTTCTGCATGGGTACACCACTGTTCAACATGGGTACACCACTGTTAAAACATGGGTACACCACTGTTCAACATGGATACAACACTGTTCAACATGGATACAACACTGTTCAACATGGATACACCCAACTGTTCAACATGGATACATCCACTGTTAAACATGGGTACAACACACTATTCAACATGGATACACCACTGTTCAACATGGGTACACCACTGTTCAACATGTTCAATACACCACTGTTTAAACATGGGATACACCACTGTTCAACATGGATACATCACTGTTCAACATGGATACACCACTGTTAAAACATGGATACACCACTATTCAACATGGATACACCACTGTTCAACATGGGTACACCACTGTTCAACATGGGTACACCACTGTTCAACATGGGTACGCCATTCTGATGGATACACCACTGTTCAACATGGGTACAACACTGTTCAACATGGATACACCACTGTTAAACATGGATACACCACTGTTAAACATGGATACACCACTGTTAAACATGGGATACACCACTGTTCAACATGGATACACCACTGTTCAACATGGATACACCACTGTTAAACATGGGTACACCACTGTTCAACATGGGTACAACACTGTTAAACATGGGTACACCACTGTAAAACATGGGTACACCACTGTTCAACATGGGTACACACCACTATTCAACATGGGTACGCCATTCTGATGGGTACACCACTGTTCAACATGGGTACACCACTGTTAAACATGGGTACACCACTGTTCAACATGGATACAACACTGTTCAACATGGATACACCACTGTTCAACATGGATACACCCTTGTTAAACATGGGTACACCACTGTTCAACATGGGTACAACACTGTTCAACATGGGTACAACACTGTTAAACATGGATACACCACTGTTCAAACACGGATACACCACTGTTAAACATGGATACACCACTGTTACAACATGGGTACACCACTGTTCAACATGGATACACCACTGTTCAACATGGGTACAACACTGTTAAACATGGATACACCACTGTTAAACATGGGTACAACACTGTTAAACATGGGTACACCACTGTTAAACATGGGTACATCATTGTTGAACATGGGTACGCCACTGTTAAACATGTATACAACACTGTTAAACATTGGTACACCACTGTTCAACATGTATACAACACTGTTAAACACGGATACACCACTGTTAAACAAGAATACACCACTGTTAAACATGGGTACAACACTGTTAAACATGGTTACACCTCTGTGAAACATGGATACACCCTTGTTCAACATGGGTACACCACTGTTCAACATGGATACACCACTGTTAAACATGGGTACACCACTGTTCAACATGGGTACAACACTGTTCAACATGGGTACAACAAAGTTAAACATGGGTACACAACTATTCAACATGGGTACAACACTGTTCAACATGGGTACACCACTGTTCAACATGGGTACACCACTGTTCAACATGGATACAACACTGTTAAACATGGGTACACCACTGTTCAACATGGATACACCACTGTTAAACATGGGTACACCACTGTTCAACATGGGTGCAACACTGTTCAACATGGGTACAACACTGTTCAACATGGATACACCACTGTTCAACATGGGTACAACACTGTTAAACATGGGTACACCACTATTCAACATGGATACACCACTATTCAACATGGGTACACACCACTGTTCAACATGGGTACACCACTGTTCAACATGGGTACAACACTGTAAAACATGGGTACACCACTGTTCAACATGGGCACACCACTCTGATGGGTACACCACTGTTCAACATGGGTACAACACTGTAAAACATGGGTACACCCCTGTTCAACATGGATACACCACTGTTCAACATGGGTGCAACACTGTAAAACATGGGCACACCACTCTGATGGGTACACCGCTGTTCAACATTGGTAGACCTCTGATGAAATATGGTTATCATTCAGGGTTTAGCAAGTCAAAGCTTTTATGGGTGTTATGATGCTGTAACTGACTCAAGTAAAGACTCCTGTGTACCCGACCCAACTTGAGTGTATGCAAAGCATATGCCTGAGTGTGCGCCCACGGTATAATCTACTTGCACATCCTTGTACAAATACCCGTGAACACATAAATCTCCTGTTGGAAGGGCAATTAAAAAGATCCATACATGTCTAGCAACTTAAATTAATTACACACAAGGAAGGATGTGAGTAATACATGTATGTATGCACAATGGGCAAAGATCGAAAAGCTTACCAAAACGCTATATACTAACTTCGTGGTAGTGCACTTCCAGAAACAAGGCAAGGGGCAGTTGGGAACGTCAACAGCACGTGGTAACATGGTAACATAGCGCTACGTTCGATTTGGTCATTTACGAGTATATAATCTTCTGATGCAGTAAGTTGGAACACGCTAGCCTCATATAATCAAACGTTAGATAGTATAATCGATTATGTAAACTAGTCCTGTAAACGAACCGATAAATATGTCATTGCAGTTACACCACAAGAACAACTTCTCAGCTCGATTCATCGATGGACTGACTGCTTGTTCAAGTCAACTCCATAAATAGCAAATATCACCACGTGACAACCCGATCTTAAGAAACCAATCAGTTCGAGATTGTTCAGACAAACAATGGTCAGTCAAAATCAAACCTGTTGCCATGGAAACGGAAAAAAACAATAAAACAAAAGCAAAAAAAAACCCTAAATAACAAACGTCACTTTCGGTATCCTGGTGTTTATGTGTGCACATTTTCATGGAAGGATACCAATTAGTTTAAGAGATATGGTCCGGACCAAACCTGACAACAGATTGAGTATAAGTGAGTTAGCACTTTTAGCAATATCTCGGCGGGGAACACGAGAAATGTGCTTCACACATTTTACCCATGTGGGGAATCAAACTCCGACCTTCGCCATGACGGGCCTCTTTAACCACAAGGCTAGCTACATGACCGTCCCGAATACGGACTGACAGACAGACGGCCTGACAATGTGATTACTACCACTATTATTACATACCAGGGGATAAAATTGAAACAGCACGTGTGTTTTTTTAAATAACATTTTTGTCAATGTATTCATGCAGCTACCGTGAAACCCAAAACGCCTGCTGAACCCTGGTTCAGGGGTCATAAAGTGCTGTTGAGGACCAAACATTCCAACATTCCCACGATCAGTAGAAATAATTATACTGGGGTACTGTCAGAGACTTCTGAGATAGCATCAATTACAATATATTACAGTTGTGAGTGAGCTTGGTTTACCGCCGTTCTGAACAGAATTTGAACTACACGGCGGTTCGTCGCCTTGATCTGAAAGTATACCGAAACTGATGGTGTGGACAACCAAGAACATCACTGACAATCGGGATTCGAACCCACAAAGGCTGTTTTTCTTGTTGTTTAAAGCCACACTCAGCAAATTTACCAGCTATATGACTGCGTTCTGTAAACAATCGTTCTGTCTGCACTAGACAATCAAGTGCATCAACCCAGTCAGCGAGCCTGACCACCCGATCCCGTTAGTCGCCTCTTACGACAAACACTGGTTACAGATGTAACCCGAATCGTCACGGGTTCAACCCACAAACAAATACATACTGTTTCTGTAAAATGTAAATTCAGTAAACAGCTACTGGAAATATTGTTCATCCAAATTATTTTATTGTACTACGAGTCGTACATCTTCAGTAAACGTTGTACAGGTGTCGTGGCCCTGAGCGATATTGTACGTTTTGTTGACAATTGCCACCGGGCTGTGTATCGAGAGTTCGAATTAGGGTTAAGTCACAGTTGGCTGTTACGTTTTTACAGGTAAGTGAGTGAGTTAAAACTTAATAGGTTAGATATCACCATATTCTTGATCGTGAGTTTCACCGAAGCGGTATACACATCAGACAATCGGCAAATATAGCTTACACACTGTGATACACCGGACACACTGTTGCGGCATAAAACCCAACTCACTCCACCATAAACAACTTACTTGTGTTGATGCCTTTCTCCGACACCTTCATCCACACCGTCGCCCATGTTATCCCCATACACCCCAACAACAACACCACTGACAGACGGACATCCATGACGGTGACCAGAGTTTCCTGACCTGCCGATCTGTCCCAAGTCCCCGCAACTGCACATGAATGAATCACACGACAATCACAAATACGAGTCTATCATTAGAGGTAAATGAGTCTCGCTGTCCTCATTAAAACGCCAAAACACAGTCGTCCCGCCCGAGGTTGTGTCAATAACGAGTACGGACTAAGCCGTCCTGAAGCTGTTGGCATACATGGGCCTGACAGCGCCAAGAGTGATGCGGTAACTACTGACAGGTGCTCGCTAATTTGGTAACTTGGTAACAGATAAAAGCCTATATTTTCTGTTTTAACGCTTATTTGAAGTTTCTGAGTCGACCAGAGTGACGTGAGTGTGTACGAAACAAAGGTTTGCTTATCCTCGTTGAGAAATTTAATGAACCAGTCAGTATTTGTTCACGTGGTGCATTGTTAGCGTGGGAGAATATGCTTGTAGATGTGCATGATGTGTTTATATTAAACTGGATATGTCATATCCATACCGTGAGTTGTGAGGTCTGAATGCGCTGGACGTTGTAGCTTCCGTGGCGTGGGTGGATTCTGACTGTTCGACTCCACGATCTAACCCGACTACTGTCTTTGTTGGTACCTCAGCGCTCCTCAGAAATCGGATTTGAAATAATATATATTCACTCACACGCACGCATACATATGTGATTGAAAGCATGTGTCAACCAAGTCATCGAACCTGACCACCCGATCCCGTTTTTCGCCTCTTACGACAAACATGGGTTACTGAAGGCCAATTCTAAAGCAGACCTGGCACGTACATAATGAAGGATACTATGTGATCACTTCATTTCATTGTACACCATTATATATTATTTTGATATTCCTAACGTGTTTGTTCCCGAGATCAGAGAGTTTTGTTCTTGGTTACCTTCGGATATTTTCCAAGATGGCGGCACTTCTGGTAACCCTGGCGCCTTTCTCCACGATGGAAGCACTTCCTGTTATGGGTAACGTATATGGCCTCAGACCACAATTATTTTCCTTCTTTGCTATCTACAGTGACATGCCAGTGCACCATAATTAATATCGGTCGTAGGCTGTTCTCCTGTTGCATGCTGACCAACCTGCCACTTGTCACTTAATCGGCAAAATATGAGCCTGGATCGACCATGTCGATTTTGCTGTATCCACTGTAAACAATGGTCACCGGAAGTTACGAGCCGAAACACACCAGACAGCCTTGAACTAGGGGTCAAATCAAGGAAGGCTGGTGTCAATACCATGAGTAGATTGTGGACCCAAAAAAATTTGCAATAAAGTACAATGTCTTACCTTTCATTTAAGCTATCACAAGTCACCCTGAAAAAATCAGCACAAGCAGAACAGACCATTTAAACAAGGCACTATATTCTCATATTTTACTTCCGGGTCATGGTAAAAGTTAAGGGGGGTAACTGTGGTCTGAGGCCATATGGTGATCGGTCATTTGACCGGATGCGGGGCCATGTTGACGGGATCTCGCTGGTAGGGACGGGAAACAACGAGACTCGGGCGGCAGGAAAGAGATAACAGATGGGCGGAAAGAGTGAGTGCGATGGAGAGAGGAGGTCTGAAGATGAAATGTCCCGTACACTTGTTGATCTGTATTTTTTATTATTCCCCTACATTAGGCCTACATGCAGATGTAAGACAGGAGGCTGTTGGGACAAAATGGAATCTATTGGTATTATTCGCGTAACACCGAGTACATATGAGTGAGTTACGTTTTACTGTCATATGGCAATATTTCAGCCATATCGTGAAGCGAGCAAGTTTTAAATTCACGATTAATATATATATATACTCTCTCCCAAAAAAGAAACGCATATAGGAATTTCAACTGTATTTTTATGTTTATTTTGAAACATCTTGCAGGCTTTATGAGTCAATGAAATATAGCGAAATTGCACACTGTGAATGCAGACTGGTCCGTCTTTGGCACCAACTCGAGGAAAGTCAGTTTGAGTGTCACATGGAGACGTGTGGTGGCGCTGAAGTCAATACCTCGTGTGACCACCGTGGGCATCCAGAACTGCACAGCATCGCCTCGGCATCGAACGAATAAGTCTCAGAATCTTGTGTTACCCAATCGCAGCCCACTCTGCCTGTAGTGCCTGTGCGAGTTGCTGAAGTGTCTGGGGCTGAGGGTTACGGCGTCGCACTCGTCTGTCCAGGGCATCCCACAGATGTTCGATCGGGTTTAAGTCCGGTGATCTTGAGGGCCAGGAGAGCACATTGATGTTGTGGTTCTGGAGGAAGTCTCTAGTGTGACGTGCTGTGTGGGGCCTGGCATTGTCCTGTTGAAACAACTCCCTCTGGCGATCAATGATTGGAAGGAGGTGTAGGCGTAGGATTTCGTCACAGTACCGTTGAGCTGTCAGGTTGCCCTGGATCATCACCAAATCACTTCTCCTACGGCAGGTGATCACTCCCTACATCATAACACTTCCCCGGCCGAATCTGTCCACCTGGGGAACGCAAGCGTCGGCGAAAAGCTCACGTCGACGTCTGTACACCCGCATTCTTCCATCACGTCGTTCCGATAGAAATCGTGATTCATCACTGAACCAGATTCTACGCCAATTCGGTAGGTTCCAGGCCTGAACGTTGGTGCACCATTGAACTCGATGTCGACGATGTTGTTGTCGAAGCACAGGGCCAAAATAAGGTCTTCTGGCACGTAAACCAGCCTCTCTCAACTTGTTCCTGACAGTCTGTGCAGAAAGCCTCCTCAATCCGGGTATTTGTCGAGCGGTACTGGTCGCCGTAGCTGTTCGATGACGCAGGTGATGTACCCGGATGTAGCGATCCTGCGCCGCAGTGGTCGCTCGAGATCGCCCACTACGAGGGGCATCTGCTACCGAATTCTGCCGGCAAAATCTCTCACAGAGCCGTGAAATGGTGCTTTGGTGAACATTCATGCGTCGGGCAACTGCACGTTGAGACTGGCGAGCTTCAAGCAAACCAATGGCCATATGGCGGCTGGCTTCACTTAGACGTGGCATTTTGCATTCGTCAACAATATTCCAAATACAGTGAATAATCGACAGACAGCGATCAACCTTTTATACCCATCACTGAGACTATCTGATCCCCAACTTTCACGTGCATTGCATGTGAATTGTGTATTCTGTGACACTACAAGCCGAAATTGAAATCATGCTGTTTTACGGATGGTGCGTTTTGTTGTGATGTTTCAAGACATAAACACCATAGGACTCATAAACAGAGCAAAAACCTTTTGTAAAATGAATCACGTTTTAATTCATTGCTACATGAAATTGCTATTTTCATGATGCGTTTCTTTTTTGGGAGAGTATATATTATAAAAAAAACTGTTAATGAGGGACAGTAAAAACACCTAGAATACCACAGATATGATATACATCTAGTATGTAAATCTAAACTACATGATCAACGACTAATTCGGTAGGGTTTCCGATGTCTGATTGGATGTTGTTTGTATTGCTGCTGCCGCTTTTGTTGTTGTTGAACTGGAGGAAGCCGTATTAATTGAAGGGTTATCCTATTCCGTCTTGATGTGAGTGAGTTACGATTTTTAAAAGTCACATCGGCGGTATTTCAACCATATCGTGACTAAAACAAGTTATACAGTTCATAATATAAAATTAATAAAGTTAAATTACAAAAACGAAGGACAGCACAAACGATATCACAGGCATAGATTCAATACGACAAAAATAGGCTATAGATCACCAACAACTGTAAGGGGATCACCATGCTAGGGACCATGGGGACTTACAGTGCTTTTGCTACCTGCATGGACCCAAGCTGGATTTACACAATCCTGTCAGCTATTTGCAATTGTGCTTAGAATAAGACAGAACTTAAAATGAAAATTATACTACGATTAAAACGTTTAATAGATCACAGTTTACTTCGAATGTTTTGGGATTTGCGTATCCTCTCAGGGGATACAACCACTAGCAATCTCCGCTGTTTATTTAATCCATCATTTATAAATAACATTGTGACATTGTCTATTCACAAAACATGCTACAAACAATCAATTCTATATCTTTTTAAAATGCAATGATTAAACGAAACTTGACATCATTAAAAAGGTCGTTCATTGATAACGCTTTGGAATATTTATCCCTTGTGGCGGAAACCCCAATACAATGAAGCAGGACATGCATGACTGTGCTTCTTAGGTATAATGACCTCTTCAAATCTGAACTGACAGCCCAAGTAGGTGTATCCGATGGGTGGTTTTATTTGATGTCATTTATTTATACCTACTTTTTGGTGCCACTGCTTTTGCATTAGATCACGGGTGTAAGATCTAATAACTGTATTGTAATATGTGTATGGGATGAGAAGTGGTGCTACAGATTTGTTGAGTGCTGCCTCAGCAGCAGAATTGGCCATTGTGTTACAGTGTTACCAGAAAATCCAACATTGTTGGTTAAACCAACAAAACACGATTTCCTATTGGCCAATAGCAAGATCATTATATTATTCGAAAGACAAATGTTTAATAGCCTGAAGGCGGAAAGAGAGTCTGAAAAGATTAGGTATAGTTTGTATTTACGGCGTTTATTAATATATTTAAGAGCTGTTAATATGTCGTTAGCTTCTGCTGTGACAATACAGCTGTTATCCGGTAATCGAGAAGATATTGTTCTGGATCCAATCACAGTGGCAATAAGCACCTACGCGACCATCCTTGGGCCCATATGTCAATATAGGCTGGTAAGCATCATATTTACTTTTTAACTGATTATATTCTTGCCTATGATGTAATTCGTTTGTTTCTGATTTTGTTAAGTCAACTTGTGGCCTCACCAATTGCCAGGGAGGTGACGAAAGCAGGCGAGAAGGAGATATACTCATAGGGAAAGGTTAGTGTGATCAACACATTTATTTGTATACATGAGAAAATGTTTATAAAGCATTTTCATATTCTTTATAATACACTTAATTCATAATCCAAACAGGGCCCATGTTTTGCATGTGTTTTTCGTGTTCTCAAGAAGTCCGTGAAAAAAGGCATAAAACGTGTCCTTCAAAAGTGTGGCTCATTGTCACCCAAGTCTTTGTTTAGACGTCGACGGGTCCGAAAATCACAAATTTGGCAGAATCTGCATGCACTTCTCTATGCCACGTCTAACTGAAAATGAAGATGGCGAGCCAATGGAAAGTTTGTAACCGTAACACCCCAGTACAATGTTGCACAGCAGATGAACGTGCACATGACCACCATATGCCGCTTGTGGAGACGTTACCAACAAAACGCCGTCGTTGCAGACCGTCCCGACGTGGCCATCCACCTGTAACCACGCCACGCAACGGTCGTTTGATTCGAACCACCCATCTGCGCCAAAGATTCCAACCAGCCACACTGACAGCCGGAACGGTTCCTGGTGTCAACAGGATATCGCCAAGGACCATTCGCCGGCATCGGGCTGCACGCGGGATACGTGCTAGACGTCCTGTCAGACTACAAAATTTGACATAACGTCACCAACGTCTACGACTGCAGTGGTGCAGACAACATCTGCAGTCGAGAGCACGTGTATGGAGACACATTCTCTTCCCTGACTATAGTCCGTTTGACTTCATTTGAGACCGATGAGTTGCTCACTAACAAAAAATCTAATAATTGCAACAAAACCAAACTTTGCACAGTCACATGAAATCGATTTGTCTCATAATTTTGGACACCCAAATAAAAAAAAGTTGTTTAACAAACGACCATTATTTTGTTGTCACTTTTCGGTATTTGTTACGAAGAGGGACCACTTGCTGGTAGAACAGCATTGTAATCAACAAGCGTGTGCAGTGAAATTACAATTTCACACGTACAACTCGCACACCTGGCTGTTCTACCAGCAATGCCGAGGGTGTCTTCCTGTGTACGCCAGCGGCACGGTAGATTATATCGGCACAGTACGATGTGTGTACCGTGTTACTATCCTGAAGGACACTTACATCTGGCGTTAACACATAGCAGTACATGTAAGTGTCCGATCAAAAGAAAGATGGCAATCCAACAGTGCCAGTGCACACTACTCCTGTAAGTCTACCTCACCATCCAACGGCCACACGAGATAATGAGGGAGGGACAGGAGTAGTGTTACAACTCACAACATGGAAAATTTCTAGTTGGCCCTACCAGCACCTGCATGGCAGTGTCAGCAATGCCAAGGGTGTCTACCCGTGTATGCCAATGGCACGGTGGGTTATAATGACACATTTCGGTGTGTGTACCGTGCTACGATCCCGAAGGACACTTACATCCGGCGTTTAACACATGGTAGTACGTGGTGGTGTCTGATCAAAATAAAGATGGCGATCCACCAGTGCCTGTGCACGCCACACCAACGGTCCTTTTCACGAGCTCTGCTAAAATACCTCTGCGTACATTGCTAGTAACAACATTATTAGCATGACCTTTTCATCTAAATATCAATTAAATGTAACAGCGTACTTTTCAGTTAAAGTTAGCTCCAGTGATCGACACAAATGGTCCTGTGAAGTTCCCGCATTCTAAGATTGTGGGTTGTTTTAATCATCTAATGCTGAAACATCTTATTCCCAAATATTTACGTAAGCACATCATCATCTGATATGCACCCATCTGTATCACACCCTATATTTGGTGATCTAGCATCTCCTAACGTTTGGTGTCTTATGCTTGAGGTATTTACGGGAGTGATGTCACCATCATTACAATCTCGTTCCAGATGAGTTGCAGTAACAGCTCAACGTAAGACTCAACGTAAGTTGTAGGCTTGTGTACAGCAAGGTTTTAGAAAATTATAATGATTCCATAGATGTTTATTACAGGGTTTTTTTCATAATAATACATATCTGCATTCTTCATTCTGCCTTTGAGCATAATAATTATTCCTTAAAGTAGATTAATTAAAAGGTAGAATTTCAATAATGTTCAAAAAATACTGGGTAGAGTTTTAGGAAATTATCAAACTAGTCAAACGTAAAATTATGGGAAATCTTGCACATAGCAAGTGTAACAGAATACCACGAAGACGCAAATATTTCAATTGACTTTTATTATTCATTAATTTAATTTTAAATCCGTTTTTGAACCGTCTATATTTTGGAAACTGGCATTCAGGATGGCCGATGAAACCCTCTGTAGGTACGATTTATATTGCTCTCTGTATATAATGTACATATGTTTTGTATCTAAACATACACCAAGGACATACTTAGTTTATTGTGTCAGCTATTCTGTACATCAACTGTCAAGTCCAGTGTGGTATAAATCATCAGCTATTCTGTACATCAACTGTCAAGTCCAGTGTGGTATAAATCATCGGAAGTAATATTATGGATGATATATTCAACAATTACTTCTCCTTGACCAAATACATAGTCAGCAAACCATAGGGTCCATGCAGGTAGCGAAAGTACTGTAGATCCCCATGGTGTCTAGGATGCTGGCGATATATCGCCTACTTTTATATAGTTTGTATTGTTGTATAAGTAACAATAAAACGCACCTAAGACACATTCTTGTTGAAATAACGGGACAAATGGAACGTTCGCCGTACTGAATGAAACGTTGATAAAATAATTGGTGCTCATCAAGGGAGATAATCTCTAACGGACTAAAATAAATCCCTGCTATTTGCTGATCAAAGGAAATGTCATTTCTTCCGCGTAATGTTCTGTTTTGGCATCGGTTGTACAGTGATGTTGTCTTGAAACAATAGATATACATTGACACGTGCCCCTCATGTCGGATTATGTGGTGATCGTTAATTTTGTTATCCGGCCTCTTTTGTTAAGTAATTTACTTCCAGGGACCGTGAGAAGACGTTTAGTTAAGCGGTATTGTTTACTTATCCGAGTTTAGTTAACCAGACTCTAATAGTGATAATTAATGAAGAAAGTTGCCGGGACCAAAGAAAAGTGTTTACTTATCCGGTCTGTTTAGTTAAGCGGTCTTTACTTAGGCGGTTTCCACTGTATATTTAGGTGAGGTGAAATTGGGTTTAACGTCGTGCTTGAGAATATTTCGCTCATATGACGACGTGCATGCGTGTGTATGTGCGGCTGCTTGTACTAGCCCAGACTGAAGCTGGTTTTATAGTGCTAGCCCACTGAGATACCATGCCGCAGTGAAGCATGAATACCCCACTCAGACACATTATACTGACTCCGTGCCGACCAGTCTTTGTTGTACCCATTAATGCCAAGCGCCTGGCAGGGACCAACAAGTACCATATCTTAACGTCTTTTGGTATGACTCGGTCGGGGATCAAACCAGCGACCTTCCACTCGCCGGGCGGACGCTCTAACCACTACCACTACACCACGGAGGCAGTCCCACTGTATATTTAATGAAAACTGGGACAATGAGTGTTCGGTTACTCAATAGTAAAACCTGGCTTACTGAAATGTGGACACTGATTGTACAACAGAGGAGGATAGAGCGATTCAACTAGCGGAACGGCGATGTCGTAGCGGTCAGTGACTTAGCCAGATTCTGTCAAACGGGTCTCTCACTTAGCCAGATTCTGTCAAACAGGTCTCTCACTTAGCCAGATTCTGTCAAACAGGTCTCTCACATAGCCAGATTCTGTCAAACAGGTCTCTCACTTAGCCAGATTCTGTCAAACAGGTCTCTCACATAGCCAGATTCTGTCAAACGGGTCTCTCACATAGCCAGATTCTGTCAAACGGGTCTCTCACTTGGCCGGATTCTGTCAAACGGGTCTCTCACTGAGCCAGATTCTGTCAAACAGGTCTCTCACTTAGCCAGATTCTGTGAAAAAAGGTCTCTCACATAGCCAGATTCTGTCAAACAGGTCTCTCACATAGCCAGATTCTGTCAAACAGGTCTCTCACATAGCCAGATTCTGTCAAACAGGTCTCTCACTTAGCCAGATTCTGTCAAACAGGTCTCTCACTTAGCCAGATTTTGTCAAACAGGTCTCTCACATAGCCAGATTCTGTCAAACAGGTCTCTCACTTAGCCAGATTCTGTCAAACAGGTCTCTCACTTAGCCAGATTCTCTCAAACAGGTCTCTCACATAGCCAGATTTTGTCAAACAGGTCTCTCACATAGCCAGATTCTGTCAAACAGGTCTCTCACATAGCCAGATTCTGTCAAACAGGTCTCTCACATAGCCAGATTCTGTCAAACAGGTCTCTCACTTAGCCAGATTTTGTCAAACAGGTCTCTCACTTAGCCAGATTCTGTCAAACAGGTCTCTCACTTAGCCAGATTTTGTCAAACAGGTCTCTCACTGAGCCAGATTCTGTCAAACAGGTCTCTCACTTAGCCAGATTCTGTCAAACAGGTCTCTCACTTAGCCAGATTCTGTCAAACAGGTCTCTCACTTAGCCAGATTCTGTCAAACAGGTCTCTCACTTAGCCAGATTTTGTCAAACAGGTCTCTCACATAGCCAGATTCTGTCAAACAGGTCTCTCACTTAGCAAGATTCTGTCAAACAGGTCTCTCACTTAGCCAGATTTTGTCAAACAGGTCTCTCACATAGCCAGATTCTGTCAAACAGGTCTCTCACATAGCCAGATTCTGTCAAACAGGTCTCTCACATAGCCAGATTCTGTCAAACAGGTCTCTCACATAGCCAGATTCTGTCAAACAGGTCTCTCACATAGCCAGAGTGGGATTTGGCTGACTGGGGTTAGTGTTTTGATAACACCTGGTCAAGATGAGCCATAGTTCGTTTCAACAAAATGCCCATTTAGTGAGACTAGTGAAATTTGTATTAATAAATGGGAATCCAAACTAGACATGCCAATCTCAACAGATTTTATGTCAAAGTGGTTTTCTAAATCAACAACTGTTGCGTTGATAATAAGACAAGAAACTTTCAGTACAAAATTCTTCATCGCATTTTAACAACACATTCTTTCCTTCATAATATAGGGATATCTGACAGCAGGCACTGCTTTTCCTGCACTGAGGAACCAGAAACACTTGAAAGTCTGTAAAACCAACGTGTACATGCCACCGTCGCCATCCTTTCAATCGTCTTGTGGAACCTGGCTAGGTCTGCAGCTAACAGTGAATGTCATCTCCGATGTGGATCGACACTCGTGATGAGAGTCACTGGATTGTCTGGCCCTGACTCGGTTATTTACAGGCTGCCATCATCTTATAGTCATTTTGTCAGCCATAAACATACCCTGAATGCTCCACACTGATCGTCAATAATCCCACCACACCATCGAAGTATGTCGACACGCAGCCAACCGATCGCATTCAGACGTCTGTTGAGACAGGTACTGGTTAAAGAGGACATTTTCAAGCATGGAATCTCAAAACATTAAATTTGTTCTTGCTTACTCAATACGTTCTGACAAGCAGGTAAGGGGCGCAACTCTGTTAGTCCCCGTGTGTGCATTTCTGTTCTACCGTCAAGAAACGAAGACATAAAAGATTAGCAGAAGTTCTGCATCCTGAACAATTCACGTGCTAAGCCATTAATATTTAACTATCAGCAGTGGGATAACGCGCAGACCAAACATGAAACAGGTCATTCTTAGATTCAAAGTAGCTGATCTGCAGAATGAGTTGTGGGTCCGTAGATGGCGGTGTAAGGCGCTACTTGTCCCTTTCTAAGTACAGGGCGTGACTGGTGATTGTAGGTGTCAGTGTCCGTCAAAGCCAGGACATGTTTCCCAGGGGGGTAGTCCGGACAGAAGTACTCCCCGCAAATACACCATTAGTTGTTGCTGGGACCTGTTGTCATTCCAGGTAAGGATACAATCCTCCCATACAGTCCCCAGCAACCAATCCAACACCGAAGACAAGTCTCCCTAGATCGGACACTCAGCATCCCTGACTTGGTTGTTGGGTGACACATGTCAGTTGCGTAGATTGATGCTCATGCTGTTGATCACTGGATTGTCTGGTCCAGACTCGATTATTTACACACCGCCGCCATATTGCTGGCATATTGTTGAGTGGAGCATTAAACAACAAACCAACCAACCATAGATCGGGCATGCAGCATCCCTGAATTGGTTGCTGGTTGATTCCAACTAAACTCCTAAACTCACTCACTCACGCTGGTCCAGCATCAACTGAGATACTGAAATGTTGCTGAGTGCGGTGGTAAACGACAAACAAGCAAATACACAGTCATCTAAACCAGACAATCGAGTTGCTTTCACTTCACGTGTAAAAATAAATATTTATAAACGTCTCAGATCCTAGGGAATAAATGGAAACGGTATTCAGTATGTAACATTTGCCTATCGAAGGCACAGGTTTCTGGGGACTACCTGTATTCTTACCAGAATTCCTAGGGGCTTGTTCTTGATTTGGTGAAAAATCGTTGTGTAATGTCAAATTTTAATTCTACCAAGACATTGTTATCATGCTGCATACTGATTAGTGCGCTGCGTTAACTTAAAAAGAAGATCCCAACATTCTTCAAACCATGCACAGTAATACTGAGTGAAAGATCATCCTGGTTCCCGGGCCTCTCATTAGTTAAGTAGAGGCCTCCTGTATTAACTAATGAGAGGCCCGGGAACCAGGATGAAAGATATCCAACTGGGGTCCATGCTGGTAGCATAAGCAATATCAGTCCCCATGGTCCCTAGTGTGGTGATCTCTCTTCAGCTGTTGGCGATCTATAGCCTGTCTTTATTATTGTATTTACTTCAACAGTAAAATAGTTTCAGATTTACATGTCTAAACACCATCTGTGATATTCTAGTTACTTTACAGTCCTTTGATTACTGGTTATTTACTACTTGTATTTATCATGTATGTAAAACGTATCCCGCCACTATATGGCTGAAATATTGCCGAGGTGACGTTAAATTTTAACTCACTCACTGAGTGAGTTAGTATTTAATCTGTCAAGGCCTTTATTTCCACCATATGGTGACTTGAACATATTAACAATTACTGCCTTCATAAATGTTTCTTGGAAGGATAGTATAATTACTACCAATATATCACTGTTATATTTCTAAAACTAATCTGAGAACTCATGAAAGTGGAAACTGTCACTCTGCAACCAAAGGTAGGCAATTACTCAGAAAACTGATAATAAATTATCCATTTTGTTTTTCACTCCATTTGGGTTTAGTCATATCAGTTTATTGCATGAAGGCCAGAGGCCCATATACAGAATAAATATGTATGATATGTACAACATATACAACATACGACACATACGTTAGATTGAATCGCTTCTCAATATAAGCGCGTGATAAATAAATAGAGCTACCTTATATTGTAATAGGGATGCTTTACATGAAAGTATTGAATACAGTTTTGTAGCATTAATATTTGATTGTAGCCATTGTGGAAAATACAGTTGCCTTAAATCATTATATGCAGGACAAAGAAATAGAAAGTGTAATTCATTCTCTACAGTATTACAAAATGGACAGAACCTTTGTGATTTTATAATAGATGAATATCTTCCTTGATTGATATATAAATCATTTAGGCCAAGTCTCAGGCGCATGAAAACATTACGAAGCTTTTTACTACGTAAATTGTATAGATACGACTCAGGTTCAAGTAAAGATTTAAACTCACGATAACATTCATATCTTGAACTTTCATATAAAGATGAATGCCAGTCTTGTTTAAATATATCAATAGCCCTGGTAAGAGTTTGATAAATGCATTAACGTCGCCCAGGGTTTGGGATAGCCAAACAAATCCAAAGCCGTATCTAAACAAAAGAATACGAATACGGGTTGCCCAAGTATTTTTACCAATATTATCAAGATGGACAATCATATTGTAGGTTTTTTTGGGCAGACGATGTTCTGGCATATTTATTACTTTACACCAGTACTTTAAACAGCGAGAGTAAGAGATTATGTACAAAGGAAATCTCCCACATTCACCGTACACCATATTATTAGGGGTAGACATCCCAACATTTAAAAACCTTTTACATGCAAGAAGGTGAACCTTTTCAATGGCATAAAATTCCTTATTGCCCCAAATTTCAGACCCATAAAGAAGACTAGGCTGTACTTGGGAATCAAACAATTTGAAAAATATATTGGGACCAACAACCCCCAACTTTGGTATAACAGAGAGCAATTGAAGTAGGGCCCTTTTCCCTCTAATTGCCAAATTAATAATGGATTTGTTCAGATTTAGTGTATGTGTAAACAGTATCCCTAGATATTTATATTCGTTAACAACAGTCATACGTTCACATTTAAAGTACCACTTTTCTGTAGCTGCCGTTGGACCACCCTTACGAAATACAACAATTTTGGTCTTTTCAAGATTAACATCAAGTCGCCAGTTATCTGAATAAGATGAAAGTGTATCAATTTGTCTCTGAAGGCCAATAACAGTACTTGACATAAGGATCACATCGTCGGCAAAAAGTAAAATAAAAAGTTCAACAAGATCAGGAAATAATTGGATGCCATGTCTGCCAGATTGTATAACGTCAAAATATAGTTCGTTGATAAAGAATGAGAAAAGTATTGACCACTGTGTTAGCCTATTATTGATAATAGATACAAATGTTTTACCAACAACACTTGTCAGAGAAATCCCCCGATAATTGTTAGGGTTATTTATGTTTCCATTCTTAAATAATGGAACAATTATTGATTTAGCCCATTCAGACGGAAAACATCTAGAATCAAATATCCGATTAAAGCTTTTAACTAGAAACGGCATTATCTCAGGCAAGGCAGTTTTGATCATCTCTGAAATAACACCATCCACACCAGCAGACTTTCCAACTTTAAGACGAGATACAGCATCAACTATTTCTAATTCTGTAATAGGAGACTCAAGTAGAAACCTATCAACATCACTAAACTCGTCACATCCATTATCTGTATCTATTGTGTCATCATGTACATCATAGATAATATCGTCCTTAGAAAACAAGTCCCTGAAGTGGCAAAACCATTCTGTTTGTGATATACTTGATACGGGTGGGGAGCCTCTTTGTAGGGTGCGAATATTTTGCCAAAACAGCCTTGGACTGTGGAGGGTACTATTTAGTCGACATAGCCTTGAGTTTTGCACTCCACGCTTAAAAGCTCTACAGGAACTCTTGTACTTATTTCTAATTTTACAATAGCTCCTACGATTCTGCTCAGTGCGACAACGTCTAAACCGCCTAAGAGCCTTCCTGGATTCCGATCTAGCTACATTACACTCCTTGTTAAATTTAAGTTTACGATTTAGATCACCTTGTCTAAACTGTCTCCTCATACAAGATGCTGAATCTAATATACACTTTATGAAACTGTCTATGCCCTCTTCAAGAGAAGTCTCCAATTTACTAAATATTGACTCATTATTGGCATCCAAACTTTCTTTGAGAGAACATATAAATTCATTCTGCTTAGAAGCATCCCATACAAATTTACTAAAACTAGGAGTCTTAGCACAATCAACTGTCCGGTTAGACCGGTATGTACAAGGAAACCTGAACGACAACTCCAGAGGAAAATGGTCAGAATCAGGTCTATCGCCAACATTTAACTTTTTTACGAACTCAAACAAATCAGCAGATGCAAGAAAATAATCAACGACACTTGAGCCATTTGCTCCAACAAATGTAAACTCTCCACTTCTGTCTCCTTCTACTCTACCGTTTATTATGAACAAGCGACACACATAACACAGATTCAGTAGTACACGCCCAAATCTGTTAACGATACTGTCATGTGACACACGCTGGTCAACAGGAGCATTATCTACATCTGTATAGATATCATCATTACCAAATTCATCACGATCTTCGCAAATAGGATTATTTTCATTACTAGTACGAGCATTAAAATCGCCACATAGCAGTACATGCGAAGTAGACATATCAGACCAGTTGTCTAATAAAAACGACTCCAGTCTTTCAATGAGACATCTTGAATCAGTACTTCGGTCGTAAAATGGAGAATTCACAGGGGGAACATATATACAAACAAGACATAAGTCATTTGGTAGATTAAATACAAATCTCTGGAAATTCAAACACACAAAATTGTTGATTTCAGTCTTCAGTTCAACACATTTGTTTGCAATGTCCTGTCTCACACATACACACACGCCACCTGAGTGTCTGCCAGATGTGGACAGCTTAGCTGCTGGGGCGAAAAACAATTGGTATCCTGTTAACCAGTTTATATTCATTATAAATCTGTTATGAACGTTTCCAGCAAACATACAACGTGAAATGAATAAAGATAATCAATAAAATCACTGTCATCAAGTTTCTTCAATAGTCCATGACTGTTCCAAGATAAGATAGTCACATGATTAGTATTACCGGTGTCTATGTTCGTAGTTCCCTCAGTGAAGGGATCTGGGGCCTGGCCTGATTGCTACCTCCTCTTCTGTCCATCGCGTTGAGACTTACTTCTCGTTGGTGGTTCTCTCGGGTGTCTCCGTTTCGCGTGGAGTTTCTTCATCGCGTGGCCTTGTAATTAGCTTTCCATATTTGAAATATCCTATCAGTCCCCTTTCCTTCGCGTCCTTTAGCTGTTCACGTTGTCTGACAGTGAGATCACTGGATACGCCGTAGCCGTTACTCCTCAGTGCTGCTCGAGATTTCAAAATATCAACCTTATCCTCACTAAAACGTAACTTGGCAATGAGCGGTCTTGGTTTTGAACCATCACTACGGGGAGCGCCGAGTCGATGGGCACGGGCGACATCATTATTATTCCATGTTTTAGTCTTTACATTTTCATTCAAGACATCGATCACTTTGGACTTACAGTCGGTATCATTTGGGTTATTTCAATAACCAAGTTATATTTCTATTTAGACCCGTGAAGTTCCGGGTTAGAATTGGTCTTCAGCAACCCATGCTTGTCGTAAGAGGCGACTAACGGGATCGGGTGGTCAGGCTCGCTGACTTGGTCGACACACGTCATCGTATCCCAGTTGCGTAGATGGATGCTCATGATGTTGATCACTGGATTATCTGGTCAGGCTCGCTTATTTACAGACCGCTGCCATGTAACTGGAATATTGCTGAGTGCGGCGCAAAGATCAACTCACTCACTCACAATCGCATTAAGTGTTGCAGTATCATCCGCGGTTGAGTCGGCTTGTTCTGTCGTTGTATACAAAAGGACCGAACAGGTATGCATATTGATCTGCACATTATCATGGCCATACTATCATTGTGTGACGAATGATGATCCCGCGTTTCAAGTAACAGTTTGTTTTATACCAGCAATATGTTCAGCAATATATCCGCCATTAGGAGTTCAGTTAAGCGACTGTTCGTGTGTGATTTTACGGCTGCTGCTGTCAGTTTGTGTGGTGTCCGCGGTCTCAAAAACACTCGGGGGTGACACAGAACCGCTGTGTGACGTCCAATTAGGTGAGTGACGGCGTGTTGTGATTCATTATGTAGGGACAATGCAAACTGGAGTGTGAAAACATAACGATCCATTACATCACAACGGAACAGCTCATTAGTATTTGGGCCATAAGGCCTATGCTACAGTTGACAAATACAATATATATTACACGTGATCATAAACATTTGCGTTTCATATAGATCTTATTTTAAATATTTGATTGAGACAGATAGCTGTTAAATGCTGTACATAACTGTTTTGTGACATGAAAATTGCCTGAATGGTTAGTGGGCCTCTGTAGACATACAGTTCTGGTTTGATTGTACTTGTCACAAAAACATCCGTGGTTCTCGTCTTCATTTAGGTTATAATTACAAAGTTCGCAGATGGGGTTGATCGCCGTTGTATATGTATTGTTTCTTAGCTTGTTTATCATGAAGTTTGTTAGCGAAGTAAACTTTTATCAGTTGTTTGTTCCTGATGTTCGTGATACACTAAACGCCAAAAGAAACGTTACACCCCTTCCTTAATGACGGGGGTACCTATCTTCAGCTGGCGTTGTGATGCGTGGACGTCCACTTCTTGGTCTGTCTACGGTGACCCCAGTCGATCTGTAGCGCTGAATAAGTTTGATAACCGTGATACTATGGCATGCGAGGGTGTTGGCAACATCACTGTATGTGGACCCCATCCGCGGCAACATCCCAATGGCTCTTTCTCTCTCTTCAGCTGTTATTCGTGGCATATTTAATTTCTCGTACTTGTGTATCATATCATGCATTCTAGGCACTCTTTATACCCTAGAATCATTGATGCAAATACTGCTCTAATATTGCTACGTTTTAGCGATTGATATTGCTATGTCTAAACAGAAAATGGAAAAAATGTTACTTTGCAAGCACAAATATCCACAAAGATAATTGTAAATGTTCCTAAACACTTTTTCACAATTTCAAAGACACGTTGTTACTTGTTCAGCAGAAAATGTTTTAAAAGACAGAAAAACCATTGGAATGATTCTTTTACAATTTTACACACTCTACAACAGTTGTTTCTTGTTTTAATCGTTGAAAAAATGGTGACTTTGAATGGTTTATCTTTGTCTTAAAGCAGAATTTTATTTCAACCTTTCTTTTGGACACCTAAATTATTGTTGTTGGTTTATTTCGGCATGGTCGAAAATAGGACAATTTAACTCTTTGAAAAAAGATGCATTTCAACTAAATATGAATGCATTTGAGAATTTATTTTCGTGATTTGCATAAAGCTGTGTTGTTAAACATCCTTGTAAACTGAAACCTTCTAACATAGCTTTGACAGTTTTTAAGTAATTCATAAAGGTGGGAGGGTAACATATCCTTTGGCGTTTAGTGCAGTTCTGTAATATATGCCTCGATCGTGCAAATCCGTTGAAGCTGAAAGTTAAGAACTGTTGTAAGTTAGTGGACAGGTTACAATGTGCATGTTCCTTCTGTATGAATAGAATGGTAAACATCTGGATGAAACATAAATACAAAGTCACCTTATACAATATAACAGGTCAAAGTGACATTTCGCTGAAACGTATGTGACAGGTGGCCCAAATTATACATCAAGATGAAGCTTATGTGTCGGCTATCTTTGAACTTGGATATACATATCAAGAAGCCTGTGCGCAGGTCACGCTGACCTACGATACATATCTGGATGAAGTCTATACACCTGGTCACGACGACCTACAGTATACATCTGAATGAAAGCTACACACCAGGTCACGATGACCTACACTTTCCACCTTGATGGAGCCAACCAAGACAGTGTGACCTAAAGCACACACACAAGGTCAACATGACCTACTATCCAGGGTTTGTTTGTAATGTTTATAGACAGTGTATTCCAGCTGTACATGACGCCAGAAAGCTACCAGACAAAGCCCCCATTCATGTCGGTACAGCGCCCCGTACTGTTATAGGACACTGTGACACACAAACCTCCACTGTCATCACCTGCTATTTATTGGTCATACTGAGATCATTCTCATTCTGTGCTCCTTCTCTCTGGAACTATCTTCCTTTTGATATCAAAACTTCCCCATCATGAGCTGTCTTCAAGTTACGACCCATCTCTTCTCCAAGTACTACCCTTGATACCTGCGCTTTGAGCCACCGCAACGGATGGAAAATAGCGCAAAATAATGCACTTATTATTATTGGTCACGCTGAACATGTTTTTTTGTCACTGGGACAATATTGTTGCAATAATTTGGGTTTTGCTGCTTGAGGAGTCAGAAACAGACTGTAACTAGATAGGAAATATTTTGAAAGTTTGTTTCAAAATTGAAGACGCCTCTGCAGATAATTGTTGCTGTGTAAAACTAACCATTGATGCCTCAGAATCAAAATCTTCTTATTTCTGTCATTTTCAGCGCTTTTCCTCTAACTTGATACAACGTCAGGAAGTGTTTTTAGCCATGATTATGTGATCTCAGTAATTCTATAATTTACACGGCTTAGTACAGTTACCGAATTTGTTCCAATTTCATGCAGTTTCCACCAGTGTAGATGCACAGATTGGCCACCCGGAATATAAGCCTTGCTTAAACTGCTAGAATTGTTTCAAGGCCAGATAAAACTTTTTCTTACCTTACATGTAAACAGGTAAACAGTGTAATCTGACTGGACAATATCGTTTTCACAAAAAATTGTGTAATCGGCTATCAAGGGGTATAAATGGGAAAACATGTACCGCACAGCCCTGACACGGCATATATCCTGAACTCAGGTACGAATTACTTCTCATGGAAACATATGACCAGTAAACAAATAAGCGTGAGTGAGTGAGTTTAGTCTTACGCCGGTTTTAGCAATATTCCAGCAATAACACCAGAAATGGGCTTCAAACATTATACCCATGTGGAGAATCGAACCCGGGTCTTCGGCGTGATTAGCGAACGCTTTA
Source organism: Haliotis rubra (assembly GCF_003918875.1). Classification (NCBI taxonomy): domain Eukaryota; kingdom Metazoa; phylum Mollusca; class Gastropoda; order Lepetellida; family Haliotidae; genus Haliotis; species Haliotis rubra. The sequence goes on from NW_025767568.1 coordinate 941,529, forward strand.
ACTGCTATGCTAGCCACCATCCCTTGCGTCTGCTGATTTAGAAACAATGGCCACCAAAAGCTTCGCACGCAGAGATAATTAAAGCCAAGCGTTCTAATCCCAGGTTAGAATTCTACTCAAGGTAAGCTGACGAGGGTTAGGTTTTGATTGTTCGAGTTCTGGATTGGAGATTGCAAATGTATCACCAACGGCCAGCAGATCTCTGTCGGATTGACATCTGAGTTTGAAACTTTGACAAGGACATTTCCCGTGTCGTCCGAACAAAATGCAATATCTCCTTGGAGTACAGAGAGAATACACTCTTCATTCTATAGGACTGTAGCGCCCACAGGAATACCTGCAACATACCCAGTCGCTGTGGTCGTACTAGCTCCAGCATCAGACACCTCATGACTATGTCATCAGGGGTGTCTTCAGCTGGAGTTGTCATATCTTCTACTGAAAGGTTGCAGCGTCGTCTTTTCTTATTTCCGTCCCATTGTCTTCGGGGATAACTAGAAGACCGTCAAAGGGCTGACTTGGGGCACAGCAAATCTGCTCGAAGGACAAACTTCGCAATTCTTGAACCCTTTGCTGATAATTGAGGCGAATAATGACGATGTGAATGCTTCCCTGAACAGTTGGGGCCACAAACTCTTGGTCACCATATATTTTTAGGGCTCAGAGACATGAATTCTGTACATATCCTGTTCCAGTTCCGACTCAGTGGGCTGAATACTGCGTAGTCCAGCCCACAGAGCCACTGCGTTGTGTGAGGGGGTATTCAGTGGATGTTGACGAGGATCAAATATGGTCTCTTAGAAAGTGGTGCTGGAACCACTGAACACCCAACACACCCTTCATCCACGCATGGGAGTGATAAGTATACACAGCACCAGAAACATCTGGGCCTGAGTTATATTCCCGCAGAATCTTAGAAGTCTTCCCATTAACAATTATCATTGGGAGCATACTATCCCCGGCAGCGCTAATTTAATGCATTCTGAAAGGACGTTATTTGGTGAGTGGAACGCTCGTTTCATCAATGTTCCATATTAATTTGGGTTTGAGTAAATTAATAACTGCTTCTTATAATATATTGAACTGCATTTTTGTGCATTATTTCTCACAGTTGACAGCAGTAGGGTATCTCAGTTTGATCTCTGGGTTTCCTTTCATGATTCCTGACAGACCCCCTTTGTATGGCACGCTACTCCGGGAGGAAGTCTTTATTCTCACTCCGTTGCTTATGCCAAAATCTATAAGGGAGGGTTGTTTTATAGTTCTGGTGATTTCAGATTCTATTACAGGTTTAAGAACAGAAAACCGGCCCAAATTACCCCCTTCACTTTTCCCCAAAATTTTGGACAGGCTTTTCGGTAAGACATTCCTTTTAGCCTAACGCCGGCAAATGAAATTTGTTGTGATTGCTTCGAATATTGTCTCCTAATAGTGGCCTAAATAGAGAAATTGACTTAGAATTCAGAACGTCAATGTTATTGACAATGTTTATCAGAAAGTAATGACGTCTCTCGGTGATACAGACACCCCACACACCCCGCACACCCCACACATCCCACACACCCCGGGTGGCAGACTTTCCATGATATCCAAATGACAGTATGTGCAGGACATGGACGCTAGACATGCACGGTGGACCTCAACGGTCCATAGCCAATCTGCAGTTACTTCATTCAAGACTCTTTCAGTGTCCGTCATATGCTTGAGTAATGTATTAAGGTGTGATTTAAAAAAAACAACCAAACTACTATTTGTCCACACACGGTGCCGACTGTGACGAGAGACAACAATACACATTCAATATCCTTCTCAGTGTGTATGTTCTCACACCATGGTTTATAGGTCGTCGGTAAATGGCGATATATATATATATTACCCATTCAGTTTAGCATGGTTAAATGTATGGGTAACCTTATAAGCTGGTTCTGCAGTTTAAAAACGTCATGTATATGAGTCATTCTCAACTATTGCAACTATTTGGTGTACAAAAGACAACATAATTGAAACACAAAATCGTCAATCTTTATTTTCACAAATGGCAAGATACGTTGTAAAGGTTCACATATCAATAGCATTTGAGGCTTAATTATGTGCCATATTTTTATGATGACTAATTAAACTAATTAGGACGAAGACACAATGTCTTTCCTGTAACAACAGTAATATCCAATTTTTTCTTTAAAATACATTGATATGTAAAGATATTGTATTGTAAAATCTACCTTATGTGTTATTTTGTTACTCACACTTAAAAAATCAGTTCTAAACTTGTATTTTGTATGAAATATACCTGTTCTACACTGTGTCAGATGAAAAAGTGAAATCTGTGGGTACTTTGCAATACTCTTGATATTCTTTCAACTGTCTCCCCTCAAAAATCATTGCACTGAAGGTGATTTGAAGAGAACATTTTGATATTTCTGAGTGATTTCTGACAATGTCTTTCTCTTTAGATCATAAAACATTTACTTTTTAGTCCTGTTATATGAAAGACAGTATCGTTATGCCAAAGACACCCTATGTTATTGGAAAGAAAGTATATCAAATAAATTTGAAAAACTATTTAATTGTAGCAAATATCTTTGATCTATCTGTAATGAAAGGAAGAGATCGTTGCCTGTTACCCTCAGAAGTATAGTAAGTGTTACATGTTATATTTATATCTCCAAATAAGGCGAGTAACAATGACATGTTTGTTACAGCGAAGACAATTCAATCGTATATTTGAGTTAAGACAAGAATACATCATTGGCAGTGAAGATAAGATAGGTTCACATTAATCAAGCTATAAAAGTAATGTTTTTACCATACTTGAAGTGCAAAATATATAGTCTATATTTTGGAACTTAACCTATGTGTTACCCCAAAGACATGTCAGTGTTACTGGAAAGGCATTTCAGATCAAGTTGATGGAAGACAAAGAAGAATTAAATTCTGGTGTACAATAAAAAATTTAGACATTGTGCTTTGTATAAACAACAATAAAAGTAGCAGTTACCATTTTGAAATTTGTTTTCTAGGAACTCAGAAACTCATTTCACAACAAGTTTGACTCTAATTGCCATGAATTTATCAAACTGTCAAACAGGTTTGCAACTAACAAAAGTATCCAAGTTTTGATCATCTCCCTCAAGCTGTCAAAGTAACAAATCAATCACTAAGATTAATCCCCCCATTTGTCATACCCATCTTGCCAGTTCTGAAAAACATACAGAAATGAATGTTTCATGGAAATTTTGTTTCAGATTATGACACATTAACTTAATATAGGAAACTAGATGTTAACATTTTGATGGTTTTGCAGACTGATCATTACGATGTCATATTTATTATAGTCACAGTCACACACTGTCTTTCAAATAACATTCTTTGAAAATGCATAGAAGCACTCAAAGTTTCTAGAACAGATATCTTTGTGAAGCATAAGGTAATCTTATCTCATATATCTGATGCTCATCTGAATGAATCAGGAAAGAAAGACAAAACTGAAAGATATTTAGTATTAGACTGTCTTTGCAGTAACAGCATAGGTCTTTTAAGTAACAACTATTCTTGAAAGACATATAGCATACAACTTTTTAGGAATATGAATTGTTACTCAAAATATAATCTTAAAGGTCCTAATATGAGCAAAAAGCAAATCTAGATGAACAAAGACCTACCAGAGATAATGTTTATTTCAAATTGTATGGAATTGTCTTTGCAGTTACTGAATTTGTCTTTCCAAAACGACCTTTGACAAAAATTAGTATGATTGCATTCAGACAAGAAAGTGTAAAGCATGGTTCATCCTCAGCATATATAAACCTTAGATCATTACCACAAGTCAACTGTTAATGACACTGACATTAACATAAAAGACTATGTGACTAATCAATACTGATGTTTCTTTGACTGACTGACTGAGTTTGGTTTTAAGCCACTTTTAGCAATATTCCAGCAACATCACGGCGGGGGACACCAGAAATGGGCTTCACACATTGTACCCATCTGGGGATTCGAACCCAGGTCTTCGGCGTGACGAGCCAACGCTTTAACCATTAGGCTACCCCACCGCCCCGATGTTTCTTTGAAGTAACACTGAAGGTCTTTCCAATAACAAAATAGCTGTTACAGAAAAGACTGTTATATGAAAGACAAATTGAATGATAAATATAATGACTAGTACCTTTCCCATTTCAGACAACATTCTTATGCTATAATTATGGTTCCAAATGCAAAGAGAAAAACATACTTGTGGAAAATTGGGTATCCTTTTGATAATTGATGTTATAGTATGACAAGAAAATTATTGAGAATTGTTTAATTGGATTTCTAGTATAAACAACCTTGACCAGCTATCAAGTGCTTGGTTTCATTCAAGGGAGACAACTCCGTTAATCCTTTTTTCATTAGTTTGTGAAAAGTTATCCCCCTTTGTTTACTTGCTAGCAAACGACATTTTCAGTGATCCTCAGTATGGATGATTTAGAGAAGAGGAAGTTGATTTTAAAGTATTATAACAAGGACATCAGATCAGCTAAAGTGATTTCAAGTAGAACAAACATCCCTTTGTCCACTGTCGTGTTTTGAAAAATATTGCAAATGGATATGGCATTGAGCACCAGGGAGGCGCAGGTAGGCCCAGAAAATTGACTGTCGGTGACAGGAGGCGGCTTGGTATTCTTGTTTCTAAAAAACAAACGAAGGAGTTTAGAAAACTTAAGGCCGGATATGATTGATAGAGGAACTGTGGCTGTCTGTAAGGAGACAATTAGAACTGAGCTGCATGCAATGGGTTGGCAGAAAAGTCGAGGAATTCCATCACCGATCATGAAACCTGAACAAAAGGAGCGAAGGTTGAACTGGTGCTTACAGCATAGAAATTTTAACTGGGACAATGTGATTTTCTCAGATGAAAGTTGTGTGTGGCTGTTTCCTAATACACTGAAATTCTGGACCAAACAAACTGAAAAACCTTTGTATCAGCGCTCAAAGTACAGTGCGAAATTTAACGTGTGGGGTGGCATATCTGTGTTAGGGGCAACGCCCCTCTGTGTATTTGAAGGGAATAAGAACAGTGAGGGACATTTACTTCCATCTGATCACGTGTTCTATGGAAATGTTTGGATTTTCCAGCAGGACAACGACCCAAAACATCGTTCAAAGCATTCACAGGCCTGGTTTCGGACCCAAAATATGACATTATTAGATTGGCCAAGCTATGGCCCTGACCTAAATCCAATAGAAAATGTTTGGGGACTTATGAAGGAAAGTGTCAATAAGAAAAATCTGACAAATATTGCTGAAATAAAAGAAGGTGGTCCGATATTGGGTGGGGTGAGGTGAAATTGGGTTTTACGTCGTGCTTGAGAATATTTCGTTCATATGACGACGTGCATGTGTAGCAGGGCGTGGAGTCATCCCACAGGTGACATCCTTACCTTGTCAGCTTGCTGACGGGGTTAACCTCTTTGGTCATGTGGACAAGGCGTCCGACTTCGGATCAGAAGGTCCGTGGTTCGAATCCCAGCACGGGACTCGGAAATTTTATGGCCGCTACATTGGCGCCCAACGTGGGGCTGAGCACGTTCATATCAAATTTGAGCAAAATAAGTCTCAGTACCCAACTATGCGGCTCGGGACGTGCCTTCTGTTGACGGGGGTGTATGTAGCAGGGCGTGGAGTCATCCCACAGGTGACATCCTTACCTTGTCAGCTTGCTGACGGGGTTAAACTCTTTGGTCATGTGGACAAGGCGTCCGACTTCGGATCAGAAGGTCCGTGGTTCGAATCCCAGCACGGGACTCGGAAATTTTATGGCCGCTACACATGCATGTGTATGTGCGGCTGCTTGTACTAGCCCAAACGGAAGCTGGTTTTATAGTGCTAGCCCACTGAGATACCATGCCGCAGTGAAGCATGAATACCCCAATCAGACACATTATACTGACTCCGAGCCGACCAGTCCTTGTTGTACCCATTAATGCCGAGCGCCAGGCAGGGACCAACAAGTACCATATTTTAACGTCTTTTTGGTATGACGCGGTCGGGGATCGAACCCGCGACCTTCCGCTCTCCGGTCGAACGCTCTAACCACTACACCACGGAAGCGGTCTCTGATATTGGGACAGCATGGACCACGACTTTCTAACTTCTTTGATCAGTAGTATGCCCCGCCGCATTGAAGCCTGCATTGCTGCCCATGGTGACTTGACAAAATACTAACTGTTAACCTGTCTTTGAATCTGGAGTTATGTTCTGCTAATATTCACATTTAATACGTGAGTAATGAGTGAAAAAAAAATAAAACAATTACCATCTTTATATTCTCAATAATTTCTGGTTGTACTGTATCTAAAAGACACCGATAAAAAATACTCGCAAATGCTGACCTTTTCAACTTGATTTTCTTTAAAAAAATTGTCTTGAACTCAACACCACATGTTCATCACTCTCAACCAGAAGTTAACATGTAGTTCCACTTTCACAGGATGAGGGATCATTAATTATTTCATAATTCTATGGAACTGTTACAGGAAAGGCATTTTTCTTTTATACAAGAGAAAAGGGGTTTTTTATACAAAAATTCAGCTTGAAAATCATGAACATCTACCAGGAATGGGAAAAAGGTATTTTCTTTTCAACCACTCCAAAAACAATACCTTCTTAAATAAATTTTAGTGCGCAGCAGACACATGATGTTTGGTTTTTGCACCTGGATACATGACAAAATGCATGTCCCTTGTTACAATAAAGGAAAAAATAAACATTATTTGGTACTTTTGTTTGTGATAAAAAATTACCAAGTAAGATTAGATATTGGCAATGAAGGAGAAATCAGATTTTTAACACACTGATAAAATGTGACGGTTTTATTGAGGTTTTAATCTTGATACGGGAGAAAGCTGCATCTTTTGAGAACGACTCATATATGTCTGTCTCCTGCTGCTGCTGCTTTCTGTAATGTCACGTGTATTTCTCTTACTCCAGACAAATTGTGTTTGCATTTGCAGTGGTCAGAATATTTTATGTTTAACACTAATATTGCACTAAGTTATCAGTTATTACTTGTTTAAGGTTATTTTCCTCAACTACCACCGTTATGTACAGCCTTGGAGCAAATACACACAAAAAAAGCGTACAAAAAATTATAATAATATATTTGTATTTTTTAGTGTTTTTCGTTTGTATTTGGTTTGGTTTTTATGCCTCTTGTGAGTGAGTGAGTGCACATGAGTGACCTTAGTTTTACGCCGCTTTTAGCAATATTCCAGCAATATCACGGCGGGGGACACTAGAAATGGGTTTCACACATTGTACCCATGTGGGGAATCGAACCCGGACCTTCAGCGTGACGAGCGAACGCTTTAACCACTAGCCTCTTTCTGCCTCTTGTATTGATGTTGTTGATTCTGTTTGATTTCGGGGTTTGGTGTTTGTTTGTTGTTGTTATTGTAGTTGTTTTTTAGTTGGGAGGGAGCCTTAAAGTACATTCTTCAGTTGATGCTGTCCCACTAGTACGTTGTCCAATGAACATTGTGCGCACGTGGTTGTCAGCATGGACTCTACGCTACTAGATCCAGTCATTATCAAACATATATCGCTCTCATAATGCATGATAGTGGTTATTGATTAGACTTCCAATGTTACAACACATGAGCTTGTAGCTTGTGTATATTCCTTCTACAACTAAATGTGTTCGTTTCTGTGCCGACTCTGTGCCCTAGCAGCCGACAAACGTGAAGCACCTGTTGCTGCGTACTGATTTACTTACAACTAATATTAAATAATTAGAGGTATACCTGAAAAGTACGTTCTGTCGTGAACAATTTATCAATGTATGCGACAGATTAACTAAATATTAAAATAAATAAATATTCAGTATAAATGTAGTCGTAAATCTTTTAACAATAAAATCTATTATATTGTACTGAACGAATATATGTGTTGTTAGTAGTTCATATAATATGCTCTCGGTTTTCTGGGACGAAAGTGTGGCGATCTCAGTTGAGTGTAAACAGTAGCGTGTGGTCAGTGACAGTGATAATAATTCGGTTTCTACAGTCGGTGATGTTCATCTTGAATGTACCGAAGATTCTACTGAAAGTACAGAACAGAACAACATGTCTTCCCTGGGATATCGAAGATTTGGTGGGAGGCCCTCTTTCCTCTTGGACTTGGTAGGAAACTTGAATTTCACGAGAAAAAACTTAGTCAAATTGTCAGTGCGAAGTTGACGAGTTAATTACACTTAATATTTCCGTTATTAGACTTGTCTAAGAGAACGTATCTGAAATGGCTTTATTCCTTATCATGTCTTTATTGTGCAGCAGTGAGGCGACCTCTTTCTACCCGAAGTGTAAACAAGGGGTTAGACGCTGAGTAAGGAGCTTTCACACACCGGACTTGACTAAACTTTCTCAGAATGCATGATCATGCATTAGAATTTCTCTCATTTTTTGCAATTTCAACCAGACAACTCGAACAATTGTTGTGAAGTCATGTTTATTCATGACGATTAGGGATAACCCATATTTCCATTTCAAGGTATACGCCTTTCAAAATGACTACCCGGATTGCAACCCGGATATATTTTGATTAGCCAAGTATTTGTCCATGAAATTTTAAGATCACCTCTGGGTATATGGATTACACTAACTAAAACGCAGCTGCTGCACGGAATGTTCACCTGCAGAAATATGGCTGCAGTGAAATTCCTTCAAGGCATTAGTAGATTTAGCCAGGATTCTAAGACTAAGGTGCCATGCTGGCAAACTGGACATAAGTGTTTCCTTTCACAGAAGACTCATGGTCAATACGTTAGAAAGGACTGAACATTTTTATATGCCTTTTACTCTGAATGATAGTATCCTTTTTTGCATTGTGATATTTCTCTATCAATACTCCCCAAACTATTGGAAGTATGAGTTGCTTCCCTTAGGCATGGCAGTATTCTATGATTGCAGTTTTTATCAAGACTTGCACAAGTCTCTCAGGTGAAAATGAATAGTTTAAATGATAATTTCTAAAAAAATAATATACTGTAAACGTGATGTGTTATGGTTACAACTCTGGGGCAAGCGTGGCTAGACTGAATGAATGACAGGTTTATTCGCGGTGTATAAATTTTCGGGCTAAAATGTTTTTGAAGAAAATAAAACCTGCACGAAATATAATACGTTTACAGTATAACAGACTGTTGTTCTTAGATACTGTCGGCTTATCTTGACTCGTCTCTTCGAAGTATAAAATTACAATACGCTCAGCATTCAGTACAGCCATGGAGCAAGGCTAGGTTTTATCCTGAGCTCATACCTGTGCTTAGGTTTTCTGAAATATCTCCATCCCTTCACATCCCACATTAAGGTGATAATCAGTGCATTATTGTTATTTGTTTGTTGTTTTACGCCATGCTTCACAATACTCGGAGTCTCCAGTTATAGACTGTAAATTATTCTGGAGCATGCAGTCCGGTGACTGACACGATGAGCATTGATCTACTCAGTTGGCTGCATTCCATCTAACTCACTACTAGTCACTCTCCCACCCAAGACTTACAAAAGTTGCCAGAGTTCGCCATGTATGGTATGGAATAATTGTAATGGTACTTATGGTATATTGTATTATTTTGATGAGGCTAAGAATTTCCCTGTTGTTTCCAGATGCTGTACAGCGATATGCTACCAGTAAGGGACTGTTCATAATTTATGGCTAGGGGGGATGATGATGATTTTTATGGAGAAGCATGTACAATGTGAATGACACTCACCCACCCCTAAAATTTATGTACAAAATAAGTGACTTGTATGTACTAAATTGCTGACCCCCCCTAGTACGTGTGTACAACATTGATGACCCCCCCTAGCTCCGAGAACAAAATGGGTGACCCCCCCTTAAAATCATCCCTAGCCATAAATTATGAACGGCCCCTAATAGTGTAAAAATATTTATTAATAAGATGTTACAATTCATTGTAATTGTTGTAACACTGTGACATGAATGGGCCCTACAAATGAAACCAGGAAATCTTTTTTTCATTTAAATTTTGCCCTAGTCCCAAATTTGCCTTGACGAAATGGATACCATATTATACACATTTGATCAATTTTTTGTTTGAACAATTTTATTTCATTTGTTTTATTTCAGAAGCATGGGATGTCCTCTGTCACTTCTATCATGACATTTCATTACTGTACAGTAAAAATCCGGGTTAGAATTGGTCTTCGGCTACCCACACCTGTCATAAGAGGTGACTAGCGTGACTGATCGGGTGGTCAGGCTCGTTGAGAATGTCATCATATCCCGATTGTGTAGATCAATGCTCATGATGTTGATATTGGATTGTCTGGTCCAGACTCGATTATTTAAATTACAGACTGCAGCCATATCAGACCAGACAATCCAGTGATCACACTTCTTTTGGTGAATAGATATTTCCATTCATTTGTCTGTCAAGTAAGCTTTTACAAATAGGAGAAAATGTCCCTCATGTTTAAAGAGGTTGGTAAATAATCATACGAGAAAGCAGTTGTGATTGTTGAATGGAAAAGCAATATCTGACGTACATTAGGAATCAACCTATAGTTGAATCCAGCAATATGATACATGTAGTGCACAGATGGCAAGCAATAACAGTCGTACTGCACTGGATATGTGGTACAAAGATACTCCTCAGTGCACTTGTAGTGTTTGGTGCCAATAATGTCTCTGCTAGTGATATTGGTGAGTTCATTGCACACAACTTGCTGATATCATTCATTTTGAATGAATGTAGATCATGTGTTTTGTCAGGCAGAGTGTAGTATGTACACAGTAGTTGAACACTCAACAGCTGTCTCTGTCCCAGGGAGGAATATGTTGTTGCTCTAAGGATACTGCTGGCGTGGTCCAACTGTTGACATTTTGGCAGACATTGTTTAATACCTCCTATTAGAATTGGTGATAATCTTAAAATTCATCCATGATTATCAGATGAAACATATATCTCTATTCTAGTTGATAAGTACCCCGAAACCTTCTGCTACAATATCCATCGCCATGTCTTTTTTGGTTACTATGGTAATGCAACACAGTCTTTTGTTCACACGCATACATATATTTATTACAAGTACAAAATGCACAATTTTCAGCTTCCACAGAATTTATGAAAAGAAGTATTTTTATTAAAATGCCAATATTTAGCAAAATAGTGTGTGACTTTGGCCTCTAGTATGAAGCTTGAGTATAGTAAATTTGTGTTTATCATAGTAGTCACATCACTATGGTTTGCTAAAAATGGTGCTCAGAGCCTTGTTTTGGGCTCAAACTCAAAGGTGTTTGGCACTGACTGGCTTCCACATTATATAGAAATCTAATAAACCTTTTGATCCTTGTTTTATAAAGACACTGTTTTGTATTATACACATGCATTATTACCACATGTTGTGCTGTGCTTGGCTACATCACTGCCAGAAGCACTCATAAAATGTCTAACTTATGTGGATTTGAGCTGTTCTTAGCAATATTTCACTTGTATGACAGCTGTCCAGACTATCAGATTTCTATGATTTGCATCGTATGCGACTGGGGTACAATGATAAGCCGTGAAACAAGTCCATGAGCCAGATAGGAGCATGAGTGAGTTGGACATATCTTTTAGTGTCAGCAGAGCTGCAGCAAATATGCTTTGAGGCGAATATATGTATCACGGATGTTGGGTAATGAATGCACATATTTATTCATGAATACCTTATGTTTAATTTTAAGGAATTAAACTACAAAACTGTCTTGTAATTGCTTTGTTTGAAACATTTCAGTCATGCATTACAACAATGAGGCTTATTGTGTAATGTTTCAGTTGACAATACTGTAAGGTAGCTCAATGGCATACTGACACAAGTCACAATACTGTATGGCTTGTATATATCCATTTTGTATATCTTACTGTTTATAAATAACAAAAGAGTTGAACTACAAAACTCTCTATTTAATTTTTTTTTATAAATGTTCAGTACTTGTGAATATGAATAGAGAAATGAATTCATGAACAGATACAGCTCATTTCACTGAACACATGTGAATCATAGCAACCCTAGTTCAAGCTATATGAATCAGACTGAAAACTATGGCCAAGGTTATGTATCATGGTAAAATAGACACAAAATACCCAGGAAAAGGGCAGATGCTGTGATCAGCCTCTTTCCAACTGCAGAAGCACTAACTGAACACTAGATTTTCCTTATGTTCAGTGGAGGTGGGGTAGCGCCTAGTGGTTAAAGCATTCGCTCGTCACGCCAAAGACCCGGGTTCGATTCCCCACACGGGTACAATGTGTAAAGCCCATTTCTGGTGTCCCCCGCCGTGATATTGCTGGAATATTGCTAAAAGCGGCGTAAAACTAAACTCACTCACTCACTCCTTATGTTCAGGATCTGAACTTCCCAGCTCAGTTGGGGCTTATTTTCAACATATGTTATTTGTTTCTCATAATTCTTTTAGAGACTAAGCATTAGTCTATATAATATTCTATGTACCTCAAACTATAAAATGAACATGTTACTTGTGAGAAATAAAAGTTTAAAGATAGATATGGTTTAAATGAAGAGACACTACATGATGGAATTACTGTGAAGTGTGCATCTTTGAAGCTATAGGCTTCAGAACAAATATTTCAGAAAATCAAGATTTTACTTCCACCTAGACTAAAGACCCCCATTACTAATATCAAGGTAATTACAGGAGCTTTATATATGCTACAGAAAGTATGAGATGATGTAAAGTAATGAAATGCTACAATGCATTTCATTACTTAAATTACATAAGTTTTATATTTCTTGTTATGAATATACTACAATGAATATTATTGCGCATTTTCCAGATTCTGTTTCCCTCTATACATATGTGGATAGTGGAGGCACATTTCTGTGTTGTGTATAAACCTGGAAAATAACATGTTTGTAAAAATTCCTTAATGAGAAGGGGCGGTGGGGTAGCCTAGTGGTTAAAGCGTTGGCTCGTCACGCCGAAGACCCGGGTTCGAATCCCCACATGGGTACAATGTGTGAAGCCCATTTCTGGTGTCCCCGGACATGATGTTGCTGGAATATTGCTAAAAGCGGCGTAAATCAAAACTCAGTCAGTCAGTCAGTCCTTAATGAAAATGAGAAATATTTGGTGATAGGGGTGAAACGGTATTCCCGCGGTATTTTGCCTTCGGTTCAGTATACCGTAATGCAATCCAAACATTCAGTATTTTCGTTTTTTGTACCGTCATTTATTAACCTTTTAAACCTTTTTTTAAATGTCTAGAAATCAAATCATTTTGTCAAAATCTATACATTTCTATGCCAGACAGCCGATATTTTCTCAGAAGTAAGTTCTCATATACCGAACCGAAAGGACCGAAGCGAAGGCATTGTACCGTAATACGTACCGTACCGTGGTAAGAGCGTACCGTTTCAGCCTTATAAGGAAGGAAGTTTTTTACGGATGTCAGCTTCTTTATTATGAGGAAAACAAGGTGTCAGATTATATCCTTACTCATAATAAGGATGTGTTCCTCATAATAAACAAGTTGACATCCATAAAAGCTCTCCATGTCAGTGTAGTGGAACTACTTTGATGGCTTGTAGAGGTATGTGTCTTGTGTTACACCTTTACCTGGGGACAAATACAGAGCAGTAGCAGTAAACCTACTACCTCGTTTCCTTGACGACAATTTTACAATACAATGTTAAACTACCGCTGAAGGTATGAAAATGTGATCTTAATTATCTGAGCCTGGTCCAGAATATCCCAGTTTATGACAACATAATTTCTTTTCCCAATATGCGTTAGTTCCAAGTGACAGACATTCTTGTTGTAAGAGGCGACTAATGGGATCAGGTGGTCAGGCTCGCGCCATGGTTGACAAATGTCATCGGTTCCCAATTGTGTAGATCGATGCTTATGATGTTGATGACTGGATTGTCTGGTCCAGATACGATTATTTACAGATTGCTGCCATATAGCTGAAATATTGCTGAGTTTGGCATAAAACTCACTCACTCACTCCAAGTCCTATATATATTTCAGAATCAAAGATCATTTTGCTGTGGACACATCTGGATTGCCTTGTCTTCAATCATGAACCATATAGTTAGGATTGTTAAGCCGGTATTCATTGTGGAGCTGAGAGTTGGCGACATGAATGATCCAGTCTTACTCTACTGTTTACACATTCCATGCTTGCTGCGCTGTCTCCCGTGTTTTATCTAAGTGGGGCGTCGTTTCTGTCAATATCGGCAGGTTTCCAAGGTTTCTTCCAACACAACTAGCAAGACATCATCAATCAATTTTAACCTTTTATGCTGTAATTCAACTCTTAACAACATTTTTCGTTTTGGAATTTCTAGAAATCCTTTAATTAATGTGCATGATTTTGAAGGATAGCATGACATGAGTGTAGTATAAGTATATGTATATACTTGGTTGAAGAACATTGTCAGTGGAAGTATTTGTGAAAAATGTTTTTCGTAATAGTGGTTAATTTATTAAAAAAGGGAAATATCAGTTTTATTGACAAGGGAATAATATCTCATTACCATTATCATGCTATTGTTTAGAAAGGATGGAGAAGTATGCAGGCTTGTGTGTCAATCCAATGTCTTGATTGTGAACGCTGTAGAAAATGTCATTGGGTTACTGGATATCCCACAAACCACAAATGCTGACTGTAAGTACTTTCTTTTGACTGACATCATGAAAGATGCAGTGTTAGCTTTGAATTCTGTAAGGAATAAGGACAGTTGAGGAGTAGGTAGAAATTATATTTTTGTCTGAAGTAGTCTGCGAAAATACATGTTGTGATATGATGAATTTTACACAACTGGGGCAGTAATGGTCAACACGTCATGTTTAAGACCTGAGTTTGAATCCCATTATGGTACCATGCTTACTGTTTCTAGTATATAAATAGTATATATAATAGCGGAGTAGGATTTATATTCAATAGTTTTCAGTGTCTTTAAGTGGCATTTTAGCAGCTGTAGTAGCAATGACCACAGAGTTACTTGTGGTTTTACCTAATTTTCTTTGTCAAGTTTTTGGGTAAATAATATTGGCTAATAATTACTTGAGATATAGTTACCATGGTTACTAGTATGAAATTTTGCATTGAAAGAAACAGATGTTAAATTTATGTCAACTTTGTCTTTAATACTTCAACACAAGTATTGTCAGGAAGCTCTTGAATGTAACAGACCCTGAAACATGGATGCAGAACACGGTGTTCTCAAAACTACTATCAATGTTTGGTAAGGACCAAAAAACCGAAGGTGTACTGCACTGTCCATAGCAAATGTTGGTTCTGGTATACTCAGTGATAAGTAGCAAGTATATTTAGGGTGAGCCCTAGGGCCCACAGACAAGGAAGCTATGGGCCTTTTCATGAACATTGTGGATGACATAGTAAATGTTCATGCTGTGGTAATGTCTGTCATTAAGAAGTAGAAGTTGTCCTCTGCGCTATTAACAGCTCCCACCTGACTTCTTTTATCATGTTTATTGTCCCCTTTGACCTCTTTCATCCTCTGGGGCGGTGGGGTAGCCTAGTGGTTAAAGCGTTCGCCCGTCACGCCGAAGGCCCGGGTTCGATTCCCCACATGGGTACAATTTGTGAAGCCCATTTCTGGTGTACCCCGCCGTGATATTGCTGGAATATTGCTAAAAACGGCGTAAAAACCATACATAGTCAGTCAGTCTTTCATCCTCTGTTGTATGTTGACCTGTGTTGGTAAAGTACCTTCATGGCCAATTATTGTCTGTTCTCAAGTGTCTTGCCTGCCCTCTTATTGAATTAACTTAACATGGCATTACGATGTGATTGTGTAAAATCTGACATCACATGTACATAATGCGCCCTGGGGCCCACAATTAGATAAGATATCTTATGAAACTAAGACTGAGACTCCTAAATTGTGCTGAAGACAAGTGAAGATCCAATGATGGTAGTCCAGTGATTAGAAGCAGGTCTTTAATACAGTGAGTATGGTATTTCGTACTGACAGTCCTGGGCCTTCTTTCACAAGCACTAAGGTTGTTACGACGTAAATTGTAATAAAAACGCAAATTGTAATACTTGCAGCAAATTGTAATAAACTTGACGTAAATTGTAATAAAAACGTAAATTGTAATAAAAATTGACGTAAATTGTAATACGCAAATTGTAATAAAGATTGACGTCAATTGTAATAATTTTCGTTGCGGTAAAATGTAATAAATATTTACGTCAATTGTAATAACAGTTTTAATCACTCGTAAATATGTGGGTGTTTGTTTTTCGTTGCATTTCATATATCAAATAAGTTTGTTAGGGCGATAACTTGATAATTGATGGATTTTGTTCAAATTTGGTACCAAGGTATATTGGCGAGATTCACCGAAACAGGTGAAATGGAGTGACCTTGAGATAATTTTCAAGGTCACAGCAAAAATCTTAGGGTTTTGCCAATATTAAGGTTGTTAGCGTGATAACCCAAGAAAGAATTGACAAATCTTAGCGAAATGACGAAAATGATATTCGTCCTGATATATAATCGATATAAAATCTCTGACTGTCCTCTGTATCATGTTTTTTCGCAAATATCTTTTGAGGTTTTGATATGTATAAATATAAAGTGAGGTGGGGTGCGGGTGGGTTTCTAACGGGTATATCAAATCAAATCAAATCAAATTAGACATTTGTATAGCGCTACATATCCAGAGTCCTGCTCATGTGCGCTTAGTCGAATGCTCGTTTGAAGAGGATGGTTTTGGGACAAGATCGGAAACTATTGATATTTTCCGATTTTCTGACATTTTCAGGTACTCAATTCCAGAGTACAGCACCCCGGTCTGCTAAATGATCTGTCTCCGTATGTTGTGGTTCGGACAAATGGAATAGCCTAATTGTAATGTATGAACACACATTGCCAACTCTTTTAACATCAAACAATATAGATGTTGTGTAAATAATACCAAAGCTTTTATCTGAAATATGCATTCAATACCAATAGAAACCTAATATGTTACTAGCACCACGTGCAAGTAATCAAACTGTAATCGTACTATAGGCCCCAGGGCAAACACTGCTGAATAAAATCGATCTATTATCCGACCTTACTTTAGACAAGAATCTCATGAATAATACTGTGCAATGTCGTCATTATCTGAACGCCTTCACAGACGCATATTCCGCGGAAAGATGTCTTGAAAAACATGAAGCTGCGTCTAATTTATGGATGAACATAATTTCCTCTATACTCATTAATCAGATGAACCTTCATTTAGTTCAATTCACAAGTGACTGCAGAAAATGCATAATTCTTGTTAATGACTTCATGTTCGGAAAACATATATTATATTTCATAAGTGCATTATAGAACGCTGTAGTAGATAAACATAATTTCCTCGATACTCATTAATCAGGTGAACCTCCATTTAATGCGTAGATAGTTCTTTTCAATGTCTTCAAGGACGGAAAACATGTATTATATTTCATAAGTGTATTATAGAACGCTGCAACGATTCGGCAGAGAAATACTATTGTGCCATAGTATTCCTTATATGAACCTATCAGTGTATAACATTAGCATTCAGATATTGTTATAAAATAAGTTAAAAATTCCAAATATTATCGTGTAATATGACAAGAGATAGTGTTGTGTTCGCTGTGATAAAAAGGTTTCGATATTCAAATATAACATTTAATCAAAGTAACTACGAAGTAGGCCTGCATATCACTCAAAACAGAAATAGATACATAATAATGTTATGTTTATTTTCCTACACATCAGTTGCGAGAGCAATGTTTATGCTAACTAAGTTTTTATCAATTAATACAGCATTTTTAAAAGATGATTTGCTTCAATTAAAACATTCTAAGAATGAAAAAGAAATTAGGCCTATTGCTGAAATGATTAGTAAAAATATAAATAAAATCCATCTATGGATAGGGATGCCAGACGTACGTATCAACACAAAATCGGATAATTACTTGGAGTATAGATTTTCAAAAATAGCATATTAATTAACAATGATATCAGTTTTTATTAAAATCGCTAATAATTCTGAAACGTTGCCGATAAGCCTGGAATCGTGTTCAGATGTTTTCATAAATACACTCACACGAACGCCCAAGTGCACTTTGCGCCCTATTGGATAGTGTTTACAAAATTACGTTTAGCGAAGGCCGGTATTGAAATGCCAATTACATCACTTGTATTTCATATTCAGCGACAAATGAATCACTGCATTCTTAGGCTGGGACGGTACTCGGGTACTTTCGAACCGGTCGGTACAGCTGGAATCGAGTCCTATTTCTAGGAATCGAAAGTATCCGAAAGGGAGACAGCTCTGTAATGACAAGGGCAGACAATAGCTTGTCTTTTTCATTTTTGACGTAATACACATTTACATCATTGAGTGTGTGAGTGAGTGAGTTTAGTTTTACGCCGCACTCAGCAATATTCCAGCTGTATGGCAACGGTCTGTAAATAATCGAGTCTGGACCAGACAATCCAGTGATCAACAACATGAGCATCGATGTGCGTAATTGGGAACCGATGACATATGTCAACCACGTCAGCGAGTCTGACCACCTGATCCTGTTAGTCGCCTCTAAACACCATTCGCCTCTTACGACAAGCATGGGTTACTGAAGATCCATATTCTAACCCGGAAATTCACGGGTTTTTACATCATTGGTATTGTCCGATTAATGGAGCATAGTTTTAATTACTGTAATTTATCTGTGCATGAGCAGTTAGTAGTTAAGTTACAGTAGCAGCAGGACTGACTGACTGACTGACTGAGTTTGGTTTTACGCCGCTTTTAGCAATATTCCAGCAACATCACGGCGGGGGACACCAGAAATGGGCCAGTAGCAGCAGGAACAAAGCGTTCGTTGTTATAACGAGGAATGTAAGTAATGGTGTTACTCTCTATATTGGTTAAACAGACGTAAATTAAATAGCTTGAGGTCAGTTTTAATGTCTTATTACCAACTGCTCAAGTTTTCTACAATAATCTCTGTCAAATCGTGATTGAATATTCAGAAAGTTGACCCAAATGTATTTCTTACATTTCTGGGTACTCGATTCCGATTCAGGTACGTACATGCGGGTACTCGATTCCATTGTTTCCTACTCGTCCCAGCCCTACTGAATTCCTCATACATTTTAGAATCTAATTACAACAGGTCTTTTTGGCACCAATACCAAGTGTCTAGATAAAGTGAAACGAAAGATATTGGGGGTGGAAACAACTGCTGTGCTCGAAAGACAACACCTGTTTGAAATGTAAACAAAGAAAATTTCAGACTTTACACTGTGTAGCATTTTCTCAAATTTTCAGACACCCATTTGCATGGAAAGAGCATAGTAGCAAGAAATAGGAAATTAAAAATAGATACAATACAGGAATGTGATGTGTTTACACGAAACTGTCAAGTTTCTGTGCTGCGTGACGCCTTGCCTGACTGAAAATCACGCAGAACGACAACGGTAATAATCGGCATTTCTGGCTTCTTCTCTTTCTTAAAATTGGAGTGTATTTGGCAATTTCTCTGAGGTGACGGTCGGTAGAATAAGAGTACATTGTATACACAATCACCATATCCCGCCGATTACACTTTCAGTATCATAATGTAATCGTTCGGTTATATTTTCATGAAACTAATTTAATTATCTACATGTAGCCTTGTTCAATATCATATCATACGTGGGTATAGGGTGTACGTGTTATATTCTTTGAACATGTTTGTTTGAATAATATTTACAGAAGAAATTCACACATTTAGTGTAGTAAAGCATAAATAAACCTTTCCACAAGTGTTAAAAGCTGAAACGTAGGCATCATCTACTTGTACAACATGTATTTTAGTTCCTATGATGTGCATAGATACAGTTTCGTATGTAACTCTTCATCAGAATAATTTCCAATATCGAAGTCCAGTCAACGATACACCCTATCCTTTCTTTGCTGAACTGGCATCATGAAAGCAGTGTTAACTATGAACGCCATTTGCGAGTTAACCACACTGTTAAAAAGTTAGCGGCGGTCCTTAGGTGTGTTAACTTAACGTCACGTTAACAGCCTGTTAAAAGTTAACAGAGTTTGGATTTGCCTTG
This sequence comes from Haliotis rubra, assembly GCF_003918875.1. Taxonomy (NCBI): domain Eukaryota; kingdom Metazoa; phylum Mollusca; class Gastropoda; order Lepetellida; family Haliotidae; genus Haliotis; species Haliotis rubra. The sequence continues at coordinate 961,637 of NW_025767568.1, forward strand.
ATAACCCTCTGTTATTAGGTAACAGTCGGTTAAATGTACTTAACGGCTGGTTAAAAGATAACCGAGTTTTGAACAACCGGGCCCTGATAGACGACAGTGTGTCTCTGTTAATGGAACATTATGAAAAACTAAATGTTACTGCAGGGGTTCCTCAAGGATCTGCCCTTGGTTAATTTGTGTTCCTTGTATATATCAATGATTTACCTGGAAATTTACAAAATATAACAATAATGTTGGCCGATGACACATCAATCGGTGTTGCGGGAAAATATGTAAAATGCATAGAAGCAACTCTCAACTATGATTTAACCCAATTGAATAAATGGGCAGAAAAGTGGTGTGGTGTGTTCTAACGGTTATATCTAACATACTTTAAGACATAGAGGGGGTGGTGGTGGTTCTGACGGTTATATCTCAAATACATGTAGAGGCGGGAGGCCTAACGGGTATGAACAACAATAAAAACTGTTACACCTTCGCTGTGACCTTTAAAATGACCTCAAGGTCACTAAATTCAAGTGGTGTCGGTAAATCTCCAATCTCCAGTCAATAAACCTTGGTACCAAATTTGAACAAAATCCATCATTTCTTTCTCGAGTTCTTTCAGTAAACAGAATGGGGAGTCATTCAAGCGATTGTAGTTTTGAAATTGCTTTTTTGAGCAGTTTAATATCTAAGTTTGATTCTAGCCGACTTCTACCAATCTCAAACATAGCATATTTTGTTTCCTGAAGTTTGTGATGCATTTTATTGCAGATTTTACGTTTTTTGGGAGTACCAAGCCAAAATACAAAGTCTCACAAAATGGGGATCGTGAGGCTGCAACATAGCAAAACCAATTTGCTTGAGGCTGACAGATAATATGCAGAAAAATAAAACATAAAAACAGCTGCATTTGTATCATATTCTAGGTGAGGCTGACTACTATTTGAACGTCCCTCGTAGTTATACCCGTTAGAACACCCACCCACCTCTCCAACTCTACATGCATGCAAGTGTGTTAGATATACCCGTTAGAAACCCACCCTACCCCACCCCCACTTTATATGTATACATATCAAAACCTCAAAAGATATTTTGAAAAAGACATGATACAGAGGACAGTGTATATCGATTATATATCAGGACGAATATCATTTTCTTCATTTAGCTAAGATTTGTCAATTCATTCTTGGGTTATCGCGCTAACACTCTTTATATTGGCAAAACCCTAAGATTTTTGCTGTGACCTTGAAAATTAACTCAAGGTCACTCCATTTCACTTGTGTCGGTGAATCGCGCCAATATACCTTGGTACCAAATTTGAACAGAATCCATCAATTCTTTCTTGAGTTATCGCCCTAACAAACTTATTTGATGTATGAAATGCAACGAAAAACAAACACCCGCGTATTTACGAGTGATTAAAACTGTTATTACAATTTACGTAAACATTTATTACATTTTACAATTAGTAATACAATTTGCGTTTTTGTTACAATTTACGCCGTAACAAAGGTGAACGTAAGTCACTAAGGTAACCTTAGTGCAATGTTAAAGCATGGGAGTTAAGGTTAACCTTAGTAAAGGTTGCTTCGTGAAAGGAGCCCTTGGTTGACAATGGTATAAGTATCTTTACTGAAACATCACTATTGTAGTGGAATAAATAAGTTGTTAATCATGACATTACATTGTTGACACTGGCTACTCAATCCCCCGAGTGTGGTATTTGAAGCATGTACATCCTGTTCCTGGTGCCAGACACACTCGGTGTCTAGGTCAGTCATTACAGGTGTCACAATGGGGGCTACCGGAGACTGTGTCTCCATTCAAACTGAGCTGGTCACTCAGTCATGTAGTCTAGTTGTAGTGTGTTGCTTCTCTGGCAGGAGTTCCATTTGTTAGAGTGTACACTTGTCACTGTAGACACCTGTTAGCAAGTACACTTGTCACTGTAGACACCTGGTAGGGAGTACACTTGTCACTATAGACACCTGTTAGTGAGTACACTTGTCATTGTAGACACCTGTTAGCAAGTACATTTGTCACTGTAGACACCTGTTAGTGAGTACACTTGTCACTGTAGACACCAGTTTAAAGTGTACACTTGTCACTGTAGACACCTGTTAGCGAGTAGACTTGTCACTGTAGACACCTGATAGTGAGTACACATGTCACTGTAGACACTTGTTGGCAAGTACTCTTGTGACTGTAGACACCTGTTAGTAGTGTTGGGAATCGGTTGTGATTTCATAATCGATCATCGGTTACAATCGGATAGGCTCAACCGATCAATCATCGGTAAATAATCGGTTAAATGAAATGACAAGAATAACCTCTGAATAAAACATGTTACACAAGACCATGTGTTTGGTATTGTCTCAGACTCCTAAAGGTAAGCAAGTTCAGTTCAGAGACAGATGGTTGAATTTGAACAAAAGAAGAGAAAAAGAATTTGTTCTTTTTATGGTTTATTTTTTATTTACCATCAATGCCAGAGATGCAAACCTCAACAATTTTATCATACTAGTAACTACAAATTTTAGCCTAAACTACGCCAATACGTTTCACTAGAAATTCTACGAAATTGGAAGAAAATTCATTGAAATTTGAAATATATAGACACAAACATATATTTTCGTCGACTAAGTACAAGACAAATATCAATTATGTTCTTGATTTCGACAAATAAATAATCTCTTATCATTTATGAAATCAACTTTCAGGATATATTTCATATATTTTATGTTTGCAAGTAGATATATATCCAAAATTGACTCTGACATAGCAAAGTAAAAGGGTACTCAAGTTTTAACCTGATTTACGATAATTCATGTCACAATTTAAGGCCTACATGTCATTCGTTTTCAATAAAGTTTTAATTTGTTTGTATGTATTGTGTAGTTTCAAATTTAGTACTGATAGTAATAGACTTAAGAGTATGGACGGATTCATATCATGCACTTATAACATGATGATACTTTTCTATTAGACCATTCACTTGATAGTATCACGAAATTATGAGTCGATACCTTTGTTTCGCGTATTCCTTTCGACAAATACGACAAATCGCCTTTGACATGTCAAGTTTTTCCTTCGTTGGGGACCCCTGACATTTCTTCCAAAATCCGAAACACTTCCAAACGTTGGATCTGCCTCGCAAGGGTAGTTGAATATTTCATCGACATCAACCCGGTCGTCAGCCGCCATTTTGTTTGGCGCGAAAGCTAACAACAATTATGATTTCACCAAAACTTCGCTTATTTATCTTAACACATTACTGGCAGATCATTATTTATTTAGACTTTTGTTCCTTTTGTTTATTTTTATATTCTGCAGCTGGGTTATTATGTATTTAGATCGTCCGTCATGAACAAGGTAAGCAGCTAAGCAGCAGCGGTTACGCTCATGGAATGAGGTAAACATGCAAGTCATCGCTGCACCGAGTGTGCATGCCAGTTTGTTGTGATCGACAGCTACAATAAATATGACATTAAGCAAAACAAAATATATACACTGTGTATCCATTTTCAGTCAACTTCACTTCATTTCAAGGCGTAAGTAGACGCAATATGATTGTGAATTTTGTGAATAATGCGGACCGAAGTTATAATCATTTGTAACTGCCAGTTGTCTCGTGGTCTGAGTTGGGTATTCATTACTGTTTTCGTAAAAATTATTAGCGACAATCGATTATGAAATTTTGCAATCGATTGTCGCGTCGGAAAAGGGTAACCAATCAATTTTCGATTATAATCGATCATCGGAACACCACTACCTGTTAGTGAGTACACTTGTCACTATAGACACCTGTTAGGGAGTACACTTGTCACTCTAGACACCTGTTAGTGAGTACACTTGTAACTGGAGACACCTGTTAGCGAGTAGACTTGTCACTGGAGACACCTGTCAGCTTGTACACTTGTCACTGTAGACACCTATTAGCGAGTACACTTGTCACTGTAGACACTTGTTGGCAAGTACTCTTCTGACTGTAGACACCTGTTAGTGAGTACACTTGTCACTCTAGACACCTGTTAGTGAGTACACTTGTAACTGGAGACACCTGTTAGCGAGTAGACTTGTCACTGGAGACACCTGTCAGCTTGTACACTTGTCACTGTAGACACCTATTAGCGAGTACACTTGTCACTGTAGACACTTGTTGGCAAGTACTCTTCTGACTGTAGACACCTGTTAGTGAGTACACTTGTCACTGTAGACACCTGGCAGGGAGTACACTTGTCACTCTAGACACCTGTGAGCGAATACACATGTCACTGGAGACACCTGTCAGCTTGTACACTTGTCACTGTAGGCACCTGTTAGTGAGTACACTTGTCACTGTAGACACCTGTTATCGAGTACACTTGTCACTGTAGACACTTGTTGGCAAGTACTCTTGTGACTGTAGACACCTGTTAGTGAGTACACTTGTCACTGTAGACACATGTTAGGGATTACACTTGTCACTGTAGACACCTGTTAGCGAGTAGACTGGTCACTGTAGACATCTGTTAGGGAGTACACTTGTCACTGTAGACACCTGTTAGTGAGTACACTTGTCACTGTAGACACCTGTTAGGGAGTACACTTGTCACTGTAGACTCCTGTTTAAAGTGGACACTTGTCACTGTAGACACCTGTTAGGGATTACACTTGTCACTGTAGACACCTGTTAGGGAATACACTTGTCACTGTAGACACCTGTTAGGGATTACACTTGTCATTGTAGACTCCTGTTTAAAGTGGACACTTGTCACTATAGACTCCTGTTTAAAGTGTTCACTTGTCATTGTAGACACCTGTTAGGGATTACACTTGTCACTGTAGACACCTGTTAGGGAATACACTTGTCACTGTAGACACCTGTTAGTGAGTACACTTGTCATTGTAGACACCAGTTTAAAGTGTACACTTGTCACTATAGACACCTGTTAGGTAGTACACTTGTCACTGTAGATACCTGTTAGCAAGTACACTTGTCACTATAGACACCTGTTTGCGAGTACACTTCTCACTGTAGACACCTGTTTAAAGTGGACACTTGTCACTGTAGACACCTGTTAGTGAGTACACTTGTGACTGTAGACACCTGTTAGGGAGTACACTTGTCACTGTAGATACCTGTTAGCAAGTACACTTGTCACTGTAGACACCTGTTTGCGAGTACACTTGTCACTGTAGACACCTGTTTAAAGTGTACACTTGTCACTCTAGACACCTGTTTAAAGTGTACACTTGTCACCTGTTTAAAGTGTACACTTGTCACTGTGGACACCTGTTTGCGAGTACACTTGTCACTGTGAACACCTGTTTAATGTGTACACTGTCACTGCAGACACCTGTTTAAAGTGTACACTTGTCACTGTAGACACCTGTTTAAAGTGTACACTTGTCACTGAAGACACCTGTTTAAAGTGTACACTTGTCACTGTAGTCACCTGTTTAAAGTGTACACTTGTCACTGTAGACACCTGTTTGCAAGTACACTTGTCACTGTGAACACCTGTTTAATGTGTACACTGTCACTGCAGACACCTGTTTAAAGTGTACACTTGTCACTGTAGACACCTGTTTAAAGTGTACACTTGTCACTGAAGACACCTGTTTAAAGTGTACACACAAAACAAAAGATGGTACTTGTTGTTGCCCTGCCTAGCACTCAGGCTTACAGGAATAATACAGCATTAGCCTAATGAGTGAAGTGTCAGTGTTAAGACTATGGCTGGGTATCTCAGTGGGCTGGCACTAAACTATTCGTACAAACAGCCACTACAAACACTAATGCATGCACATTTCTAAAAAAGCCAGTGCAATATTCATTAACGTCACCTTTGAGAAAAATAATGTTTGCCTCCCTCTCTTCCATCCAAACAATTCACCAACCCAACCAATCCACCAACCAATTGTAAACTTGTGAGTACAATGTACTGGTCAATTACTTCTTAACTTGAGACCAACATCTCTTCTTGCATAAGAACCAATTTTCTCCAAGACTCAACAGAACAACTGGACTTGGGTTTGTATTCTTCACAACACGAGATGCATGTGCCACTGAAAGAGCTTGTTCACCACAGGAGGTAGAAGGGTGATAGCATACACACTGTATTCTTCACAACACGAGATGCATGTGCCACTGAAAGAGCTTGTTCACCACAGGAGGTAGAAGGGTGATAGCATACACACTGTATTCTTCACAACACGAGATGCATGTGCCACTGAAAGAGCTTGTTCACCACAGGAGGTAGAAGGGTGATAGCATACACACTGTATTCTTCACAACACGAGATGCATGTGCCACTGAAAGAGCTTGTTCACCACAGGAGGTAGAAGGGTGATAGCATACACACTGTATTCTTCACAACACGAGATGCATGTGCCACTGAAAGAGCTTGTTCACCACAGGAGGTAGAAGGGTGATAGCATACACACTGTATTCTTCACAAACACGAGATGCATGTGCCACTGAAAGAGCTTGTTCACCACAGGAGGTAGAAGGGTGATAGCATACACACTGTATTCTTCACAACACGAGATGCATGTGCCACTGAAAGAGCTTGTTCACCACAGGAGGTAGAAGGGTGATAGCATACACACTGTATTCTTCACAACACGAGATGCATGTGCCACTGAAAGAGCTTGTTCACCACAGGAGGTAGAAGGGTGATAGCATACACACTGTATTCTTCACAACACGAGATGCATGTGCCACTGAAAGAGCTTGTTCACCACAGGAGGTAGAAGGGTGATAGCATACACACTGTATTCTTCACAACACGAGATGCATGTGCCACTGAAAGAGCTTGTTCACCACAGGAGGTAGAAGGGTGATAGCATACACACTGTATTCTTCACAACACGAGATGCATGTGCCACTGAAAGAGCTTGTTCACCACAGGAGGTAGAAGGGTGATAGCATACACACTGTATTCTTCACAACACGAGATGCATGTGCCACTGAAAGAGCTTGTTCACCACAGGAGGTAGAAGGGTGATAGCATACACACTGTATTCTTCACAACACGAGATGCATGTGCCACTGAAAGAGCTTGTTCACCACAGGAGGTAGAAGGGTGATAGCATACACACTGTATTCTTCACAACACGAGATGCATGTGCCACTGAAAGAGCTTGTTCACCACAGGAGGTAGAAGGATGATAGCATACACACTGTATTCTTCACAACACGAGATGCATGTGCCACTGAAAGAGCTTGTTCACCACAGGAGGTAGAAGGGTGATAACACACACTCAATGTCAAATGTAAAAATGTCATATATCCCAGAATGAGTTCAAAACTCTATTTGCGGTGAATTCTTGTGTTTTAATCGATGTACAATCCTGAGACTGTCATCAGATTCTCAGCTGGGCAGTTCAAAGTGCAGTCACGGAACAAGCAAGTCATGTCAAACATTATGACAAAGGATCCCTTTTTTTTTCTTAAAAAACAACAGTTTCCGTTTTCCTGGTTTCACAAGTTAATGTCAAACATTATGACAAAAGACTCCTTTTTTCCTAAAAAGAGAAAAATTCCCATTTTTCCTGGTGGCATAAGTTATTTTCCAAAATTGCTAGGTTCATAAAGTCATTTACTAGGAAACTTGAAATGATGTTCCAGTGGTGCTAAGTGAAGTATGTAGAATCTTGTATACAGGAACATTCATAGATTACCCTTCAGGACAGACCACATCGTGGTGAGGGACACCAGAAATTGGCATCATACATTGTGCCTGTTTGTTATTGAACCTTTGTCTTCAGAATTCATGTGAGTGCTTTAACCATTATGCTAACTATATTGGTAAAAATTTACAATTATCTAAACAAATTTATCATAAACAACATCCACAGTTAATTATCAAAGATGAAATGGGGGTATTCATAGTAAATAACAAGATTTGACCTCAGTTTGGATCATTTCACTCATTCCTTCAAGTCTTGTATATCTGGGGCGGTGGGGTAGCCTAGTTGTTAAAGTGTTGGCTCGTCACGCCGAGGACCCGGGTTCGAATCCCCTCATGGGTACATTGTGTGAAGCCCATTTCTGGTGTCCCCCGCCGTGATGTTGCTGGAATATTGCTAAAAGCGGCGTAAAACCAAACTCACTCACTCACTCACTCTTGTATATCTCACTTTTATATTCCCACTTGACCAATCACAATCAAGACTTTTTAAACTATAGAATATGGAAAAATATTCCCACTCCATTTGCCACTGATGTTGATCGCAAAACATTGAAACTGTCAGTACACTGCAATGTATGAAACTACTGAGACTTATGTTGGGTACTGTACATGCTTTTATCGCTGTACATGCTTTGATGTGTGTCTTTCTATCACTGTGTTCATAAGTGGCTTCTAATCAATGCTTATCCAATCAATGTATATTCTTCTTCTTGTATAAACATGCTGTACATACCAATCTATTGCATAAACATACCACTTAATCTCCTTGATCTCTGTACATCTCAATCTTTAATTCCATCCCACTGCCTCCTATTCCCACTATATATATTGTATATTGCTTGTAACTTATCATTCACCTGGTTAAGGGGCAAGAAGAATAAGGGGCAAGAAGAAATAGGGGCAAGAAGAATAAGGGGCAAGAAGAAGCCCAGAAACATTGTGTTGTAAATAGTAAAAAAGTTGTAAATCCATACCGTACATTGCTATGACAAAGTTGGGTACTATGAACATTTTCTCACCACAACTTACCGCTGTATTCTTCCGTGTGTCGTGGTATGTACCATAATATAGCACAATTTGCTTTTGAGTTTTTTATTGACTCAAAAGTCATCGACCATTTTGGTTTCTACCAACAACACTTGCTTATCCATCACTTGTTTATATCTGCCTATCTGGATAACAGAGTATTGTAGTGCAGTAAACATATACATGTACAACATTATCAGCATGCACTCAAGTATTTATCGTGAGTTTGTATCTCATTAACGTATTGTGCAATTTATTTATTCTTTCCGGCAGTTGTAATACTGGTTCCCCTCATAAAACCACAGTATGTATCTTGTTGCTTTTATAACCTGGAGGTACACCAATATACCAGTTTAACGTCACACCTCTAATTCAAGTGTTTTACAGGTAAGATAAGATAATGATTTATATCTCTGGACGTAAGGGTAGGTCATTTAGGTACAAACTCACATACTCTAATTGTCTGGGGATTGAAGTTCCATAATATCAGTATTGAAAGCAACTGTCCCTTTTATATGTAAACTTCTTTTTGAAATACTGAGTCAAAAAAGAAACTTCACAAAATGTAATTTGAAAAATAATGAATAATTTTTCTCTGATGATACATCTATGTATCCGAAATGGGATCCCTTAGTATCTTTCGACTCTAGAAAAACGTTAGCAAAACCCACTCAAACCCATCCATTCGTCGTGCAAATGACGTTAGTGCCAAATCAGGTTTTGCACGTGCAGTCGATCACGTGATCTTCGCATCAAAGTTTTCTTCATATGCACGTGTTTGCATTGGCCTCAAGAATTGAAAAAACTCTTTTAAACCACAGTTCTAACGGTAATTGAAATGCCACTATTGTCAAATGTGCAACGTGAACGTGCCGTTGGCATGTTGCAAGCGGGCAGATCAGTTATTGACGTCGCAAGAGCAATGGGATGCAGCCGTCGTACTGTGTATGACTTGTGAGGTTGTCTACAACAAACTGGCACCACTTCTGATCGCCCAAGGTGGGGTAGATCCCACGGTGGCGCCACGAGCAGAAGACCGTCAAATCGTCCCTACGTCACCTACGTGACAGATTTCTGCCAGCTACACGAACCAGGGCTGAGATGTTTAGAGGTCGACTGTCCTCACAGACCATTCGAAATCGGTTGCTGGCTGCCAATCTCCATTCTCGACGTCCATATCGTGGGTCAATATTGACGCCGTTTCATCAACGTCAACGTCTGCTGTGGGCCCAACGTCACCTCCGATGGACCCAGAGAGACTGGAATCGAGTCGTCTTTAGAGATGAATCCAGGTTTACCCTCAGATTCGCGGACGGCAGGCATAGAGTCTGGAGACGACGCCGTGAACGGTATGCCCAATGTTGTGTACAGGAAGTCGACAGATTCGGGGCGGAAGTTGCATGGTGTGGGTGCTTTTTGTGGGAACAACCGTTCCCGACTTCTGGTCATCCGTGGAAACCTCACAGCTGCTGCTTACCGCGACCAGGTGCTCACCCCTGAACTCGTTCCTTTCATGGCGGCTCATGGCCCAGGTCTACAGTTCCAGCATGATAATGCTCGGCCGCGATACCGCAATGTTGACACGAAATTTCCTTAAAACGCTGGAATCAACGTCATGGACTGGCCATCGAGATCCCCTGACCTTAATCCAATAGAGCACGTTTGGGATGCACTTGGGAGAAGGCTTCGTGGTCTTAGGAACCAACCTCAGAATTTGCAGGAACTTGGCTGCCTTGCAAGAGCAATGGCGCAGAATCCCCAACCGCGTGTTCACAAGCATCAGGCAGTCGATGAGGAGGCGGTGTTTGGCAGTGTTTGAATGCGCGGGGCGGCCATACACGATATTGAACTGAGAAATTTCGCATTTTTATTCTTGTGACTTGACATTCTGTATACCCATGTTTTGGAACGGCGGTGTAGCCTAATGGAACTGATTATGGCACTGTCAGTGTATCGAGTACATCACACAGATCTCAGCAATGAAATAATAACAATTTAACCATCTTACCACCTCTTGTTCTTTTTTAGTGCCCTGAGGAAAGAATGTAAAGTTTCTTTTTTGACTCAGTATATCTTTTATATACAATTGAAGGCAATTCATGTGTGTACAGTGTAACTTGTCATAAATCTTTTTCTTATCGATGTGAACGAAATCATGTTGTACTGCTTACAGTAAAAAATATTGTTTTCTCTAAAAATATGATAAAATTGAAAAATAAATCAATATGATAAATACAGAAGGTGTTGTCAGATTTTATGATTTTCAAATGATAAACACTGCCCAGAGTGTATTTGTTTTTGTATGTAATAAGAATTCATTAGGTAAATTTGGTAGTCCATATGAGGTCACCTGCAGAAGTAGGGATATTGATAGGTTGTCCCAACAAGCCCAAGGTACAGGATTTATTAGGCAACGCAGCTTATCTGTACCTCTGGTTGTAGATGTATAGATAATGATAGGTTGTCGCAAAGGTACAGGATGTAATAGGGTAAATATGGTAGTCCAAACTCACATGTAAATGTGTTGATAATGACATGTTGTCCTTACAAGGCCAAGGCATAGGATTTATTAGGGTAAATATAGTAGTCCCTGCCAATTTAGGGATAATAATAGGTTTCCTGACAAGGCCAAGATAACGGAATTTATTAGGATAAGTATGGTAGTCCCAACTCACATGCATGATGTAGGGATTATGATACCAGGTCGTCCTTACAAGGCCAAGGTTCAGGGTCAAAGTCATATATTAGCTGACCCCAGTCATAGAATGGTGAAACTGAGGATTGGTTCATCAGGACTTCGTATGTACCAGTAACTGTCATATGATTACAATGGACTTTTCACTTCCTTGAAAACTAATTAAGATTTTTTTGGGGAGAATTTACATGAAATAATGGTTAACAATAATTATTACCCTGATCAATGGATCACTGTACATTCAGTTGCCATTCCCAGCTCCCTGCAGAGTATGCATTATAGTTCATAGGGCTGGGACGGTTAACCGATGCACCGATACATCGCGATACATTTAAGTTTGATACAGCTATTGTATCGTCGACTGGTGTATCGATACAAAACGATACACAAGTTTTTCAGAACAGTATTATCTTAAACATGTTGAAGTACTTATCTAGAGAAAAATACACAAGTATATATGGTAGAGTTACCCGTTTGTTTATTACAATAGTGTTATTGTTATGCACAAATACCTTGAATTAAAATATTTTAGACCTTAATACTGTGTCATTCTTTCAAGGTGTATGTATCGTGATACGTATCGTATCGCAGGTAAAATCTCGCGATATGTATCGTATCGTGACTTAGTGTATCGTCCCAGCCCTAATAGTTCAATTCTATTTGGTCTGGTAAGGTCAGCTGATAACGCAATAACACTTAAATCAAATGAAAGTTATGTCAAGAGCTCATTAGGGGTAATGGACTTAAACGTTTTGGGCAGTGACTTTCGTAAAACGGTATGATTGTTTTTACACTTAATATTAGTGTTATATGATGGTGTGACCTTGGTAACAGTGACAATATGTTTAAAATTAAAATAAATACAGGCATCATCTGTAATGCAAAAATGTTCAAAATCAAGACTGATGGGGTCGGGGGTTCTTGAGGTTAGTTCTGGTTTCCCACACCGTGATATTGCTGGAATATTGCTAAAAGCAGCCTGACACTATAATTCACTCGTTCCCTCCCTCCCCACTCACTCACTCACTCACTCACTCACTCACTCACTCACTCACTCACTCACTCACTCACTCACTCACTCACTCACTCACTCTTTGAGCTGCTGTAGTCAAGGACACTTATGACTTCTACTAAGGTCGATAAGACCGCCTCCGTGGTGTAGTGGTAAGAGCATCCGCCCGGAGAGCGGAAGGTCGCGGGTTTGATCCCCGACCGCGTCGTACCAAAAGACGTTAAAATATGGTACTTGTTGGTCCCTGCCTGATGCTCGGCATTAATGGGTACAACAAGGACTGGTAGGCTCAGAGTCAGTATAATGTGTCTGAGTGGGGAATTCATGCTTCACTGCGGCATGGTATCTCTGTGGGCTAGCACTATTAAACCAGCTTCAGTCTGGGCTAGTACAAGCAGCCACACATACTCATACACACGCATGCACGTTGTCATGTGAGCGAAATATTCTCAAGCACGACATTAAACCCAATTTCACCTCACCTCACCTCACTAAGGTCATTAAGGACCCTTGACTTTCCTGCATATATCTGTTAGATGATGCTTACCCCATAGTTGATGTAGCATATACATCATGAGAGCAGCAGGAACATGTGAAGTCTGTGTGGGAATTAATTCATAGAGTAAGGATGAACATGTGAAGTCTGTGTGGGAATTAATTCATAGTGTAAGGATGAACATGTGAAGTCTGTGTGGGAATTAATTCATAGAGTAAGCATGAACATGTGAAGTCTGTGTGGGAATTAATTCATAGTGTAAGGATGAACATGTGAAGTCTGTGTGGGAATTAATTCATAGAGTAAGGATGAACATGTGAAGTCTGTGTGGGAATTAATTCATAGAGTAAGGATGAACATGTGAAGTCTGTGTGGGAATTAATTCATAGAGTAAGGATGAACATGTGAAGTCTGTGTGGGAATTAATTCATAGAGTAAGGATGAACATGTGAAGTCTGTGTGGGAATTAATTCATAGTGTAAGGATGAACATGTGAAGTCTGTGTGGGAATTAATTCATAGTGTAAGGATGAACATGTGAAGTCTGTGTGGGAATTAATTCATAGAGTAAGGATGAACATGTGAAGTCTGTGTGGGAATTAATTCATAGTGTAAGGATGAACATGTGAAGTCTGTATGGGAATTAATTCATAGAGTAAGGATGGACATGTGAAGTCTGTGTGGGAATTAATTCATAGAGTAAGGATGGACATGTGAAGTCTGTGTGGGAATTAATTCATAGTGTAAGGATGAACATGTGAAGTCTGTGTGGGAATTAATTCATAGAGTAAGGATGAACATGTGAAGTCTGTGGGAATTAATTCATAGAGTAAGGATGAACATGTGAAGTCTGTGTGGGAATTAATTCATAGAGTAAGGATGAACATGTGAAGTCTGTGTGGGAATTAATTCATAGAGTAAGGATGAACATGTGAAGTCTGTGTGGGAATTAATTCATAGAGTAAGGATGAACATGTGAAGTCTGTGTGGGAATTAATTCATAGAGTAAGGATGAACATGTGAAGTCTGTGTGGGAATTAATTCATAGTGTAAGGATGAACATGTGAAGTCTGTGTGGGAATTAATTCATAGAGTAAGCATGAACATGTGAAGTCTGTGTGGGAATTAATTCATAGTGTAAGGATGAACATGTGAAGTCTGTGTGGGAATTAATTCATAGAGTAAGGATGAACATGTGAAGTCTGTGTGGGAATTAATTCATAGAGTAAGGATGAACATGTGAAGTCTGTGTGGGAATTAATTCATAGAGTAAGGATGAACATGTGAAGTCTGTGTGGGAATTAATTCATAGAGTAAGGATGAACATGTGAAGTCTGTGTGGGAATTAATTCATAGAGTAAGGATGAACATGTGAAGTCTGTGTGGGAATTAATTCATAGTGTAAGGATGAACATGTGAAGTCTGTGTGGGAATTAATTCATAGTGTAAGGATGAACATGTGAAGTCTGTGTGGGAATTAATTCATAGAGTAAGGATGAACATGTGAAGTCTGTGTGGGAATTAATTCATAGTGTAAGGATGAACATGTGAAGTCTGTATGGGAATTAATTCATAGAGTAAGGATGGACATGTGAAGTCTGTGTGGGAATTAATTCATAGAGTAAGGATGGACATGTGAAGTCTGTGTGGGAATTAATTCATAGTGTAAGGATGAACATGTGAAGTCTGTGTGGGAATTAATTCATAGTGTAAGGATGAACATGTGAAGTCTGTGGGAATTAATTCATAGAGTAAGGATGAACATGTGAAGTCTGTGTGGGAATTAATTCATAGTGTAAGGATGAACATGTGAAGTCTGTGTGGGAATTAATTCATAGAGTAAGGATGAACATGTGAAGTCTGTGTGGGAATTAATTCATAGAGTAAGGATGAACATGTGAAGTCTGTGTGGGAATTAATTCATAGAGTAAGGATGAACATGTGAAGTCTGTGTGGGAATTAATTCATAGAGTAAGGATGAACATGTGAAGTCTGTGTGGGAATTAATTCATAGAGTAAGGATGAACATGTGAAGTCTGTGTGGGAATTAATTCATAGAGTAAGGATGAACACCATCATGGCAAGAACAGTAGAATCTAGGTAAGACATGGCGGCTCACATGCTGGAACTCGGTCAAGGGACTCCCAATTCACAGACCATCAACTTGTGTAGGGTAAAATACGCATAGAAAAATTCCAATTACGCATTGAAAAATAATTGTTGCATACCAATTACGCATTTAAAATGTTAGATACGCAAAAAGTTTAAAACAAATGCGTACGGAATATATTTATAAAAATTGCTTGCGTAATGAAAAAGACATCGCTTGCTATCAAGTTGTACTGTTAGTATAGGACAAGTGTTGTACTGTCAGTATAGGATGAGTGATTTTTTATGAAATCAGTTCCATTATATTTAAGTTGGTTTTGATTAGATATGACATAAGGCAGAACATACCTGCTTAGTAAACTTACACAATGACATGGTACTTAGGTGAGTAAAATGACTGAAATACGCACATATTTGAAAGCAGTGGGTAACGGAAAATGAAATACACACTCAACATTCATAATGCCCACTCCAAAAAAAATACAGTGGGTACAGTACCCACATGAGCTAAATCTTAACTGGAGCTCTGTATCTCTATTGCTGGCCGTAGTAGACAACTGGATTATGAGGTCAGGATTTGCCGTGACTGACTGCGTGTCTTCATCCATGACTTCATCCATTGTTATTTACAGGCCACTGTAGACTAACGCTTTGTCCTGAATATGTATAATTTTGATAATAACAAATAGACCCATTCAAATTGAAAAGGAGCCACAGCGAACCTGGGGAAATCTAGACTTGCTTCATTTAGGGCTTTAAGATTTGCAGGGAGGACTACCGTATATGACCGACTATAAGTCGGATCCGACTATAAGTCGGGCCCCTTTCTCAACCCTCTAAATTCTTGCCAAAACCATGTAATCTTCACGCTCGGACACGATGTTTAATGCGAAAATATATGCATGAATCATTTTTGTCACAGGTCATAACCTAGCACGATACGTCAAATAAATCCCATAATTTACTTATAGGTAGCGATTTCTTGCTTAATATGTTCAGAATAGCATTATTTTACCCAAAACTTTCGTCTGCATCTAAAGTTTTCGTTTACGAGGACGGTATCCATTGCCGTAATATGATTGGCTGCCTTAGGTCACGTGTCTGGTTTTGACCAATCACGACCCTTATAGCAGACTGTGGAGAAAAAGCGTCATTAGAAACCAATTTTTATCCAATAAAATTGCTTCTTACAAGTGTGAAAAATACTCTCGGCAAGGGCACAGTGATATTGTTGATGTTCAGAGCTTTCGAACGATGCCCGGCATCAAACGATTCGCCTCGCATGTTATCCATACAAAGCTTTCGAAAACGGAGGTATTTTCCGTTGTTTTGTCATGTTACCGAGCGAAAAGCCACTGATATCAGGAAATAGGCGACCATACATATTATTTAAGAAATCTTTTTATAATAATTTTCTGATCACGTAAAAATGAAAATATAAAAGAAAAAGTCACGGGCATTTTATGACATGTCACAAATGGAAAAAAAATCGCTATAGTTTTTGCTTCTTTCGTGGTTTATCTGGATATAAATGTAAACTTGCATTTTCATCATTAACAGTATTTTTCAAAACCACCACACAAAACTGCCACAGAATACAAATAAGTTTACTTTACGTGAAACAAGTCGTGTCACGTGGCCCAACTTTATCGCGCGATAACAAAGTACCAGTAAGTGCATAGCTGTGATAAAAATATCTGATTAAATTTAATTTATTGTTTATACTATGAAATATATTTTACAAAAGACAAACAACAAAGTTTTATATTTTATGTTGTATTTGTAGTAGGCAGTAGGGAAAATAATGTGGTTCAGGGACTGTGAGACAGACTAAGGCCACTGTAACATAGCTGGAATATTGTTGTGTGGCGGTAAACAGCATTCACTGTTTAACATGCCCGTATAGTCTAAAGTATCACTATGCTACGCAGCTTGTCAGATGCACCAACGTCAATACTTCTGTACAGCTCTATTCCAACATGCTGGGCATGATGAAGCAGATATCACTAGATTTCCATGTATTCGTGCAACTTTGAAAATGTGGAAATATTTTATAAGGAAATGTATTTTAGATTTATCATTGTGCAATATTGGTCAACAACAGTTATTTGAAACTTACATTATCTGAAGTTGATTGTATGCATCCTCTATAAATATCTGGTCTTTAACACTTATCATCAGAATATATCCTGAGGGAAAAAAATGAAGGATCACATGAAAGCACATGTGTTCCACTTTTTTTTCCAGGTTTCTTCACAAGCTGTGCTATACAAAGCTCCTAAAGAAACCTTGGATAAAAATTAAGGAACACTTGTGCTTTCATGTGATCCCTTATATTAACCCCTCAGTATATATTCATTTTGTATGTTTATGAAATTTGTTATGACTGATGATTGTAATGCATATTAAAAGATTTTTGTTTAAACAGCCTACATATTCAATGTAGCAGTTACATTAAAACCCCTGAACAGCGTTGTGCCAATGCTTGACTTGTCATAGGGTGGTCAGCACATAAGTGTGTGAAATTATCCTTCACCAGGTTTACATTTGAGTTCCTCAGTGTTTATATATTTTTAAATGACATTTCCATAAGACTTGTTTGTACATATTCGACTCAGAGCAGGTCAAGATATATCCATGTCATACTGGATGTTGCTTGGCTGTTCTAAGCTGGGAGACCAGCAGGCATCCATCAAATGTGAAGCTTCTGAAGCCTCATGCTTTTAATTGAGATTCATTATAAGTCAATCTGATGTATTGACCAGAAAAAGTTTCATTGACACGTGTCAGTGTAGAATGTCAACACACGTATCTGTCAGTCACCAGTGGACGTGGCGATAACAGAAGTGTTCAACTTGAGATAAGATTATTGGCTAGATTTAGTATTTGTTTCAGTTAGCATCAAAGCATATTGATGTAAAACAGTCCCATTGACTTGTGTGTAAGTGAGCTTCGGATTGGACTTACCAAGACATGTGCATCCTGAAGTGCAGGCATGCCACCTCCTGCTTCTACTCGAAGAAGACAGGCAGTATGTTCTCCTTCCTCAGCATGGTAGGTTTTAATGAGGATGATGCCCCATGCCATTTTATTTGTCTTGTTCTCTATGCTCCTGTGATTTGGTCATAAAACAATTGACTTGCCTTTGCATGTATTTATGAGAGGTATGGGCCCAAGATAATATTATCTTTTTGTGACTGTTATTGTCACTTTTGACACTGATTCTTACACATACTTATGACTTAGTCAGAATTATACAGTTTACTCTGATTTGAGATACCCGTGAAGATCCGGATTAGAATTGATCTTCAGCAACCCATGCTTGTAGATCGATGCTCATGCTGTCGATCACTGGATTGTCCAGATTTGATTATTTGTAGACTGCTGCCATATACCTGGAATATTGCTGAGTGTTAAACAAGAAACAAACAAAAACAGATTTAAGAAAGGTCGCTATTTATCATGAAAAGGGTTTTGTTGCTATAATTTGAACAAAGGATTATTGGATATTTGTATAAATGGTTTTGTTTATTTACAATTTAGCACAATAACACCTTAGGCCCACTTGATGTGTTGGAAGAATATGAAGGTGAACATTTTACAAATACCAAATACAAACCAGTTATTGGCCCAATATGTAGTCAGTAGAAGCATTGACAGAACACACAACTTAATGGGTGAGAGGCATTTTATTTGTATTGTAAAGATGATGAAAACCAAGTTCTATGGATAGTTTGGCGTAGGTACTTACACCGTTATCAAGCAAGTGATACTTATTAATTATTTTCAAATTCATGGACGATTATGTGAACCAAGTTAGACATTTTGACTGGACAGAAAGGTTGATATTGGATTTTTTGCTATCAAATGTCATTGTGTGATGATAAACGCTTTGAGGCTGAGTGATTTCCAGGTCACAACCGACCTAGGTCACACCAGCAGTCACTCTACCACATTCTGGACATTCAAAAAGAATTTGTTGCTAAATAAACTCCTAATCGGTTTCATCGGGCTGTCGGGGACAAGCTTGGTTAGGGAGCAGGTCAAAAGAAAATGTCAAGAAAAGAACAGAATCACTGAACCTTTGAGACATTCCCAGGCTCATCAAGATAACTACATTGTGAAAATATAATTGAGATCCAAAATGAAATTCCTTCTGAAATATAAACACACGAAAGATAGCATCAGTACTACCGGTACATAGTTCATAGATGTTGAGGATGGACAACCTGCTGATTGTTTCTTGTATTTCAGCCTGTCGTTAAATGGAGGTGGTTATCATTTACAATGTAAATATATGACCCCTTTAGATGTTTTAAAATAAACTGCAAAAGTCCTTTTCTTTCACCTTTACCCAGCCCCGGACTTTACATAAAGAGTCTGGCCTCAAGTGTTTGATTGGTCCCTTGTCTCAGATTAGTTTGTTTCTTGGGTGAGTCAGGCCGGGTTATCTCACGCTGTTTTTTTAATAATATTCCAGCAGTATAACAGCCAGGGACGCCAGATATTGTGTCATTTTTTGTGTCCTCGAGTATCGCAAGTCTCAACACTATGTTCAAGTACACCGCAGCTAGTAAAGTTGTACGGCAAAGATTAGTTTGTGAACCCGGCCAACATGATAAATTATCCATGATAGTGGAGGTGATATGTAGCAACATGAGACATGTGTTGCGTAATACACGTGAAGGAGTGGACCTGTGACAGTCAGTCTGGTATCTGGTGGCCGATATCAGACATGTGTTGCGTAATACAGGAGTGAACCTGTGACAGTCAGTCTGGTATCTGGTGGCCGAAGCTGGAGTAGGTAGTGACAGATGCTAGATACGGCTACTTCTGACTGTAGATGTACACAGTTTGATATGGGGACCAGGCCGCATCACATGTCCTTGTGTGGCAAAGCGTGGATGATCACATTTATCGCAGAATTTGGCAATTTGTATTATATTAATGACAGAAAATCCCATGAATAGCGTATACAGTCAAGAAATTACACATTTGGGTGTGCTGAACATTGGAGCAACCTGGGATATTGTCTCTTCCCCTCTATTGTACCTCAGTTTGCCATTTTAGGCCAGACCAATTTTATTTCTTGTTTTACGGATTTTTGTCCTCAGAAAACCTAAAGGCAGGAGGGAAAAAACAAATAAAATAAAATCACCTGTCAAAGTAATATTCCTTCTAAATTCTCGAAGTATTTTACTTTTGGCAATTTATGAAGTGTATATGGGGCAAAAAACAATCTAAAAAATACTTGTTTTCTGTAAGTTTACATTTTTGACCAATAAAAACATTAGGATTTTATTTTTTGAGCAGGGAAAATCTTTTTTTTTCTCTTATTCTTGAAAAATATGACAGGCGGACCCGTAAAACAAGAAATAAAATTGGTCTGGCCTTATCTGTTCATTGAGATGCAGTCTCTGAGGCATTTCTAAGCATGAGCATAATGAGCTCAGTTGCATCAGAAATTGTGAGTCCTCTCTACGCTTTTGTGTTTTGTGAACACGTGCATCACCTGTTGTTTGTGCATGATATGAAATTTCACTGTGGAGAGCTGTTGCTTTCAGATACCGATGTACACCTGAGTGATCGCATAAACGTTCAGATAATTAGATCCTTTATTTTGTTTTAGTAGTATATGGCCCGGATCAAATATATATATAGTGTCACAAAATAATGAATTTTATATGTAATTGTACTGAACAAGGTATCTTTAAGAAATAGACTGATGAGCTTTAAAAAATAGTTTTGAGTACAATACTAGTATTAAAAAAAAACCTTGTTTGTCTACAGAAACACTGAACATTAGGAAACCCAGGTCTAAACATGTTATGCAACTCATTTGCATATTTATCAGATTGCTATACCAAATTGTCAGATGGAGTTATCAAGGAGATAACACAATACATTATATGATAATGTGTGATAATGTAGGCAGTTAGCAGTCAAATTTTGTGTGTTGACAATATTTTTTCTCTTAAAGTTACTTTCGATATTCAACTGTTGGTATTGGATGCTGATATCAGATGCTGATATTACTCCCAACACAAGGACCGTGAAGATCCGGGGTAGAATAGGTCTTCAGCAACCCATGCTTACCATAAAAGGCAACTATGCTTGTTGTAAGAGGCGACTAACGGGATCGGGTGGTCAGACTCACTGACTTGGTTGACACTTGTCATCGTATCCCAAATGCGCAGTACGATGCTCATGCTGTTGATCACTGGATCGAGACTTGATTTTTTACATATCGCTGCCATATAGCTGGAATATTGCTGAGTGGCATAAAACTAAATTCACTCACTCACTCACCCAACACAAGTGGTTAGTTATGGTTTCATATCGTGTGATGACAATAAGAATACAATTCCATGGCTGCATCAAAACCTAAAGTGCGTGTGTGAGTGAGTTTAGTTTTATGCCACTTTTAGCAATATTCCAGCAATATCACGGCAGGGGACACCACGAATGGGCTTCACACATTGTACCCATGTGGGGAATCGAACCCCGGTCTTCAGCGTGACAAGCGTACGCTTTAACCATTAGGCTACCCCACCACACCAAAACCTAAAGAGGCTACATAAATCTGATGGATCAGGGGCTCAGGGAAGAAAATGTAAATGATTACGATTTGTCGCACGTGAGGACAACAGCACTAAAACCACAGTGTTCTCAGTTGTTAGGGTAATTCATGGCTAGGAAACTATTTGAAGTTTGTTTTCCGCTGGATCTTTGCAGCAGAACCAGTTCGTTGACAAGGATGGCCAGATTAGCCAGGTTGTCCTTGACTGTGTACACTGCTCTTGGTCTGTGTGTTTTGGTTGTTATAATGAGCTGATTTGGTGTCTGTGCCCAGCATACAATTCGTGCAGGTACTTGTCAGTGTAGTCACACAGCACCAACGTTTTGTGAATTCTAATGGGACAAGCACAGATGTGAATTCAGTGAGCCAGGGGATAGTGAGCAGCATTGTTTTTCACCTGCCTGCATATTGTGTAAGTTGAAATACCTGTACCCTTCTTTCAGGAGCCATGTGGCTGCCGAGTCCTTGAAGATGATGCCAGAAAGTATGTTCTGCAAATTTCATCATATCCTGAAACCCCAATGTTTTATGTCTGTAACCACACTTGTTAGCAGCCATGATGTCATGGCGCAGTCATCATTCGGCGTCAGATGATGATGAATGACTTGGACGGTACAGGATGATACTCAGATAACTAGGTACTTAAGTCACCATACCAATTTATCTAAGCTGGAGGTGCTGTGAGTGTACTGGGGCCAAGGTCTGCTCAGACAATCCCAAGTATTCTGTTGTTAGGTCAGCACTGAAGTTTATTGTTCATGGCATGCTATGGATAAATCCAATAAATATCGTGAAATCTGATGAAACTGATTGTGAAAGCAGTAGAACAATTATTCTAGAATTCTAGATTTTCAGTTGGTCAGGGTCCCAGAGGGTCTCCTGCTTGGTATTAGTGCTCAAAGCAGGGGATCAGGCAGGGAGGCTATGACTGGACTACAATTGATTTTTGTATATAATGCTCACTTACTGATAACACTTCCCAGTGTTGGGGACAGGTTTCGTGAAAGACACTGTTTCTGCATTATGTGCAACATCATACCGCTTCCGGCAAACAAACATCAGATGACAGTCTTGGTCGGGGAAAAGGTGAAGTTTACAATAAAACATCACTTAACATGATGATTTATCTTTCCAGTTGTATAACCAGTTCTGCTTTGAATTGTTTTACTGTGTGTAAATTCGTTTGAATTAAGACAGAAATAGGAGTCAGCTCTTTACACATTTTCTCCCAGATCTCCCACTGATTCTGTGTTAAAACGTACCCAGTGAAGTTACTTACCGGTCCATGAATATCATTGCAATTATCAGAAATTTTCCAGAAATCATTTATTACTATCCTGACCTGATACAGGCCTTCAAACAACCTTCACTCACTCCAGGCATAACCAGGCATCACAAAATATGGGCCCTTTCAAGGCAAATTGGAAAATAATCATTGTTTTATCCAAAACAGAGAATTTTGAAAATCTTGTTTTCTTAATTTCAGAGGAATTATATGTGTAAGTGTTGTTAATACTGTGTCCTGTTCAAGAATGTTGACCTGGATGTTGAAGCCACATATACTGGTCCTCATGTCTCAAATATGGTTATAACATCATATATAATAATAATAATAATGTGTCCATTTATATAGCGCCAAACTCCACACTAGGTATGCTCATAGCGCTAACAATCAAGGCACAGCACATTATTACCCCGGATAACCCAGGCTGCCTGTTAGGCGCTAGAAGGTTAATATGACTTTTTCCACCGGGTACCCATTTTCCTGCTGGCAGAGACAATTTTGAACAAACTCACTTGCTTAAGGTGAGACCACATGTGTCACATGTGCTTCGTTGTGGGGCAGGACTCAAGTCATAGAAACTCTCAGGAGTCAAGCTGCCAAACACAGTCACCCATCCAAAGACTCTCCGAGCTCGACGCTGCTTAACTTCACGGATTTGTGACCTGAGCTTTGAGCACAGGACCACGCGCCGCCATATATGGTTATAACTCTCCAAGGTTATAACATCAACAGCATGAAACTTCAGATATGAGACTTTCACTGACATGTGCTGCAGGTCCAGGGCCCGTGATCAGCTTATTAAGGCAGGTGTGGCTGAATACCTGGCAGCTGCCATAATTCAACACCTTAGTGAAGACTTCAATCATCAGTGTTGTAAAATCATTTTGTTGCATGGACGCAGATGGTTCCAGTGAGCACTGGTGCGATTGATGAAATATTTGCTCACTTCATCCCCACAACACACATGTTTATTTGCTGTGTCAACATTATATGTTTATGAAATGGAATTTAAAGGTCGTGGTGCAGGTTTTCTATATCCTGGTCAATAAATGAACTGCTGGGAATGTCAGGTTAATGCAGTGGTTCATGTCAACTTGTTTTCTTTCAAGTGGATCGGGGGTAGCCGAGTGGTGAAAGCATTCTCTTGTCACGCCAAGATCGGGGTTACAAGTGATCTTCAGCAGCCATGCTTGTTTTAAGAGGCGACTAACGGGATCGGGTGGTCAGACTCGCTGACTTGTTTGATACATGTCATCGTATCCCAGTTGCGTAGATCGATGCTCATGGCATTGATCACTGAATTGTCCAGTGTTCACGAATGGTGTTTCAAAGTCACAGGACATTGGGTCTTGTAAGTTTCAGATGTCTGTCTGACCCATTGAAAATGCACAGGACCCATGGAATAAAATAAAACACACATTTCAGATTTATTATTATATAATTCGACATTGAAATTATTAACAAACATAAGATTTATAAACAGCAAACAAGTGTCACATGTCACATAAAACAACTTCAGTCAAAGTCATTGTGAAATATACAGTCAGACACTGGGGCCCGGCGGGTTGTAGACTTATGTCTGACCGTTGGCGAATCTGCCGGATTTGTCAGAGGGTCAGACGCTATTCGTGAACACTGATTGTCTGGTCCAGACTGGATTATTAACAGACCTCTGCCATATTACGGGAATATTGCTGAGTTAGATGTAAAACTAAACTCACTCACTTGCCTGCCTAAGACCTGGGTTTGAAACCCCACATGGGTACATCGTGTGAAGCCCATTTCTGGTGTCCCCCGCCGTGATATTGCTGGAATATTGCTAAAAGCATCATAAAACCATGCTCACCTCACTCACTCACTCACTCACTTGCAGAGATGTTAATTCAACCATTATTTAACATTGTTTAACTCCAGAACTGATACATAACCCTCATACCCAACCCCTTTCATCACACCACCACCACCACCCTCACACTCCACCCACCCAGCCCCACCAACACTAGTGACCCTCACACCACCACCCTCATATCCCACCCCTGTCACCCCGCTGACACATTAGTGCTGGTGGCTGTGTCCTCCATAGAGTGAAGATTTCTGTCAGACTTTGAAGCGATCAAGCCATGAACAAGATGAATTATCGTCAAACAAGCTCGCTCTGCAACAGACACTGTGTACATTCTCACCTTACAGTAACAGTAGATCATGGAATGGCCTTATAATGGCATAGTTCAGTTTACCTTTTGTAATTAGAAGCATCACATTAATATTACTACTTTTACTCACACAAATTCAGACAGCTTGAGTAGCCTGCCTTTTCTCATGTGACCCTCACACTCACACCGAGTAGTTGTGACATTTGAAGTTCTAGCAGCAAACAAGTTTTATCTTCAAATATTAATCATAACTGAGTGAGTATGGTTTAACGCCGCTTTCAGCAATATTCCAGCAATATCGCAGCGGGGGACACCAGAAATGGGCTTCACACATTGTAACCGGGTGATAATGGAGATTTAGTGAATATTCTGTTGGGGGAATATCACTGTATAATTACCTAAAGACAATGGTAAGTGTTCTTGTTGCCCAGAGCCGCCAGCGGAGTCTTCAGTTGGCTCAACACTGATCAGGGTTGGTAGGATAGCCAAGTGGTTAAAGCATTCACTCCTCATGACAAAGTCTGGGTTTTGATTCCTCTCATGAGAACAATGTGTAAGGCCTATTTTTGAAGTCCCTGCTGTGACATTGCTGAAAATGGTATTAAAACAATACTTTCTCACTCACTAACATTGAACTATTGCTGACGATTCCATTTCTGTAGAAGTTTGTGTGTTTTGTTGTTGTTTAAGGCTGCACTCAGCAATATGCCAGCTATATGGCCGTGGTCTGTAAATAATGAGTCTGGACTAGACAATCCAGTGATCAACAGCATGAGCAACTATGTACACAATTAGGATACAATGACATGTGTCAACCAAGTCAGCGAGCCTGACCACCCGATCCCGTTTATCACCTCGACAAGCATGGGTTGCTGAAGACCAATTCTAACCATGATCTTCACGGGTTTTCAATAGGACTAAAGTCAACGGTTACTAATGTTGCTGACTAAACATGAGCCTGGGTGTATCTGGGACCCGAACTCCTTAGGAGTGTATTCTTGCAAGGCAGTGCTCACAACTCTGACACTGTATTGTGGCAGCATGGGTTGTTGCTCATCTCTGGTTTGTCAGGTCAGGACTCAATTACTTCCAGGTTTCTGTCATATAGCTGGAATACTGCTGAATTCAGTTTCAACAACAGACTACTGATAGAAGGTTATGATTAATTCAACACCATCGTAGCAAAAGACAAGAATGTTTCTAGTTTTAAGTCTGCACATTATTGATCTTTGCTGGGTGTGGAAATGTGTCTGTTTGACATAGCAGGCCAAGGGGGGATAGGACTATAGCACCTGAACCAATTTGGACAAACTGCATCAGCAGGGCTGAGCCTGGAATTGGTGATCCTTAACGACTTGCTGTGGGAGCTGTTGGGGATTCAGCAGTTGTCCTCAGCAACCTATTGGGATTCCAATGTCAGAAGTTTCCTTAGCAACTTAGAGAGATTTTGGTGTCAGATGTGATCCCTAGCAACCTGCTGCCTGTAAGTCTCGCAAGGCGCTACATCCGGTACTAAGCTGGCTGCCGGCTCCCTTTGCGCAAGCCAACTTGTGATAAGAGAGAGGGCCTAGCTTACTTCCGATACCAGATTTCCAGTGACAAACATATGTTCCAGCACCAGTTCTGGTTCCAAATTGCGTGACCACCAAATATGACTTTACTAGACCGGACCAAGTGACAACCATGCTTGGCTGTGACAGCAGTTGACAGTCGTAATAGTTGGCTAATTTGGGGATGTTAGATCAGAAATTGTTATTCCTGCAAGGATTATCGGTTCCTTACTGTCAACTGAAAAAAGATCTGAAACGTTGTTTGTCACCAGAAGTACTAAACAACATAAGGTCATGCGAAGTGCCGTAACCTACTTACGGGCCCTATCGGAAAGTGTGAAGGGAGGTTTGGCCTGTCCTCAGTTCTATTTAATAGTATTCACCTTTCATAATTTCCATGAAGCTTTGTACTTTAAAATATAGACTGATGCTCAGTCTCTGAAAATATATAATAAACTCCATTTAAATTGAAAAGGAGCCCTAGTGAGATGGGAGCTTCTGAAGCTGATAGAAATTCCTGACCTGGTTCATTTAGGGCTATAGTGTTACAGTAAGGGCTGGGTGGATGGTTCATGTAGGGCTACAGTGTTACAGTAAGGGCTGGGTAGAATGGAAAGTGATATGGTTCAGGGAGGAAAACCTGTTAAAAAAATACAGACAAAATGAAAGGGTCCCTGAAGCTATTGGAAGTTACCCATCCTACCAACCCTATCATTATCCTCCCCTGAGAGGGCAGTGAGGTAGCAAGATCCAGGAAGATCCAGGTTCGATTCACCACATGGGTACAACATTGAAAACCCATTTCTTGCTGGAATATTGCTTAAAGTGGCATAAATCACAACTCATTCACTTCTTCTTTGAGTGGCATTTTAGAAGTTTAAAGGGAAGTAAAATGTTGACAAACTTCTGATCATTTATAGATTGCGGTCATACTGCTGTATATTGCTGAGTGTGGCTTTGAACTTACAAACAAACAAACAAACAAACACACGCTCTTAGTATCTGTAGTCGGAATTGTACAACAAGACCTCGAAGTCGGTTTAGATCCTTCACAGATGACTCTGTTTTGTCGATTTAATTTAAAGTTGATAACAATGTGAACATCTTATTGTATTGATACAACAATTACTTGCAAGTGTGTCTTGGACATCTACAAGTTTGTTCTTTGACAAACTAAGATTAGTATATGTTGACATGAATTGGGATTTCAGCCTGGGAAATGTTTTTGACATTTGTTGTAGACTTGGGAAGTATTATGCTGAGGATATTTGTTATGTTCTGTGTTCTCCATCTCTCTCCCACCCAGAATTTTCCTTCTGATTTGAAAATATTATTTTTCCCATTTTGGGGGTGGGGTGGGGGTGGGATTCAAATTGTAAGCCCCAGTGTGATAAAAAACATTCTAACCCTTGAACATGTGACCATCACCAAGTCATTACATTTTTACGATTTTATAAAATAGGAGGCACATTAAGTAAAAATCATGTTGAATTATTTTTTATTTTAGTTCAGTGTTTTTGCCAACTCAGTCTTTTGCTTGTTGAAAAAACACATAAAAAGTATGGATGGCCTAATTTAAGCCTCTTAGTTGGTCTGGATACATTCGTTTACAGTTACACCAAAGGACATAACAGGTATTTGATCCAGCACATTACAAGTTCAGTTGAAAATGACTATGATCAGTGAAGGCTATTTGTTTGCCGCAGCGTGACACTTACCTGAACAAGTCAGGCTCAGCGATACAGATGGCAATACCTGGTGTTTATCCTTCAGTCAGGAAGCTGGTTTTCATTCCGAGAGTCAGCCATGCAGATCACTAACACTCGTCAATCTTAGTGAGGTCACCCTGGGTCAAGGTAAACCTAGCATCTCAAGCTGTCTATATTCGCTTAGGTCTCAGATGAGAGAGAGAGAAAAAAAATTCTTTATTTCATCTCACCAAATACATTTACGAAGTGTGAAATTCAATATAATATTGACAAGTTAAAATGTAAAAGCCACCATAATCGTTATGAGAGACATTGAAACATTTAAAATCTATAACAGCACAAACCATGAAATATGGATATAAATATGTTGTAATTGAGCATAGTGGAAAACCTTTCACACCAGAACAACCACCATAATGATGTTGATGGACAACTCAATAATAGCACTAGTTGTTTGTGTGAAGGACAACTCAATAATAGCACTAGTTGTTTGTGTGAAGGACAACTCAATAATAGCACTAGTTGTTTGTGTGAAGGACAACTCAATAATAGCACTAGTTGTTTGTGTGAATGTCAGCCTAGATTGACCTTTGTTGTTGTTTAGATTATCTGACCTGTCTGTATTTTCACCTGTACTGTATTTGTAATCAACACTAAGCAATATAGTTACATGTATTTTAGAAAATGTTTTTGTCCATGTCTATGTTCATTTGTGTTACTTTTCAATTCAGGTAGGTTGTGCAAACTGAATGTTTTGTAATTAAACGGATAAAAACTATTTCCAGAGTTCTTTTGCAAATGAAATAAAATTTGTTTTCTTAGAATTAATCAAATGATCTTTATCAATGTAAAGGGGTGTGGGGTAACCTGTTGGTTAAAGCATTTGCATAAAACACACTCAGTCAGGTAAAAACTATGATCAAAACTGTTCATTTTCTTGTTTTCATGATATTTTTCTCCATGTATCTACAAAAAGGCTTGATAAAAACTTTTCAGAGAATATATATTTTGAAAATAATAAAAAATAAGTATGTTGAAAAATATGTGGATCTGACATCAGTACCTTGTTCTGTTATCACTTCTGTTAATTTTACACAAGTTTATCTGTTAATGATGAACATGATTGGTCAAGTTTACGTTAGTTCCGTAAATATACCGACAGACAGGGATAAACAGACACACAGATGTACGCACACATGTTTATATACTAAACAGCCAGTGCTAAGTGCTTCAGTAAGTCTTATCTACATGTATATATTTTACTGAAACAATTGTTTTACTCAACAATTGAGCACAAACAATTCTGGAACACTTGTTTTCATTAGCAGTATTTTTCATTAGGTTGGTTTTGTCTGTTACATTTCATAAGCACTACAAGCTCAGTTCCAAGTCATGATTGAATTTATCTTAAAGACCCTAAGACATTTAAGTTCCTAACATATATAAAAAGCAACTAGCCATCCTTTAAAGATGTGAAATTTTGATCGGTTGTAAAGAACCAATCATCAATTATGGTATTTTAACCAATTCCCAACACTAGTTTACTATACATTAATATATCAAGTGAAACTACATTAATATCATTATACTGGTATTTACTTCAATAAGTTTGATACATCAAACTGTGCTACATGTCATGTATAAACCACTTTAAGATTACTACTGTTACTTTATTCATGATACTTGATATTGGGAGTGTGATACGTTCATATATACACTATGTAATCCTGCTGTCACTCAGTGGATGGACACGTTCAGTACAGCCACCATCGTGATGTACAGCATCATTAAGCCTTCACATCATGATTGAATTGTATCCTGTGATGTATACATTAAACTGTAATTTCTACTAAAGTTGTCTGCCTTCTAAGTCTCCTTTTTAGTTTCCATGACGACAAACAGTTGAACCTGACAAGGATATAAAGTGAGTAATACACACCCTTGAGGCTGATCCAAGGAAACAATATTAAAGATTTTTTAAAAATTCAAAAGTTTACAAAGACAGCATCACATGCATGTAACTTAACTACTGAAATGAGCTAAATGCAGCAAGGATAGCTTATGATGTTACAGTCTGTTGGTTCTATTGAAGGTAGACAGACATTTGTTGTTTAGATCTGCAGGTAAACTTTCTCAATACAGGTGTCTCTTTCTTTACAACCAGGAAGTGGTCAAGGCTGTTCTGTTTGTTTGTTGCTTGCTGTTGTCAAGTAATACGGGTGTGGTTGTAATGTGTTGAATTTAGTTGTAATGTTCAACACTGATTGCTGGTGTCAAGTTATAGTCAATCAGTCAGTGTTTATTCATATACTGATGTGGCCATATGCCTGAAGTACATAGTCCAGGGGTGTTACTGGCTGATACATTTACATAGTTTTATAAGTATGATAGATGAACAGAGATAAATTTCTTTTTGTTTTTATATAATAACATGTCATTAATTGTTTAAAATTGTAACTTTTCAATTGGGGTAAAAGTAGATAATTTAACATGAATACACAGTGCTGACTTGTCCACCAAATCTCGGATGGGACTCAACCCAACCAAAGTACTAGACTCTGTACTTTGCTGTGAAAGTGTAATCCCAAGTATAACGTGTTACGTTAGATGTTTTAACAGTTGTTATTCTACTCCTTACTGTGCTATTCTACTCCGTGTTTAGTAGTTCAAATGTTGTTGTTTTTGTTTAGTATGGTTAAGGTGTGCCAGCAATATTGCAGATACACAATGGATTCTGCGAATAATTAAATATGGACCAGATAATCCTATGATTGACCTGATGAGCTTTGATTTACGTATTGGAGATACAATTACATGCATCAAACGTATCAGTGAGTGCCCAACCAATCCTGTTAGTTGCCTCTTACAACCGGCAGTCAGCCCAGGTACACACCAGGTAGGGTTTGTCGTATCAGAAGTCTGTAACAACCCGTTATCTCACAGTCGTACAGAACATGACTAATTTTTTTGTGTGAAAAATAAGTTCACCAGACTTAATCAGCCAGCAGTGTGCTCAGGTACACACCAGGTAGGGTTTGTGTTATCAGAAGCCTACAATCCCTTATCTCACAGTCGTACAGTACATGACTCATTTCTTGGAGAAAAAATAAGTTCACCAGACTTAATCAATAGATAAAAGATGTTCATTTCCACATTTTATAATTTAAGGATTGGCAGAAAACATAAACCATTCAATATTACAAGACTTGCCTTGTATTCAACTTTATTATCACTCACATACCGGGGAATATACTATTTAATATTACAAGACTCACATACCGGGGAATATACTATTTAATATTACAAGACTTGCCTTGTACTCAACTTTATTATCACTCACACACTGAGGAATATACCATTACTGATTTCTGTATCAATTCCTCTGTTCAGCCTATGTTCAGCCTTTGTAATTCATGCTAACTCGATAGCCCGAGGCAGCTTAACTGTGTTGAGGACAAGTAAATGAACAAACTGGAACATAAGAGTTGACAGAATTTGTAAACAGTAAAAACAGTGTCTTGTTCAGGAGAATGGGGTATAGACCCCGAGGACCTGTGAGTGAAGTAAGGTTTCCACTAGTCCTTTAGATGAGCATTAAAAAACAAAATTTCCAGGGCTGAATATTTGGTTAACAAATCAATTAATAGGTCCTAAACAACATCTCTACATAAATAATTCTGTTTCTCTCTGTCTGGTGACAAAACCAATGAAATAGTGCAATCAACATTTCCATAATACCTTTATGTTATGCAGTGCGTTTAATGCGACAGTATATGAAATTTGCACAACAAATAGATTTCAAACTACCTAAAAAAAACCTGTTGTAACTGTTTTCTTGCTAAGTCAGGTTGATTGTGTACACAAGTTTATGAATGTTTACATTTTCACAACCAGCTTAGCATACAGCTTAATCCTACTGTTCATAGTAAAAGGATTGTTGTTGTAATCGCTAGGGGATATGTTTTCCAACTGTCTTGTCATTGTATATTCAGATACCTTTGTTATTTTAGAAAATAGGTTGATTCATCAGAGACAGCACAACTAAACAAGTCACGGAGGAGGCTGATATTAAAGCTGGATATTGAAGTATTGCAGTTGAATATGGCATGATATATTTCTTCATGTTCATTGCACAAGTATTTTCCCATGAATTTGACTTTTACCAGTACAAACAATGACATTATGCATATATTTAGCTTTTTGTATGAACACCAGGATGTAATCACACCTCGTGGAGCTTTCGAGAAAATAATATGTAACATCTGGTGTTGGAGGCCTGATACCAGATTTTGACCAATAATGTAGTTATTTCTTGTGTTTATGATTTAGGTCAAGTGCACAATGCTAGGAAAGCAGGCTAGGTGGGTGTGACCTACTGTAATCATTACGCTGGCTAACCACGTTGGTTTAATCGCCCAGTTGAAACCGCGCGAATAGTTTGTCAACAGGACTTCTATTGAGAATTCAGCCAATGCAGTGGTAGGGTGGGCCAGCCAGATCAAGGATGCTGACACTACTAACTAAAACAGAGCTCCACGCTTGACAGGCCATCATTTATGCGTGTTTTAAATTTGTTAACAATGTGTGACGTGTTGTGAATTGGATCCGTTTGGAGTATTTTTGGAGTGTTAGCGATCGACCACACGCCTACCTGTGAGTTCACCTGGCCATATTCGTTAAGGATGTTTATAGGAGGGAGATAAGATTCCGTACACACAGAGCCACTCTGTTGCGGATATGCGTTAACAGTGGTGGTTGATCGGGAGACTTGTGTCATTATTCAGCAGTTTCTTGGATATGTTCTACATGGATGTTCTTTATACATTTTAATTTAATGTTCAATGTTTAAGGTAAGAGTTTTTTTAAAGTCATTACTAAAATGTATTTATAGATAGTTTAGTTTTGTGTAACATATGGTTAACTGAAAAAGTATTATGTCAGCTCATGCATGTGTGGTGGATAGAGACTCTGTCAATCGTTAATCCTTCATATTTATGTATTGTTTTGTTAACTCTCGTCACATGTGAAGGCATCTGAATGAAATGCATCATTTGGTTAAGGTAGAGATGTACTTTTAATTTACAATATTATTTGATGGATATATTCCAAGGCAGCTTGTTTAAAAAACATTTGAGACTGCTAGTCCAAAGTGGGATCGTTGTACCATTGTCAGTCAAGTTTAGACTCTTTAGTGTTAAATTATAAACCATTGAAGTCTGATAATACAGACTATTTGAGTGTTATAATAACAGACTAATATTGTGTCATAATTTAGACTTTTTATAGTTATGATAAAGACTATTTAAGCTTTATAACATAGACCATTTTAGTCTTTGCAAAAAGACTATTTAGGTGTTATCATAGAGTATTTTTTGCTGAGCTTGAGGAGAAATCTAGACTTTGGGACTAGTGATTAAGGCAAAGATTGGTAATTGGTAATGTGTACCTGAATTATTCACAGCTTAAAGAATTCAGTTTCAATACTGTTGCAGGTAATTCAGCAGTTGAGGTTTATATTTTTATGATATTACTACAGCACATGTCTTTGTGCAAACTTTTACTCAAACCGTCTAAATGTTCAAACCTCTGAAAAAGAATTCAGTTATTTTGAATTTATCTTGGTTCATGAAAATACTAAACTCATTATTCAATATTTTAATTCAGTAATTTTGAATTTATCTTGGTTCATGAGTCTCAGTCACACCTTGGGGATAGTGAAACACAGGCGAGAAAGGGATTTATTTTAACACAGGTATTAGCTAAACCTGTTGAGACACCCTGGGGATAGTGAAAAACAGGTGAGAAAGAAAGGTTTATTTTAACACAGGTATTAGCTAAACCTGTTGAGACACCATGGGATAGTGAAACACAGGTAAGAAAGGGATTTATTTTAACACACAGGTGAAACACAGGTGAGAAAGGGGTTTATTTTAACACAGGTATTAGCTAAACCTGTTGAGACACCCTGGGGATAGTGAAAAACAGGTGAGAAAGGGGTTTATTTTAACACAGGTATTAGCTAAACCTGTTGAGACACCATGGGGATAGTGAAACACAGGTGAGAAAGGGATTTAGTTTAACACAGGTATTAGCTAAACTTGTTGAGACACCCTGGGGATGGTGAAACACAGGTGAGAAAGGGGTTTAGTTTAACACAGGTATTAGCTAAACCTGTTGAGACACCCTGGGGATAGTACAACACAGGTGAGAAAGGGATTTAGTTTAACACAGGTATTAGCTAAACCTGTTGAGACACTTTGAGGATAGTAAAACACATGTGAGAAAGGGATTTAGTTTAACACAGGGATTAGCTAAACCTCTTGAGACACTTTGGGGATAGTAAAACACAGGTGAGAAAGGGATTTAGTTTAACACAGGGATTAGCTAAACCTGTTGAGACACTTTGAGGATAGTAAAACACAGGTGAGAAAGGGATTTAGTTTAACACAGGTATTAGCTAAACCTGTTGAGACACTTTGAGGATAGTAAAACACAGGTGAGAAAGGGATTTAGTTTAACACAGGTATTAGCTAAACCTCTTGAGACACCCTGGGGATAGTAAAACACAGGTGAGAAAGGGATTTAGTTTAACACAGGTATTAGCTAAACCTGTTGAGACACTTTGAGGATAGTAAAACACAGGTGAGAAAGGGATTTAGTTTAACACAGGGATTAGCTAAACCTGTTGAGACACTTTGGGGATAGTAAAACACAGGTGAGAAAGGGATTTAGTTTAACACAGGTATTAGCTAAAACTGTTGAAACACTTTGAGGATAGTAAAACACAGGTGAGAAAGGTAGTTTAACAATGACATTGTTAACACATGCAAGACAGCCTGATTTAGTTTAACATTATAGGGCCCAGTTAACATTAGGTGAGACAGTTAGGCGTAGGTTTGACACAGGCCTATAACTTAGATTAAACCTGATAATAATCCAAACATAGCTGTTTCTGATTCAAAGCAAATTGTAATCATAGATTAAGGTCAGAAAGTAATTTCGCAAGACATTTTCCAGTTAAGATAAACCAGGTATGTTTTATCAATCTTATCGGCACCTTTCCCAAATAGCCACGTCAACTGTGTTGACAGGTGAAAATGCCACACAGGTAATTGATGGCAGTCAGTTGTACAGAATTCCTTGTTATCCATGTTTAAAGTTATTACGTAAGTATTGATTAAATGCCAGGTTTCATTGTGTTAAATGAAGCATATTTTGACAGAAAGACAGCTATATTGGCTGTCCTGGGCTATTTTGGATAGTGAGGTTTGGGTGACCCAGTCATCACAGATGCTGCAGTTTGTGTGCAGAGTTGCTTCCCCTGTTCACAACAGACATCGATGATCGTGGATTCGAACCCTGGTTCATCTCAACAACTGTTTGTGTAAAAAATCAGCTTATTCAGTAATTGCTAATGCAGATTGCTGCAGTTTGTGTGCAGAGTTGCTTCACCTGTTCACAACAGACATCGATGATCGTGGATTCGAACCCTGGTTCATCTCAACAACTGTTTGTGTAAAAAATCAGCTTATTCAGTAATTGCTAATGCAGATTGCTGCAATTTGTATGCAGAGTTGCTTCACCTGTTCACAACAGACATCGATGATCGTGGAATCGAACCCAGTGGTTCATCTCGGTAATGTTCCTAGGTTTGTCGACATCATTGCCTGTACTCACGGGTTTCACCATTGTGGTAAACTTGTTGGACGTGCATCACTTTAGGCTTTCTTTCTACAATTAGCTGACATGAGTGAGTGAGTTATTGTCACATCAGCAATATTTCAGCCAATTAGTGATGAGGACACGCCATGATTTAACGGGAATACTGTTCTAAAAAGTATTGAAACCAAACTCACTCAGTTACTATTTGATAGTAAGTTTCAAACAGTACTTGTACACAGAATTTATGTCCAGGGTACACACAGCCTTTTTGAAAGATTGAGACAAAGCTAAAACGTAGGTCTCACACTTAATCACCTTGCTCACATAAAACTTGATCCATGAATCAGACTTTCGGGGCACTTAATACTCATAATTACATAATATAAGGCTCTGGCAAACTGGCAGATTTAATTCAGGCCGTTCAACAATTGTTCTGCTAAATTATCATTACAAAATATTTTTATTAAATATTCTAATGGAGTTGATGATAAAGTGCAGCCAAACGTAATTTGCCTTTGTAATTTAACTAGGACTCCGAGATCATGGCTGAATGTAGCCAGTATCATCATTGGCATCAATGGAGTAATCATTATCATATTCTCTGCAATAAACACCTAGCAACAATAACTGCTCCCTGACATTTATCTGTAAGTAATCATTGCTCCATTGGCTGCCCCCCTGATCAACTTCTACACCAATCTGTAAATAATCATGACTATAAGCTCCCTCCTCCAGGTAAATATTGTAACTGTGTACCGTAGGTAGTGTCCAACATAACATTAGTATCAGTGAGTGAGTGAGTTTAGTTTTACGCTGCTTTTAGCAATATCCCAGCAATCTCATGGCAGGGGACCCCAGAAGTGGGGTTCACACATTGTACCTATGTGGGGAATCGAACCCGTGTCTTTGCCGTGACGAGTGAACGCTTTAACCATTAGGCTACCCCATCGCCCCATGTTAGGATCAGCAGAGAAACAAAGACGCGTAACGTGGGTTAACACAACCAGCTCTGACTGCCAGTTAGCCTTGCTAGCAGGATCCTTCAGACTTCAAGTATTTATCTAATTCATCTGCCCTGAGGAAGTTTACAAAACCACACAGTGGCTGGGAATAGTTAAGGATGTGATGAAATAAGATGTGTAAATTGTGTCACACATATGACTTTTTCTTAGAAAGGAAAC
Source organism: Haliotis rubra (assembly GCF_003918875.1). Lineage (NCBI taxonomy): Eukaryota > Metazoa > Mollusca > Gastropoda > Lepetellida > Haliotidae > Haliotis > Haliotis rubra. Next base: position 998,758 of record NW_025767568.1, read on the forward strand.
CACTCCTTAGGTAAGCATTCTTAGCAGGGAACTCGGCCTGCTGGAATGACGTTTCATTCAGTCATTTAAAACACACGATTTTGGCCTGCCTAGTCATGCTATGATGTTCAGCAAGCTGATAGTTAATTGTCACATCTATTTAATTTACAAACTGCTGATGTTGATGCAAAAGGAAAAATGTATGTTTACTAAATTGTATGTTTGTGTAAGCAATTGATGGTTGTCATTTCAGAACACCTGTGCACTAGTAATAACTTTTAATTAATTTCAGAGTGTATGTTTCAGTTTTTGTTATGAAAACCTATGTTGCCTTATTATATAAGAATCTAGGTGTCTTCAGGTAGCAAAACAAACCATGATTTTGTTCCTATAACCCAGAAAACTCACATTATCGGTTCTATCTGTGTCACTTTGCAAATATGACGTTGGTCTGATCACTAATGAGATAATGGCAGCCTAATTTGACAAGGGAAGCCACATTTTCTCATTATATTTGTACAGGATTTTTCAGAACTGGGTTTTGCATTTTGATACAATGTAATTACTAATTACTAATCAATATATCAACAACTGTTTGTGTAAAAAATCAGCTTATTCAGTAATTGCTAATGCAGATTGGTTTTACCCACTTGCATTGAGTGAGTCAATTTATGTCACATTTGCCCTAATTTCCATCTTACAGTAAAGATAACTAGCTTACTTAAAATACATGTCATTCATATGTTGAGACAATTGGTCAAACATGTTTACACGATTCAGTATTACACATACTCTTTGCAGTTTGGGGCACTAGTTTAAAGCCTGAGACTAGTATAATTTTGTCAGCCTGAAGCTCAGCAAATCATAGTCTATATATTAACACTAAACTCTAATGAAAATATTGGTAAAAGACATGTTCAGGTAGGTAGACTCAAAGGTTCCGGCACAGACTGTTTATAAAGTTCTGTTTTATCTTCCCATCAGTTGACACAGGATCTTGTAAAGTATTGCTATTGTTGGTTAGTGTGTAAAAGGACATCAGGTATGTGAGGTTCCAGCTGATGGTTAGTGTAGAAGGACATCAGGTATGTGAGGTTCCAGCTTAGTGAAGGTTCCCTGTGCCTCATGCTGGTTGTAGGAGGCAGCTGTGGAGGTATTGGTGGGTCAGGTACTCTGACTTCCCTGAATTGCTGAAAGAATCCTGATCATGTTGTCACATCTGGTTTGATGACTGACACTGTGATCATGCTCTAAACAACCAGTTTGGTTCAAGTGCTGATGACACAATGCTATCAATCACTGAATTCCTGGAGGTTTTAACTGCACTAGGCTCAGCCCCTAATTTGGTTGAGGCGCCAATGGTGCTATGATAAACCTGATCTCTGGTTTTGGTTGAAATGCCAGTAGCACAATTGCCATGCTATCAGGCATGGGTTTGGCTAAAGAGCCAAAGACATTATGATCATGTTGTCAACCACATGTTTGGTAACAGCATTGATGGCAGGGACCGGTTTGGTGGAAGCGCAGATGACTCTATTACCATGGTATCAACAACTGGTTGGGCTGAAGTGCTGATGGCACTGTGATCATGGCATTAGCCACAGGTATAAATAATGATAGCACCATGCAATTGACCACACATGATTATTTACGTACTTACAGTGATAAACTGTAGGTAGCTTGTTCGCCATCCAATGTCGCAATAGACAAACAAACCAGTCACGATGAGTTGATCTCAGATATTGTAAAACAAAATAAATCCGTGAATGTTCGTCATTTGTCAACACATACTCTGTGTGTGTAAAGTGAATACATTTTGTGGTTTTTAGCTGCACTGGAATTCATTGTGGAAGTTTTGGTGATCGGTCTACATGATGATTCGAGATGTTTGTAAGTATTTGTCATGTTACCATGGTTACCATGCATCTTACTGATTATTTACAATTAGTTTGCTTTATGTAATCCTGCTAAGTGTTTTGGTTTGGTTTACTGTGCATGTATTGCGTCACATGCCTGATGGAAAAACTGATCAAGACTCACAGAGTGCCATTGATGTTATGTCACAAAACCAAACTTGAGTTCAAATTTAGAAAAATCGTTTTTATTTTAAACAAAAAGCTTGTAGCTAATGGCTTTTTATTTTGAATGGAAAAGTGTTGAGGTGATGTGTCAATTCATCAATGTTCCAGCTGACAATGAAGAGTTACTTACTGTCCAAATCAGTTCCATTGTTGGCCTTGAAGCATTCGGCTGGTCATCTACTCATTGAGCACCTGGTTATTTCTAACATTTCAGGGGCGGTGGGGTAGCCTAGTGGTTAAAGCGTTGGCTCATCACGCCGAAGGCCCGGGTTCGATTCCCCACATGGGCACAATGTGTTAAGCCCATTTCTGGTGTCCCCAAATTGATATTGCTGGAATAATAAATATAAATCGAAAAACTAAACTCAGTCAGTCAGTCTAACATTTCAAGGTTGACCCATAGCTAAGGTTAAGGTTTTAAAAAATTGGATATGCTGTTTTAGTCCCCAAATTGAGGTTGGGAGGTAATAATTATCTTAAAATTACATCTAAATTCATATATCATTTAGGTTTTAGTTCATTTGAAATGTTAAGATGGAAGGAAAAAATATTTGACACAATTTCAAATTTGTAATCCTAGTTTCAGGAAAATATTTCGTCAAATGTTTTGGGCTGCAGAATTTCAGGTTGTCCTCATAATAGTTGATTTCTTTCCCATAAAATACCATAAACCTAAAGATGGGAGTCATGTAGGTTTGAAGTGAGTGCCAGGACACACAAAGGAGCATTGAGGTGTTGTCAGCTGTTCTCCAGCAGGTTGTCGTGCACATGAAGGTACCTTCATCTTAATCGAATCCCCACATGGGCACAATGTGTGAACCAATTTCTGGTGTCCCTGCCGTGATATTGCTGGAATATTGCTAAAAGTGGCGTAAAACCATACTCACTCACTCACTACCTGTATCTTAATCTGACATAGCTCTCTGTGATGTGAAGTACCCTTGAAATTGACGTTGTTGCCTTTCAAATTTTAAACTGACACTGTTGCTATATTTTGAGGGAAGGCAGCATCTTTGATGTAAAATTGATGTTGTTGGTGTGTTGTTGGTGAAGACATCTTCAGTCTTAATCTGACGTCGTTGTTTTGTGATTGGGGAGTTTCTGTATGATGTTACCTGTTGTGAGAACGTTTTGGTATTGTTGTTTTGTTGAAGAGTACAAAGTCAGAGCTGCAACTCATTTGCATGAAGCCTAGGTTTTTTATGCTGTTTTGTCCGTTTGTGTGAGTTTGTTTTGTCACAAATGTGCCTTGGACAATGTTGTTGTTTCTACATAGTGAAACCAGGAAAAACAGATCCCTTTATCTCTAAATTATGATTTTTTGTGAATATTCCTATTTTCTCAAATTCAGATTTAGTTTAACATCACATTCAATGCAATGGTGTAATAGTTTAAAACTAAGCCCAGAAGCATTTCTTTCTGTTTTTGTTATTTTTATATTTTTGGGTTGTGTTATCGGTGAAATGCAATTCACCTCCTTGGTATTGCATTGGTTAACATTTCTCATATAACAACAAGAATTGAGATGTTTGTAATTCCAATTATTAAATTTGCTGCAGACTTGTAAGGTAGCGTGTGGCTGAATATTTGCCCTAAACAGGCCGAATTTATTACCTTTTTCATGTCCAGTAAGATTAGTAAAAAGTTTTTCTGAATATATATTGGGCCATCGCTTAGACTTAGCGCCTCTGTTTGTTTGCTCCTAATGGTGAAAATGTCGACAAATATGTTAAAGATTTATATCATTTGATCTGTTTCACATTTGGGGTCCCCAATAAGGATCTGGGCCTAGATTCTCGAAGCTCTCTTAGCGCGCAGACAGTCGTAAGTGCCATACATTAACATTAACTTACGACTATCTTAGCGCTAAGAGAGCTTCGAAAATCTAGACCGTGGGATCTGGATCAGGTTTAGGTGGCTTGTGATAAGGGGCAACTAACGAGATCGGTTGGTCAGGCTTGCTGACTTGGTTGATGAATGTCATGTATCTCAGTTGCACAGATTGCTGCTCATGATCGTCACTGGATTGTCTGGTCCAGACTTGAGTATTTACTGATTGCTGCCATGTAGGAAGCAACCCATGTTTGTCTCCTCATACCTTGACAGTTTGCTCATGATGTCAATCACTAGGTATCACCAGTCAATGCAGACTTTAAGCAATAAACAAGCACTAAATCGTTTTGAAAACACTCAATGATTGAAGATAAAATCAACCTGGTGACCTTGAAACATGTGAGCTTTGACGTTTTGTGTTGATGGTGAAACATGCAGATTTAATAAGGTTCAGATTTTCTCTCTCATGTCAGACAGTCTCTGGAGGCCTCAGTGTAGGGGGTATGGAGGATTTATGGCCACAAAAAGAAAAGTGTGACAGTTTTACCTGGTTATTGGATTTAACTGAGCTGAGTGTTCAGGTTGCTGGGTGAGACAATGTTATTTCTGAGATGTGTGAAGCAAGGTCAAGGGAATTCCACCTGCCTGTAGCCTATAATATTTGCCCGCATATCTTCCTCAGCGAAGACCCAGGTTAGAATTGGTCTTCATCGACCCTTGCATATCTTCCTCAGTGACAATCCAGGTTACAGTTGGTCTTCATCAACCCATGCTTGTCTCCCTCAGCGAAGACCCAGGTTAGAATTGGTCTTCATCAACACATGCTTGTCTCCCTTAGCGAAGACCCAGGTTAGAATTGGTCTTCAGCAACCCATACTTGTCTCCCTCAGCGAAGACCCAGGTTAGAATTGGTCTTCATCAACCCATGCTTGTCTCCCTCAGCGAAGACCCAGGTTAGAATTGGTCTTCAGCAACCCATGCTTGTCTCCCTCAGCGAAGACCCAGGTTAGAAATGATCTTCAGCAACCCATACTTGTCTCCCTCAGCGAAGACCCAGGTTAGAATTGGTCTTCAGCAACCCATGCTTGTCTCCCTCAGCGAAGACCCAGGTTAGAATTGGTCTTCAGCAACCCATACTTGTCTCCCTTAGCGAAGACCCAGGTTAGAATTGGTCTTCAGCAACCCATACTTGTCTCCCTCAGCAAAGACCCAGGTTAGAGTTGGTCTTCATCAACCCATGCTTGTCTCCCTCAGGGAAGACCCAGGTTAGAATTGGTCTTCATCAACCCATACTTGTCTCCCTTAGCGAAGACCCAGGTTAGAATTGGTCTTCAGCAACCCATACTTGTCTCCCTCAGCGAAGACCCAGGTTAGAATTGGTCTTCATCAACCCATGCTTGTCTCCCTCAGCGAAGACCCAGGTTAGAAATGATCTTCAGCAACCCATGCTTGTCTCCCTCAGCGAAGACCCAGGTTAGAGTTGGTCTTCATCAACCCATGCTTGTCTCCCTCAGGGAAGACCCAGGTTAGAATTGGTCTTCAGCAACCCATGCTTGTCTCCCTCAGCGAAGACCCAGGTTAGAGTTGGTCTTCATCAACCCATGCTTGTCTCCCTCAGGGAAGACCCAGGTTAGAATTGGTCTTCAGCAACCCATGCTTGTCTCCCTCAGCGAAGACCCAGGTTAGAATTGGTCTTCAGCAACTCATGCTTGTCATAAAAGATGACAAATGCTATCAAGAAGTTGGGCTCGCTAGGCTGGGTGATGCATGTCACCCTAACCAAGCTGTACAGACTGATGCTCGTCATGTCAATCACTGGATTCCCTAGTCCAGACAGTCATTTACAGCCAACCATCATAGAGCTAGAATAATGATGAGTGTTATATTAACAACAAACAAATAGATTACTTGCAGGCAGTAGCAAGGTAGATTAGAATCACACAAACATATTTCTCAGAAATATGTCTAAGGAACCTCTCTTCATCTCATCTCGTCACGCCGAAGACCCGGGTTCGAATCCCCACATGGGTACAATGTGTGAAGCCCATTTCTGGTGTCCCCCGCCGTGATGTTGCTGGAATATTGCTAAAAGCGGCGTAAAACCAAACTCAGTCAGTCAGTCAGTCTCTTCATCTCATGATTTCCAACATCAATTCACTCGTACAGCACTGTGCACCCAAAGTGTGACACATGTCGGGACATGTGCAGTAATCTACTTGCAAGAACATGGAAAAGCGACACACTGATGCATAAAATATACCTGGTTTGATTGATTTAATTCCAATTCACGTCATTGAAGTTTAAACTAACCATGGATTTTGGTCTCACATAGTTCATTCAGCAACAACCTTTGATATTTATCCATTGATCAAGTGTTGAGGTCAACTTAACCACAGAGCTTCATCCTGCCAGGGTGAAAGAGCGACTATGGAAATATGTTAATTAGTTGAACTAATGCAAGTGGAGTATCTGTTGTTCAGTACACTCCAGGGAATGCGTCAGTGTGTGTAGCTGTCGCTTGTAATGATGGAGGCTGCTGCCATCTCACGACATCATTCAAACATTGAGTGTGTAGGTTCGTGTGTTTTCCATCTTAATAGGCAAAAACTCATCACCTTTGTCTCAAAACATTCAAGATGATATGGTTTGAAGGAGATTTATCTAGATTTGCACAAAAATATATGAAGAAAACACATAATTTTCCTTTGATCTCATGATGTATATAAGCATCTTTGGCTTATAAGACAAGTACATGTGTATGTGTAGCGGCCATAAAATTTCCGTCCGGTGCTGGGATTCGAACCACGGACCTTCTGATCAGAAGTCGGACGCCTTGTCCACATGACCAAAGAGGTTAACCCCGTCAGCAAGCTGACAAGGTAAGGATGTCATCTGTGGGATGACTCCATGTTCTGCTACATATGGATGGCAACTGCTTTTTTGTTGTATAGCATGACGTTTCTGGGCTACTTCTTGCCCCTTCTTGCCCCTTCTTCAGGTGGAGTAGCCCAGAAATGTCGTGTTATACAATAAACAAGAAGTTGCCATCCATATACTCGTCTTATATATTCACCAACTTCTATATGCCTCTCAAGAATCTCATCTTTGGCTTGTTCAGACCTGTACACCTCTTGTGTTTACATGAGCGTCAACTCTCAGGAAGCTATCCTGACCAGGTAAGAGGACAATATTTAATAATAGTATTGAGGACACTTATATGAGGATTGTTATTATTAAGGAAACTTATGTACAGGGCATGCTCTCAGCACACACAATAAATGAATGGACAATTGTCAGTGATTATTGAACAGATGGTTGTTTAGACCAGATTTAAAGGTAGTCACGGAAGGGACACATCTGAGGTGAAGGGGAAGAAAGTTCCATAGCACAGCAGCAGAGTGTTTGAAGGATCTGACACCAAACGTGTTTATTTGGCTTAAGTCTGCAGCAAACGTCAGTATGTAATTTTGGTGGTTTTGATTTAAAAATTGACTTTTTAAAGTTTATAACCAATGGGCAAAATTATTATGTCAGTAACAATTCTTATGTATGAGGTGAACGTTTCCCAATTCATACTGATTTAGCTACCTGTGTTCCTGCTTTGTCAGGTAAAGTCTTTGTCACTAATAACAGGACCAATATACTTCTATATTTAGGGGACCAAATAAATAATTCTAAACTATATGAAAGATGATGCTTTCCAGTGCCCTGCCAAGGGCGTTTAGATAGAAATGCTACATAGCCCTCCAGTCAGATTCACATACCGGATATTCACATGTTATTGTTATTATAGAACAATGAGGACTGCATTGTAAACAGTGAGTGAGTGAGTTTAGTTTTACGCCGCACTCAGCAATATTCCAGCTATATGGCGGCGGTCTGTACCATAATCGAGTCTGGACCAGACAATCCAGTGATCAACATCATGAGCATCGATCTGCGCAATTGGGAACCGATGACGTGTCAACCAAGTCAGCGAGCCTGACCACCCAATCCCGTTAGTCGCCTCTTACGACAAGCATGGGTTACTGATGATCAATATTCTAACCCGGACCTTCACGGGTCGCATTGTAAACAGGGTTCAAATGAACAACAGTTAGATACATTGAAGTTTAATTTTTAAATCAAGACAACCAAAATGGCATATGCTCAGGTTTTGCAATCATTTGTATAACGCATACTTGAGTTTTTACTCAGAATTTATCATCTTCAAGTACACAGAAGTAGTTTGATATCTGTGTGCACATAATACCACAATATACAGGACGTAATGTATCATGATCTACTTCAGCTTGACATATACAGCTGACATGTAGTATCTTTAGTGGCATTTAGAAGATACAGTATCAATAAACACTGAGATGATCATGACTTATGATTATGATTCTATATTTTTTCCACAACTACCTTGAGGGTCATCATGTTAAGTTGACAAGTGTACAGGAAATTCTTTGAAATGAGTCACTGTTTACTCCTGTATATTTATGTCAGTGATTGGACACAATAGGGGACTGACCAATCTGACTAATGTTGCAAATCGGACTGTAAGACCTTGGGGTTGGATAAATAGTTTTTCACATGGCCAACAGGATAGTGATGCGGAAAAAGCACTGGACCCTGAAAATTCCAGTTCATGAGAATAATTTCCTCACACTTGGTGAATATTTCGCTGATTTCTGTTCTTATTTGTCTGTGAAAAATAGATAGACAGACAAGACAACTGACAGTATTAGCCAGTCAGATTTCCTACAGTTGGGTACCAGTTGAATTAAGTATGTTTTTAGTTCACATGACCGAAAATTTGAATGCTCCCAGCTGTGGTATTTCAAGCAAGTATTTACAGGAACTACGTCAGACTTTAAAGATTTTGGAGCAGTGGGGTAGCCTAGTGGTTAAAGTGTTTCAACCTGGGTTCGATTCCCCTCATGGGTACAATGTGTGAAACCCATTTCTGGTGTCCCCTGCCGTGATGTTGCTGGAATATAGCTGAAAGCAGCGTAAAACTCTCACTCAACTCACTCACTCACTCACTCACTCACTCACTCACTCACTCACTCACTCACTCACTCACTCACTCACTCACTCACTCATACTACATACTCATACTCAGGCTCTGTTTTTCAGATGCAATATTATACTATCAGTAAAACCTCAATTACAATGTCACAAGACTATAATCAGACTAGTCATAATTCATTTAATAAAATAGCACTTTATAGTTCTGATAAGTTTGGCTGTTTTGTAGTGAATCAGCCCCACCTTGTGGCTAGATACTCCACTATGACAAGCATGTACCAGGATATATTGGACAATACAGCCCGTCAGGTGTAGCCAGTTCAGCAATCACATGCATGGACTAGTTGCTGTAGGCATGGGTGTATCCTGTTGTGTTATAAGGCAGGTTCAATTACAGCTGCCCTTTTCATGTAGGTGACGCCCTTTAATATTCCTGGATAAAGAAATGTGTCTTTAAATAGCTTGAAAGACTTTTGTACCTTAAATGCCATACATGATATATTCTAACAAGAATTAAGGAAATATTTCATTTTGATTGGTCAATTAGAGGTATCAAATTGCAATAACCACATCAGACAATTTGTTGACTACATCGCTATGGGAAATATTATTAATGGAAAACACACTTTTTTTCTGTCGTTAATTGACATTTGTAAAAATATAATTGTGCAATTCTAGTTTCTGAAATACAGATTGATGGCAACAACTTTATTCAATGTCTGTCTGGCAATTATGGTAACTTTTTGTGCAGAAAACATATTGGAGACAGACTGAGAGAGTATACTTCTGAGTTTTGCTGTAACGGCTAGAATGAAATTTGATGCTTTTCATTACATGATTTTTTGTGTATATGACTTTTGCATAGCGAAATGAAATTGTATTACTGACATAGTGTGGAACAAACAAAACCTCACAAGCAGCGCTTACTTCCCACTTCAAGTTGGCTTACAAACTAGAGATGCTACACATTTTGCCATAGAGTACACCAATCATGTAGATTGTAAACAGTGTTCAAATACATAAACAGAAGAGGCAAAAGACTTTCCACATCCATAATAAATCTCTAAATGCAGAATCATTGTACAATTCCGGCTATATCAAGAGCATGTGTTTATGAATGACTACCCAATAGTTACGATACCACATAAGCTAAGTATATCCTGCCCCGGAGGCCCCATCATAAACACATGCAAAGGCTTGTCAATTGTTCACCTGAAATAAATCAGGAAAACATGCTGAAGTCAAAATAGGAAATTTCATCAATCAATATTGCATTCGGACATCATTTTTTTCACTGATGTTTCAAATTTTGAAATTTCATCCACATCTCTATCATAAAACTTTGGAAAGCTTTACTGAAGCTCAAATGTTGTAAACTTGATTAAACAACTTCTTAGCACGGTCCATTATTTGTGGAGCAGCTGTTATCGGTGTTCCCTGTATTGAATCAACACACCATTCACACCTGAACCCTCACCATCCAATATCTCGACTGACACCAAGGATTTCATGTTCAACTTTGTCATGGTAGAATGGAGATAAACATAGGAGCATTTTGGTTCCAAATTAAATTTAGCTGAGTTAAATCTACAGGCAACCCAGCTCTACATTGGAGTCACAGCAGGTTTATGTCCTAACTGAAATTATATTAACATGACTCTTAAAATCTGTATCTCTTGGATAGGCATTTACCTTACCAACAGTCATGCTCTGTTTAATATTTTAAATTGAATATATGGGTTATAATACAGGGCTGAAACCCATGTTTGTATACAGTTGTGCTCGTATATGATAGGTATGCAGTTGTCAGCGACCTAATTATAAATGTGATCCATCACACTGAAATGTAACTAAACCTGCTGCAGAATCACATCTATCTGATGTGGTGTGAAACAAACAAACGGGTTGTTCACAAAGGACTGTCGCTTGTCCTGCCTGCACGTTACTTGTCATGGACCTATTTTTGAAACCAATGTTGCAGGGTGTGGAGCCATCACACCTTGTCTTGTACGTTTGCTGAGGAGGTTCACCTCTGAAATGTGAACAAGGTGATTGACTTGGGATCGGAATGTTCATGGTTTAGATCGCCACATGTTGCAGGGAACATTTTATGTCTGCTACAGTGCTACACCTACATAGTGCTCACGTGGGCTTAGAGAATATTCAAGATAAGGTCTAGATTGTTTAGATTAGGGTAGGTAGAGATACAGATTAACATGTTCTGTTTTAGGGGCATAATTTGTTTGGTTGTTGAGACTTTGGAGTCTTAATCAGGAGATTACTGACAGAAACAGTCATCAGAAATATATAGCGATACAAAGAGTCATACTGTTTGAAGTGTTTCTTGGCAAGACAAGAGTTACTTCCCTTCTCATATAAATCAGCTTGGGTGTTAACTAACAGTTGTCAGGTGACTGGGTCGCAGGAAATCAATTATTTGCTGAAGCGAGACTAATTTTATTCCAATTAGGATATTTCGGGGCCCTAAAAATATGTAATCTTGGGATAATTTGGGTCACTTTGACACATGGAAGGTCAGGGATTTGATGTCCGTGGTGTTTTCTGCAAGCACATGTTTACAGGTTGGCCAAACACATGTGGGATCTAAAAAACATTAATAGTTCCTGTCATTATGTCAGCTGTATTTGCTGTAGTAAACACCCCAGGTGCTGCAAATTGTAGAAAGGGTGCTCATATTAACACCATGCTTGGTCAGATTTTTATAAGTAATTGAGCAGTTGTATATATACTGGACAAAAATAGTTTGGGATATATGTAAATTTTGAAATTATGAATAATTATCTATGTATTCATTGACACACTGATAAAATATCAATCATAAAAAAAACAATATCCCTAACTTATTTTGTCCAGTATATAAACGCAGTTCAAAAATTGATGAGGGAACAAAATACAAAGATCATAATTACTCATATGTTCCCCATCTGCGAGGCTATTTTCTGTTAAAAATCTGTTCTAAACTCAATAATATCATGTGGTATAAATGTTTCCAATAGCCTTTTGGTATTAGTAACTAGTTGGTCTTGAAGTTGGTTGGTGATGTGACTGAATACGATTGAAAAAAATGTTACATTTTGTGAGTCTGTATGATGAATGGACAACCTTGAACATGGACTTCTTGCAACATAGCCAGTGAATGCTGCAGCGGAATCTGCAATACACTCTACAATGCGCTCTACAATACACTCTACAATACACTCTACAATACATTCTCCAGCTGTCAGTGGGACCTGACAAAGTTTGTTTATCTGTTACTAAGCCATTACGACATACTCGTCACATGTAGCAAGGAATGTGACCCACCACCCACTGTTTGTACAGATCAATTCAACTCGCTCCTTGTACATTGCAACATGTGTAGTGAAAACGAGTATTTATAGCCAGGACGACATGCACAGAACTTGGGTCCAGTACCGAACAATTGACCGGCAAATCAGTGACAGCCATGAAACACTATTGTCCCTTATTTACACAGCTTAGCGTAACAGGAGGTATCCCCAGGTGGAGCAGGTGCTTGTATTTGTACAGCAAAGGAAGTGGATATATAAAGAGGCTGTAGTATTTCTATAGATGTATAGATTGGTGTATATATTATTTATAATACTATAGTGGGGCGTTGGGGTAGCCTAATGGTTAAAGCGTTGGCTCGTCACGCCGATGACCCGGGTTCGAATCCCCACATGGGCACAATGTGTGAAGCCCATTTCTGGTGTCCCCCGCCCTGATGTCGCTGGAATATTGCTAAAAGCGGCGTTAAAAACCAAACTCAGTCAGTATAATACTATATGGTTGTTAAAGTACCAAGCAATTGATTTCAGGATAGGGTGAGGTTTGGGGACTGGATTTGGTTATCAAAAGAATAAATGGTTCAAAATATGCTTTAAAGAGTATTTATACTTCACACTGATGAGACAATAAATGCATATTTACAAGAACAGTAATTAAAAATAAAAACAGTGTTTACTTATTTAGACTCTTGGTTATTATGAAAATAACATTTGTTTTTTAAGAAATGCTTTTGGCCTGAACTTGTTTTATTTCTTTCAAAGAACTCTTGACCTCAAGACTAAAACATTCAAAAGACAAAAATCATTCTAACTTCTATTGACAAAACCAAAAATGGTCAGATCATCAGATATTTTATTTGTATGATTAAGATTGTAGTTTGGAAACATCATATGCTGGTCCAGGTCTAACTTTATGATGAATAAAACCCTCTACAATTCATACTATTCCATTGTATTTTTTTTACCCACTTACAAATTTTTGATGAATCCATAACTGAACAAAGAGAAAAGTTGTATGCCTCATTTTTGACTCACAGCTTCCAGAAAGCGTATCAAACAATTACATGAAATATAGCCTGTTGACAATTCTATGTGAAAAGAGAGCCTATATATTATTCATTTTCCCTGATGGTCTTTTTTTTAATAAAACAATAGTATGCTGTAAATATGTGTTCCATATTTTATTACTGTTCACAATGGTTACAGTTTTTACTCAACTTACTGAAAGGCAAGCAAGCTCATATCATGGCATGGTTGTCTGGCATTTGGCTTGTGTCATCCAGCATAGACATATTCTCAGCATCTGTTGAAGACCAATGAAGTTTAAATTAAAAAAAACTCATTAATTACATTTCAGTTTTTTCAACAGGTCTGCCACAGCAGCCATTTTGAAAGAGCTTTCAATACCTAATTAAAGGCGCAGGTTCAATTGCCAACATTGGTAACATGAGTGAAACCTAGTTTGGTGTCTCCTGACATGGTCTTAGTGGAATAGTGCTGATAGGAGTATAAAAACCAACTCAATCATTCACTTTCTGCAGTGAAAACCCAACCAACACACTTCCTGCAGTGTAAAACCCAACCAACACACTTCCTGCAGTGTAAAACCCAACCAACACACTTCCTGCAGTGTAAAACCCAACCAACACACTTCCTGCAGTGTAAAACCCAACCAACACACTTCCTGCAGTGTAAACCCAACCAACACACTTCCTGCAGTGTAAACCCAACCAACACACTTCCTGCAGTGTAGAACCCAACCAACACACTTCCTGCAGTGTAAAACCCAACCAACACACTTCCTGCAGTGTAAAACCCAACCAACACACTTCCTGCAGTGAAAACCCAACCAACACACTTCCTGCAGTGTAAAACCCAACCAACACACTTCCTGCAGTGTAAAACCCAACCAACACACTTCCTGCAGTGTAAAACCCAACCAACACACACTTCCTGCAGTGTAAAACCCCCAACCAACACACTTCCTGCAGTGTAAAACCCAACCAACACACTTCCTGCAGTGTAAACCCAACCAACACACTTCCTGCAGTGTAGAACCCAACCAACACACTTCCTGCAGTGTAAAACCCAACCAACACACTTCCTGCAGTGTAAAACCCAACCAACACACTTCCTGCGGTGTAAAACCCAACCAACACACTTCCTGCGGTGTAAAACCCAACCAACACACTTCCTGCAGTGTAAAACCCAACCAACACACTTCCCTGATGTGTAAAACCCAACCAACACACTTCCTGCAGTGTGTAAACCCAACCAACACACTTCCTGCAGTGTAAACCCAACCAACACACTTCCTGCAGTGTAAAACCCAACCAACACACTTCCTGCAGTGTAAAACCCAACCAACACACTTCCTGCAGTGTAAAACCCAACCAACACACTTCCTGCAGTGTAAAACCCAACCAACACACTTCCTGCAGTGTAAAACCCAACCAACACACTTCCTGCAGTGTAAAACCATAGTCACTCACAGTTTAAAACCCAAGCTCAGCAACATGAAATGCATCTCACTCACTCGCTCACTCGCTCACTCGCTCACTCGCTCACTCGCTCACTCACTCACTCACTCACTCACCCATCTTCATGGTGTAAAACCTGTCCAACATCTAAACCCTTCAATCTAAACTGGTTGACTGTGTCCTGTTGATATTTTATGACACTTCAGTCACTACCCCGAGCTCAGTCAGCCTCACCAATCAATCACTCACTCACTCACCCATCTTCATGGTGTAAAACCTGTCCAACATCTAAACCCCTCAATCTAAACTGGTTGACTGTGTCCTGTTGATATTTTATGACACTTCAGTCACTACCCCGAGCTCAGTCAGCCTCACCAATCAATCACTCACTCACTCACCCATCTTCATGGTGTAAAACCTGTCCAACATCTAAACCCCTCAATCTAAACTGGTTGACTGTGTCCTGTTGATATTTTATGACACTTCAGTCACTACCCCCGAGCTCAGTCAGCCTCACCAATCAATCACTCACTCACTCACCCATCTTCATGGTGTAAAACCTGTCCAACATCTAAACCCCTCAATCTAAACTGGTTGACTGTGTCCTGTTGATATTTTATGACACTTCAGTCACTACCCGAGCTCAGTCAGCCTCACCAATCAATCACTCACTCACTCACCCATCTTCATGGTGTAAAACCTGTCCAACATCTAAACCCCTCAATCTAAACTGGTTGACTGTGTCCTGTTGATATTTTATGACACTTCAGTCACTACCCGAGCTCAGTCAGCCTCACCAATCAATCACTCACTCACTCACCCATCTTCATGGTGTAAAACCTGTCCAACATCTAAACCCCTCAATCTAAACTGGTTGACTGTGTCCTGTTGATATTTTATGACACTTCAGTCACTACCCCGAGCTCAGTCAGCCTCACCAATCAATCACTCACTCACTCACCCATCTTCATGGTGTAAAACCTGTCCAACATCTAAACCCCTCAATCTAAACTGGTTGACTGTGTCCTGTTGATATTTTATGACACTTCAGTCACTACCCTGAGCTCAGTCAGCCTCACCAATCAATCACTCACTCACTCACCCATCTTCATGGTGTAAAACCTGTCCAACATCTAAACCCCTCAATCTAAACTGGTTGACTGTGTCCTGTTGATATTTTATGACACTTCAGTCACTACCCCGAGCTCAGTCAGCCTCACCAATCAATCAATCATACCCAGTTTCCAAATCAAATACTAATTAGTGTCATCATGTAAAATTCATGAAGTAGTGCACAAACTGTAACAGTAAAACACTAGGAACAGGGAGGTTTTACTGTGGATATTACCAGGTTTGTTTCATTAAAATAAGCCATGTAACTAGTATATTGTTTGTCAGTCATATTCTTGAATATTTGCAATAATTTTATTAAAATCAAATGGATTCGCAAATGAGGAATGTCTGTTCCTTTATCATTGAGTTTGGTGGCAGGGATAAATAGAATACTAAAAGAAATAGCCTAGAGCCTCTTAATCGCCACAACAAGCTTGTTGTCACAGAAAACACTGACCTTTCTCTCACCCTCCACTCAGCCTTTAACATTCAGTACTTGCTGGGTAGCAGCACTATACAGTATTGGGTGGGAGAAGTCAGACAGGAAATATTGTTGTCAAGAATTCTGTATTTCTTGGTAATATTCGCGACTTGAAATAGTTGAACAGTATACACTGTAGAGAACTATTGTAGTCTTACCTTTCATTGCAGTCGAACCTGATTAATCTGTATTTTTGTATAATAAAACAAAGGTGGGTGTGACTGCACTTTAAGCAGTGTTTTAGCAATAGGGTACAACACAAACTGTCATTGTAAGGGCGATTGAGTTTGGACCTTCATTACAATAAGCAAAGGTCTTTACCACTGCACTGTCCCTAATCAAACTGTAAGAACTGAAGACAGCTTGAAGTGTCTTGCTTCCAGTGTCATGTCATTTGGATTTAGTTTTATTTCTAGGAATGAAAAAGGCTGCTCTTAGAATCTTTAAAGGTCACATGCAACCAAAACATCAAACATAATTAAAACACAATTATCACTTATTCATGACATATAATATACATTGCTGGTTATGAAAAAACATATAAACAAAATTATAAGCGTACAATCGCAAATCAAAAGTGCAATATTGTGTACTTCGGTTTACTTCCCAAGAAACGAAGCAGCCGGGATACCGAACCCAGTCAGAGCGGGTGGGTGTGCACTCAAGTGTAACGGCTGGTTCAGTTGCAGATGCCTTCACGGCTAATTGTGTGTATATATAGAGAGAGAGATGTTGGGTTTTGAAAATACATGCTCATTTTTTGTGTATAACATATTGCAATCAACAGACATCATAACATGTCATGTGTTCAAGTATCACACCTGCCTGTCTGTGTAATTACATAATGTGACAGAGACCGAACTCGGGCCATAAATCAATGCGTTTTGTTTATTGTGTATAGCCTGATTGGTGTTAAGTTCATATCGCTTGTGGTCAGTGATAGCAGCTGTGTATTGAATATTGTCATTAGCAGACAGGCAGGCAGACACACAGGTGTCAATAAAACAAGACATTGAATTTTGTCTGTGACAACGACATATCTATATCACAGTTAGAAATTGTGTCAGCTAAATAGTGACATTGCTTTTAAGTATCGAACTGAGAAAGTTCCTCGGTAAGAAGAAGAGCGTGTGGTGAAATAGACAAATGAAATTATATAAACAGTTAATTTACTGTCATAACATATAAAAGCTCGCCTGAGAGATATCAACAAAACATTAGAAAAATAGCTCACACCAAAGCCTTCACCAAATATTCACCCGACAACCGGCTTCCAAGCTGCGCGAACCTATTTACTTGCGCACGTGCTATGAGCGCAGCCCAGCTGTTGAAACCCGTTTTCCCCAGAAAAGTCTGGGGAAATTTAGTGAAACGTTTGAACTCCGATTTCGCGCTTTTTTTTTCATCGCGTTATTTTTCAACTTTATAAGTTGAATTTGCATTTTTGACGATTTGTTTCGGTATGTCCATACCGAAAGGTATCAGAATCTGCAAAGTTGTGTTTTACGTTGCATGTGACCTTTAAGAGAAATTGGTGATTTCTTTTGTAGGCAGATCAGGAAATCAGAAACAAATTAATGAATTGCTTTCCAAAGATGAGGCAAATAGAATTTCATGTAAAATTGATATGGTCATCAATATGATTTAGTTTTATTTCTAGGAATGAAAAAGGCTGCTCTTAGAATCTTTAAGAGAAATTGGTGATTTCTTTAGTAGGCAGATCAGGAAATCAGAAACAAATTAATGAATTGTTTACCAAAGATGAGGTAAATAGCATTTCATGTAAAATTGATATTGTCATCAATATACAGCTGAGAATTCCCTAACAACGGCAACAGATGCAGAATTTATTGGAGTATAATGACGTCCTGCTTGCCGGTAGGTTGCCATGGTAGAAAACAACACAGACCCGGCCATTGATTACCGCTTCATCAGATCCATGCGATGGAAGCATAGACCATCCAGTTACACAGGACGATTTGTACTTTCGTTTGAAGTATCTATAAAACTACCTGTGGGATAATAAAAAGTCATCTTCCAAGGATCCAAATATATAGCATCTTAGTTTATGGCCTGAATGGAATATGTTCTCCGTGGGCGTCCTCTGTCTGATGTATTATTTGTTACACATGTTACTGTTGGTTGTTTAACACAGCATCCAGCCATATTGCACCAACGTGTTAGCGGTCTGTAAGTAATAGTACCTGGATGACACAATCCAGTGATGGACATCATGAGTGAGTGAGTGAGTTTAGTTTTACGCCACACTCAGCAATATTCCAGTAGTATGGCGGCGGTGTGTAAATAATCGAGTCTGGACCAGACAATCCAGTGATCAACAGCATGAGCATCGATCTGCGCAATTGGGATCCGATGACATGTGTCAACCAAGCCAGCGAGCCTGACCACCGATCCCGTTAGTCGCCTCTTACGACAAGCATGGGTTGCTGAAGGTTCACTCTAACCAGGACCTTCACAGGTTGGACATCATGAGCATCGATCTATGGGGTTGGGATATCATGGCATATCAACCAACTTAGTTGACCCTGTCACCTCTTCCAATAAACGTGGGTTTCTGAAGGTTTCCTTCATGAAAACATTCTGTCTTCTTCAAATCAATGTGATTTTATTGCAGATTTGTTCTTGTTGTACATATAACAATAGCCAGGTGAATATTTTTGCCTTCATTTTTATATACTGGAAATATAGTTATACTTGGAAATTCTTTCCTTCTTAATATTTGCAGTAAGGACACAGGTTATGAAAACTATCTCTGTCTATATCTGTATGTAAGAGTTGAGTAATCGGCCACATGTTAACTTGGTTAAATGTCTGAGTGAGGGTTTAGATTCAACAGTTGTTCAGTACTTATCTGGTGTTCTATCCATCAACCACACGGAATAGGCATGTAATGATGATGATGAGAAGTCTTATCATGCGCTAATCTCCACGCAACAAAGCATGCTCGAAGCGCTAACACCAAGCTGACTGTCTGCGGCGCTAGTGTTACAGTCCGGATGGGTGACCATGTTTGGAAGCTTGACTCCTGAGAGTTTCTTGGACTTCAGTCCTGCCCCATAACAAAACACATTAGACATGTGGTCTCATCTTAGGCAAGTGATTTTTTTTTAAATTGCCTCTGTTCACCCAGCAGAAAATGGGTCTCCGGTGGGATAAGTTATGTAACCATTAACCTTCTAGCGCTTCACAGGCAGATTGGTTATCCCGGGTAATAATGATAATAATCAGATTGTTTGGGAGCTTCGAGCATACATTTGCATGGAGAAATGTGCATGATAAATGGACTCTTATTAATTACATTAATCGCCAGTTGTCCGGATATTGCAGCATGTGGCAGCAGTGTATAGAGTGTCCAGTTGATTATGCAAATATGTCTCGTAAAAGACAATGATATTATGAGCATTAACCGTTTAAAATACAATGTACCATCTGAAGTCTGCTTCAGTTGTCATGCTGGCCTGCAGCCTAAATCAACAACAAATTTTCAAAATTTTAATGAAATAGGATATGTGTCGGGGTTTCTGATCATTCCTTTCTTCAGGTGTTGACTGATGGTCAGTCAAGGTACACTGAATAGCTTTCAGAACTTGGTTGGGTTTTAAACAATAAATGAAAAATGAAAGAAAGTTGAGGAAATTGTGAAAATGTCCTGATGCTATTTGTGTATTTCAACGAGTTGAGAGGCTGGAAGGGAAGAAAGTCTGATAAATATTATATGATGACCTTTTAGAAATTGTATTATCCTGTTTATCAGCAGAGATTCCCATGGCATTAGATGAGTCCCTTGCATCTATCTATCCTACTTAACTTTACTGTTTGCAAATTATTTATGACCTCTGTTGAAGAACAAGACACATAATGATTTGTAGAAAAGTCAAAATGTTTGAAAAGCAAAGGTATGGAAGATTTCCTAGTTTAGGTTTACCAGGCCAACATCATAAGAAACAAGCACCTGTTTCCTCCTGATATATGGAATACCTGGAGATCAATCAGCTACAGATGAAGAAGTACAGATTATCTGTCCCGTGTGAATTAATTTATCTTATTCCTTGGGTTCTGCACATAAATCATACTTTTTATGAGATAAAAGGAAGAAAGAAATGTGAGTTGTGACCCAACAGAGACTAAACTGCAGCAGCTTTTTGTTCAGGTAACATAGTTAATTTATGACTACACGAACAATGGATGACTTTGTTTCATATATTCATGGAAACGAATAAGGGAACACTTAAAAGTACAAGTGTTCCTGTATATTTTTCCAGGTTTCCTCACATGGCATGTATTGCACTGTGGGTAAAATTCTGGAAATAATTAAAGTAACACTTGTACTTTCATGTGTTCCCTTATTAGTTTCCATGAGTATATTATCTCACAAATGCACATGTATCCAATGTATGAATTACTTTTGAAAGGTTAGTAGCCAGGAGGGCTAGTTAAGTAAAAATGTTGCCAGCCCACATCATACTTCACTGGCCCTGCAAAATATCAGTATCAAATGCACATCAGTCAGAATTGGTGTGATGTTTGGAAATTGAAGATGGTGAGTTACTGTCGCCCCATGGAAACAATATAAATCAAACAAACACAAAAAACTAAGATTTCTTTGTATCTGAGATTTTCAGCTAGCCAGTAGGGATAGCTTTAACAACATGCTCAGGCCCGATTCACAATCAGCTAGCATTTGGATAGCGGGCTAGTAGCTATTTCGAACGCTGCATGTACAAGTATTGGGAAGTTCCAATACAAAATCGTTCTGTCCTTTTGTGTTGAACAAGTCATTGCAATTCCTATAATTCTCCTTGTTACTTGGGTGGGGGAGGGGCTGGAGAGACTGGAAAAGTTTTAGGGTGTGTGAAAGGAGACTGAAATAGGGATTGGGAAGTTTTGGGGTGGGGGGTGATTATGTGATTATGGTAGGTGTGAAAGGAGACTGAAAGGGTTCGAGCGTGTACATATTAAAAGGCATCATAAAATAAAACAAAACTGAGTACAACATCCGGCCAATACGGCCTTAGTAAAAATAATGAGTCACTATTTTACATTTACAGACAAAAGTTAAAATTAAGTGATAAATTAATAACTGCTATTAAAATAGTGTAATATTACTGGAAATGTGAAATTAAAACCACAAAGTTAAAAAGGAGACAACAAGGTGAGTGGAAATAGTGAAGGAGTAGATTAATGTGTGAATTGACGGCGTCGAAACATGAGTTACTAAGGAGTAATCGGCTACTTGTTTAATAAACTGGCTATCTTGCATAATGAGAGTGACCTGGTCAACAGGGATGTACTGGGTAAAGGAAAGGGTATACTGCCGTGACAGCGTTCCATAAGTCATATCTCATATCTGAATGAAAGCTACAGTGTGCCAAGAAATGAATTTTGTCCTCAACTTCATTGCTGTTACATTTTAGACATTTGAACAGATTCAGTCCCTGTATACATCGTTCTGGTGAACTCCAGACTTCTCATATCAGCCTCCTAATATATATGAGATTATATGTGAATTATGACCCATTTATTTCAGGATAATGTTTATTAGTGGGGTAACAGCTGTAGTTTATGAGTGGTATAATCCAGAAAAGAACTGTATATATATGTTAGTGTGATAATAATCCATATTTGTTTGTGAGTGAACACACATCAAGTATCACTGATATATTGCCTTTCTCATCAGGAAAGCAAGAGAGCAAAATGTGTATGGTAATTTTTGGAGAGTACCCAGAATTTGTTTATGGGTAAATATGTATGGTTGTGGATATGACTAATTTGAAGACAAGCTGTGTTGATGAACGGGATGAACCAACATGATGACAGGCATGTTTTGTGGCGAGTCATGCAGAGATCCACCAGATTTACCCCAGCTATTTAGAAGCTGCCCCTCTCTCTGCTGTAGAAGGAGAACAGAGTCTTTGGTTACACACAAGATGGCATGTTGATCCTCTGTAAGCCTTCACCTCATGCTCAGCCTTCAGGCTTTACTTAAGTATATTTGGCTAATGAGGACTTTGTTCAATAGTTTCAGCTTCTTTGAACTAAAATTTAATTATATTTATTTAGCTAGTCATTAGTTTGCTTAAGTTTGAATTAAAAGTAAGGAAATATGTTGTGTAATATATTATTGGAAGATATGTTTATATCTATTTGCAACTGAAAATTCCAGTCAGATCAGTTTAGTAGGGGCTGTAGTGTGAGGTTATTTGTACTATTACTATTATATTCTATAATAATGGTATGAACACACATAAAAGTTTATGAAATTCAGCTGTCAGGCAGTTCTTATTCCCCACTAAATAAACAAGAATTGTTCTTTATTCTGACTGGTTGAAAAGCATGATCATATGGTATTCGATTCGCGGAAACTGCAAGAATATTCACTGCGTATTGACACATACAAATATCGCTCACAATTGTATTGTTGCGTCGTCAGCAGTGGTGACGTCATTCAAATCATATTGTGGTGTAAAGTCGGAATGACGTCACAAATGAGCAGTTCCAGATGCTACCTTGGGAACCAGTTGAAACTGCCAGCTGATGACAGTAAAACACCCATGTGGGCCTTTGGTTTACTTTTGTGTTTACAATGTTGATAAACATTATGTGTTGGCCAATTTCTGGTTGTTATTGAGTCGTTTCCAAATGAATTCCCTTGCTTCAAATACAAACACATGATGTTTATCTCCTAAGTCAAAAATATGATGTCTAACATTTAATAAGGTTAAAACAGAAATAGAATTAGTCTTAAGCATAATAGAATTCCCTACGCAACACTGTAAACGGATTCTCCGAAGTGTGAATGTTAACCAAACTTTGACCACCCGATCTTATTAGTCGCTTCTAACGACAAGCATGGATGCTGAAGACCACTTCTAACCCGGGATGTTTGGTCAGGTGTACTTACATTATTTAGGGAGTAAATAAGTTTTGCTTCATAAAATAAATAGAAATATTCGCTAGAAAGCATCACACTAGTCATCATTGGACTCTGTAATATTCACTCTGGACAAATCACGGTTTATGCTAGTTTGTGCTCTTATGTATATTCTAAGTTTGTATGAAGCGTAAAGTGTATCGGCTTCAAGTTAATATGGAAATATGACATTTCACATGTTCAGTGCAGGTGCTCCTAACTTTAACAAGTGAGTGTGTGAATTTAGTTTTACGCCGCTTTGAGCATTTATCCTTCACACATTTTACCCATGTGGGGAATCGACGTGATAAGCGAACTCTTTAACCACTGGGGTTAAAAAACAACAACCCCCAAACCCACAACCCCATAACCCCCTTCCCACCATACTTCATCCTTCATCCTTTCATCACTGTTCAGGTGGAGCTTACAAATGTTTGGCAACACATACAATATATTTCTGTACAAATGTTTGGCAACACATACAATATATTTCTGTACAAATGTTTGGCAACACATACAATATATTTCTGTACAAATGTTTGGCAACACATACAATATATTTCTGTACAAATGTTTGGCAACACTTACAATATATTTCTGTACAAATGTTTGGCAACACTTACAATATATTTCTGTACAAATGTTTGGCAACACTTACAATATATTTCTGTACAAATGTTTGGCAACACTTACAATATATTTCTGTACAAATGTTTGGCAACACTTACAATATATTTCTGTACAAATGTTTGGCAACACTTACAATATATTTCTGTACAAATAGTTTGGCAACACTTACAATATATTTCTGTACAAATAGTTTGGCAACACTTACAATATATTTCTGTACAAATGTTTGGCAACACTTACAATATATTTCTGTACAAATAGTTTGAAATTGTATCCTTTTGTAATTATTTTGCAATGCCAGATTCTATCCTTGTAGTGCTCAGTTTGAACACAAGAGATGAAACATGTACTATTTGTACAACTGTTTGTTTGTGGGTATTTATCATGGAAAGGTTTGTTGTGAAACTAACTTGCAAAGTATTACCAAAGCCTGTTGCAATGGGCAAGCAAGGAAGTCAGATTTTTACTTGATGACAAATGAATGACTGAATTGATCAATAAAATGTCTATGTTCGTAGAGTTACGACCTATCGTAACTGTTTTATGGATTGGGGGGGGGGGGCTTTCATGATGCCTGACAAAAATATTTTATGCCAGACATATGCTGTTGTATTTTGGGAATCTGTCGATAATTTGTTGAACCAGGCAGACATTGATGTATGGTGCTTTATTATAAATCCTTAGTGCCGTCATGTGCATGTATGTTAGAATGTCAAGTTTATTAGATTAGGTTTTACACAATGATAACGCTGTCCATTTTTTTTCTCAAATATCATGTATCTCGTGTTCATCATTAGTGTTATATACTCGGCTGCTGTAAGAGGAATATATTGCCTCAAGGTTCTCAGACTTTCATACCTGCATCCAACCTTTTCCCGTTATGCAAAGTATTATACAAGGTACTTGTGAGTAGGTGGTTTTGTGTGAGTGAGTGTGGTTTTATGCTGCTTTTAGCAATATTCCAGCAATATCACAGCAGGGGACACAAGAAATACACTCCACACATTTTGACACAAGTGGGGAATCAAACTCAGGTCTTCGACATAACAAGTTTATGCTTTAACCACTTGGCTACCCTACCACCCCATAAACTGTTTGGACACAAACAGTTGAACTATTTCAGCAATCTTCTTCATCCATTTGAAATCTTCGGAAAGACTTTCGCCCATATCTCCCCTTCTTGTCAAATCATATTACCAGAATATTACCTGAATATATATATATCTTTTTCCTCATCGTTAAAATTTAAGGGGGATGCGGACAGATGTCTTACCAAATCTTCATAAAGCTGTAAAAAAATGTGCCTATTAAAGGCTCTGGGACTGTCACTTTAACATCCTCATAAATAACTTCTTTAATTCTTTAAAAACTATTAATCATTCAGATACCAATATTAATACATGCGTTCACCCTTGTCAATTAAAGGCCATTTGTATTCAGTGATTTTTCAAGAGACATTTGACATTTACATTTTGATTTTATCATATTTTGATAGGACAGTCTTTTATATTTATTACCAGTTTAAATTTGTTTTAGGACTTTTTGGATGTCACTGTCCTAATAAATGACCCGACTGTGGGCTATCCGATTCTCTGTCAATCAGCTGACTGTATAGAGTAATGAGTACTAGTCTACTAACCCCCTATGTGCTCGGTAACTGCCCCAATCTATGAGGCTTTAACAAGCTATTGTTACCTACACATTGATCACACTCAACTTGGCTTACACAGGGTGGATTTCACACCCGGCTTAACAAAATCAATACATGGAATACAATATAAGCTGAGAGCATTTGAAAGAAGGAAATCGTCTATTTATCTTGTGATAAACACTGTCGTCCCTAGTAACCTAGGCTTGTCATAGCGTACGAGGAAACAGTTCACTTCACACTGCATGTGTTCATTACATGAAACACTGGGAGTAATGACAGTTTTCTGCACTCTTTGAAAATTGTCACTGTCATGCGGTATTTGTTTTAAGTTGTTGGGCGGCGACCCAGACTGTCGGTGTCAGGGCAGTTCAAAGAACATGTACGGGATGTTTGGGTCCATGCTGACGGTCTCAGTGTACTGTCATGATATGACTGGGCTCCCCTCTCTCCACTGTCACTGACAGGTGGAACATCTATGCCAGTCAGTCATTGATTGGGTATTGGAACGCTACCCGGTCGACATGTTTATTGAATGTTGTCATGGTGTGTTTTGATCGATCAGATTCCACCGACAAGCCATGCCACTTGATACAGCCAATATGTCTGTAGAACTTTTACTTTAACAAGATACCACCGGGACTTTGGATACCGGAATTTGATTCAGTTAATTCACTGAATTTTATGGATTCTTCACCGTATGAACAGACACTGATTCTGAAGTGTGGAAAGGAGTGTTTTAGAATGTGAAACAAGGCTGTGTGAAAATTATTTGTGGATCTTGATAAAGACGTGAATGATTGTGTACAGCATGGTTTAATTGTTTAATTACGAGTGAAATGACATGATCGGAAGATTTCGACTAAAATGTGTGTGGTAACTGCATGGATATTTAGTGACATTGTGCTTCTAGGGTGGTACTGACATAATTAGAGTGATGGCATTATTTAGGAAATTCCAGTCTCGGGTGCATCCTGAGCCAGCCCCTCAGGGGAGTGGAAAAAATGAGGATTCTACTTCTAAGGATTCTAAACTGAAATCCCTTTTTTGCTGCCAGGGATGCATGAAGAAAAAGCGTCCCGCAAATCGGACCGTGTTTGTAGGGAACCGGCCCCCATCAACAGAGGATGTGTTTGTTCCGGAAAAATACATCGACAATCGAGTCATCTCCTCGAAGGTAAGAAGGAAAACGTGAATCAGTATGGTTCAGCCATACCTGACATTTAAGTGCTTGTTATTTATGAAATTCCTTATCTACCTGTTATCTGCTATCCTGACAATTCAGAAAATGATTTATCTATTGATTGATATGCATGTTACATATTGAAATTTATTAATTTAGAGTTTTCTTAACATTGCATGTTGAGAACTCAATGTATTCAATGTAATTATGTAAAA
Organism: Haliotis rubra; assembly: GCF_003918875.1. NCBI lineage: Eukaryota > Metazoa > Mollusca > Gastropoda > Lepetellida > Haliotidae > Haliotis > Haliotis rubra. The sequence goes on from NW_025767568.1 coordinate 1,025,656, forward strand.
GTTAACATTAAAACATCTTCCTCCTTATTATCAGTGAAACACATACCTCTTAAAGATCCATTAAATCAGTTATTAGTAATTATCCTGGAAATATAAATTTCAAATTTCAGTATGTGTAAGGACATTGATGGAGTCTTGGGTTTGATATCGGCCTCAGAACAGATTTAGATAAATTAGTGTGTGATCACTCACATTTGGTATTCATACTGAATATGTTTTACATCTCATCTTCCATCTAATGGCTACATTTAAAACAATGAGATGTCGAATTTTATAAATAATTCAGTTTAATTTAAAGTTGTAAGTGACTCCTAGTCTCCCCTCAGTTAAAATTGGCTTACTTTTTCAAACAAAAACGAGGAGGAGGTTTTAATCAAATTTATGAACCGACTGAAGATATACTTTAGATATAATTTTAATAATTGCTATTTACTGTTGAAATCAAATGGGATGCGACTTGCAGCCGACACCTTGCCTTGCACGCGCAATGCACATGTTCTGCACATGCTACCCGTGTCCTGCACTACCTGTCTTGTGGAGAACACATGGTTCATACTAACAAACAATCTCGTTCTTCCCAGCGATCTGTCGTAGCCTAGTGGATAAAACCACCAAGCTAGTGAGTGAAGGGTTTCAGGTTCCGAAACAAGGCATCTTCACTGTATATTGGAAGTTTTCAATAATGTGATATTTTACGATTGTATTCAGTGATAGCAAGACATAGTTATATTAATCTTCAAAACAAGTAATGATTCAAAGTCAAGGGCTATTCCTCAGAAAAATCCCTGGGATGCGAGCAATTCTGTAGAAAATCCACGGAATTTCATGGAGAATGCCCGCAAAACTGGCTGTTGAGGTTTACTCAGTAAATAGAGAACCTGGCAAAACAATAGAGTGACATCACTGGAGGTTGATAACAACAAATGAAAACCTAGTCTTTCAATCTAAGCCTGCTGTGCTAGTGGGGCAGTGGTGTAGCCAAGTGGTCTCCAGTCTCCAATTCATTTTATTCTCAAACCGAGCCACCCATGGTGGTACAAGAGAAAGGTTTTCTAACATAAAAATAATTAGTACTTTACAAGATGTCCGTTATATCGCATAAATAATTGGGGACATTAAGACGTTTGGGTTGGAAACAATTATATAAATATTTAAGTATAAACAAAAAAATATAGAAGCCAGTGTAGAAATTTGGCACACATATATTATAAATCACACTCCAAGGTTGGATCTTGTCTATTGTATGGAAGGTACTGATCTGTTACACATAGGAATTATGCAAGGATCTGGATGTCTTTTATATTTCTGGTACTCAACAATTTTTTGTATTGTATCAGAGAACTGTGTATATGTTTTTTATAGAAAAATTTGGATTTGGATTCATAGGTTTCACATTTGAACAGGTAGTGGAATTCATTGGCTGTATTACTTGACCTAAATTCTCTCTCTATGCCAAGCCAACAGCCAACTTCGACTGCAGATTATGATTACAAGTTCCATATTTCAGGATAGGATAATATATTTTGTTCAGGTAGAAGGAGAAAGTTTTCAAATGAAGGAATATCTTTTCAATATTTTTAATAATGCCCTTTTGATGAAAACTGACCACAAAATATATTGCTTGTTTACCCAATCAAATGACATGGAAGAGCAAAGTGATTTATTCCAAAATATCCATAATATTTTATTCACATTTGGCAATAACTTATAAAAATAACCAATCAAAAGTTGATAAAATGATGAAGATGTCCTGCTGCTAGTTGTCCATAGCAATCGATGGGTTTGGTGCAACACAGCCCACTGATAATCATCACCCTGCTTTATGGCCGCTGATAGAGACATTAGTCTGTGATTGTATTGTGTTGTATGGAACATTCCATCTATATTATCATGTGAGAGGGGCCTTAATGCATGTACTTCGGTGTCGTATTCAGCAAGAGGTCATGTGATCGAGGTTTAGTCATGTTATTGTGTACACTGGGGATTGTCCACATTGACCAGATGGTGTGGGCAGAATGTTTACAAGAGGGACTATCACTAGGGAATGTCCTCATGACTATTTTATAGCCATTAACCCAGTCTGTGAGCTGATCACACTCTCAAAACACAGGCTGAGATTGACTCCTGTAACATGAACTGTATTGTTTATTGAGTCAGAATACAGTCAAACTTGTCAACAGTTTATAAAACAGTGAGTGGAAATATCACAACCTCCAAAATATCAGTTAACTTGCAAGGGATATATGTCATCAAGAAATTTTATTTTTAGAACATGCTGCGATGTTTTTTATGTTTCTGAGCCCCTTGCATCAGCCTGTCTGCATCTCCTCTCCAGACACACACACACACACACACACACACACACACACACACACACACACACACACACACACACACACACACACACACACACACACACACACACACACACACACACACACACACACAGACACACACACACAGACACACACACACAGACACACACACACTCTTCATCGGGCCCACCCCACTCCTCATCAGCCCCACCCTCTCCTAATCAGGCCCACCCCGCTCCTCAACAGGCCCATCCCACTCCTCATCAGGCCCACCCTCTCCTAATCAGGCCCACCCCACTCCTCAACAGGCCCACCCCACTCCTCATCAGGCCCACCCTCTCCTAATCAGGCCCACCCCACTCCTCAACAGGCCCACCCCACTCCTCAACAGGCCCACCCTCTCCTAATCAGGCCCACCCCACTCCTCAACAAGCCCACCCCACTCCTCATCAAGCTCTTTCCTCACTCCTTGACTCAACCCTTTTTAAAACCTTTAAATGTACTCCCTGTCTCCTGCAACAAGACATACATGTGACCTACAGACAACATTGTTGAGCATTGTGGCAAAGAGATTACAGACATGAAAGTTGAGAAAGCATTCAATTTAAAAAACCAAAAACATGTTTATGATGCACCATCTTTTCCACATTTGGAATTTGTGTTTTTCACAATATTGCGTAACATAAAGATAACACACATTGACTTTCAAATGCTACTGTGTAAAATGTCTCACAGTAGTTATCTGTGTACTGGAGTCATCCATTATGTAGGAGTGGAAACAAGATTGTTCAAGCGAAGCACCAAAGTTCCCAATTCATGGGTTGGCATACACTCGACATTCTGCGATTTCTGTCTTACATTGGATATTCTGACGCACTAGATATTCTGACAGATACTAGATATTCTGTCATACAATAGATATTCTTACAGTCATACATTAGATATACTGACAAACACTAGATATTCTGTAATGCACTAGATAATTTGAGAGACACGGGCGCTAGATATTCTGACAGACACTAGATATTCTGACAGATACTAGATATTCTGTCATACCCTAAATATTCTGTCATACTTTAGATATTCTGACGGACACTAGATATTCTGTAATGCGCTTAGATAATCTGAGAGACACTAGATATTCAGTCATACAGTAGATATTCTGTCTTACACTAGATACTCTGACAGACACTAGATATTCTGTGAGACACTAGATGTTCATCAGTCATACACTAGATATTCTAACAGACACTAGATATTCTGACAGACACTAGATATTCTGACAGATACTAGATATTCTGTCATACCCTAAATATTCTGTCATACTTTAGATATTCTGACGGACACTAGATATTCTGTAATGCACTAGATAATCTGAGAGACACTAGATATTCAGTCATACAGTAGATATTCTGTCTTACACTAGATACTCTGACAGACACTAGATATTCTGTGAGACACTAGATGTTCATCAGTCATACACTAGATATTCTAACAGACACTAGATATTCTAACAGACACTAAATATTCTATCATACACTAGATACTCTGACAGGCACTAGATATTCTGTCATACACTAGATATTCTGACAGACACTAGATATTCTGACAGACACTAGATGATTCTGTGAGACACTAGATATTCTGTCATACAATAGATGAGTGAGTGTCAGCAATATATAAGTCAAATCAAGGTGGGCAATCACAACTGTTTCCAATTGTTTGGTACGTCAACACAAGTTTCCCGTGCAAGCACATCATACTCCTTTTGTTACTAAAAATATGTTTCTTATCTAAGATTTACCATAAAACTATATTTTTATATCATAAACCAAGAAGACTTCTCCATGTTGAGACGTTGTTTGTGTTGCAGTACACATTATGGAACTTTCTACCCAAGAACCTGTTCGAGCAGTTCCGACGTGTGGCCAACTTCTACTTCCTGTGTGTCGGTATCATTCAGGTAAGCCATCACCCGTCACCTTCACCCTTGGTGTTGGCAGTGTATGAAATAAGGCTCGTCCGACCGACCAAGATGGGCTTGATTTCTGGCGGACTGTCTAAATTTACAGCTAGCCAGCCCGGTGGTCTGGTAAAAATATAAGATAAAGGTTTAGTCGGATTTCTCTGAAAATGACTGTTACACAGTAAAAACATGTTTCAGGTTGATTGAAGTATTGACCGTAATTAAAAACTGACTTATTTTCTTTGGATTGTCTGGTTTGGTTAAATCCATTTTGGGTTGGTAACATTTTGAAGTTACCAGCCCTGATGTCTGGCTGGGTTTTTGGCTTATTTTATACACTGGTGTTTGTCAGTCATACTAAAACATAGATTATCGGTAATTATGTGAAGCCAAGCTGAGGCCTGATGTGCAGGTACACAAGATACAGGATATGGTGATGTCATGATAATATTTAATGGATGCTTTGTGAGTGACAATAATATGCTGGTGAGGGACATTTTTCGTTGCACGTGAGTTTGGTTTTACGCCACTTTTAGCAATATTCCAGCAATATCAAGGTGGGGGACACCAGAAAAGGGCTTCACACATTGTACCCATGTGGGGAATAAAATGTGACAAGCAAATGCTTTACCTAGGCTACCCCATCGCCCACTTTTGAACAAACTATATTTTCAGTCAGCGTTTCTAGCCAGATGATTTTTTCTCTCAAATGAAGAACAATTATTTTGCACTGAAAAGACACTATTTTTCTGAAAATGTCAAGAGGGCAAATGTTGTTGTTGTTGGAAAACCTGAAAACAAATTTTGGGAATAATATTTTTTTAAATATTCTTGATCCTGGATCCATAACCCAGAATTTCAAATTGTCAACACATTAAAGCAAAGCCAACCATGATGAATTTTTTTTTTGTCACAAGCTTTTTTCGACCGATCTGGGAAACACCCTTCTGCTACAATAATGTATCTTGAATGTGGTCTTCTCCTTTAGCTGCTGATAGACACCCCGGTGACGTCCATCACAAGCATACTCCCCCTGGTTTTTGTCATCTCGGTCACTGCCATTAAACAGGTAAGTGGTGTTCAGTTCATCCCCACAGAACCTTAATGTGTGGACAGTGGCACACCTTAATGCCTTAATGAGTGGATTGTGGCACTCCTGAACACTTTACTGAGCGGAATGTGGAACACCTGAACACTTTACTGAGTGCATGGTGGCACTCCTGAACACTTTACTGAATGGATTGTGGAACACCTGAACACTTTAATGAGTGCATGGTGGCACTCCTGAACACTTTAATGAATGGATTGTGGAACACCTGAACACCTTCATGAGTGCTTCGTGTCACACATGAAAACATTGATGAGTGGATTGTGGAACACCTGAAAGAAATATAAATTCACACCCATATGTACTTTGATATCTAATATATATACTAGCATGGATATATTTGAGGTCAAACGAAAGGAGTATGGCTAGTCTGACTGTCAGCATATCCCAGTTGGGTACATTATGTCAGTCACTGGACTGTCTGGCACAGACTCCATTATTTACAAACCCTAGTCCTACAGCGGGAAGATACCAACATAACACAAACAAAAACCAAACAATCAGGCTACCTAACTTTCTTGTCTTTGCATCGTTAAGGGCTGTATTGACTGACCACGTCCATTGATACAAACCTTCATCTACCCAGCCCCTGGAGGCGCACACTGTGCTATTATCTTGTTAATGGCTCTGGTGCATCGGGAATGTAAAGTCTATAAACTCTGGCGTACCTGTAATAGTGTTGTCAATACAGCTTGCTCAGTCATTACCTGTATAGGTGAAGACCAGTGAAGGGAGGCCTGATTGCCTATCACAATATTATTCATATTTAATTCATGATGCTACTGAAAGAGATTATTAGCCATTTGTTTCCATATTGTGAATTTCATATACTTGGAATAATAATATATATTATTCCTGGTGTATCATGTTCACAATATGGAAACACGCAAGAGTAATATCTTTATATTATTAATAAAGTACTGGGAGTTTGAGGATTAATTCAGTTTAATGAAGTATGGTAGCTTAAGAAGCCGTGTATGAGTACAGTCTTTGAGTGAACCACCCAATTTATCATATATTGACAGAATCACACATGGGAAAGTCACAAGGCAACCCTCTCTAAGGTTATCGGTAATGTTAGTCAATAGTTAACCGAGAAAGAAGACATTGCATCGATGTATGTGTGTTGGAAATAGGTCTTACTGGGTGACCTCATTTGCATATCTACCTCATCGTGATACTGTTTGTTGGATAAGCTTATCATGGTGATATCCCTTATCACCATGTGATGAAAAGGTCTTGAATGATTTTAAAGAGACTCTGTTCTTGATTTGCTGTGTATGTTTAAACATGACTGAACAGAATAAAAGTGAAACCAAATATGTTTGTAAGGGTTGGTTGTCCCATAATCCCTCCTGGCAATTGTGATGCTGCCAATGTTGACTGGTCGTCAGGTGTACAGGCAGACGGCATACAGACTCAGGTCGATAGTGCACACATTGCTTCCAATCTCTTCAATTGACCTATGAATGATTGACAATCAATCAATGTGTTGTACATTGCTGAGCTCTACCTGTGGAGTCAGCAAAGACTGAATGCATTATGATTAACCCATTAAGTGTTAAGTGAAATCTTTAATCTTTAATCAGCAGCTCAAACACGGAATTAATCGTGAAATAGTTGATAATAAATTCCTAACATGTTTGTTCATTATAATACATTTTTATGGAATAATGATGAAGATCATGAATTGTGTAAAGAAAAGCCTCACAAGTGTGTTTATACACAACGTCTCAAAGTGTATATCTGTCCTACTGTTTCTGTGTCTCTCTCTGTCCTTGGTGTGTGTATGTGTTTGTGTGTAAGTCTGTATCTTCAGTGTAGTCTCTGTGTGTATTGTATGTGTCTGTGTGTATGTGTAATGTATTGTGTGTATCTTCAGTGTAGTCTCTGTGTGTATTGTATGTGTGTAGTCTGTGTGCAATGTATGTGTTGGTGTGTAAGCCCCGTAATGTAAGTCTGTAAGTCTGTTTGTGTGTAAGTCTGTATCTTCAGTGTAGACTCTGTGTGTATATGTATGTGTTTGTGTGTAAGTCTGTATCTTCAGTGTAGTCTCTGTGTGTATTGTATGTGTTTGTGTGTAAGTCTGTATCTTCAGTGTAGTCTCTGTGTGTAATGTATGTGTTTGTGTGTAAGTCTGTGTATCTTCAGTGTAGTCTCTGTGTGTATTGTATGTGTTTGTGTGTAAGTCTGTGTCTTCAGTGTAGTCTCTAAGTCTGTATCTTCAGTGTAGCCTCTGTGTGTAATGTATGTGTTTGTGTCAAGTCTGTGTGTAATGTATGTGTGTTGTGTGTAAGTCTGTATCTTCAGTGTAGCCTCTGTGTGTATTGTATGTGTTTGTGTGTAAGTCTGTATCTTCAGTGTAGCCTCTGTGTGTAATGTATGTGTTTGTGTGTAAGTCTGTATCTTCAGTGTAGTCTCTGTGTGTATTGTATGTGTTTGTGTGTAAGTCTGTATCTTCAGTGTAGCCTCTGTGTGTAATGTATGTGTTTGTGTGTAAGTCTGTATCTTCAGTGTAGTCTCTGTGTGTAATGTATGTGTTTGTGTGTAAGTCTGTGTCTTCAGTGTAGTCTCTGTGTGTATTGTATGTGTTTGTGTGTAAGTGTATCTTCAGTGTAGCCTCTGTGTGTAATGTATGTGTTTGTGTGTAAGTCTGTATCTTCAGTGTAGCCTCTGTGTGTAATGTATGTGTTTGTGTGTAAGTCTGTATCTTCAGTGTAGCCTCTGTGTGTAATGTATGTGTTTGTGTGTAAGTCTGTATCTTCAGTGTAGTCTCTGTGTGTGTATTTGTCTCTCTGTGTGTGTATTGTATGTATTGACTAGACTGAAACTTGAGACTTATGGTTAAAGGTACCACCCAGTTTTACCCACAGACTCATATATTGGGGTAGTGAGAGAGTAAGTTTAGTTTTCTGCCTCACTCAGCAGTATTCCAGCTATATGGCGGCAGTCTGAATCAGACAATCCAGTGATCAACAGCATTAGCATCAATCTATTGGGATACGATGACATGTGTCAACCAAGTCAGCGAGCCTGACCACCCGATCCTGGACACATATATTGTCCCTTGTCGCTAGTGGTTAGAGTGACACCCTACTTCACCTTCAGCCACATGTGTTGTTGGTAAAGGTTAAACAGGGAGAAATCTGTAATTGCCTCCTATAAATCATGTAGTGGTGATACAAATAAACCACTCAGCACTCGGCTCATCGACTTAATGTAGCCGGTCAGGTTATGAGGAAAGACGTATAAGTTTGTCTTTATAAAGACAATGAATATTCAGTATCAGGGGAGTGCTGGAATGTATCATTTCAAAAATCAAAATTTTCAGAAACATAATTATACATAGATTGTATGCTGAATGTCTTTGAAGATGGACAGAACTTTATTCTGTGTCTGTGAATGAAATTTATGTATCTTTTTTAACATTCTGATCCATTTTATGCAACGTTGGGCAATTTCTTTTCATGTTGATTATTGTGAGTGTAATCCCAAAATCAGACAAATGGCTACAAACTGAGACACGCACATATGTATTGCTGCTGTGTGTCGGAAAAGGAACTCTGTAAACCAACAAACTGTCACAGTTATCAAATCCAAACATTAGGACAGTAAATATCTTGTATTTATTAACGTGTTCATTGACAAAGTGTGTTGAGAATTTCATAATGAATATTTACCTTAGTCTGTGACAAGGAATGTTTTTGAGCCAATAGATGACTAAGTGTTGATTATGAGAGGCGACCATATGAAAAAATGATGATGATGATGATGATGATGATGATGATGATGATGAAACATACATTCCATGTCAGTGCCTGCTTTGTTATTCTTACTGGTTATGGTGCTCAACAAACAGTTGTTTCTCTTGAGATGACTGTGAGTGGTTGTTATTGTTACAAATGATGCAACTCCGAGTGTTCTTTAAGATTAGTGATGTTTTTCCCTCCAGGGCTATGAAGACTGGCTGCGTCACAAGGCTGACCAAGAGGTCAACAACACGGCTGCCAAGGTCCTGCGAGGGTCAGAGACAGAGGAGATTAAATCTATGCATATCAAGGTAAGTGTGTAATGTGTTGCTTCTGATTGGTCAATCACCGGTAACTGTTTTCTGATTGGTTAGTCAGTTGTTGGTATTTGATTGGTCAGTAATGAGAGGTCTCAGACTGTCTAGGCAACAATTGGTATTTCATTGGTCAGTAATTAGCAGTCTCTGATTGGCCAGTCAACAATTAGTATTTCATTGGTCAGTAATCAGCAGTCTCTGATTGGCTAGTCAACAATTGGTATTTCATTGGTCAGTAATTAGCAGTCTCTGATTGGCCAGTCAACAATTGGTATTTCATTGAGTAGTCTTCAGAGGTTCCTGACTGGCAATTGAAACAGTTTGACTGGTCAGTAATTAGAGGACTCTGATTGGCCAGTATCCAGCTGTATCTGACAGGCCATGAGAGATATGTTCATGTTGACTGGTCAAGGATTCTCAGTCTTGTGTTATGTCATTGTTTGTTACATAGTATTTGGAAAATTGGAACACTCTGATAAAGCCCAAAGCAGACTAAATAATATTCCAAATATTCTAAAGCACAATTCCAACAGGAGTCAAATTCTTTTGACTCACCGTGTAGTTTAAGGGAAAGTAATATATTCTCTTTTATATATATAGTTAAATTATCATATTTCTTATGTTCTCTTTGCATTAGAAAGGGTGAAAGTCTCTTGTATCAGTATGAGTAGCAACCCACACACTAACCAGACCAGACATTATATCCAAACAATCCACATATTGACCAGATCAGACATTGTATCCAAACAATCCACATATTGACCAGACCCGACATTGTATCCAACCAATCCACATATTGACCAGACCAGACATTGTATCCAAACAATCCACATATTGACCAGATCAGACATTGTATTCAATCAATCCACATATTGACCAGACCAGACATGTATAAAACCTGTGCCATTGCTCCCCAGATGGATATTACTAGTTTGCTTCCTTTTTCGCGCGCTCGCTCGCTCCCTCCCTCCCTCCCTCCCTCCCTCACTCACTCACTCGATTTAGTCAGCTTTTATAACAACCTTGTTTGCTTGTGAATTGTTTGAAACAAAAGGATGAAAATGTCTTCTCTTCTCGGTGTTATGACAAACCTCTTGACATTCATTCATTATTCAAACAGGACTTGTGTTATCATGTTTTACTGGTTTAAATCCCCTTATAATATTTTCTCCAGTGCGTGTTGAACCACATTAACATTCCAAACAGCGAACTAATGAGTGTGAGTTATGTTCCGAACATAAAGCATCTGGTTGTAGTAGCTGCTTGTGTTCAGTCATTGAAACCGAGAGGAGGATTGTGGGAATCTCCTGATGGATACAAGGATGCCATTGCAATAGGTTAATGGTTGTCCATTTTTGTCAGTATCTTCATACAGTCTCATAAGGATCGCATCTTTTTAGTCTAAAACGATATGTTTATGGTTGAACAGGTTAAGCTTTTGAGCTACATTTGCAGTTTCGCATAATTCCATAAAATGTCCAACCTCTATTACATCTGTAAATTCCTGTTTTGGGTTCATCACATGATAAAATCTTCAGATTTTTCCAACAGTTCCTCTTCTCTGTCAACTGTGTAATTATTTTTTGGTAAACCATGGGTTAGGCTCAATGCATCTGCCGATGTGCGAGGCAGGAAAGCATCACTTCTTTCCAGTGTGTGCGTCAACGTGCCAAAATTTTGAAGATCACCATGAAGCACATGGTTGGATATTAGTGACAATACAAGATTAAAATATCTGTGCAAACCACCCACAGTCTTCATTTCTCAGAAGCTTAAATTTTATCGGCAAATATCAGGACAGCAAATTATTAAAAAGCTTTCTGAAAAATACTATTTGAAAAGTATGGTTGTAAAAATGTTGCAAATACATTTTATGTTGATGTCATAACAACTTTTGTCAAAATGACATCATTAGCTTTATTATTACAATCTGTCATGTTGCAAAAATTGCAGAATATGATAATTGATTGTGAATATTCCCCTGTCCTTTTTTACAGCCAAAAATGTATTGTGCTAATTTATTGCAGGGCTCAATTTAAGGAAATGAAACCTATTTTCATGTAGTGCAACCTTTGGTACTAAACAAAATAATTGTTGAATTTCTGAATGTGATGTGAGTGTTGTTTTAGATCTTGTTGCAGTCATCTAAAATATTATTATGCTTGTGATGCTGACTTACATAAGTATCTGTGAAGTATGCATGTATTTCACCTAATTTTTAAGATCACAGCAACACTTTGAAGATTTCAGCATGTTAACCTGCATATTAAGATTATCAGCAAGATATCTCAAGAACGGTTCACTGGATTTTTTTCACAGTCTTTCAAGACTTCTCTTTAATGTTTTTTGTCAAGCAATTCCTTTATTACTATTTTTGCATATTTCATGCACTATCACATTCATGTCAAGGTCAAAGTGAGTCTTGAAATATTTGTGTGTTTGAACAACTACAGATATGAAGAAAGGTTGACTGGTCATGTCTAAGCTGACATTTAACTTCATCTTAGACTACGACCTTCACTTTCATTACTGTTTAAGTTTGATTTGATAATTTGTGGAGGGGGATTATGTAACCTTAGTGACAATGCTTGTTATTAAGTCATCTTTAAAAACCATGATGAATAATTAACCTTGGAATCGTTCCAGTGTCAGTTATCTACAAGCTGTAACATTTCCATTTTCTGATTTACAGGCATTTTTTCAACATTGTCAACTTGGTATATGCCGAAGACATCATACATTAATTATCATGCAGAACAGTATTATCTTGTTATCAAACACCCTGTTGAAAAAATACTTAATGCCAAACCTGAAGCATTTGTTTACCTTTATGACATAGCGAGTGAGTGAGTGAGTGAGTTTAGTTTTACGCCGCACTCAGCAATATTCCAGCTATATGGCGGCGGTCTGTAAATAATCGAGTCTGGACCAGGCAATCCAGTGATCAACAGCATGAGCATTGATCTGCGCAATTGGGAACTGATGACGTGTCAACCAAGTCAGCGAGCCTGACCACCCGATCCCGTTAGTCGCCTCTTACGACAAGCATAGTCGCCTTTTGTGGCAAGCGTGGGTTGCTGAAGACCAATTCTACCCTGGATCTCCACGGGCCTATGACATAGCATTATCAGTATTGGATAGAGATACAACTTGGATAATGCTGTCAACATGGTCAGTAGATACTTAGTCCCAGACCAGTGAACACCTAGCATTGAAATCATTAAATGTCAGCAGGTTTTCTTTCTTGAGGATTCAGAACTTATTTAAAGTGGCTTTGCCTGGAATTTTTTGAAATAATTGCAATTTAGCTCAAGTGGATTCGTGGAAAACATCCTGTCTGCAAAGCCATGACATTAGGTTTTCATGCGTTAAAGTTGTGACGTTTGTAAATCCAATTTGTGAAATCTTTTTGACACTTTCTGAAAATTTGAGGCTTGAGCTAAATTGCAGTTATTTATTTGTTCAATTGGCGGTGTGTGGCCCTTTGCATAGAGCTCAGGTCACAATCAGTTGAAGTTAAGCAATGGTGGTCGCAGACAGTCCTCGGATGGGTGACAGTGTGGCAGCTTGACTCCTGAGAGTTTCTAGGACTTCAGTCCTGCCCCACAACAAAGTATATGTGATACATGTGGTTTCACCTTAGGCAAGTGAGTTTGTTCAAACTTGCCTCTGTTCACCTTGTTGACCAGGGATAATATGTCAGCGCTTTCAGCATGCAATGTGCATGGATAAATGGGCAATATAAGTGGACTATTATTATTATTCATGTTTGCTCAGGGACTAATATTTCTTTTAAACAGTTTGGGAATACACAACTACAACTGCAACTTCCTCCACAGTATTTCTCGTTAAAACAATCATTCTACCAGTATATACTATTTCACTAGGATTGAGTGAGATCAGCACCAGTGGAATTTTGAATTTTGAACCACATTTCAGTGGACAATCAGCTAGTTGGTTTTAGAGTTTAGAATAGGATATGATATGAAAGTTGTCATATGGGAGCATGAAAAGCAAAAATGTGACAGTATCAATAAACTCTTAGCCAGTGTGAACGTCAACAGTGGTGCCCAGTGCTCACAAATGGTGTTTCAAAGTAACAGGACATTGGGTCCTGTAAATTTCAGATGTCTGTCTGACCCATTGAAAATTCACAGGACTCACAGAATAAAATTAAACAATCATTTCAGATTTAACATTTCTGATTATTGGCATTGAAATTATTAACAAAGAGAAGATTTATGAACAGCAAACAAGTGTCACATGTCACATAAAACAACTTCAGTCAAAGTCATTGTGAAATATACAGTCAGACGCTTGGGCCGGCGGGTTGTTGACTTCTATCGGACCGTTGGCGAATCTGCCAGATTTGTCAGAGGGTCTGACGCTATTTATGAACACTGGGTGCCAATGGTCGATTACCTGTTCAGTTTACTGGCAACTACACTTGGCAAACTATTCTGTCCTTGTTCATAAATACATGGCATAATAGTTTCTAAGTTAACTAATGAGTGAACAATATTCATTGGACAGTGATGAACTGTCATTACTACTTCATGCGGAAACGTTTAGATATTGTCTTTTGATATAGACAGATAAATTGGCTATGTTTAATAAAGTTTTGCTAGCACATGCTTTGTAACTATTTTCCAGAAACTGCTATTTAATGTCTAATCACTTAATTACGATGTAAATCCATACTGTCAAAGCATGCCAACAAAATGAACAGCAGATAATGGTAAACATGTCTGCAAAACAATCTATTACTGTACTCATGAATAATTCCTCTTAAAATCAGCAATGAACAGATATGCATGAACATTATTGTAATATGTATTATATTTCAGTTGACAATGCACATTATTCGATCCTACCTTTGCATAACTAAGTGTTAGAAAGTAGTATGTGCAAGGATACATCCCCTATAAACTAATAACATTAATTGGGTCATAAATTGAATAAGAAACAACAAAAATCAAGTCCAGTTTCACTGCTGGAAACAAAATATATCTGTCACTTGGCAAAATTTCACTCCATGCCAAATCATTTGGATGAGGTGAGATATTAATCTCTGAAGTAACCATTTCCAGGATAAACCCAAAAGACATGGAAAAATCTTACTCCAGGGCTCCAGATAATTTTTCATGATCAGGAGTACGTACTCCTTATTTATTCAATATAGGAGTACTGGAAAACCTTAAGAGTACATTTAGAGTACTGAATGGAAATTAATGGCGTATCAGTAATCTTGTGTTTCATTTCATATATGCACCACAACATTGCTACTCTTGTGTAAACAGGTCAATAATCAATAAAACAATACTTTTTCAGATAAATACGTCAGTAAATGATTCTAAGACCGTACACCATTGCTGTGGTGCGTATCTGCTACGCTTTCTAAACTATTTCCTACCGTATCTTGCATATTTTTTATCCGCACATACGCCGATACGACCCTTATCTGGAGCCCTGTTACTCATGGGTGACTTTTGGAAGTATGTCAAAATTGATTGCTGAAAAATTTAACAAAGAATATTTACCGATTATGAAGAATGCATGCCTAATGTATGATTCCAAGACTTGTAATGGGAATTTGATAAAAAAATGCTTTGAAAGGGTTATTAAAAATATCTGTGGCTACCTACAAGAGTGGCTTGATTACTTTAAATGTTCAACAAATGGCTAACCTAAGAAAACGTACTTGAAGCCATTTGGCTAATTGGTATAAAATTACAGTTTGAGGCCTGTACATCTGTGCATCAAGAAATGTTGTCCCCTACTGTAGACAGTGACCAGCACCTTATATCGATATGTCAGTTGCATTGTGCAACAGAAAATAGTTTTAAAAAATTATGAATTCATGAAGGAATGATGGCATTCCCTGGTAGACCACCATTTGAGTCACCATGTTACAGGTGATGAGATTGTGTTTCCATGATGTTCTAGGTGATGAGATTGTGTTTCCATGATGTTACAGCTGATGAGATTGTGTTTCCATGATGTTACAGGTGATGAGATTGTGTTTCCATGATGTTCTAAGTGATTAGATTGTGTTGTCATGATGTTCTAAGTGATGAGATTGTGTTTCCCTGATGTTACAGGTGATGAGATTGTGTTTCCCTGATGTTACAGGTGATGAGATTGTGTTTCCCTGATGTTACAGGTGATGAAATTGTGTTTCCCTGATGTTCAAGGTGATGAGATTGTGTTTCCATGATGTTACAGGTGATGAGATTGTGTTTCCCTGATGTTCTAAGTGATGAGATTGTGTTTCCCTGATGTTCTAAGTGATGAGATTGTGTTTCCCTGATGTTACATGTGATGAGATTGTGTTTCCCTGATGTTCAAGGTGATGAGATTGTGTTTCCATGATGTTCAAGGTGATGAGATTGTGTTTCCCTGATGTTCAAGGTGATGAGATTGTGTTTCCCTGATGTTCTAGGTGATGAGATTGTGTTTCCCTGATGTTACAGATGATGAGATTGAGTTTCCCTGATGTTCTAAGTGATGAGATTGTGTTTCCCTGATGTTCTAAGTGATGAGATTGTGTTTCCCTGATGTTACAGGTGATGAGATTGTGTTTCCATGATGTTCAAGGTGATGAGATTGTGTTTCCATGATGTTATAGGTGATGAGATTGTGTTTCCCTGATGTTCTAAGTGATGAGATTGTGTTTCCCTGATGTTCTAAGTGATGAGATTGTGTTTCCCTGATGTTACAGGTGATCAGATTGTGTTTCCCTGATGTTACAGGTGATGAGATTGTGTTTCCCTGATGTTACAGGTGATGAGATTGTGTTTCCCTGATGTTCAAGGTGATGAGATTGTGTTTTCATGATGTTCTAAGTGATGAGATTGTGTTTCCCTGATGTTCTAAGTGATGAGATTGTGTTTCCCTGATGTTCTAAGTGATGAGATTGTGTTTCCATGATGTTACAGGTAATGAGATTGTGTTTCCATGATGTTCTAGGTGATGAGATTGTGTTTCCATGATGTTACAGGTGATGAGATTGTGTTTCCCTGATGTTCAAGGTGATGAGATTGTGTTTCCATGATGTTACAGGTGATGAGATTGTGTTTCCCTGATGTTCAAGGTGATGAGATTGTCTTTCCATGATGTTCTAAGTGATGAGATTGTGTTTCCCTGATGTTACAGGTGATGAGATTGTGTTTCCATGATGTTCAAGGTGATAAGATTGTGTTTCCCTGATGTTACAGGTAATGAGATTGTGTTTCCATGATGTTCTAGGGATGAGATTGTGTTTCCATGATGTTACAGGTGATGAGATTGTGTTTCCATGATGTTCTAGGTGATGAGATTGTGTTTCCCTGATGTTACAGGTGATGAGATTGTGTTTCCATGATGTTCAAGGTGATGAGATTGTGTTTCCCCGATGTTACAGGTGATGAGATTGTGTTTCCATGATGTTCTAGGTGATTAGATTGTGTTTCCATGATGTTACAGGTGATGAGATTGTGTTTCCATGATGTTCTAGGTGATGAGTTTGTGTTTCCCTGATGTTCTAAGTGATGAGATTGTGTTTCCCTGATGTTACAGGTGATGAGATTGTGTTTCCATGATGTTACAGGTGATGAGATTGTGTTTCCATGATGTTACAGGTGATGAGATTGTGTTTCCATGATGTTACAGGTGATGAGATTGTGTTTCCATGATGTTACAGGTGATGAGATTGTGTTTCCCTGATGTTCTAAGTGATGAGATTGTGTTTCCCTGATGTTACAGGTGATGAAATTGTGTTTCCCTGATGTTCAAGGTGATGAGATTGTGTTTCCATGATGTTCAAGGTGATGAGATTGTGTTTCCATGATGTTACAGGTGATCAGATTGTGTTTCCCTAATGTTCTAGGTGATGAGATTGTGTTTCCCTGATGTTACAGATGATGAGATTGAGTTTCTCTGATGTTCTAAGTGATGAGATTGTGTTTCCCTGATGTTCTAAGTGATGAGATTGTGTTACCCTGATGTTACAGGTGATGAGATTGTGTTTCCATGATGTTACAGGTGATGAGATTGTGTTTCCCTGATGTTACAGGTGATGAGATTGTGTTTCCATGATGTTCAAGGTGATGAGATTGTGTTTTCATGATGTTCTAAGTGATGAGATTGTGTTTCCATGATGTTCTAAGTGATGAGATTGTGTTTCCCCGATGTTCTAAGTGATGAGATTGTGTTTCCATGATGTTACAGGTGATGAAATTGTGTTTCCCTGATGTTCTAGGTGATTAGATTGTGTTTCCATGATGTTACAGGTGATGAGATTGTGTTTCCATGATGTTGAAGGTGATGAGATTGTGTTTCCATGATGTTCTAGGTGATGAGATTGTGTTTCCATGATGTTACAGGTGATCAGATTGTGTTTCCCTGATGTTCAAGGTGATGAGATTGTGTTTCCCTGATGTTACAGGTGATGAGATTGTGTTTCCCTGATGTTCAAGGTGATGAGATTGTGTTTCCATGATGTTCTAAGTGATGAGATTGTGTTTCCCTGATGTTACAGGTGATGAGATTGTGTTTCCATGATGTTCAAGGTGATAAGATTGTGTTTCCCTGATGTTACAGGTGATGAGATTGTGTTTCCCTGATGTTCAAGGTGATGAGATTGTGTTTCCATGATGTTACAGGTGATGAGATTGTGTTTCCATGATGTTCTAGGTGATGAGATTGTGTTTCCCTGATGTTACAGGTGATGAGATTGTGTTTCCATGATGTTCAAGGTGATGAGATTGTGTTTACCTGATGTTACAGGTGATGAGATTGTGTTTCCATGATGTTCTAGGTGATTAGATTGTGTTTCCATGATGTTACAGGTGATGAGATTGTGTTTCCATGATGTTCTAGGTGATGAGTTTGTGTTTCCCTGATGTTCTAGGTGATGAGATTGTGTTTCCCTGATGTTACAGGTGATGAGATTGTGTTTCCATGATGTTACAGGTGATGAGATTGTGTTTCCATGATGTTACAGGTGATGAGATTGTGTTTCCATGATGTTACAGGTGATGAGATTGTGTTTCCATGATGTTACAGGTGATGAGATTGTGTTTCCATGATGTTCTAAGTGATGAGATTGTGTTTCCCTGATGTTACAGGTGATGAGATTGTGTTTCCATGATGTTCAAGGTGATGAGATTGTGTTTCCATGATGTTACAGGTGATGAGATTGTGTTTCCATGATGTTCTAAGTGATGAGATTGTGTTTCCCTGATGTTACAGGTGATGAGATTGTGTTTCCATGATGTTCAAGGTGATGAGATTGTGTTTCCATGATGTTACAGGTGATGAGATTGTGTTTCCATGATGTTCTAGGTGATTAGATTGTGTTTCCATGATGTTACAGGTGATGAGATTGAGTTTCCATGATGTTCAAGGTGATGAGATTGTGTTTCCATGATGTTACAGGTGATGAGATTGTGTTTCCCTGATGTTCTAGGTGATTAGATTGTGTTTCCATGATGTTACAGGTGATGAGATTGTGTTTCCATGATGTTCAAGGTGATGAGATTGTGTTTCCATGATGTTACAGGTGATGAGATTGTGTTTCCATGATGTTCTAGGTGATTAGATTGTGTTGTCATGATGTTCTAGGTGATTAGATTGTGTTTTCATGATGTTCTAGGTGATTAGATTGTGTTTCCATGATCTTCTAGGTGATGAGATTGTGTTTCCATGATGTTCTAGGTGATTAGATTGTGTTTCCCTGATGTTCTAGGTGGTGAGATTGTGTTTCCATGATGTTCAAGGTGATGAGATTGTGTTTCCATGATGAAATTGTGTTTCCATGACATTAAACGGAATGACATTCTGTTTCCACGATGATGTTGCAGGTTGGGTATATTATGTGTCCCTGATGTTGCAGGTTGGGTATATTATGTGTCCCTGATGTTGCAGGTTGGGTATATTATGTTTCCATGATGTTGCAGGTTGGGTATATTATGTTTCCCTGATGTTGCAGGTTGGGTATATTATGTTTCCATGATGTTGCAGGTTGGGTATATTATGTTTCCATGATGTTGCAGGCTGGGTATATTATGTTTCCATGATGTTGCAGGCTGGGTATATTATGTTTCCCTGATGTTGCAGGCTGGGTATATTATGTTTCCATGATGTTGCAGGCTGGGTATATTATGTTTCCCTGATGTTGCAGGTTGGGTATATTATGTTTCCATGATGTTGCAGGTTGGGTATATTATGTTTCCCTGATGTTGCAGGTTGGGTATATTATGTTTCCATGATGTTTCCATGATGTTGCAGGTTGGGTATATTATGTTTCCATGATGTTGCAGGTTGGGTATATTATGTTTCCCTGATGTTGCAGGTTGGGTATATTATGTTTCCATGATGTTTCCATGATGTTGCAGGTTGGGTATATTATGTTTCCCTGATGTTGCAGGTTGGGTATATTATGTTTCCATGATGTTGCAGGTTGGGTATATTATGTTTCCATGATGTTGCAGGTTGGGGACATTGTGAAAGTGGAAGCCAATGAAGACTTCCCATGTGACCTGGTGATGCTCTCCTCCAGCGACCCACAGGGCACCTGCTACATTACTACTGCGAACCTGGACGGAGAGACCAACTTGAAAGTGAGTTCATCTTTTTGTTACGAATCCGTGTATTTTCAGCTAGAAATGTGAAACAATTCTCAAATGAATGTGTGAATTTAGATACAAAATTATTTAAGTAAAGGTTTTGGAGATTTGAAAGATAACGATTCAAACATTATTATTATAAACAATACTCTGGAAAACATTTAAAAGTTAAAACATTCTTTGTATTATATAGCCAAGACTCTTTCACTAGTGCAATATGACTTTAATCACTTTCGCAATGACATTCAATCACCAGTGCCACTTTGTTACAATCGTCAAAACAGTATTCCACAGTTGTACGCCAACTGCATTTAGTATTTTCTATAGAGACTACATCGATATAGGGTCTCTTGTTGGTATCACTTTATGCTGAAAACTTTTAGACTAGATCTTCCTACAATATTGATGTGTTGTAGAAACCCAAGGTATGTTGTTTGTCAGTTTGAATGTCAGGGCTCAATCAGGCTACTCTGAACATGCTAAAGTGTGTGTTTATTACCTATTATTGATAAAAGCAACCTGATCCGTATGTGTACATGCACCAAGTGCTTGTTAAGTACACAGTAAACTACAGTTATGACCAATGCAAAAGGACATCTGATTTTAGTTTGTATAATCTGTATATGTTTTTCCACTAAGATATACAGCAGTTGGGACGAAATATACAGTCCCTTATATCTATCACTTGCATTCTTGTGTTATGTCGTTAACTGTGTTCAAATTAGCATCTGACTGACCATTCTTGTTTTATGTCGTTTACTGTGTTCAAATTAGTATCTGACTGGCCATTCTTGTTTTATGTCGTTTACTGTGTTCAAATTAGCATCTGACTGACCATTCTTGTTTTATGTCGTTTACTTTGTTCAAATTAGAATCTGACTGGCCATTCTCGTTTTATGTCGTTTACTGTGTTCAAATTAGTATCTGACTGACCATTCTTGTTTTATGTCGTTTACTGTGTTCAAATTAGTATCTGACTGACCATTCTTGTTTTATGTCGTTTACTGTGTTCAAATTAGTATCTGACTGACCATTCTTGTTTTATGTCGTTTACTGTGTTCAAATTAGAATCTGACTGGCCATTCTTGTTTTATGTCGTTTACTGTGTTCAAATTAGTATCTGACTGGCCATTCTCGTTTTATGTCGTTTACTGTGTTCAAATTAGTATCTGACTGACCATTCTTGTTTTATGTCGTTTACTGTGTTCAAATTAGAATCTGACTGGCCATTCTCGTTTTATGTGGTTTACTGTGTTCAAATTAGTATCTGACTGACCATTCTTGTTTTATGTCGTTTACTGTGTTCAAATTAGTATCTGACTGGCCATTCTCGTTTTATGTCGTTTACTGTGTTCAAATTAGTATCTGACTGACCATTCTTGTTTTATGTCGTTTACTGTGTTCAAATTAGAATCTGACTGGCCATTCTCGTTTTTTATGGCGTTTACTGTGTTCAAATTAGTATCTGACTGACCATTCTTGTTTTATGTCGTTTACTGTGTTCAAATTAGTATCTGACTGACCATTCTTGTGTTATGTCGTTTACTGTGTTCAAATTAGTATCTGACTGACCATTCTTGTTTTATGTCGTTTACTGTGATCAAATTAGAATCTGACTGGCCATTCTCGTTTTATGTCGTTTACTGTGTTCAAATTAGAATCTGACTGACCATTCTTGTTTTATGTCGTTTATGTTTTATTACCCGTATTATATGTAATTATTTATGCTTCATATCAAGAAGCACCTTGTACAAGTTAAACAGAGTTCCTTAAATTGAGTTTCCCACATGGGTGCAATGTGTGAAGCTCATTTCTGGTGTTCCCCGTCGTGATATTGCTATTTCTAAAAGCGGCGTAAAACCCACCTCACTCCCCCTAAATTGAGCCATGAGTATATACATGTAATTACTAAAAAGATCCTAAAAGCTTCTTTCCCCCACCATTGTTCAAAATATACCATGTATATACTACGTCAAGGACCCCGTGATCTCTTCAGTCTGGGAAGTGTAAAATATTGATATTACACTTGCAGTCAATGCATGGCCATCAACCCATGGACAACTGCATCGTCTGACTGATCCTTGTGTGAAAGGACAAAGATCTCACTTTCTGTTGATGCACTCAACATAATCGTGACTTTTTTCTAGTAAAGACTTGCTTTAGGTGTCATGAGTATTTCCAAGTAACCAGTCGTCTGCAAGTGTTGACAAACTCAGTATTGAAAAGTCTGTTTAATAACATTTTGATTATCATTTAAGTGTTTGTGAGTTGGTTTTTAAACTGCTTTGAGAAATAATCATATACCATGGCTGGGGACACCAGAAATGGGTTTGACTGGTTGTACCCATGTGGGAATCAAACCCAAACATGAACACTTCAACCACCAGGCTACCCTAACGCTGCAATTGTTGCTTGAGCTGAAGTCAGAGAGTAATAAGGAGCTTATCATGACCATTATCTTAAAGTTTGCAGAAGACAATGTGTGAAGCACGTGTGTGATGCTCATTTGTAGGTGTTCTTTAAAGAGATACATCTGGAATAAGAGGGCTTATACACCAGTAATGTCTTGGAGTGGCATTTAAGACGTTGGGAAGTTCAATATAGAAAATCTATTTGGATAACAACTTCTTTTACTTTGAAAGAGACGAATGAACAAACTTGCAGCTACCAAGACGACTGTTCAAAGCAGGGTTAAACCCAACTCACTCACTCACTCTAAGGGGTTCTCCGCATTCCTATACTGTAGAAACAAACTTCATGGAGCACAGGAACTCCTCATTAGAGATGTAAGGACTTATCAAAATATTGGTGCTTGACATTTTGAATGTAAGCTTAAAAGTAAAGGTGTTCTTTTCGTTACACATTTGTGGAAAGTCAACAGTTTAGGTCCCTGCATTCTTTGCAGTAGGGGCGGTGGGGTAGCCTAGTGGTTAAAGCCATTGATCGTCACGCTGAAGACCCGGGTTCAATTCCCCACATCGGTACAATATGTGAAGCCCAATTCTGGTGTCTCTGGCCGTGATATTGCTGGAATATTGCTAAAAGCGGCGTAAAACCACTCACTCGCTCTTTGCAGTAAGTTTGGCTCACAGTAGGGACCAAAGACCCTGTTATAGTGTTACGCACAAACATAGCTGTCACAAAAAACATGGCTAACTATGAATAGTGATGGGTTGGTTTCCATGGTTACTAGATAAGGCAGGTGTTAGATGTCATGACAACAGGTTGATGCTGTTCGGGATACTGTTTACTACAAACTTTGACTCAAATAAACACTAAACAGTCATCTTCACACCTTTCTCTGGAACTGTGAAATTAGTATCTTTGCTAAATGTTGTTCTCAGGAACCCTGCCATACTGCTTCTTCATGGTAATGATAGTTTGAGTATGGTATACAGGAAACATGCAATTTGCAAATTATGCAATATAAGTATATCCCCAAAAGATATTGTTATTCATATTATTTTGAAGCATGAAGATGCTTGACCAGTGATTTCTTGACCATAAAGAATTTTTCTTAACTACGACTACTCACCATCAGTTAAAGTTCATCAGTGACATCCTCGTTGGGCCAGGTGTTATTTACCCAATTATAATATGTTGGACCCCTTCATCACCATGCTGGGGCGGTGAGGCAGCCTAGTGGTTAAAGCGTTGGCTCGTCACGCCGAAGGCCCGGGTTCGATTCCCCACATGGGCACAATGTGTTAAGCCCATTTCTGGTGTCCCCCGCCGTGATATTGCTGGAATATTGCTAAAAGCGGCGTAAAACTAAACTCAGTCAGTCAGTCATCACCATGCTGGGGCGGTGAGGCAGCCTAGTGGTTAAAGCGTTGGCTCATCACGCCAAAGACCCGGGTTCGAATCCCCACATGGGTTTCAATGTGTGAAACCCATTTCTGGTGTCCCCCGCCGTGATATTGCTGGAATATTGCTAAAAGCGGCCTAAAACCAAACTCGGTCAGTCAGTCATCACCATGCTTACTTTTGAGTAGCTTCCTGAGAAAGAAGTGTTTTTAACTGACTTGAACAACACTTTCTAGGACTGCACACTAGCGAGAATTGTTTATTGTTGTTCTGTTCTTTCAGACTCACATGTGCGTGCAGGACACCCGGAAATACCAGAAGGAGCAGGATCTCCATGACCTGGAAGCCAGCATCGAGTGTCAGCAACCCATCCCGGACTTGTACAGGTTTATTGGCAGGATCAACATATTCAAGGCCACTGGAGGGGGCCATGTCAAACCTTTAGGACCTGAAAATGTTCTCCTACGTGGTGCAAGGTTGAAAAATACTCCCTATATCTATGGTGAGTACTGACCCAGAATTTGGTGTTGAAGGACTGAGCTATTGTTAAAGTGTCATGATACAGTGTGTGTTGCAGTAGCTGGTACATGTTATCAGATGTATCATCCAAAACTGGCTTACTGGAACTTGATGTTGCTGAATGAGATCAGGTGACTTCTCTAAGGAGATATTACTACTATGAGTGAGTCAGTTTAGTTTTTACTCCGCCTTTACCAATATTCCAGCAGTATCACTTGGGGGGATGCCAGAAATGGGCTTCACACATTGTACCATTATGTGGAGAATCGAACCCGGGTCTTCGGATTGACTCTGCTTTAACCACTAGGCTTCAGCCCATACGATCATGCTTCCAGACCATTGTAACATCATCAGTTGACATGATGTCACAATCAAATAATTACAGACGTTATAGTTTACACTGTTTCTTTCATCCTGATTGGCTAGGGTAGTTATTGTGTGTGTGTTTCATAGTGGCAGAGAGTAAAGTCCAAATGATGGGAACAATGTTTGTGTCAAATTGACCAAATGAACTACCGGTACTTCTGGTGCTTCCCTTAATCCCCTAATTTGTTGTTAATTTTCAATCCCTGCGTTTCTCAGCATTACAAAAGCACTGAAAACACATGTTTGCTTCTTCTGCTGGGGCCGCTCCCACCTTTTGAAACGTCTGGTTTCAAATCGTGTGTGGTCAGTAAGTCAATGTCGAAACGTCAACAAGGTATGATCAGTGAAAGTAACTCTCAGTCAGGTCTATACTGCTAGCGGTGGGGTAGCTGAGTGGTTAAAGCGTCCGTTTGTCATGCTGAAGAAATCGGGTTCGATTTGTCACATGGGTACGATGTGTGAAGCCCATTTCTGTTGTGTCCCACCATGATATTGCTGGAATGATGCTAAAAGCGGCGTAATACTATACTCACTCAACTAGCTGATACAAATGCTGAATTGTGTCATATCGTGTACTTCTCAGGACCCATAAAGGAAGTAGACTTTCAGTCGAACAGTATGGTGACACAACACATGAGGAAATCACAAACAGTAACCAAGCCAAACCTCAATAACACACTGTAGAAGTGAGTGAGTGAGTTTAGTTGTACGCCACACTCAGCAATATTCCTGCTATATGGCGGCTGTAGAATGAAAGGGAGAAATCTTCATGGTCTGTGATTGTGACATTTGCAGTCAGCAAATCCACGAACCATGAACTTTAAAGAAGCACCTTGGAAGTTTTGTAATATTGTCATGTTTGTGGATGTGCTCACTTTTGTTGATGCCCAAGGACCAGAGATGGCCCATTACAACTCTGTCACAGATGATGGAACATGGTCTCGACATCTTATTGATCTTCCAGGTGTGAATCAGAATAACTAATAAATCATGCAGTATGGGGCTAGTAGGTCAATGTACAGATACATTGTATAGACTCTGGATCTTGGTGCTTGTATTCATAATGGCTGAGTAACCAAGTTGGCTTTCTCTGCTGGAATTCCTGTCATGGCAGCGTGCATATATGGGAGTAACCGAAATATCATGGATGGTTGGATGAATGAATGGATGGATGAATGGATAGATGGATGGGTAGATGAGTTATGATCAGGTGGATGGATGGATGGGTTAGTGGTCAGGTGGATGGATGGATGGGTTAGTGGTCAGGTGGATGGATTAGTGCATGAGTGGGTGGATGGGTTAGTGGTCAGGTGGATTGATTAGTGCATGAGTGGATGGATTGGTTGATGGGTTAGTGGTCAGGTGGACAGATTAGTGCATGAGTGGGTGGATGGATGGGTGGATGGGTTAGTGGTCACGTGGATGGATTAGTGCATGAGTGGATGGATGGGTGGATGGGTTAGTGGTCAGGTGGATGGATTAGTGCATGAGTGGATGGATGGGTTAGTGGTCAGGTGGATGAATTAGTGCATGAGTCGATGGGTTAGTGGTCAGCGGGATGGATTAGTGCATGAGTGGATGGATGGGTTAGTGGATGGATGGGTTAGTGGTCAGGTGGATGGATTAGTGCATGAGTGGGTGGATGGGTTAGTGGTCAGGTGGATGGATTAGTGCATGAGTGGATGGATGGGTGGATGGGTTAGTGGTCAGGTGGACGGATTAGTGCATGAGTGGATGGATGGGTTAGTGGTCAGGTGGATGGATTAGTGCATTAGTGGATGGATGGGTTAGTGGTCAGGTTGATGGATTAGTGCATGAGTGGATGGATGGGTGGATGGGTTAGTGGTCAGATGGATGGATTAGTACATGAGTGGATGGATGGGTGGATGGGTTAGTGGTCAGGTGGATGGATTAGTGGTTAGGTGGATGGATTAGTGCATGAGTGGGTGGATGGGTTAGTGCATGAGTGGGTGGATGGGTTAGTGGTCAGGTGGATGGATTAGTGCATGAGTGGGTGGATGGGTTAGTGGTCAGGTGGATGGATTAGTGCATGAGTGGGTGGATGGGTTAGTGCATGAGTGGGTGGATGGGTTAGTGCATGAGTGGGTGGATGGGTTAGTGGTCAGGTGCATGGATTAGTGCATAAGCGGGTGGATGGGTTAGTGCATGAGTGGGTGAATGGGTTAGTGGTCAGGTGGATGGATTAGTGCATGAGCGGGTGGATGGATTAGTGCATGAGTGGGTGGATGGGTTAGTGGTCAGGTGGATGGATTAGTGCATGAGTGGGTGGATGGGTTAGTGCATGAGTGGGTGAATGGGTTAGTGCATGAGTGGGTGGATGGGTTAGTGGTCAGGTGGATGGGTTAGTGCATGAGTGGGTGGATGGGTTAGTGGTCAGGTGGATGGATTAGTGCATGAGCGGGTGGATGGATTAGTGCATGAGTGGGTGGATGGGTTAGTGGTCAGGTGGATGGATTAGTGCATGAGCGGGTGGATGGGTTAGTGCATGAGTGGGTGGATGGGTTAGTTGTCAGGTGGACGGATTAGTGCATGAGTGGGTGGATGGATTAGTGGTCAGGTTGATGGATTAGTGCATGGATGGATGGGGGGGGGGGTATGGTCGGATGGATGGATGGGTTATAGTCAGGTGGATGAATGGATAGATGGATGGATGAACTGGTTAGTGGTCAGGTGGATGGATGGGTGTATGAGTGGATGGATGGACAGATGGATGGGTGGTTGGATGAATGTATGGTTATTTAAAATTAGATTAAATATATTTTGTATATAGGGTTTTACTCTGTTGTGAACAGTAGTTATGTCACAGCAGGTCAAATGGATGTGGAAGGAGAGTCAATAGTGGTGCTGATTTTGTCTCTTGGATGAAAACTACAGCATTGGTTCAGAGTGACAGACCTCACATCTGATCTGGGCCAATATGATCAAACCCACGATCACCTACCATGTTCAATCATGCATTTCTATGATGAAATGGTTGATACCGTTCATAGAAGGTGGTTGTGAGTAATAGGGTTGTAAACGAACATGTTTGTTGTGTAGTAGCTGCAAACATTTACCGGTAACATCCTATCCACAATGTACAACTGATGTTGTCTGTTTCAGGTTGTGCAATATATACAGGCCAGGAGACTAAGATGGCCCTCAATTCCAAGTTCAAACAAGCCAAATTCTCCAGAGTAGAAAGGTACGTCATCTCATGAAGCCCTGCTTCAATATGTTTTAATTGATTTCAGTGTGAACGTACAAGAAGTTGTGCACACTGTAAATATGTAAAGTGGTGACCAGAAGGATTGGGTCATTCTGAGTTGATTGCATGTCATAATAGCCTGACTTTGCTTACAATATTCATTTATTCAGGGGATTGTCGAATCCAGACATGACTAAAAGCATGCCACCATTAAATAGCTAGAATACTTTTGAGTGCACACACACACACACGGATAGCTGTAATATACCGGTACAGCAAGGTCTTGTGTCCAGTTATGATAAATACTTACTGGGGCATTTGTGTTTGTTTCAGGGCGATGAACACGTTTCTGATAGTGTTCCTACTTGTTCTGTTGTTTGAGTGTATACTGTTGACTGGCCTCAAGTATTGGTACACAGCCACGTACCCCCTGGCCTGGTACATCCCCCCAAGGAAGGATGACCCCACTGTGAGTACACTAATATACTTAGAGCAGTAGAGTTACATAGCCTACTTTGAGAAGTACATCTGCCATTATGTACCATGTTTAGAGCAGTACACCTACCATTACGTACCATGTTTAGAGCAATACATCTACCATTACGTACCATGTTGAGAGCAGTACATCTACCATTATGTACCATGTTTAGAGCAGTACACCTATCATTACATACCATGTTTAGAGCAGTACATCTGCCATTACGTACAATGTTTAGAGCAATACATCTACCATTACGTACCATGTTTAGAGCAGTACATCTACCATTACGTACCATGTTTAGAGCAGTACATCTACCATTATGTACCATGTTTAGAGCAGTACACCTATCATTACGTACCATGTTTAGAGCAGTACATCTACCATTATGTACCATGTTTAGAGCAGTACATCTACCATTATGTACCATGTTTAGAGCAGTACATCTACCAATATGTACCATGTTTAGAGCAGTACATCTACCATTATGTACCATGTTTAGAGCAGTACACCTACCGTTACGTACCATGTTTAGAGCAGTACATCTACCATTTTACGTACCATGTTTAGAGCAGTACAGCTGAATTGATCATTAGCAAACTATGCAGTTCATTGCACCTCACCTTAGTGGTGTGTAATGTTTAGTACTATAATTGAGCCTTAGTGGTGTGTAATGTTTAGTACTATAATTGCACCTTAGTGGTGTGTAATGTTTAGTACTATAATTGCACCTTAGTGGTGTGTAATGTTTAGTACTATAATTGCACCTTAGTGGTGTGTAATGTTTAGTACTATAATTGCACCTTAGTGGTGTGTAATACTATAATTGTGTAATGTTTAGTATAATTGGCACTATAGTGGTGTGTAATGTTTTTATAATTGCACCTGAGTGGTGTGTAATGTTTATAATTGCACCTTAGTGGTGTGTAATGTTTATAATTGCACCTTAGTGGTGTGTAATGTTTATAATTGCACCTTAGTGGTGTGTAATGTTTATAATTGCACCTTAGTGGTGTGTAATGTTTATAATTGCACCTGAGTGGTGTGTAATGTTTATAATTGCACCTGAGTGGTGTGTAATGTTTATAATTGCACCTGAGTGGTGTGTAATGTTTATAATTGCACCTTAGTGGTGTGTAATGTTTATAATTGCACCTTAGTGGTGTGTAATGTTTATAACTGCACCTTAGTGGTGTGTAATGTTTATAATTGCACCTTAGTGGTGTTTAATGTTTATAATTGCACCTTAGTGGTGTGTAATGTTTATAATTGCGTGTTGAGGTGGATCTTGAAGTTTCAGCCTCTGTACTTTCCTTTTTCTTTTCAGGCAATGCATGTGATAGAAGATTTCCTTGCTTTCATGGTGCTGTTAAACTACATTGTACCTATATCACTCTATGTCACTATTGGTAAGAAATTCTTCCTCTCTCCTATAACACACACATGCATTTTTCATTGCGTTTCCATGAAACACAAAATATACTTTAGGAGAGTGCTGCACTAAGGCCTTTCCATGGCAACAAATCATTGAGGGAAGGTGTCTTCTATTAACAAACACAATTCTCTTTCTTTCTTTATTTTAGAAGGGTTTGTTTACATTAAATGTGCTCAGAAATTTCAGGTCCATTGACACTAATTTGATTGGTGTCTTCAGTTCTAGGACACATAGGCTTCATTGCGTGATGTTTTGTACATATGCAAAGGTGTGGGAAATTATTGATAATCTTGTCTCCTTATTTACCTGGGATTCCAAGATATGAGTCCTTGTCAGGCAAATCGGTGAATTTATTTTATTTTTTAATTAATTTCTTTATTCCTGAGGTATTTTAGAATTGCATTAAATTCAATAATGTGAAAATAAGCGTGAAAGTCTCTTCCTCTATATTGGCCTTTATCTGTGAAAAGTTCTTTTTAATTATCCATGGCATTTGTTAGAACTTTATCAACATGAATATGGAAATATGAAATCTGGAATAAGGGAATTGTCACCGACTGTAGATGCAGATTGAAAGATCTGGTTGTTTTCTCTTTGACAAATAGTATGGTATTATTAAATATTAAAGAGGATGCATTTCTTGGTTCTTGGGAATGTGAGGCCAAATCGCCATGGAGACTGTTCCTCAGAGACTTTGCTCAGCATTCCTTGCTATTCTGGGTTGTTTTTGTGACAGAGTGGTGTACATGTCACATCAAGCTTTAATAATTTAGTGTGCTAAAGCAATTTGCGATATTCTTTACTGAATTTTCAATATGTCAACTTGTGTGCCATGTTAGAAAATTGGCTGTGCAATTCATCATGAATCAGGATGATGCTTGTGGTTGTCAGTTTGTGTATTTATGTCAGTTTTGTGTGTTTATCGAACACCTCTCTATCCTAGTTGATAGAGCACCTGTCAGAGAGGGGAAGCTAGGTGGTTTGATCACAGGCTGTGTCATACTAAGAGATGGTATATATATTTCTACCATCATGATGCTCGGCATTTTAGGGATAAAAGTGACTGGTAAGCTTGAAGTTGTGAAGGGTTTCCTTATTAACATGAGGCATGGTATCTGAGATGGCGAGCACAATAGAACCAGCATTTTTCCTGAGTAGTTTAAGCAGCCAATACACATATTCTTGCATGTCAACTTTGTAAGTGCAGTTACTTTGAACAAGGTGTTAAACCCTATTTGACACATAATTTGATATCCATCACTTCCTTAAGATTGATCAAATCATGGGAGGCGGGAGGTAATACCATGTGCAGATTGTGGATCAAAATATTTTTGCAACAAAGTGCAATGTCTGTTCTTGGTGTTGTCACAAGCTGCTCTAAACAACATTGGCATAGATTCAACAGCCTGTTTAAAGTGGGCGCTTTCTCTAATTAGGAGATAAACATACTGTGTTGGAAAATCAGAGGTATATAACGAAATCATAATAGCATAGCGTGAGGATTTAAATACAAAATTAAGAGGGGCGGTGGGGTAGCCTAGTGGTTAAAGCGTTGGCTCGTCACGCCGAAGACCCGGGTTCGATTCCCCACATGGGCACAATGTGTTAAGCCCATTTCTGGTGTCCCCCGCCGTGATATTGCTGGAATATTGCTAAAAGCGGCGTAAAACTAAACTCAGTCAGTCAGTCAGTACAAAATTAAGAGCTATTATAATTTTCGTATATACCTCTGATTTTCCAACACTGTATGTTTATCTCCATTCTACCATAACTGCATTATTAAGATTTAAAAAAAATACATTCTGTGTTGGAAAATCAACTCACTCATTCACTCACTCACTCACTCACTCTCCATTATTACCCTCTTGATGTCTCTGTATTACAGAAGTCCAGAAGTTTGTTGGGTCCATGTATTTTGGCTGGGACATGTTGATGTATGACGAAGCTACGAATGAGCCAGCAAAAGCTAACACCTCTGATCTTAACGAAGAATTAGGCCAGGTAAGTAAGTCAGTGCCCCTTCATACTGTATAGGAAATATGTTACAGTTCTCAGAGTTTGTTGTTGATCTTAATCTTACTGTAGAAATTTCAGTTCTAAAGTGTCTTCTTGTCTGAAAAGTCTTACCCTCATTTTTTACAAAGATGTTATTAACGAGGACATGCATCATGTCATGTTTTATTTTCTCCATGGATCAGTGAATGAATTGCTTCTGTTACGTTTGTCTTGTGGAACAATGGTGTTCAAAGTAGAAAAAAGTCGAAATGTTGTGATCTAAATGAACTTGGTTCTTTTCTGAGACTGTAATAAGTCAAGCAAAATCTTTGAGTATTTGAGAATCCATACGGTATTACATCCACTTGTCTCAAATATTTTATGTGAATAAGGAGCAAGTTCTTTCCTTGCAGTTCTAAAGTAAATCTAAGCCTTACTTAGAATCTGTGTTGCACCCATTGATCTGGGTAGATCTGTGACCAACAATGGATCTATGTTCCACCACTGATCTCATCCCAACCACGGATCTGTTTGAATGATAGATCAATGTTCTACCACTGATCTTGGTAGATCTGTGACCAACAATGGATCTATGTTCCATCACTGATCTCATTCCAACCACGGTTCTGTTTGAATGATAGATCAATGTTCTACCATTGATCTTGCTGCAACCATGGATCTGTTTCCAACGCTAAATCAATGTTCTACCATTGATCTTGCTGCAACCATGGATCTGTTTCCAACGCTAAATCAATGTTCTACCATTGATCATCATGTATTGTAAAGTTGTAAAATATACTGTTTCTTAACAATCTGAAATGACTTTAGAAATAAAAAAATGTTTAACAGTAAACAGTCGATCATGGTGATCGTAACTTACTCCTTTTGTTCTTCTTTTGTTCACCAGGTGGAGTTCTTGTTCACAGACAAGACAGGGACTCTCACGGAGAACTACATGCAGTTTCGGCAATGTTCTATTAATGGTGTCCAGTATGAAGAGGTCGGAGGTCAGCTTTATCACCGGAGTCAAGACGGACAACCTCAAGTCATCCATAGTCTTTCAGTAAGTTGCCACTCTACTGTGGTGAACCCTTGCTGTGTATTCATCTTCTTATTTCTGGTGAATGATGGATGTTTTGTCTGCACCATTGCTGCCTTGAATATAGAATCTAGGTCAAGCTGTCAGGTGTTTTAATACCATATACCACTCAAAAGAAGTTAAGGGCCATTTGATTCTAGTATTTTTATGACTTTTTTTTTTATTATCATTATTTATCTTGTCATGGTGGTGGGGTAGCCTAGTGGTTAAAGTGTTTTCTGAAGACTGGCGTTTGATTCCCCACATGGGTACAATGTGTGAAGCCCATTTCTGGTGTCCCCTGCCATGATATTTCTAGAATATTACCAAAAGCAGCGTAAAACTCACTCACTCACTCATTAATGTTGAATAATTACAATTTTTATGGACATACAACTTCTTTATTCTGTATAGGCGACGTTTCGACAAAGATTCTAATGTCGTTGTCATGACTTCCGTATTTCAGGGAGAGGTGGAGGAGTTCTTCATGGTGCTGGCTTTATGTCACACAGTACGAGTTGACCGCAAGGCGGGGTCCGGGGTAGACGTGGAGGGCGGGGCTGCTTCCAGCATGTATAGCGACACCGGGGATGAATACCTGTATCAGGCATCATCTCCTGATGAGAAGGCTTTTGTAGAAGCCTGCAGCAGGTGAGAAGATGTAACCTTTGTCAGGTTGTCATAATGTGTTTTGACTATCAAAGACAGAGAAGGTTACTGTGCATTTGGTTGAACTTAACTCACAAGTGTGAGGTAAGGTTTTAGAGAGTGTGCTGAGATGAAAAATGTACAGCTATTATAAATAGTACTGATAGTGTATACTGTTAAGTGTACAGAGGCTTGTAACTCTAAAAACTGCCATCAAGGTATATACTGTCACTCGGGGTCTTAGTACGAACTCTCCTTTTATATAGTACTAAGACCTTGTCAATGACAGTATATACCTTGATGGCAGTTTTTAGCGTTTAAGCCCCTGTGGTTAAGTGTAAACAACTAGAAAAAATACCATCATAAACATAGGAACACTCTAATTTTTATTGTAAAACATTAACGTAAAATGTCAAGTAATACTGCTTTCATTTAATTTAAACGAGTGAGTGAGTGAGTTTATTTTTACGCCCCACTCAGCAATATTCCAGCTGTATGACGGCGGTCTGTAAATAAGCGAGTCTGGACCAGACAATCCAGTGATCAACAGCATGAGCATCGATCTGTGCAATTGGGAACCGATGACATGTGTCAACCAAGCCAGCGAGCCTGACCACCCGATCCCGTTAGTCGCCTCTTACGACAAGCATGGGTTACTGAAGATCATTATTCTAACCCGGACCTGCACGGGTCAATTTAATTTAAAAACTACTATAAGTGTTGTAAAGTCTGTGTATGACAAGATTCAGCAACACAACAGAATTCCGTGTTTGCAAACTCTCAATTGCAGAAATGAATCAAAAGCGGAACTAACATGTCAGAGAGACTGAAGATCTGCATTCAGATTCATCTTGACAGCTAGTTCTTTGTTGAAGTTGTTTTTTAATTTTTTTCCCATGTCACACACTTAGCATATATATGTTATAAAAAGTAATTTCAACAGTTTACATGTGTTTGTTTCAGACACGGTATTATCTACCATGGTATCCATGACGACTGCATGGAAATCACGTTAAATAAGGAAATGAGGCGTTACAGGGTTTTACAAGTTTTAGATTTTGATCCAACCCGCAAAAGAATGAGTGTGATCCTCCAGAGTGAACAAGGTATATATATTTCTGGAAGAATTAATGAAATATAGTGTTTGTTTAGCCAATCAAATTATGTGGATTGACTTGACGTGTTTTTGTGACTTGGGTAGTGTATATCACCTTTTTCCGAACTCTTCATCTTCATCTTGGTCAGTGTCCATTGACTAGAAGGGCATGAAAAGAATGCTGATTTACTTTGAAGTTTGCATTATCCTGCTGTCCCAGCTGCCTGTAAATGTATATTTGTAAAGTTAAAGTAAATGTCTTGTGACACAAAATGTCAGATTTCCATCTCTGAGTCCATGAGTGAGTGAGTTGGGTTTTACGCCACATTTAGCAATATTCCAGTAATATCACGGCTTGGGACACCAGAAATGGGCTTCACACATAGTGTCCATGTAGGGAATCGAACCCGGGTCTTTGGCGTGACGACCAAACACCTAAACCACAAAGCTACCCCACTGCCTGTCAGAATCCATGAACACTGACAGCAGAGAGCATACATACTACAATGTATTCCCCTTTGTCAGACATATTTACACTCAGCAAATGAGTTTCGAATGAATGCCGTGATGTTCGCTCATCTGTTTTTTGTAGATAAAATAGTATTACTGTGCAAGGGAGCGGAGTCCGCCATATTGGATCGGGTGAAGATCGGGGAGAAAGACATTGCACAGAAGCATGTGAATGAATATGCTGTGGTAAGCTGATTACGTAGTTGTTCAAACATGTTTGTTTTAGTTATATATCATCATGGACTGACCATCAAAAGTTTTCTCTGTCTCATTTTCTTGAATGGCTGTGTGAAAGCAGTCTTTCAAAATAATGTCAGCCAGAGATTGTATTCAGTGACGTATTGGAGATGACATGACATATATCAGCATGAGTTGACAATATTTGATTGGCACCAGGGCTTGCTACTTTCTTCGTTCATACACAGAACTAACCAGTGTTGTGGATGCAAAAAGTTCAGCTTAAAACAACAGTGGCAGAAAGACTAACGTGTAGTCTCTGAAGACGTATAATATTCCTGATATAAATAATTCCATTTAAATTGACAAGGAGCCCCAGTGAGCTGGGGCATTCAGAAGGCGAGGAAACATAGACTTGCTCCATTAGGGATTTTTCGATAATGTGTTATTGTCTCGGCTGTCATCATAAAATGAAGAATGTCTTGATGCTAAGGAAATAAATTCCCTAATTATTTTTTCAGCTTGGTTTGAGAACCCTTGCAGTTGTTAAACGAGATCTTTCTGAGGAGGAATACAAAGTCTTTGAAGAAAAACTCCATGAAGCTAGGACAGCTCTTCAAAACAGAGAAGAGAAAGTGAGTTGGAATTTGTAATGACAAGCTCGGATGGGATGGAAGAGAAGTCCTAGGGTCAGCCAAACCACGAGAGAATGGGACCCTATCTTAAAATTCATCTCCGGCAACCTATGTTGGTTGTGACTGATGTGGGGCGGTGGGGTAGCCTAGTTGTTAAAGCGTTGGCTCGTCACGCCGAAGACCCGGGTTCGAATCCCCACATGGGTACAATGTGTGAAGCCCATTTCTGGTGTTCCCCGCCGTGATGTTGCTGGAATATTGCTAAAAGCGGCGTAAAACCAAACTCAATCAGTCAGTGTAATTAATGCAACCATTCCGGGCCCCATTTCACAAATATATCGTAGCGCTACGACTGTCATACCTCCTATAGTGTAATGTAGACTTACGATAGTTGTAGTGTTACGATAGCTTTCTGAAACAGGGCCCTGACTCAGTGCCTTGATTGGTGTGTGTGTGTCATCATACCCATGATATCAATAACAGGATTGTCGGGTCCAGATGATATCAAAAACAGGCTACCGTTACAAAACTGAAATATTGCTGAAAATGGCAATTAGCACAAAAATAATATTTTGAAAATAATGAGTATTAGTTCTATAGGCCTGTCTCCTAGTGTTGAGTCCCTTTCTACAGGTGCTTTGTTTGTATCCTAAAGCTGGACAGAGTGTTCGACCTGATTGAGCAGGACTTCCAACTGCTGGGCGCTACAGCTGTGGAGGACAAGCTGCAGGAGGACGTCCCCCGGACCATCCAGTCTCTCCGTAGGGCAGGCATTAAGGTGACCTCCATATGCATCAAGCTTTTTTACTTGATTTTCTCTTCTTGGCTCAGAATCAGGGTAATAGTTCAGATAATATAGCACTGTTTAACAGAGTCTTCGCATTCATGGTCAAGTAAACTGATATTAAATGATTTCAGTACAGAATCATAATATTTCATTTATGTGACATCTTATGGTTGTAGAGTGACCTATAGTTGTGTTGCCATGGTTACACAGGTGTGGGTGTTGACGGGGGACAAGCAGGAAACAGCAGTCAACATCAGCCACTCCGCAGGTCACTTCCAGGCTCAGATGAATGAGTTGGAGCTGACCAAGATGACGAAGAGTGAGGACTGCAGACTGAAGATACAACACTACAGGAGACAGTAAGTCACATCCATCACCTAGCCTGGTGGTTAAAGTGTTCGCTTGTCACGCCAAGGACTGGGTTCGATTCCCCACATAGGTACAATGTGTGAAGCCCATTCCTGATGCCCCCTGCTGTGATATTGCTGGACCATTTCTAAAAGCATCGTAAAACTAAACTCACTCACCCATTCACTCACTTCACCTTTGATGATTGCATCCCAGCCTAGCTGACCGTGCCCATGCTGCCACTGACTAGTTCGCCTGACCCAGTTGGTTATATATACACTGTCATGTCATGGCAGTAAAACTTCCCACTGAGTTATTACATTACTCACAGAGTCAGATGCGACAGTAAAGCCTGCTAGAGGTACTTGTCCAGTGAGACTGTGACATTCAAAATCGCTTATGGTTTTAATAATAGTAAGATACAAAAGTAAGAGTACACTTCTTTTTATCATACTTTACAGATTTATATAGGTGGGGAAATGCTTTGCAAAAAGAAATTTATTTATTTTTAAATTATTTTTCTCCTCCACTTCAATCAAAAAGGTTTAGTGTAAAAGAAAAACAACACAAATGTAGCTTTCAGCAATGGGAACTTGAGGAATCAGTTCTGTGTCTATTCTCCCTTTCAATTTACTATTAAGGAATGACAACACACTTTAATGCCCTCACAAATGCGCCTAGTTTCCAAAGTCCTCAAAATGGATATGGAACGTCTAATGACAGCTCTTTGAAATATATATTGCAGTCGAAAACCATCTCACTTCACCTTGGAATATATGTTTGCCACTGTGACAACATGGTGTTTAGAGGGAATTAGAGTTTCCTCCCTTCTCCTCAAACAGTAATAACTAATGGCAGACCTACTCGGCTTCCCTTTTCCTGTCATTCCAACATGCATTACTGAACTAACAGGCAGCAAACGGAGGTGTTTGCCTGACTTACAGGATTGAGAGATAACTGACCTCCTGACTGAGGTGTTTGCCTGTATTACAGGATTGAGAGACAACTCTGACCTCCTGACTGAGGTGTTTGTCTGTATTACAGGATTGAGAGATAACTCTGACCTGCTGACTGAGGTGTTTGCCTGAATTACAGGATTGAGAGATAACTCTGACCTGCTGACTGAGGTGTTTGTCTGTATTACAGGATTGAGAGATAACGTTGACCTCCTGACTGAGGTGTTTGCCTGTATTACAGGATTGAGACATAACTCTGACCTGCTGACTGAGGTGTTTGCCTGAATTACAGGATTGAGAGATAACTCTGACCTGCTGACTGAGGTGTTTGCCTGTATTACAGGATTGAGAGATAACTCTGACCTGCTGACTGAGGTGTTTGCCTGTATTACAGGATTGAGAGATAACTCTGACCTGCTGACTGAGGTGTTTGTCTGTATTACAGGATTGAGAGATAACGTTGACCTCCTGACTGAGGTGTTTGCCTGTATTACAGGATTGAGAGATAACTCTGACCTGCTGACTGAGGTGTTTGCCTGAATTACAGGATTGAGAGATAACTCTGACCTGCTGACTGAGGTGTTTGTCTGTATTACAGGATTGAGAGATAACTCTGACCTGCTGACTGAGGTGTTTGTCTGTATTACAGGATTGAGAGATAACGTTGACCTCCTGACTGAGGTGTTTGCCTGTATTACAGGATTGAGACATAACTCTGACCTGCTGACTGAGGTGTTTGCCTGAATTACAGGATTGAGAGATAACTCTGACCTGCTGACTGAGGTGTTTGTCTGTATTACAGGATTGAGAGATAACTCTGACCTGCTGACTGAGGTGTTTGCCTGAATTACAGGATTGAGAGATAACTCTGACCTGCTGACTGAGGTGTTTGTCTGTATTACAGGATTGAGAGATAACTCTGACCTGTTGACTGAGGTGTTTGCCTGAATTACAGGATTGAGAGATAACTCTGACCTGCTGACTGAGGTGTTTGTCTGTATTACAGGATTGAGAGATAACGTTGACCTCCTGACTGAGGTGTTTGCCTGTATTACAGGATTGAGACATAACTCTGACCTGCTGACTGAGGTGTTTGCCTGAATTACAGGATTGAGAGATAACTCTGACCTGCTGACTGAGGTGTTTGTCTGTATTACAGGATTGAGAGATAACGTTGACCTGCTGACTGAGGTGTTTGCCTGAATTACAGGATTGAGAGATAACTCTGACCTGCTGACTGAGGTGTTTGTCTGTATTACAGGATTGAGAGATAACTCTGACCTGCTGACTGAGGTGTTTGCCTGTATTACAGGATTGAGAGATAACTCTGACCTGTTGACTGAGGTGTTTGCCTGTATTACAGGATTGAAAGTGTCCCGGACCAGCAGTACGTGCTGATCATCGACGGCCAGAGTCTGTCTGTGATGATTACGGAGCTGGAGGGGATCCTGATGGAGCTGTGTCTACACTGTGTAGCCGTACTCTGCTGTAGGATGTCGCCCATACAGAAGGCACAGGTATCTCACACACAAACTCTCTCTATGTTTTATATACATTATCATTGTCATGCAAACGCTATACCTTCATTAAGTGTAGTCATCACATCAAACCTATTGTCCCACCTGTCACTTTTAAGGCCTGAGATGTCAAAATGATCACCAAAAACATCCATTAATGATTTGTAATTATTTACAGTTTCAGTTTATATTGGTTGTAAGTAGCCTTTTGTAATGAATGGATATTTTGGCCGTCAATGTATTCACACCATGGTTTTGTTTTGTTTTGGGGGTATTCTTTGCAAAAAGGATTAATTGAAATGTAATACCTTATCATAGACAATCAGAATTGAGCATCCTTAAATATGGGATATGTATTGTTGTATCAGGTCGTGCGGATGATCAAGATGTCTCCCACTAAACCTGTGACGGCTGCCATCGGTGACGGAGCAAACGATGTCAGCATGATTCAAGAAGCTGATGTCGGCATTGGTAAGATAGTCATAGCATCAGCCATTTGTTGATAGGATTACATACTGTTAGAAAGGAGCTTGTGCACTTCTACCAAAATGGTGGACCGTATCCTGTTTGCTGCAATCTAACGTGGCCGAGTTCCGAGTCAATCTTGATGATCCTCATGTCATATGCATGGTCACAGCTGACTGAATAACCTTTGATGACTTCACTAAGATGAAGTGTTTATGTTTGATTTGATGCTTGGAAAAGTGAATATGAATCTGTTTATGAATCTGATCACTTCCTGTTGCAGGAATTATGGGAAAGGAAGGGAGACAAGCAGTGCGGAGTTCTGACTATGCCTTCGCCAAGTTCAAGTTCCTGATGCGAGCCTTCCTCATCCATGGGCACTACTTCTACGTTCGTATCGCCACCCTTGTACAGTATTTCTTTTATAAAGTAAGTTATTGTCCTTTGTACATTGTTGACAAGCTGCTCTTTTGTTTCCAGGTGTAAATGGAAATCCTTCATAAAACAAACTGCGTGCATGAACAAATTGTTTCAAAGTTTAATGTAAGTCCAAGATAAGTGCTAGAGCTTCATGCATTTAAGAGTACACACATGCACATGTATCTCCCAAGGTAAGCTTTATGCATTAGCAAAGTGTTCCAAGGTGTAAGACCCGTGACGGTCCGGGTTAGAATATTAATCTTCAGTAACCCATGCTTGTCGTACATGGCGACTAACGGGATCGGGTGGTCAGGCTCGCTGACTTGGTTGACACATGTCATCGTATCCCAATTACGTAGATCAATGCTCATGCTGTTGATCACTGGATTGTCTGGTCCAGACTCAGTTATTTACAGACTGCTGGAATATTACTGAGTGCGGCGTAA
Organism: Haliotis rubra; assembly: GCF_003918875.1. NCBI lineage: Eukaryota > Metazoa > Mollusca > Gastropoda > Lepetellida > Haliotidae > Haliotis > Haliotis rubra. The sequence continues at coordinate 1,066,609 of NW_025767568.1, forward strand.
AACTAAACATACTCACTCACTCACTCCTAACTCTACTTGGTTTTGTTTCAGAATATAGCCTTCATCACGTGCCAGCTGTATTACACATTCTTCTCAGCCTTCTCAGAACAGGTGAGCCAGCATATGTTACTGATTGTCAAAATAACAGATGTCTCATTGCCTACATTAGAAACTAACTACTGCTGCTTCTGCTATTACTGCCTTGATTATTAATGACTTGTTTATGTTCAGACTTCAAAGTGAAACAAGCATATGTGGTCACATTATGTCCAGTTTGTCCAAAACCTAACTTACAGTGCAGAGATCCATACTTTAGCCCTGGTAATCTGGTGATCACTGGTGTATGTTTCTCTGCATTTCTCTCTACGGAAAGTACTGAATGATGTAACTTGGACATATTTGCCTTGTTTCAGCCGGTGTACGAAGCCTTGTACCTTCTGTTGTATAACATCACATTCACATCTTTACCTATTCTCATCTACGGACTCTTCGAGAAGCACCTCTCTCAGGACACATTGCTCAATAGGCCAGAACTGTACAGGTCAGTTACACTGCAAATACTAGTGAGTGAGTATGGTTTTACGATTCTTTTAGCAATGTTCCAGCAATATGACAGGACACCAGAAATGGGCTTCACACATTGTACCCATGTGGGGAATGGAACCCAGGTCTTTGGCTTGAAGAGCGAACTCTTTAACCACTTGGCTACCCAGCCTAGCCACTGCAAATACTAACTTAGCAGAAGTTGTCTGTCAGTCAGTGTGTTGGCCTAGAAAATGACAAGTCAGTGTGTTTGATTCCTAGTGTGTGAAAATGACAACCTTCACTGGACATTTCTGACCTGGGTTTGATTCCTTAGCCTAGTGGTTAAGTATAGTGTGATACTTGGACAACCTTCAATGTGGAAGCCCATTTCACATTTCTGTAATTGCCTGCGTAAAACTAAACTCCCTGTCAGTCTTATGCTTCTCACAATCTCTAAATATTTCTCTGAAAACAGTTTGCTTTGAGTCGTGTTGTAGGATTTCCTCAGATGTTTGGTTAGCAGTGCCGAACATTATGAGCTGATTTTATTGAGAAAAGTACACAAAAAATACAAATAAATGTGACAAAAGACATTGAACACACATAACTTTTGTCATTATTTCTTTATATTTGTGTTGCAGAAGGATTACCAGAAACAGAAAGTTATCTTGGAGACGCTTTCTGTTGTGGAATAGTTTAGGTAAGTATTACATATACAAAATTTGATCCCTGTGATTCTGGGACAGAATTAGTTCACAACACATAACTGTTACTTGTAAGCAGGGACTAAATTGGATACCTGTGATTCTGGGACAGAATGAGTTCACAACTCGTCACTGTTAATTGTAAGCAGGGACTAAATTGGATACCTGTGATTCTGGGACAGAATGAGTTCACAACACATAACTGTTACTTGTAAGCAGGGACTAAATAGGATCCCTGTGATTCTGGGACAGAATGAGTTCACAACTCGTCACTGTTAATTGTAAGCAGGGACTAAATTGGATCCCTGTGATTCTGGGATAGAATTAGTTGACAACACATAACTGTTACTTGTAAGCAGGGACTAAATTGGATCCCTGTGATTCTGGGACAGAATGAGTTCACAACTCGTCACTGTTAATTGTAAGCAGGGACTAAATAGGATCCCTGTGATTCTGGGACAGAATTAGTTGACAACACATAACTGTTACTTGTAAGCAGGGACTAAATTGGATCCCTGTGATTCTGGGACAGAATGAGTTCACAACTCGTCACTGTTACTTGTAAGCAGGGACTAAATTGGATCCCTGTGATTCTGGGACAGAATTAGTTGACAACACATAACTGTTACTTGTAAGCAGGGATTAAATTGGTTCCCTGTGATTCTGGGACAGAATGAGTTGACAACACCCCACTGTTACTTGTAAGCAGGGATTAAATTGGTTCCCTGTGATTCTGGGACAGAATTAGTTGACAACACCCCACTGTTACTTGTAAGCAGGGACTAAATAGGATCCCTGTGATTCTGGGACAGAATTAGTTGACAACACCCCACTGTTACTTGTAAGCAGGGACTAAATAGGATCCCTGTGATTCTGGGACAGAATTAGTTGACAACACATAACCGTTACTTGTAAGCAGGGATTAAATTGGTTCCCTGTTGATCGGACTCAGTGAACAGACGATGGACAAACAGTTTTGTACATCTATAACTATAAAATATATATGTAAAATAAAATACAAAAAATATGTATACATCTTGCACTACCCACCAGAGCCCCAGCATACTTGTTGTTCTTGTTGTAGGACTCTGGCAGAGTGTTGTAATATTCTTCGGGACCTACCTTCTGTTCAACAACGATGTATCGCTGTGGCCTTCAGGAAAGGTAGGTGTCAGCCCATAGTAATCAGTATCTGTTGTAGGTCACACTAGCAATGTGTACCCATCACGAATATTACTTTAATATTGAGGCCCTGCAACACGTCATGCTGTGTTTTCATTTCAGAGTATGGGGATATGGAGTTACGGGTCGGTCATGGTGCTGTGCTGTGTGTTTATTGTCAATATCAAGGTAATCAACACATTCATCTCTCAGCTTCTTTGAGAGGCATTCAGGAGTTGGGGCACTAAGGAAGGATGACAATATATGGATGAACAACTTCTTTATTTCTCTCCATATATTGTTAATATTGCCGATGTGACGTTAAATATTAACTCACTCACCCATATATTGTTATCCTTCCGTATTCTCTCAGCGTCTTGCTGTATGTTAAACATTGTATTGTGGGAACCTTTGGTGAACATACTACTTGTTTTATCCAAAATACTTGATATGTATGCTATGGAAACACACCAGGGACATAATCCCTTTATTATTTGTCATTCTTAAAGTGATTGATACAGAGTAAACTATGTTTATGATGAACACGCTGATACTGAATTAAAGGATATGGCAATCTATTTTGTAGTGTAGCTTATAGTGGAAATGTGTACATAATGAACCAAGTTTATGGAGAAAGAGAATTAGAGGTCGTGGAGTTGTTTACCTGTTCGGAGTAACAATGTCAGGAGAGGGGTGGTGTAGTGTTCTGTGATGTGAGACTACTGATGTCTACTTCAGTTGGCCCTTGAGACGTACTGCTGGTCAGTTCCCATCATGCTGTCTTTTGGAATCACTTTCGCTGGATTCTTCCTCGTAGTCATCGTGTACAACTTTGTGTTTTGGCCGTAAGTATTCATAGCATTGAGCAGAGAGGGAGTGTGGTTTTAGCAATATTCCAACAATATCACATATTGCCCACCAGAAATGGGCTTAACACATTTTACCCATGTGGGAAATCGAACCCGGGTCTTTGGTGTGATCAGTGAATGTTTTACCCACTCTGCCACCAAACCTCAGTTTGGTGAGAATTTGTTGCTTGCAGACTAAATGTAGTTCTGGTGGTAGGATGTTTGGTGCCACTTTCAGCAGTATTCAAGCTCTCGGATGGTGGTCGGTGAGTCTCAAACAGACCTGTCAGAGCATCATCAAGACACCAGGCATGCACCATAGTCTCTTACTGAGATATGCATGAACCAGTTATAACCTGAAATATTACTGAAATACTAGTACACCTTCAACGGGATTTACTTATACTATTGCAAATAATTTATTGACATCGAAAGTGACAATAAATGTGTGTGTTGTTTTTTTAACATTTTGCTTTTTCTAGTAGTAATGAATAAAACTTTGTTTTTCATTTTCATTTTTCTTTCATACTTTAATATATGGGAATCTGGGTCCCAATCCATGAGACTTTACGACATGAAACGTTTATCATTTGTAGCTCCATGAACGTTTTGTTTGTGAGGGTCCAGGTTTGTAAATTAAGTTGTTAGAACATCTTGTTTTACTGTGTTTCAGATCATGGGCCATGGACCACCCATATCTCCTACAGGTGTTCACGACGCTGTTAGCGTGTGGCACGGCATGGTTGGCCATCCTGCTGTTGTGTGTGACAGCCCTCCTGCCCGACATCTGCCTAAGGGTGTGGCACGACACATTCAAGGTGCAGCCCGCCGAGATGGAGGTACGTGCTGCAGTTCACACTCGTACACACTGCCGGAATGTTTGCAATGTTGGAATCTATCTACCGGTATATGATATTATATAACAAGTAATGTTCATCTTACATGTACCAGATATATCATGCGATAATCAGCAGAACCACAAAGTTATCTGGCGAACAGATAATCGTAACTGCCATGCTTAACATTGACTTACAACTCTTACAGCACTACGATTGCTAAATCTCGGAATGGCACGCTGATGTATAGCATATATAACTTAGCATATTCAAAGTTCAAATATGATACTTTCCATGAAACATAGACAAAGTGATTAAAAGTAGCGTCACTGAGTATTATCAGAATTTCTTCTTGAAGTGGCATGTAGAAACTGGTTTGATGAAGAGGAACAGTTTTAAGGATAAACATTTTCTGCAGATATCAAAAGTTGACCTAAAGTCTGAGTATGTCAATTACACATGGATGATAGATGATCCTAATTTCTCACGACAATCAGTTAAAACAACAATCTTTTGTTTCAAATTAGATCTATATCTCAGTTTATTCCTTTTTAATACATATATATTTTAATATGCAATGTTTTCCTTTCTCTGCTGCCATCTACACCATAGGAGGAACAAGAAGACAGTGACAAAATGTCCATATCTTTTACAAAGCGCTCTGGCAAATTGACAATATCTCAAACAAATCTTATAGAGGACTAGGTAAACGTTATCTCTCTCCTGGTGAACTGTTTCCTATGTGTCAGCTTATGTCATCCAACTCTCACCTGCCAGACACAGATTCCCGGCTGACCAACCGACAATGTTTAGAGAGGCCTTCTCTCCATCAGCATAGTCAGAATCTAATACGAGACTGGTGTCCAGACGCTAGATTCTACTCCTGGCGTACATGGGTCAAGGGGTTTACTGAAACCTTAAGTCTGTAGTAAAGAAGTACAAAAGTTGTAAAGCACCCTAAAATCTTTTGGGGATGTTTGATGATCCATCAGATCTCAACTAAATACATACGCAGATATGTGAGGCACCTCACTGTTTATCACCTTAAATTCCTACACTTTTTTGAGGAGGCAGTTACACTAGTCAGGTTGGCTTGATCCCTTGGGAGTGAGCAAGATAGGCAGAGATCAACAGAGATTGTCAGCTTCTTTTTCTGTAGGTTAATCCACCTGATGTTCTGATAAATAAGGGAATTACAGCCCCTGGAATCATTGAACAGGAGATATAGGTTTGTTAGAGCTGCTAGAATTTAACATGAGATATTACCAACCGTAATTAGAGCCCCTTGAATTTAAGTTGAGACATTACGGTAATTAGAGCCAGGGAATTAGATTTAAGACATTACTATGATTAGAGCCCCTCAACTTAAAGTATAGACATTACGGTAATGAGAGCCTCAGACATATACTTGAGACACTATGGTAATAATAATATAACAATAATAGGCCATTTCTATAGCGCGCCTTTCCACATCACAGGGATATGCTCAAAGCGTAATCAGGTTAAACTGGGACAGCCAGTCATTATAAAGATGGACATAGGTGTGAAATGGGAAGGTATGAATCTCTTACCTGTTCAGCAGAGAAGGCCTTTCTTTAAACCGAGTCTGGAGGTACAGTTGGTCTGGCCCCCTGTGTCTGGCACTTCTTCCTTCACCTCATGTTTACACCATACAGCGTAGACAGTAGCTTTGCTATGGAGAACAGGCACTAGATTTAGATTGCACTCAGGTGCTACTATACCAGCTTTAATACATTTCATTATTCTTAGCTGAAGATGTGCGGGTATGTCAAGTCAGTTTTACATATGTCTATATGTCGCTTGTAAAGTTAAAAATGTACAAATTTCCTCATCCAGGTAGCCCCTAGTTATGACAGTCAGGGGTAAATATAATTTTAGTTAAGAGTAGATATACATTGTTTCTAAAATGATCAAATTAATTATCTCTTAATTCCATCTTTATGACTCATTTGAATTTCTGAAAAGTCTTGTAGCAGTGATCTGTCCTTTCCTGCCTATATACTGTTGTATAGTCAATGTTTGTGGTGTGCTGTCTTGAGCTCCTTAATACCTCTGTATTTCCTGTTATAAGTAGGCAATGAAAATCCATGAATTCTGTTTATGATTTTCATAGTAAGGACATTTTAATTTATTATCTCTAGAAGTATATGTATGACCTTTTTCATAATGTATGGTTATTAATTCATAACCTAAGATTATGTCACTGCTCATCTCATTAACCTTTTTGTTGACTTTTAAACTTTAAATATATTGGATATTTTGAAATATCTGTATGAAAATTTAATGTAATCTCGAAAGTAGATTATGAGTACCTATTTCTATATTGTGGTGCTAAACAGACTCTGAATAGTTTAACTGTTTGGTAGACCCTACCAATGTGATGTTCTGGAGCTGATTATATTCAAAGGTACATATCAGTTTTGTATACAGTAAGGTTAGTCGTACCTTTAGTGATTCCGTCACCACTAACAGATGAATGTCATCCCTCCCCGATGTTTATGTCATCCATGACAGTAACTGTTCTTTCTTCTGCTTCTGTGTATGTCGTCTTCTCCTGTCATCATCTGCTGTAGGAGACTTGCCAAGCCATGTTATTGTGGACCCAATGCTGAACTATGGAAATTTGTTGACAGTCACACTAATTTCAAATCAGTATTTAAGAATTTATATTTTAAAGTAGAGTAGATTTATCTGAGGCAATATCTGGAGTTTAATCTAATTTTATTTTCAATCCATCTTGATAATATTATAAGATACATCGAGATATTACTAAATGCAAAATACCATACATTGTTATCAATAAAGTTATTAATTTCATCTATGAATATTTCATTTTTGAAAATATTTTATATGATAGTCTAAATATTTTCTTAAGATTTTTGAGTTGATGATTCCAAGTGATAGTGTCCAGATGTTTGAGTTGATGATTCCAAGTGATAGTGTCCAATGGCTGACTGTTCTGGCAGTGCACCCACGGTGCACCTCATGGTCCAATTGGCATGTCTCTCCTGTCTCTCCTGTGCTGTTGTAGTGTCTGCCCCCTCTAGATGTTAGTAGTGTGTGTGTCTGTACATAGTGGGCCTCTGGTACAATTACCTCCTGGTTTCCTGCAGCTACAAATGTATAATTGTATAGTGACCAGATTATTCACTCCGGTATGACACCACTCTGTGGGAACTCCTTAGGAACATTCAAAATTCTTGATAGAAATGAGCAAAGCATTCAGACAAAAAACAACCGAAGATAGTTCATTTCCAATTGCAAATTATTTAGGCACCGTATCATATTTTTGTTTCTGAGTGCCATAGCAATTTATTACCAGAATTTATGTTCTATCAAGCATATGTATAGATTCTTTATGGGTTTTCTTTAATTAAAGCTGAGGTTTTGATTTGTCTGTCTCCATTTACTCAGTATTCACGTGGCGACGTAAAGGTATGCCCAGATCCTGAGAGAGGGCCATCAGAGCGGAGCAAAAGTCCCTATTTTAATCAGATTTATAATAACTGACTTATTGTACTCGGGCACTCTTTGACAAATAGGTCTTGGCACTACGACATTTTTACAAGTCTTAGTGCATCATGACAGTCCTAGTTCTAAGATAGCTCTGTGAACCAGTGCCCTGTATATAGTGACATCAGGTGTAGACAACTGTGTCCACACTGGTTGCACTATTTTATTTTATTTTATTTGTTTATTTATTTTTTGTTTATTTTATTTTACAGATATGATTGGGTTTTCTTTCTGTATATATACCCAACATTTCAAAAGTCCTTTGTACTTTTAAATGGGGTTACCTTTTCTTTCAATGTCTGCACTATATCACTTTCCTCAGTCTGGTTGGTGATTAAGGAAGGATTTTAGTGAAATCAGGCCGGCACATGATCAGAATCATATACTGGCTCTGCTCTTAGCAGTGATTTCTTGTTACCATTGAAAGGGGTTTTTTTTCACTTCTATTTTCACTTCTAGAAATATTGTTTTAAATATCAATAGTTACACAACAGAAATGTTGCTTTGAATAATACTATGAAAAAAAAAGATATTTGAAATAGAATAATAATCACAAGGATATTTTCCAATGAAGTTTTGAAGGACAGGCAAGTTTAGTGTAATTCAACACTGGTGTTAGCATATTCAAGCAATATAACCACGGAAGACACCAGACATGGGCTTCACATTTTGTACCCATTTGGGGAACCGAAAATGGGTGATAGGCGTAACATGCAAATGCTTTAACCGCTGTGCTACCTCACCGTCCCTTTAAAGGTCATCGGTTCCAAATTGCGCAGATCAATGCTCATGCTGTTGATCACTGGATTATCTGGTCCAGACACTTATTTACAGACAGCCACCATATAGCTGGAATATTGCTGTGTGCGGCGTAAAACTCAACTCACTCACTCACTCAATGGATGGTAAATTGCAGCACCTTGAGTTAATGTACATGTACCTTGGTAAGTGTCTTGGTGTTTGAGAGAGCTTGGGTGTGTTTTTGTATTTATATATGTCTGACTGTGATGAACAAATTCTATAAATATAAATCTCAAATCCTACTAGACACTTGAAAGACTTACAATACAATCATGCTCATCTACTTACCATATGCTTCTTCTATTGCAGGCATCACAAATGAAACTGAGAAAGGTAAAGCCAGTCTGCCAATCAAATGGTGTGGTGACCTCTAACTCCAAGGTCACAAAACTCCTCAAATCCTCGCACAAGGAAGTGATGGAACTACAGTCTCTCGACCATCTGGATTCCGTCAACGTGTGACATGAACATTGAATCCAGGCGTGTTAAATGAGTTTCCCTCTTGTAAGATTGGTTAAAGATGTTCCTTAATATCACAGACCATGATGCCAAAATGTTCGAGTTAGTTGGCAGAGTGTTTCGGCAGCAACTTTCAAGGGGCATTAAGTGGTTGTCATATTGGAGTGGCATTTCAGCTGTTATTTTTCATTAATGATGCCCATTGACTAGCACATGTCTGACAGAAAACAAACTTCATCGATGGAACCATAACTGCCTCTAAATGAGACATTTTCAAGATCTTGAAGTGAATGAGCACACTACAAGTTGTCCTACATATCATATTTATAGTATGTTGAGCAGCAAACAGACATACTGCATGTACATAAGAATCAGTCCATTGTTTATTTATACAATTCTTCATCATTCATGTAACATATCATTATCACCTCTCTCAAAGTGCCTAAAACTGTTGTCGTAGCAACATAATGACCAGCTCACTGTGGTGACGATCTAAAGTGGCTGTACAATGTATAGAGACCTCGATCCCAAAGAATAAAGGTGGGCCTCTTCAGCCTGTCTAAGTAACTCCAATCAACGCAACTCTTGGTGAAACATTGATACTTGACCAAGCTTAGAAGGATGTTCTGCTGGAGGAGGATAGACAGGCCTGGTTTCAATTATTGTGATGTTGAAATTCACTTGCAATTATCAGGTAGCTAGACTTCAAGATGCAGTTTTGATATGTTGTTATTCTTCAATATTCACTGCCAATGGGAAAAGGTCTTTAACCATTCTGGCCATCAGGATATAAATATTTTTAACTTCCCAATATATATGATCATCGATTGGGACCACTCTGCCCATTTCTGAATACCACATTCCAAGATGATTCTGTTAAGAGACTTTTATGACATCGTCAGTGCTTGGATGAAGAAGGATCCACAGCTTTTTGTCTTCAGGAGATACTAATACTGTTTGGAGCATTTCATTTGACATATTACACTTGTCATCCTCAGCAGATAGTTGTCCGATTAAGTCATGGCTTAAACTGAAGAGGTATTAGGTTGTGGAGCAAATGGTTTCATCTTTTGGACACGGGTAGTGTAGATCCTGTCGCAAAAAAGTCATGGTAGTGCTGCATCTGTTGTAAGTCATGTGTCCTTTTCACATCAAGGTAGGGACGGTGGGGTAGCTTGTCACGCTGAAGTCCGGGTTCAATTTCCCAAATGGGTACAATGTGTGAAGCCCATTTCTGGTGTCCCCCGCCGCAATATTGCTAGAATGGTTTAGTCTCTATTCTCCTACATCTCAATTCGCCTACATCCCATTTCGCATACAAAAACAATGTAGGGATTAGAAAATGTGCTCCAACTCTTATAATGAACCTGGTCAGTGCCATACTAATTAGGTAAATCTTCCAAATTATCCTTACTCATGTCTAAATTACTTTTGAACGACACACATTTTGGAAACAGTAAGCATAAATGGATAATAATATTAAATATTTTTTTTGACAAAATTGGACTTAGTTATATCTGCAATTCCCAAAATTTTGAATGTAAACTAGAAGAGGCGTATAAGCAAGTGTGGTTGCAATCCATCTATATATATAATGCATTACTTATTCATCTGTATATATGAAATATTTCGACTGCACACACTATATGAATATATTTAATTGTAACATATATGTAACCTCATATGCCGCTGTCTGTGGCCTGAGTTGAAATAAAGTTCAGTTCAGTTCAGTTAAAATAAAAAGAAAGGGATTAATGCACAAGCTAAATTGTAAAGGCAATGATGATATGTAGTTAATTTCTCACTGTAAAATACTCAGTTGTTATAAGGATATGTAGTTGAGTAAAGAGGATTGGTACATCCACTAAGAAGTTCAGGCTGAGACAATGTTCGTGGAGAAGTGAGAATGGACATCCGCACAAGTAAAGTTCCTTAACACATGTGATATCATGTTATATGATTTTATATGATGTGAATATCATTGTGATCGGAAAAGGGACAAATAACAGAGTAAATAAATAACAGACAAATCACAGAAATATGTTCTTTAAAAAATGTCTTTTTGTCCTTCCACTTCTTCAACTAGAATAGACCACTTTTAGATCATAGGGGTGCAACTAGTTTACCATTGCGTAATCAACAGTCAACAGACCATGAAATGTTGTTTTAAGACTATGAATTATGAATAATATCAAGCCATTTTCTTTGAGAAACATTAACACACTTATTAGGAAGTCTTCACAGACAAACTACAAGCAATATATACTGGGCATTCCTTCAGAAAACGAGACAAACCATTTGATAATCAATAGGTGGTTTGGGATTACATATCTAAACTAGATAATTTTCCAAACTAAAAACTGACAAAAGCTGCAAAATCAATCATCAGCCTTTATTTTTTTGTGCTTTTTTTCAACAATCCAAAGTATAAATTAATTTTCAAGAATTTTTGGGAACAGTTTACCATTTGGTCAAATCCCAGCACCTTATGCATCCCAGAATGCCAATGGTGGGTCCCTGAGAATATATCAATATTGACCTACAGCAATCTTATCCATACAATCTCATTAGAACTTTCTATCATGGTGTCAGCAATACAGAAGATAGTAAATCATATAGGCATCGACAGACTTGAGGCAGTCACAGCACTACTATCTTATTGTGAGTTGGATGGGGCTTGAAATCCATGTTTGGAGTGGGTCTCCAACCAAACATCATTGCTGTTCCTGTAACCTCCCCACCTAGATGCCTTTGTTGATCTGGGTGCCTTACAAGTACATTGTAGTTGGTGTGACCAAACACTGACATTAGCATCCCAGGTGTGTACAACAGACACTGTTGAAGCTGAGCTGTTGCTGAGCGATATTTGTGATACATTTCCAACAATAGATGTGATAATCTCTGTGTGCATGATGATGACAGTTACCTGTGCTTTGTTATATGTATGTACCATTGAAACTGTATCTTATTGATATGCTATGATAAGCTGCATGCCATTGTTACCATGGTAAGATGAGCTGCTTGGCATTGTTAATATGCCGCCATTGTGTCTTGTTGCTATGGTAAGATGAGCTGCTTGGCATTGTTAATATGCCGCCATTGTGTCTTGTTGCTATGGTAAGATGAGCTGCTTGGCATTGTTAATATGCCGCCATTGTGTCTTGTTGCTATGGTAAGATGAGCTGCTTGGCATTGTTAATATGCCGCCATTGTGTCTTGTTGCTATGGTAAGATGAGCTGCTTGGCATTGTTAATATGCCGCCATTGTGTCTTGTTGCTATGGTAAGATGAGCTGCTTGGCATTGTTAATATGCCGCCATTGTGTCTTGTTGCTATGGTAAGATGAGCTGCTTGGCATTGTTAATATGCCGCCATTGTGTCTTGTTGCTATGGTAAGATGAGCTGCTTGGCATTGTTAATATGCCGCCATTGTGTCTTGTTGCTATGGTAAGATGAGCTGCTTGGCATTGTTAATATGCCGCCATTGTGTCTTGTTGCTATGGTAAGATGAGCTGCTTGGCATTGTTAATATGCCGCCATTGTGTCTTGTTGCTATGGTAAGATCAGCTGCTTGGCATTGTTAATATGCCGCCATTGTGTCTTGTTGCTATGGTAAGATGAGCTGCCAGCCATTGTGTCTTGTTGCTATGGTAAGATGAGCTGCCAGCCATTGTGTCTTGTTGCTATGGTAAGATGAGCTGCCAGCCATTGTGTCTTGTTGCTATGGTAAGCTGCTTGACACTGTGTCTTGTTGCTATGGTAAGATGCTTGACACTGTGTCTTATTGATATGCTATGGTGAGCTGTTTCAAGTGTATTGTTACAATTTGCTGCCTAACATTGTGTCTTGTTGATATTCCTTGGTAAGCTGCATTGCGTTGTGTCATGTTGATATGCTATGGTTACCTGAATGACATTGTGTCTTTTAATGATTCGCTGCCTTTGTGTCTTGTTAAAATGTGCTGCCTGCAACAGTGTGTTGTAGAAATGCTATGGTAAGCTCCCTGACAATGTGTTTTGTTTATATGCTGGGATTATCTGCTTGACATTGTGACATGTTGATATGCTGTGTTAAGCTGCTTGACAATGTGTCTCATCTGACATATGCTGCCTGCCATCGTGTCTTGTTATGATTTGCGATGTGCTATTGTGTCTTGCTGTTAGATACGCTGCTGGACATTGTGTCTTGTTGATGTTGAATTTGAACAGTATTTGTTTGGAGCATTGTGTTAATGGGACCATGTGTACAGTGAGAAAAATGTCTGACTAAACTACAGGGCCTAGATTTCCGAAACGGTTGTAAGCACATTCTTAAGCCCATTCTTAACACATTGGCTAGGATCAAAGTTAGGAATTCGTTTAAAAAATCTATACCCATGTTTCAATGTTTGAATGAGCTGTATAGTGAAACCTGTTTGCCATGCAAATCTTATGAAGTGATTCCAAGTCTGTTCGTTAACTATCATAGAGAGCATGCCAAAGAAACCGACACAGTCATGTCACTTAAATGTGTTGAGATTCACCGATCATAACCATGTAAAATAAATCCACGAAGGTAGAATGGGGAAATGATTCAGTTTGAAACAGGAAATGGACCTTATTTACATTGTACTAATTGTTTCACTAAAGGAGACCCTTTGAATGTTGTCAAAATGTGCCTTCTCAGATGACCTGATGTTTCTCTCCAAACACAAGGATTCCAAAATGTTCTATCAGGATTATTGAGTCACACATATAGTGTTGTTAGACATTGGCATATGGCACAAAAAGAAACAACAGGAGCTGATGTTGTTTTAGGGCTTTTGTTAGTACTGTTAGCACTAGAGAATTTGAAATTAGTCTGAAACAGCTTTGGTTCCCATATATACCAAAAATACTTAACTATTTTTTGTCAGAATTTCTGGATTTCCTTCAGCTTTAAGCTCTCACCATCTACCTCAATATTCTAATTAAAGACATTGTATGGCATTCTCAACCAGTTAATTAATCTCCGAATGTAGTGTTTGATCCACTTTAGATGCTCTTCAGACCTGCCAGTGCTTCCCCTAGTTTAGTACCATCATTCCCCTATGTCAAAGGAAATATCTTTATCAAATCATGCCAAATGTACAGAATGTAAATATGACGAGTCTTCTAGGAAAACATAGTAATGTAAATGCTGTTTAAAGAAGGACTCCTGGTACCAATTCACTGTCTTGGTTTACTGATTGTGAATATGTTCGATGTAAGGAGGAAAAACGTCTTTATTCTCATGTACGAAGAATACATTGTGTTTGTTATGTTTGTCACCTTTGTAAAGTGCCTGCTTCTGCAGTTGACCTGAAGTTGAAATATATGTGTGTGAAACCACAAGGGTGGTGATGATTTGTTTCTTTGAGTTGTTGAGAGGTCTACCTGCCATATTGACTGTTATATTTGTGTGTGCCATATCAGTTGTGTTATTAAGTTTAGATGTGATCTAGAAATGTCTGTTTTGTTTGTGTTGGTAAGTTAGGAAGAGAATCTAAGCTTGAAGTCTTTTCATATTATTATACATTTTGTGTTGTTTATCATTTTACACTGTACAAAATGTCAGGGATCACAAGATGCCATGGAAATATCCAAAGGTTCTCAGGCAGGAGAACTCAAGGTGGTAGAGTAGTCCAGTGGTTGAAGGTTCCGCTTGTTAGGCTAAATACCCAGGTTTGATTCCCTACATGGGTTCAATGTGTGAACTGAAGTTTTGGTAAAAGAGGTGTACAAAGTTAAACATAGTGCCTCACAGTAATTCATGGTGACTCACAATGAAGCATAGTGCCTCACAGTAATTCATGGTGACTCACAATGAAGTGTAGTGTCATACAATGAAGCATAGTGCCCTTCCTGGCTGAGTGACTCTCGCTGAAAGGCCCATACTTGTTGCAGACAGTCTAATTGTTAGTGGTGGGGGATGAGGTAAAACATTCAGTAGATCGCCACCATCCCCTACATTTCATGTACAGTCTCTTTTGGTTACCATTGCTGAGAATTTGCTGACATGCTGAACAATAAGTCTTTTCTGTCATTATTTCAGTTATATCACAGTGTTCGTGACTCCTGTGTATGTAGCACAGCTTCATTTGAAGTCATGGGATATATTTATTTATATTCCTGATTTTTTTCTTTTAAATATATTGTTTAAACTATTACAATCTGTGACTTGTATTTCTGTTAAATGTGTTGTTTAAATTATTACAATCCTTGACTTATATTGTTTGAGCCAATCCATGCTTTGTTGTATTTTTTCAGCACAGTTGTTTTAACTTGCATGCAATAAGTCTGATCTCTAAGTCATTCAAAAAGTTGTCATTACTTCAGAATATTCAACTGGTGGTTGGTTCTCTTACAACCTTCATTTATCATCATGCGTTGTTTGATCCATTCTTGTAATCTGATTCAGGTATGTTCTCATGTATAATATGCACAGTGTGAATTTATTACATTTTGTCTCGCATAATAGTTGGTTTGTAAATGTAATGCTGCATTATAACAGTTGAAATCATAATAATGATCGTAATTATAATATGTATCATGGTCATGTAGAACTGACAGCTTTCTACGGAAAGTATTTCTGCTGTTGGCTGTTTTCATATCACTGGGGTACCATACCACAAAGCAGTCTTAGAGCTAAGGTGACCGTAACTCCCATACCTTAACATAGACTTACGATAGTCTTAGCACTAAGGTTGTTTTATTCAACGGCACCCTGGTCACCATTCCGTTGAGCAATCTTAGTGCAGAGGTGACCGAAATATTCCTTAGCATTGACTGAAAATGATCACAGCACAAAGATCGCTTTGTGGATGGGGACCTTGATCTGTGGAATGTGATTTCATATCTCTTCATTTCAGTTCAAATATACAATTTACTGATTTTCTGAAAGTCCAAGAATGGATGGTCTAATTCTGTTATAATCATGATAGTGATCTCATAATCAGTATATTTTAAGATTAAAAGTAACTTCTGATTATGAAAACAAATGGCGACTGTTAATCAAACTAAATGATGTCATTGTCAATAGTTTTAGCGATCTATAAAGGTACTGATGCATTTGTCACGAGTTGGAACCATTAGCTGTTGGTGCGTCCCTGAACTTGAAGGTTTCCAGAGATATGTTAAACCAAGCTGAAAAACTGAGACACCGAGAAAGTTTGAGATATATTCATGGCAATGTCTACCCTTCATTAACTTTTGTTACAAGATCAGTGGAGCTGAAACTAATGATGAATGACGCCAGCTATGTCTCCAAATATGGCTCACAGAATTCTGGTCTGACTTAAACATGTCCGCCATGAAGTCTGTAAAACTTCCAGACATAACATTCCAGTGTGACTGTCATCATTTCCACCTTCACTTCTTCACAATTCCTATGAGTGACAAGTCTTGTAGTTCTACAGGTTTAAGTATTGATTTGGTTCTGACCGGTTGTAACATATCAGTCATTTGTTGTGATTAGAGTAAATCAGTTGAAATGATACCAGTCTACGACTTCAGCCACATGCAGTTGTCCAAAGCCCAAATCAGTGGACTCCTACAATCAAAAGTTTTTGGCACAGACTGTGATAGTGATGTAAAATGGGAAAAGCTAATGAAGCTGATAGGTTAGAGTCTTCATTATCCCAGGCATGGGTCATGCATGTCGTCATATCCCAGTGGTGTGGTTGATGCTCTTGATGTCAATCACTGGATTTTCTGGCCCAGATTTGTTTATTTACAGACTGCCGCCATAGTCATATAGCTGGAATATTGCTGAGTGCAGTGTTAAACCACATCCAAACAAACATTATCCAGGAGTTGTGTTGACTCAGTGAATGTGTAATGTTATAGGAACGATTCATGCAGAAATCCAGGTGAACGGACAATAAAGCCTCACCTCTCCGCTGCCAAGTGGATGTTATATTATTGTTATTATCATGTGCATAATTTGTTGCCTTGCATTGTTAATTATTCATGTGGAAAAAAAGTATTTATATAAAAATTAATTTTTTAAATAAACATAGTTATCAATTTGATATCTTCTTGTTTTTTATTTATGTGCTATGTTATCAGTGTTGAAGGGCTGCTTGACAGGCAGTGGTATTGTCAAGTGGTCAATCCTTCATCCTGAAAACTGGGGTCGGCTGGTCCGGAGAGCATTGGCTCTAGTGTACTGGTGATGCCCAGGTGTTTGGAAGATGGTGAGGTCAGGTCATCCTTCCCTACTCATGGTATACATCACAAGCACATTTGTCACCAGAAAATATGTGAGAAGTCAAAGTAGGGAATTGAATCGGATATATCTTTTGTTGCTGATGTGTCAACCTTGAAATGTTTTTATAAATTTTACTTAGACATTGAAGCTTGCAGCTCTACTTTCATTTTTTGGCTTGATAATGGTGTTAATGGTGTTAGCATTCTCTTCCCACAGAGGTTACTCCTGTTATATGACAGGAGTAACCTCTGTGGGAAGAGAATGTGGTGTTAGTAGCTACACCGAAACTTAACGGTGTTAGTAGCTACACCGAAACGTCGTTCATATTATATTAAAGAAGTTGTACATCCATAGAACTCTCCTTGTTGTTCTACTTTCTAATGCTTGTCTCCTGACTGACACTTAAAACATGGATGAAAGTCTACAACATGATTCATGATGTCAGTAAGTCAAACCTTCTGTTTCTTTGTCCAATAGTGATAACATTAATAGTGCAATGAAACTCATTATTTGACCCACACCAAATCAAACCTCCAGTAACCAATGTCAGTGAGAAGAGACTCCTACATGAAGGTCATTATATCCTGATTGCATAGATTGATGCTCATTATGTCAATCACTTGAATGTCTGGTCACTTGTTGACAGCCTCCAGTCATGTAGCTGAAATATTACTGAGTACAGCGTTAAACATCAAAACAAAAACCTAATCAAAGATTACAAATTTATTTCAAGTGGCTGGTGTGTGCGTGTGGTGCTTATAGCAGACAAACAGTTAAAGTTTACGAAAACGATTGTCAACAAAACAAATACTGTTAAATGATGCAATTGATTAATCATCTTTCTATACTTGATAATTTCTTAAAACATGGCATCAATTTCTTCTTGAGCTTTTGTGCCAGCAACTACATGACACCCATTTCGAGAATATGTTGGAGAGGAAGCTGCCAAATGAGCAGAAGTAGTCCTTACTGGGGAACAAGGAGACAGCCATTAGACATCATCTGTGAGGGGAGTTCATCAACAATCCGTCTACTACTACTACTACAACTACTTTCCGCTGATGAAGAACAGGGTGCCGTTGTACAAAGCGATCTTAGCGCTAAGGTTGTTTTGTACAAGGGCACCCTGGGGAGAATTGGTCTTCGGCAACCCATGCTTGTTCTGAGATACCAGGCTTCCAAATCTGGCAACATCGGTTTTGGAAAACTAGAGATTCCAAGCTTTCCAATGATAGCCAACACATCTTGCTATACCTCATGTAGACCTATCTCCTTTATTGTACTAGCTAGCTGGAGATTGCCACTGGTCTGTAAGGGGATCGGGTGGTCATTCTGGCAGACCTCGTTGATACATGTCATGGTATCCCAACTGCAAATATAGCCCCTCATGATATCGGCCACTGGGTTCTCTTTCCAGACCACTGTCACACAAAAACATTGCCGACAGCAAACAAGCAAACTAACTCGCTGCTGGTTAAACAACTTCTTTGAGAGGCATTTCAGAAGTTGTAAAGATGAAGGAAAACCAAGTTCTATGGATAGTCACATTCACTGCAATAAAGAAGTTGACTATCCATAGCACTTGCTTTTCCTTAATAATACAACAACAGTTGATGTTCATACTGAAGTATTTGTGTTGCAACAACATGGATGCTGCAGGTGGGTCGACGTTACATCGGTTACTAGGTTATTAACATATACTGAGAGAAACAAATAAAGGAACACAGGAAAATTCAAGTGTTATTTTCCAGTTTTTATCACCACGTTTGAATAGCGCTGCGGGAGGAACTCTGAGAATAAATAAAGGAACAGTGCCATGAAGTGGTGTTCCCATATTTGTTTCCCTCAGTATATCTAAAACATGACAATGCTTTCCGCATACAATGTGGTTATACCACAATTTTACATGCCCCTATAGCAAGACATAACCTTAACTTCGGTATCGTGTCAATGGATTACCTGATCTTGTGACCGCCTCCGTGGTGTAGTGGTTAGAGCGTCCGCCCGGAGAGCGGAAGGTCGCGGGTTCGATCCCCGACCACGTCATACCAAAAGACGTTAAAATATGGTACTATTTGGTCCCTGCCTGGCGCTCGGCATTAATGGGTACAACAAGGACTGGTCGGCTCGGAGTCAGTATAATGTGTCTGAGTGGGGCATTCATGCTTCACTGCGGCATGGTATCTCAGTGGGCTAGCACTATAAAACCAGCTTAAGTCTGGGCTAGTACAAGCAGCCGCACATACACACGCATGCACGTCGTCATATGAGCGAAATATTCTCAAGCACGACGTTAAACCCAATTTCACCTCACCTCACCTACCTGATCTTGTCTCAAAACCATCCTCTTCCAACGAGCATCCGACTAAGCCTACATGAGCAGGGCTCTGGATATACAGCAATATACAAATGTCTAATTTGATGTGAATTTTGATTTGATCTGCTCCTGAGACCAGGGTGTCATTAAACAAGAATAAAGTGATAATTGAAATCGTGGGTAAAGATTCAAAGTTTATAACCATGCGCTAATTGTATAAATAGACAACAATTTCAAAGATCGGCAACCCAATTTACCCTGACAATGATGACTGATTAATGGAACTACAGAAAACACACAAGCTGATTACTTCAGCATCTGTATAACAGTAATTGAGAAAAATCAACACCTTGACAACCTGCACAGACAGCCTATTAAGAAAGCTGCGACCAATTACCACCTGAAAGTTGATTAACACCCTGTTGAGTGGATATCCTGGGCTGGGTTAAATACCGGGAAATAAACCCCGAAGGCCTATCCTAACACAAGCCTGTGGGGCAATGATTTAAAACCACAAGCCAGAATAACAAACTAGTTACACATCAGCACCATCACGAAGGTCAGAACACTGACCTCAAAACCACAATATGACAATAATATCATACACGGTGGGAAACAAAAAAGGCTTTGCAAAGATTATTATGAGACTAATATGACAGTACGCCATGAAAATGTTTGCTGAAGAACCTACTCGTATTTCCGTTTCATGTTGCCCAAGAGAATATAAGCCTGTACTCAGCTGTTTCGTCATGCAAAGTTCAATGAGTGAAGAATCGGACGATCGTGATGCCACTGTCCTTATCACTGGAACCAGAGATCACGTAATAGATTACATATCTATAACAGATTACATATCTATTATATGGTTTCTGCTGGAACACATTCATGCAGTGATTGACGCAACGCCATGTTCTATAGTCACATAGGTATACTTTGTCATTCTACTATTTATATTTCTACAATGGCTTGTTAGACACACACAACTGTAACTCTCTTACTTATGACTACGTAGAGAATAGTTGTATTTCATGCAATCTGTATATATTTATATATATTTAAAAAATATTATATTTATGCAATGGTCAGTATCGATGACGTCACATCCTCCATTTCATGTTGTATTATACGTTTCATGGGAGCGGTGTTAACATAAGCAGTAATGCTTGTTCACCAATCCCAATTCATCTTCATGAATAAAAATATGTTTAAATCATACTTTGTCTCAGTCCATCTGTCTTACTACAGCTTCATCACAAAACAGGATCGGCTCGTGCCATGTGGCGATTCGGCCGGGCAGATGGAAAGCCCGCATCACTCCACTCGAGTTAAAGGTATCCTTTCGAACGGTTCGGGCCTCACCTGACCTTGATCACGTGTTCCAATACATCGTTTTAATTGTTGAAAAAGTATATCTGACAATGAACGCGTGTGTTGTAATCGGAGCAATACGGGCCACCACTGATCGGTTAGTCATAGCTTCAGTACTCTTCCTGATAGCATTAACGTTAGCTTAAATTGTTCTGTCTCTCAATGCTTGATAACAGCGTCAGCATCTGCACCAGAAAGTCTATTGCAGTAAGTAAGTTGTGAGTCCATAAAATCGAGCCTCTTCAATTAGCAAATACACATATCTCTATCGATTTCTCGCGGCATTCTGTCTTAAATACTTTCCACAAATATCAGAGACATGATGCATTTCTACCTTATAACAGCTGTTTGACACCAAATTGTTCAATAATCCAACTATATCACTTCGACCTATAAATAATCGAATCTAAACCAGACAATCCAGTGATTAATACTATGATACGCTGTGTTATGACACCAAGCAATTCGTAAAGCGACCCAGCCGGACCAGCGATGCATTTGGTAATGCACATTTGAGTAAAGAGTGAAGGGACCTAGTGAAGGGACCTACTCTGAACCAGATTTCCCGCTGTGGACCACGAGGACGTGTGAAACAGCTCGTGATTTGTGGATGGCAAAATGACTTCATCAGTAGGTTTTGTTTTTATTTACATTTATACGTAAATGCGAAGATACCAGCAGAATAAGAGGCCTACCACGGCCCGAGATCGTAACCGGGAAGACAGAAGTGAATGATTAGGTTGCGTTTAAGATATATTTTACGCACGCTTCGTTTAGTTTCCGTTAGCTTTTGTGTTTGTTAAACGCCGCACTCGACAATATTTTAGGTATATGGCGGCGGTCTGTAAATACTCGACTCTGGACAAGACAATCCAGTGACCAACATCATGAGCATCGATCTATGCCACTGGGATACGATGACAACCAGGTCAGGAAGCCTGAACTCCCGATCTTGTTAGTCGCCTCTTACAAGTATGGGTTGGTGAAGGCCAATTGTGTAAACGTCACAGATGCTTGGCTTTTTCGTATGGTATTCTCGATATTCTAAAACAATTTATCCGAGACGGTGACCCAGCTTCAACCACTCTTCACCTGGATTCGCCATGATGGTTGAAGACCAGGTTACAGCGGCGTTAAACCGAGTTCATACTATAAGTTATATAACAGTCATGTACCGGGCGTCATTGATAAAGGCTCAAATAATATATATCACATGTAAAGAAAAGTTTCTCAGAAATAATAGAACAATCATCATAATGTTTAATGTGTTGATAAACATGGCACATCGTGACATACAGACAAAACGTTCAAACAGCACTAGCAAACAGCAGTTGTATAGACCAACCTCCAAAATGAAAATGACAAACATGAAGCACTTGTTCATTCAATATCTTGTGTACCCTCCTCGCGCATCCAAGAGACAGGTGTACCTTGTTCTCGTGCTCCTTATCAAGTTCATAAAGAAAGCTTGCAGAATCGCATTCCATTCCTCTACTAAAGCTCTGCGGAGTCCTGGGACATCCACGGTGCTGGGTGACGTGTGTACACACGTCGATCGAGTTCATCTCAGGCATGCTCAATTGGGTTGAGGTCAGGCGAGCATGCTGGCCGCTTCATCCGCTCTAGACCCTGCTGTCTATGGAATTCCGTGACAATCCTGGCCCTATGAGGCTCAGCGTTGTCGTCTTGCAGTAAAGAGGGCCGACCATAAAAGTCATGCATAGCTTTCAGGAATGGTACTGCTATAGGAGCCAGAATCTCGTCCCTATAACGCCGTCCGGTAAGATTATCGTTGACCACGTGCAGTGGAGTACGTCCAGTTGGAGTTACCCCTGCCCGAACCATGACCAACCCACACACTATTGCACACTAGACCGTTGACGTAGATTCCAGCAGCCATGATGTCTAATCCATCTTAAACGCGCCTTCCTGTAACGTGGTGTTAGTGGTGGACGAATTTCAGGTCGGAGTCCGACTGGCCTTAAACGTCGATGAGCAGTGGTCCTGGATATCCTTACATTGTTAACACCGAAGTGTTCTGTCTGAAGATCTGCTGCGTTTAGGAATCTGTTGGTGTTACGCATGTGCCTATCATCTCGGACTCTTGTGAATCTGAGGCGACTTGGTCGACGTGCATATTCTATTGGCTTGAAATCTCTACCACAGTCTACCAATAGCACTCTGACTCACATTAAAGCGGACAGCAACCTGTCGCTGAGTTTGACCAGATTCTAAATGGGCCTATAGTCTTACCTCTTTCAGCAAGTCTAAAAAAACCCGTCTCATTTTAAGCTGCGATTTCAAACAGGTACCCGAACAGTGAACGACAGTGATAAAGCATCAATGCATATGTATTGTCCTCCACTTTCCATGGATAAAGCGACTTGCACGTGCAAATCATTGACATTAATGGGCAGGTGGATTTCCATATTTGAATAAAAAATGTGCCATTTGTAACAAATTGTATCGGACGTTAAAGAACATAGTACTGGCATTTCAACGGCTTGATGTGCTTTTCCATACTGTTAAGAAAGTTGGTAAAAAATTCAGTTGGATATATTTCAAACAAAGACCCGTGAAGGTCCGGGTTAGAATTGACCTCCACAACCCCTGCTTGTCGTAAGAGGTGACTGACGGGATCGTGGGGTCAGACTCGCTGACTGGGTTGACAGATGTCATCTTATCCCAACTGCGTACATCGATGCCCATGCTGTTGATCCCAGGATTTGTCTGGTCCAGACTCGATTGTATACAGACCGCCTCCAACTGGCTGGAATAGTGTTGAGTGCGGCGTAAAAGTAAACTCACTCATTCAAACAAAACAAAGATTTTACAACTTTTAAGAAATAGTGTTACCGATGTCAATGTTTCCCAAGTCATCTGTTTGGCCATGTGGGTGGCTCTGATAAGAGCCGTTGAACGTGCTTGTCCATTTTGGACGATGTACTTCACCTTTTAACCACGTGGGGGCGGTGGGGTAGCCTAGTGGTTAAAGCGTTGGCTCGTCACGCCGAAGACCCGGGTTCTATTCCCCACATGGGTACAATGTGTGAAGCCCATTTCTGGTGTCCCCCGCCGTGATGTTGCTGGAATATTGCTAAAAGCGGCGTAAAACCAAGCTCAGTTTATCCACGTGAACAGCTTGAAGTGCTTTTCTGGGTCTGGTCGCGCAGTGCCTGCAATTCCAGCTTCAGTTTTTCAGCGTAGACATTGCGCATGTCCCGCATCTTGCCGATGGTGAACATGCGCAGACGGATGCTGCGCCGGACGTCGTCCTGGTCCGAGAGTGTGGCCGTGATGTAGGAATCTTGAAGGTTTTCAAACCGGGAGTTCAGTTCATGAAGCTGGAAACAGGTTTTCTGATATATTCGTTCCCCACGCGCCAGGCGTTTCTGGAGGCTTGATGCAGTCGTAGACATCGTGGATGTAGAACACTGTTGACAACGAAGTCGGAACTGGTGATACAGGAGATGATGCTGACGGTGACGTGCATGACGCTTATATCCAGGCTGCTGCTCATGACAGTGAGCGGCGATGTCTTCTCCGGGTTGACTGAGAAGAAGGTGCAGCCACTGATTAGCAGAGAGTAGAGACACCGCAGCGTGTGATGATAGACTGTCGTAGAACAAACAACGCCATACCGGCTTCTGTCAGCGCGGCTTCTCTGGCTTCATTGTTGAAACAACAACCACTGCAACGACGACCCCGTGCATAGTATCAAAACAAACATGTCTTTTATGCTCTTTTTGTGTACATTTATTTTATTCTCTACAGTACTAAGAAAAGTTTATCTTACCACCAACTGTAATATGTGAATCGAATCTTTAAATGTTTGATTGTTCATTTTACACGGTGTCAACGTATTGACAAGCACCAGCTAATTAATTATCTTGTTCTTTTATATTTTAAAGTTGTGGCCACACCAATACTGTCACATTTATAGTTAAGAACTTATTTTATTTTGATATTCTTGAGAGGCATTTAGAAGTTGGTGAATATATAAGGCGACTTCTTGTTTATTGTATATCACAACGTTTCTGGGCTACTTCGAATTCTTGCCGTTTCTTCACCTTCACAGTAAACAAGAAGTTGCCATCCATATACTCGTCTTATATTTACTTTATTTTGTGCGACGTACAGTACAGATTCTTATACCGTTGTCTCATCTGACTCAAAACTCGCGACCCAACAAGATTTATTAACCTTAGGTGCTCCAAGAGCCTTCAAACACCAGACACGTTGTTTTCATGAATTCCTTTTTTGAAAAATATGTTTAATTATAATATCTTAATTCTAATTCATCACTATTACAGGTATGTCTCGGAGGCCTGTAAGCAGATGGTCCGTTAAACAGATGGGTGATAGCATGAGCACTCACCCACGCGGCCGGGCCAGGCACACAGTCAGCCGAGTGACTGAACCTGACCACTTGATCTGACCTATTCTGATCCTGGCGCATTTTCAAATACACCGATTAATAGATAATGGTGTTGAGAAAACCTTGGGACGTAGTCGGGACAAACAAGGATTCGCACCCACGGTCAAAGGTGTCTGTTGTGCTCAAGGGTCGCAACTCTGCACAGCAAACTACAACGCCTTCGATGACAATGTCACCTGTGACCCCACAGACACTCAGAAAGACACGTTTAGTGTTTGTTAAACGCCGCACTCAGCAATATTTCAGCCATATGGCGGCGGTCTGTACATAATCAGGGATGGGGTAGCATATGGGTTAAAGCGTTCGCGTTTCACGAAGGAGACCCGGTTCGATTCCTCACATGGGTACAATGTGTGAAGCCCATTTCTGGTGTCCTCTGTCGTGATATTGCTGGAATATTGCTAAAAGCGGTGTATAACTAAAGTGACTCACTCACTGTCCATAATCCAGTCTGGACCAGACAATCAGGTGACTGACATGAGAATTGATCTACACAATTGGGATAAAATGTCATCCGTCAACCAAGTCAGCGAGCCTGACCACAGGACCCCGTTAGTCGCCCCTCACCAATAAGGGAGAACCTGCATAATTTGGTAAACATTTATAATGGCAAACATATCCACAGCCAGATTATATGTTTACGTCATCCTCAGGAGCATCATCCCTACAGTTGACACTGACTGGCTGTTTCACTTGCAGCAGTGTATGAAATAAGGCCCGTCCGACCGCCCGAGACGGTCTAGATTTCTGACGGACGGTCTAACTTTACAGATAGCCGCCAGCCCGATGGTATGGTAAAAAATTTAGATGGTCCACACATCTGAGTAAATTTACCATATTTGGTCTGGTTAAATCCATTTTGGGCTGGTAACATTTTGAAGTTACAAGCCCTCATGTCTGGCTTGATTTTTGACGACAGTACGGCAGCCCATTTCGACATTTTCTTGGAGATATAATACCTTACGTGCGTTGATCCCCTGTAAAAGTATGCTGCCTGGTTGTGTGTTTGGTTATCATACAGCCCATAAATATGGAACATTGTCGAGTCCTTCACAGTCAGGCTTGAACTATTCACCAACCTCGTACCAAAGCACAGATGTAGGAACAAATTATGTTTTCTCATTTGATAAGTGGCATTAATCGATAATATTTTTATTTCACTATTTCCTTCAGTTACGCAGCATAGACTTGTATGGTACACGATAGTCATAAAGAAACTACCTTTGTTGAAAGATGCTGGTCGTTAACATCGCTAAAGGCAATACTTACAACAAAACAACTTCCCAGGAATTCTCTGGCATTACGTTGGCTATTCATGCAAAGTTTTGCGCCTAAGCTTCCATTGTGCCGAATGTATATGGATAGATCACTGAAAATCTGTTATGACAACAGGTGTTAGCGAATTACAGCAATAAATGATTGTGTCA
This sequence comes from Haliotis rubra, assembly GCF_003918875.1. Classification (NCBI taxonomy): domain Eukaryota; kingdom Metazoa; phylum Mollusca; class Gastropoda; order Lepetellida; family Haliotidae; genus Haliotis; species Haliotis rubra. The sequence goes on from NW_025767568.1 coordinate 1,093,235, forward strand.
TGCTTTAGCCAGTATATACGTGATAACTGTCAACTTATTATACATCACTCACAGACGTCATCTGCTTTGACAACGACCACACGTCATATGTTTATTTCCTTGTAGAAGCATTAAGTTAAAAAGAAATCTGTCCGTAAAAAAATCGGTATGAAAAATAACAAAAAAACAGCTGTATTCTAAATTTAACTAAGTTTACAAAACAATACAAATTACTGCCAAGATAGAGCGGCAGTGGCAGACTTCTATGTAAGCAGCGATTCTTGCAATACAGACAGTGATGGTTGCGAAACTACAGGCATTTTAAGCAAAATTTCTGCACAGAATCATATTTTCACGCCGCTTATATACCGAAAACACACAGTAGCACGTTTGTGAAGTTTTGTTTTGATGTCGCCCCTATGAGGATTGAGACAGGCCGCTATACCAGCAGAAGGAAGACTATGAGGATTGAGACAGGCCGCTATACCAGCAGAAGGAAGACTATGAGGATTGAGACAGGCCGCTATACCAGCAGAAGGAAGACTATGTTTCAACTGTAATGAAATTGAGGACGACTTTCACACTCTGTTCAAATGCCCAGTACTAGTGTATGAAGAGGAGAGAGATGAACCTTTTAGGAACACTGCTGAAATATATTCTGATTTTACAAACCTTACTGATGTGTTAAAGTTATATTGTGTTACACACTGCCAGAAACTGCACTCTTATCGAAACGACGTCACCTTATATATTCCTAATTATACTGTTTTACTTTTATGCCTGTTAGCAGCATTATATGCGTTTATTACTACATGTATATTTATCTATGTATTTACTACGTTTTAGTCTCTCATAGATCACTAAGTGATAAGTTCTGTACTTTTAGCCTCTGTGTAATATATTTTATCAGTGTATCAATCACCTGTATGTACACGATTCATCACGCCGAGGACCCGGGTTCGAATCCCCACATGGGTACAATGTGTGAAGCCCATTTCTGGTGTTCCCCGCCGTGATATTGCTGGAATATTGCTAGAAGCGGCGTCAAGCCAAACTCACTCACTCACCCCACTGTATGTACACAGGTGAGACTGAAATAAAATCATTGTCTGTCTGTCTGTCTCTCTGTCTTCACGAAACTGTTGGTTGAGGTTGTGCCCATTATATATATACATCTTAACAGGAACGATGTAATACAACGATGCGACACTGTTTTACAATTAATGACACTGCCATACAACAATATACATTACAGTATCCATTAGGGCTGTAACGAACTATCGATGTATTGCAATTGTTGAGTCTCCGATAGCAATTAATCGATGGTAGAAACGAAAAAGTATCGATGCATCGATAGTATGTGTGACTATCGATAGTTTAGTAATTTACTTCGGTTGATAAATGTGAAGCGCAAAAAACAGGATGTGTGGGTGCATACTTGCAGCTACATTCACTTCATGCTTTAACTGTTTACTTAATTTGGGTTTCAAGTTTCTTGTCACTCATTAGAGGAGACTGAAACTACTTCAGCTTGTTTATATTTCATATACACTATACATTCATTTGGAAAAGGACTTAAAATGAGACAATTCAAGAAAAAAAAGTATTGCAATAGTATGTTGCAATAGACTATTGTAATCGCAATAGTTGTTTCCCCCTCAACAGTCACCCCTAATATCCATGTAGAATGTTTGAGATGTTTGAATGAGTTGCAGATATTAACCGTGCTGGAATCTGCAGGCCGTCGGTTCCAGTCACACATACGTCCACATTTAGTGTTCATGTTTTCTTCCATATGGGCTCAATGTGTGGAGCCCATTTCTGGTGTTCCCCGCCGTGATGTTGCTGGAATATTGCTAAAAGCGCGTAAAACCAAACTCAGTCAGTCATGGTTTCTTTCGCCAAAATGTAAAAACGTTTGGCCTTCCTATGAAAATTACCAGTTCACTGTCAAACTGCTTAATGTCTGCTCAGAATAAATAATATCCCTCGTTTATTTATTCCATTTCTTTGTTGCAGACATTTAAAGCTACCTAGAACCGAGCTTGCAACGATGCATCTTCTGCTGCCCTGCCTGCTGGTGTAGCTAATGTCTTTGGAGTCACCGGAACAAGGAGGCGAGTTCTGTTCAGGACCTGTCCCTCATCAAAAGCAGACAGTGACTTCATCTCGCTCTAGAAAACTCTGAACAAGAATGAGTGCACCATGCACTGTCTGTGTAGCTCCCGCTGTCTGTGTAGCTCCCGCTGTCTGTGTAGCTCCCGCTGTCTGTGTAGCTCCCGTTGTCTGTGTAGCTCCCGCTGTCTGTGTAGCTCCCGCTGTCTGTGTAGCTCCCGTTGTCTGTGTAGCTCCCACTGTCTGAGTAGCTCCCGTTGTCTGAGTAGCTCCCGTTGTCTGTGTAGCTCCCGTTGTCTGTGTAGCTCCCACTGTCTGTGTAGCTCCCGTTGTCTGTGTAGCTCCCGCTGTCTGTGTAGCTCCCGCTGTCTGTGTAGCTCCCGCTGTCTGAGTAGCTCCCGCTGTCTGTGTAGCTCCCGCTGTCTGTCAGCCTCCTGCATCACCAGTAACGACTACACCTGTCGGCTGAGTGAGATGTACACCGACGGAGGTTGTCTGATCTTGTGACTGATGACGCCTGCCCACCTTGCTATTTTAAGATCTTCATATTGTTTGTCTTTACAACTTTTTGTTTTGTTTGTTTATTGTTTAACGCTGCACTACAGCAAATATTATTTTTAAATAAAAGTGTTTTATTTCATTCAAGTTTAAATGTTAACTTCATATCACCATAGACGGATCCATGTGAGAATGGAGGGACATTTACCCCCCAGAACCGGATGTGTCAATGTGCCGAATGCTTTGTCGGGGTATACTGTCACAGACGCTACCGAGGCATTTCATTAAACATGTCATGGCCTTATGTAAGAAATGAGATAAAATTTACTAATGAAACCGTGAAGTCATAAATATGGATAACCTCAAATCGTATTAGCTCAAGAATGAAATATTTTCTCATATTGCTTTATTTCACCTGTCAGTATTTAAAATCGTATAAAAACGCACACCTATAAATATTGGAAAGTTGTTTACACAATGAGGCCATTGTATCCTGATGTTTGATAAAGCTGTGATGTGACATAAGGAAACGTCAATCTCATAACAATTTTGATTTAATTATGCCAAGTTATCTATGAGAGAGAGAGAGAGAGAGAGAGAGAGAGAGAGAGAGAGAGAGAGAGAGAGAGAGAGAGAGAGAGAGAGAGAGAGAGAGAGAGAGAGAGAGAGAGATCAAAGTCTTTATATCATGAAGATCAAACATATTATGTGCATACATATGTATATAAATATACAAGAAAGGGGGCAAAGTTACAAAATTGATATAGGTGTATATACAATTATATTAATCAAGATGATTACCTGAAGCTACAATTTACATAAGAACATACATGTATATGTGTATACAATTAATTCATACAAGAAACTTCCGAAGGTGGACATACATCATTATACATCTGCAGAGATCAATCAGTATAACATTGTAGGAGATGTCGTCTTATTCAGTAAATGTACAAAGAAAATCGTAAAATGATTGTTTCCCATGTCCCTTGATCAACATTATCATTAAAAACAGTTTCACTTCCAAATAGAAAAGAGAGCATATCGAGTTCATCCTGTGATTCAAAGGCAACATAGGTTTCGACATCATTGAAAACTACTATAATGTGATGAAAATATCGAATAATTTCTTCTACATCTACTAAGTCCATCAAAAGCTGAATTTCCTTATATTATGTGTTTTGTATGGAATGAATCATGGGTAATATTTAGGGGAATCCCCAACTTAGTGAAGGTTTTTCTATCTCACCTACTGAAGAGCTCGCTATCCTAGCTAGCTGGGATCGGTAACTCAAGTTAGGACAAAGATAGGGTCGTTTTGAGAATGTGTCTTATCCTAACGGTAGGCTGTCCTAACTCCTGTCCTAACTAGTTAGGATCTGTCTTAGCTGGGACACTTTCTTCAGTAACCCATGCTTGTCGTAAGAGGCGACTAACAGGATCGGGTGGTCAGGCTCGCTGACTTGGTTGACACATGCCATCTGTTCCCAATTACGTAGATCGATGTTCATGCTGCTGACCGCTGGATTATCTGTTCCAGACTCGATTATTTACAGACCGCCGCCATATAGCTGGAATACTGCTGAGTGCAGCGTAAAACTAAACTCACTCACTCACTCAACTCTATGAACTCGCTCACTGCATCAATGGTAGAATTGGTAGATACCAGGCCTAGTATCCAGGGTGAAAGGTCATCCTCACACTTGGGAGTCAACACGTAACGGTGGCCTTGATCAAACAATATTTGAGCAAGAGACGTATGAAGCTCTTTGAAAATCACAGGTAATACTTAATTGGACCTCAGAAGTTGTGAAATATAGAAACCAAATGTTGGAGGTGCCGGGCTAATGTTACACGGACTATCCGTGCTTATGTGTATGATGTACATCAGGTCATTGGTCGAGGTCAGACACAGATTGTTAAAGCAAAGGCGCATGCTACTCCAAGATCCAATACATGAAAATGAACTTATGAGATGTTTCATAACGGCTGGTTCCAAACGACTCATGTAGGCTTTTTCACTGCATGTATATGGCTCCAATAATGCCGATACATCACTCACTCACTTGGTGATATGTGTTTGAGGTGGCACCTGTCGGGCTGCTTTGTACAAATGTTAAATTCATCCTATAGATTCCCCTGTTCTAAAAGCACCGATTTTGAAAAGCCTTTTAAATTGAAACTGGCCGCTGGAGCGGTGTACCTAGAGAAGAAAGAATTTGTCCATTATGCAATTCTCCTGCAATTGCAGACGAGTCTCATTTTTTGTCTAAATGTGAAGTTTTTATGCCAGATCGATCTCAACTTGTTCCTAATAAATGTGTGCAATGGCCCAATCCACTAAAGATGGCGAAATTGATTTAATTCAAGAAGAACTAATATATTGCGCAACCTCGCAATATTCATTAACATTATATCCAAACGATTAAAATTCAGTTTAAAATGTTTTACCCATAACTTGTGTAATATCTCTATTTCTTGATATATTTTCCAAGTATTTGTGTTAATTTATGAATTAATGTAAATTCCCTCCATCTCGTTATTCATGATATTTATTGTTGTAAATTATGAATTGTCTCATGTACCACCGTTGACGGTTTTCGAGAATAAACATATGTCTATGGCAGTAGATACTATAGTAACATTGTGCTGGAGATATAATGATGCAAGAAGGTGCATCAGGCTTTGAACATCCTGGTCTTTATTATTTACGTGAATCTTGACAAACGTCAGAGACATTATTCCACCACTGAAAATACAATCAGGCATTTTTGTTAGCCTTGCAATAATTTGAAGTGTATTTTGACCCTTTTGTATTTTCTATACACTGGTCACAATCAAAGGACTTTTCTCCTTAAAATGAATAGGAAAACCCCACGTCTAATACGCTGGAGCTTGTTTTTGCAGGGATTTCAAATGAACATCAAACATGTTATGGTAAAGACACTGAATTGTCAACTTCCTATTTTGAAAAAAAATCTAAAGCTTGCACACAATATTTACGAGTATATACGTAACAAGTGTCTCCTTAAAATTGTATATGTTCAATCTTTCTTTCTCCCAAGCGGGGAGAGGTATGACAGCTAACTGAGTTAAGTAATGTACTGTTATGATATTGTTACTGAGATTTAGTAGATGTTCATAGCATATTATATGTACAATACTTACCTGTCAGGAATGTATTTCTATTTAAAGTATAAGCAGTTTATGTATTTTGTTACTCCGGGGGACAGGTGTAAAGTGGAATCTCCTAGAGATAGAGATACAGACTAATCCAGTAGGATATCGAACTTTCAAGAAGGTGTAAAAACTTTATAAGTTATCAAACGCAAGCTACTTTCATCTCACAATTCATCAAAACAAAATAACGTTGTCAATCTAGATATCCAGTCCAGAATGGTCACTGTTTCCGTTAAGTTGAAATGATTATCAATAAATGTACTAATTTCTATTACCACTGCCATTGTAATTGTACTACTATTTAGTTTTGTACTGTCTCGTTATTAAGTACTGCAATTGTTATTATTTTGCAATTTTGGGTATTGATTTGTAAGTCTTGTTAATTTGTTTTGGTTAAATTGTTATAACATTTTTGTATAAACCGTTGGATTCACACAATTAGTTGTGTAATAGATTTCTGGTTTAACGTTTTGTTTCAATCAGGACATGTTGGTCTATAAAACCCAAAATGTCATACACTTTGTTAAAAAGAAAAGTAGAAAATTGTGTCACCTGTGATGAAATCTGGTATCGAAATTACAACTTGAAATCATCCATTCTGGACCCGGAAGACTCTAGAGTACCTGCAGTTACCTCCCTTGATAAATACGGGAACGTCAGCCATGTAAACAATGGCGGACAGTGGTGATTATGAGGAACCAAAGGCAGGGTAAGGTTAATGACACTGAATATAATTTTGTAAAGATGGTCCTAAGGTTTGTGATAAATGAAAACAAAGTCGCTGGGCGTGACCGGAGTGCCCCTCTGTCGATTGTAAATTAGTCCGGTGACACAGCGTTACCACAGGATGCAGGTTGGTTCACCTGTCACATGTCCAGTGCGTTGTATACGCCTAGCGATACTATTTCTCGAAAATTACTCACGTTCGTCATTATTCATGTCACTCTCAGAGAATTTGGTGTTAGTTTTCAAATATCATCTGCCACATCATGTTCATATCCTCAGCACAATAAACAAAATAATAATATTAAACCCAGATTGTGTCTCATCATGAATGGTCTGGGAACTGTTTAAAATGTAAATGCAATGCAGAGCTAAGCAACAGGCAACTCATGGAAGAAATTCTGACCTAGCTAACAAGTCCAAAAATAACACTAAAGCGTTTTATTTGAGGAAGAACACTTGCTTAATGTTTACTTTACCTGAAATAATCTGATGTTATGTTTAATATAATAAGACATAGCCTGTAACTCGGCCAGCCAGTTCTAGTTTGGTTCATAAGAGATTCCCAGCTTCTAATTAGACTAACATAAGGCCATTCTTGTATGAAAACACCCACTCACTTCTCTATTTGAAAATGGATCTCGTATCAAATAAATCTACCAGATTTATGATATATCCTCGTGTTATTGGTTTTGGATGCTTGAGAACATCCGTTGTTGACTCGATTATCACATGAACAATTTATGCAACCTGCCACACTATAGCAAGAGTAAACACTGCCATCTGAAAACATGTTTTGTCTGTATGTTATTATGATCGAGAATATATATTGCTGTATATGCTGAATTTACTTGCCCTAGAATCATTGTGATCATATTCACACAATTTTATAGGAAGAGTAAAGTATCACCATTGAAAAGTAGCTGTGTATTCATATACAAATATGAATTAAACCAAAACTAGGAAATTAGAATTTGATAGTTCAGAAACATGATCAGAATGAATTATTTGCTTGAAACATTTTTTCACAGGAAGTAATGAGTGCTTGTGATTATTGTGATGCTTTATGACTTAATGGCTGATATTTTGCATTTCAACAGTTGTTTTCTGTGATGATATGCTTGTACAATCCAAATCCAGTTACCAAATAAGCTGGGAATATTTGGGTTAAGAATAGATTAATATGAAGCAGATGTAATGAAAGAAATGGGTTGTGAAAATCAAATGTAATTGTAATAGGCCACAGTTACAATTTACCAAGAATTCAGTCTGTAGGAATGCCTTATTACCAGTGTTTAAAACTCCCAAAATCCCAAACCAGACAGCCGGACGTGTTACTTTAAAAAATTACCAGTCCGGATACAAACTTGCTTGTCCGGTTTTCAACAATGAAAAAAAAATTTAAATCAGGTTTCTGAATACTTTACTGTGTACATGTGTAGGCCTTGCAACGAACTACATAGTACTAACGTTCACAGGCAATGCACCGAGTTTAGGTAAACTGAAAGTAGAAAAGTATAATACTTTATGGATAACAACTTCTTTATTTGTTGTGATGCGACGTTTCGGTATAGCTTCTTATACCGTTGTCAAGCAAGAGCACTATCCATAAAGTATTATGCTTTTCTATTATCCATCAACTTCTAAAATGCCAATCTAACAGATAAACTGAAAGTACATGTGAAATACACAATGCCATTTTAGAAAGTGATCAAATGCAACATATGTTATATTTGGGATTACACTTTCTCAGTAAAGTACAGATTCTAGTACTTTTGGGGGTTGAGTCACATCCGGGATTCGAACCCACACCCATGTTGAAAGTACATGTGTTGTGATTGGTTATTGTAAAATGAACTGTCCAATCGTAAATAGTTTAACATAATTATCATAATACCTTAAACACCTCAAACTGCCGACAAGAGAACCTGTCTGATATTATAAAATATTTACTGTTAGGGGTAAAAACATCTACCAGACCACCGGACAGGCTACTTTTGAAATTTGACCGTCCGAGATGTAAATAGACCGTTCCGGACAGTCGGCAGGCGGGAATTTTAAACGCTGTTATTACCCAAAAGTTCAGATTTGCACTTCAGGGCAAACCTTGCAGTGATTTCACTGATTGACATCATGAGCATCGATCAACATCATTTGGATACAATGACAGCTGTCAACGACGTCACCAAACCTGACCACCATATCCTGTTATGTTTATAATAAATCAAATCCACACAATATATATGTATACACCTCAAGATGCCTTATCAACATTCACATTACCCATCATTCTCAGCTCCCTGGGGAACATACAACTCACGGTGCCTTATCAGGTGCTTGGTCAACACTCACATTACTATCTCTTCCTCAAGTTAGTTATTCACTGCTAGGTGAATACAGGCATATTTTGAACAGTCACTAGCCTGAGGAGACACCACATGAAACAAGGATGATGTATCTTTGATTTATTTAAACAAGGATCAAGAGATCATCATTCCAGTTCCACCAATGCTCCATTATACTTGTTGAAGTAAGTTTTAAAAACCTCTTTAATTTTCTAATACCACACATGAAATTCAGTAGAAAGAACAATTGTATTGTCTTATTTGTGTTTGAGCCAATTCTGTTATGGCAGTTTTTAACCAGTTATCAACTTTTGGTACTGTGCGATCATGAAAGATCTCAGGAGGTTGAATTTGAGGTAAAGTTCTGAAAATGAACAACGTGAATAAATTTTTTATGAGCTTCGTTTCAATATTTCATCAGTCTGTTTTACAGAAAATTCCAAGTGAGTGCATTGTGTTGAACAGTGTGCATGACTCACAGGTATTGATTACTCCGACATTAAACAATTTTGTTCAATATGTATGGTCTTCTGTCATCATTATAATGGGGTGTGAACATGATGAAGAAAAAGCAATGTTCGTTCCACGTTTACTTAGGGTTAGAAATATGTCCCCAGGAACCCTTGCTGGTTGAAGAGGCTGGATTATAGATTGGGTGGTCAGGCTTGATGTCTTAGATATAGATGTCATTGTACGCAGACAATGATGGACTCAGTTTATAGACCACTGCAGACTTGATTATTTACAAGCCTCTGTGGAGCGGAGGGAAAGCTTAGTGGTTGAAGCTGTGGTTCAACACACCAAAAAGACCCGGGGTTGATTCCCCACATGGATACAATGTGTGAAGCCCATTTCCTGCTGTCTCCCACCATGATCTTTCTGGAATATTGTTAAAATTAGCGTGAAACTAAACTCACTCACTCACTCAGTACAGGCCATGTTGGTTTAGCTGAAATATTTCTAAATGCTCATTAATCATGTGCTAATATAAAACACAAACAAGGACCATAGTGCTAGCACCTGTCATCTCCTACCTTTCCTTCTGGATCAAATGGTTATTATGCCCCTTAGCTATGACAGGATCTACCGATTTCCTGTCACAGTGATACCCAGTGTGTTAGCTTGGGCTCCTTCTGCAATGTGTAATGGACTTGAGGACATCTGCTATTGTCTTCATCAAGGTTAATGTGTGATTATGCTTAGTTTTGACAGTTGTGTGTTTGATGTATTTATAAATATACTGTGTTTGATCACATACAGAAGCCGTGTGTTAAAAAATATTGATTTTTAATGTTGGTCCAGGCACCTTCTTAATTTTTTAACTGAATGGAAACACTGCATGTGGACAACTGCACTCTACTGAATTATACTGATTTATAGATTATTTTGATAATGAATAGGATGTTTGTACAGAAATAACAATGTTAATTGAATAAAGCTTCCTGAGTTAGATGGTAAGATATATCAGGCCAAAAAGCATTGTGTTTTGGGTAATGTGACATTGACAAACCTGTTGCTTCATGGGTGACCAAAGTATCTCTATCACAGCTGGAAACTGATGTTTAACAGTTGAGAAAAAAAGACATCCGATATTTCCATATGTTATCTTTGCTGTAGCTGATCTGACCTGCAAGTCCATGAATCACTGGGATGGTTATGTCTTTATTTGTTCCTGCCTCTGTTGCTGGGTTGGTGAGGGATAATCAATTGGTTCTTCTCATGCAGTTTTACTAGCACATCAGCTATCAGGAAGCTTTCTTTGATAGCCAGTTTGAGTTAAACATTTCTACATTACATAAAAGAAATAAAAAAGTGACTTTTTTTTCAAATTGTCCGCGAAGGCACTTTGTTTGGAATCATAGGTAGATGCTGTAACAGACACAGAAGGGTGGGTTTGGAAAAGAACTGACTCTTATTCCCATGTTGACACTTAAAAGTTAACCAAGAATTAGCCTGTAAAAGAACTAGTAGTGAAACCAACAAATTACAAGGACTTGTGCTGTAATTAACAATTGTATTAAAAAATTAACTCAGTTCACAACTCTATACAAATCAGATATGACTATCGCAGTACAAAGTAAGGGGGCGGTACACAATCAGTCAGTATAAGAGAAGTGATTATAGCAGTAAAGACAAACATGGCAACATTCATCTCTCTCGGACCTGTTACTATAGGCCTAGGCAGGATACTACTGATTGTTACACACAAGGCTAGTCTTCCAGTAGCTTGAGGTGAGAAGCAATAGATAGGTCCCCTTATATACATACAGATAAGTTGCTAGAAGATTCTACAACAACCCCTATGGTTGTAGTAACTTGTAGTAACCTGTAGTAACTTGTCGTACCCTGGAGCACTACCTACAGGAACAATGTATAACGTTGTCTGATGCTTGATGAGCATTTCAGTAGGATTTTCATGCAAAATGTATAGTACATACAGAAGGCCAGTGAGATCGATCATATATCCAATCAATGTATATCAGTGTATATCCTTCTTGTTGTATAAACACTCTTTTCACACCAATCTATAGTATTTCAATACCAATCTATTGCATAAACATACCACTTAATCCCCTTGAACTCTGTACATCTCGGTCAACACATATCACTTTATCTCATTGATCTCTGTACATCTCAGTGTTTAATTCCATCTCACTGGCCTCCTGTACATACTGTATATGTTGCTTGTAAATCATACTGGGGCAAGAAGTAGCCAGAAACGTCATGTTGTAAATAATAACCAAGTTGTAAATCCATACGATACATTGTTATTTATAACACTGTCTTGTAACAATTTTTAGATGCAGTGTTAGTTAATGATGATCTAAATTAGATTTGATAACTCTTGCAGACCCATCAGAATGCAGCATTGTAATGTGATGGTATTTAGAAGATAAACATGCTGTCTTGGAGAATCAGAGGTATGTAACGCAATTATTATAGCTCTAAATTTGATTTAAAACCGAACACATAGTTGAGGTTTTAAATAAAAAATTTAGAGCTATTATAATTTCGTTATATACCTCTGATTTTCCAACACAGTACATTTATCTCCATTCCACCATAACCGCGTTAATAAGATTTAAAAAAAAAATACATACTGTGTTGGAAAATCAGAGGTATATAACATGATTATATGCCTCTGAATGACTTTGATTAACCAATCACAATCCAGTATTTACTGAAGTCATGGTAGAATATTAGATATATTGGCATAACAATCTGTAATATGAACAAAGACTGACATGGCCAAACACTTAGCAACAACAACCTTGTGTACAAACTGATCACTTCATGTTTGTTCTTGATGCCAGTCTGTTCTAGACACACATCATCTCTATACTGTTGTAACTTCAGATCCACACACCATGAGCTGCTTATTGGATTAAAGTCAACAATCGAGGGTCTGCTGGCAACCCACAGCACCAATGTCTGGAACACGTATGGGGGTCTGAACCGCGTCTGTAGCCATGTCGACCAGATCCTAAGACACAGAATCCGACCAGCACAGGTACGGCTTGCCATCATCATTGTTGTGTTTGTGTTTGTTTCTAAGTGTTGTTCATTCACTGATGACCAGCGGAGCTCCAGGGAAGCTTCATGTTTGTGTAGATATACAAAATATGTCGATTTACCCATTTATTTCTTCAGTTGTTGTTTTTTGACGTTATGATCACTCACACAATCAGATTATCAAACTGTACCCCATCTTGAATTCAATTCGTTATTTGTGATTACTATTATCAAATATTAATGTGTTGTTTAAAAAAGTGTGTTTTGGGTGTTATTTATCAAAACAAGTTTGCAAAGCAGAATATATTCAAACCAGGCAGGTTAATAGTTAGCATTCGTATGTATATAATTTGACTGTCACTGGTCGTTGTCGTGATAAATCAACACTCCCACCATCATCAAAAATTGTCAAATAATGATTTTGTTATTAATTCACTAAATATCAACGGTGTGCATGACTCCCAGGTATTGATCTCTCCGACAGCAAACAATTTGGTACAAAATGTTTAGTCTTCTTTCATCATTATTACAGGGTATAGAGGAAAAACATTGTTAGTTCTCCTGCATTTACTTACAGTTAGAAATATGTCCCCAGGAACCCTTGCTGGTTGAAGTGGCAACTGGATAGATTGGGCAGTCAGGCTTGATGTCTTGAATAATACATCAACTGTCTACTTGCTACTGTATTCATTACCCAATATTTAAAATATGTATCATATTTGCCTAGTTATATATTGCAGCCCATTTCATTGGTACAAATACTCGTTGGGCTTTTATTTTTTGAAAAAAATGTTTGCATTATGCACAAGATAATTTAGCAGTCAGCATTTCAAGAAATCTTCTTTTAGAAACTGTCTACTCATGTGTCAAAATACTGAATACACCGGCCCCAGAGGAGTAAAGACATCTAGATTACCAAAAGAAACCTCTGCCTTCTGCAACTGTGTGAAGGAGTTAATATTCAATGTCTGAGAATGTTATCTGTAGTCCTGTGTCGATGTTTGTTTCAGTGTTGTTTGTGTGTGTACATGTGTGTGTTGCATGTCAGCATCACCTGATGCAGTGTGATAAAGCTGCTGGGCCCATTCCATATGTTCGTATCAGTAAATAGTTGATGCAGGTAATTACTGATACAGGTAATAGGATGGGAACTGGCCTGAGTGACATTGTGTCATTGTATCTGATGGTATGGATCATTGTGGTCTATATGGGGTAGCTGATGTATGGGTGATTGTGGTCTATAGGGGGTAGCTGATAGCATGGATCATTGTGGTCTGTATGGGGTAGCTGATACTATGGGTGATTGATTGTACTGTCTGGAACAGGACCCCTACTTGCTAATTTCAAGAAATACAGGGATTCTCTAAGGTTAATGACTGTACTGTAAGGTTTAATGCTTACTTTAATAACATCAACTTTATATGTCTTGTCACACATTTTAAACAGTGAATAATATTTTATTTAAACTTATCCTATCTCACGACTTGCACCTCTCTCTCTCTTGCTTCGACTATTAGTGGAACGACTGTAAACTTTTTTCCATTAGCCTCCTTGTCCATTCGCCCGTGCACTTCATGCTGCTCTCCTTAATTAGCTTCCTAGTTCCTAATAAGCTTGCAGCATGCTCCACTAATTGCCCACGTGACTACCTTGAATGATCATTCTCTTTCTTGTCGCACGACTGTGTGGACGTGCTGTATATTAGGGACATTATTTCACCCTAACATCATGGGGAAAACAGATAATCATTCAAGGAAAAGGAAAGTTTGTGCTCAATGAAAGACGAATTATTCGTCCCTCAACCCTCACTCGTCTTATAGTGACTGTATTGGACAATGTAACTGGAACAAATGATGTGGCAAGTGTAATTCCCTAAAAGATGGGGATTTTAAGGCCTACCTTCGTGTTTGCTCCCCGGAGAATTGCCGATAGGGACAGGAAATCAACAGAATCTGATCCCACTCCCGCCAAGCGTATCAAGTTACAGCGACAGAAAATCGTACCTTCACGCAAGAGAGCGACGTCTGTGGTTCAAGAGGATTTTATGGACGCTTCATCAGATTCTTACTTATCTGAGGACGTTCGGCACCTATTACGTACACATCAATTATATAGCGCACATATCCAAGCACTAGTGCATGCTCAAGGCGCTGGTATTTTTTCCCTCGATCATTGGATGTCAATCTCAGCAGCACGTCTTATTAGAAATCTCAACTCCCTGGGGATCATACAACTCTTGCAGCCATAAGCACCCTGAGTTATTGCGGCTTTCCCATCCTTACGAGGTACCCATTCACAGCTGGGTGGACTGGGACACATAGTCACAGTATTTTGTCCAAGTTTAGTGCACGTTGCTGTATCCGCAACTAGGTGTGTGCACGTATTCATGTGGCCACAATCGGGTCATATACCAACGGATTCGTGGGTTCTTTACATGCACAGGGTTGTGTACTGTACACTAGGGGTTGTGACAACACTGAAAGAGTCTGCACACAATGCTGACTCCAAGGTTTTCACACCCGGTCACAGGTGGGCTCGATCCCGGCACCTCATGCTCACTGGATCACTAGCCACCATATGTGTTTCTGCATCCATTCTATACACTTGTACATAGTGGATGCACATTTCTGCAGTTCTGCATCACATAAAATCCTGGATATGTATATAGAACATCATACTAGTGCACTGGTGTGATGTTCTATCTTTATTACACAGGGGTGGTGGGGCAGCCTAGTGGTTAAAGCGTTCGCTCGTCATGCCGAAAACCCGGGTTCGAATCCCCACATGGGTACATTGTGTGAAGCTCATTTCTGGTGTCCCCCGCCGTGATATTGCTGGAATATTGCTAAAAGCAGAGTAAAACCAAACTCACTCACTCACTCACTTTATTACACACCCTTTTCACAGCAGAGGAATATGTTAAGATGTTACATTCGGGAGCTGGGGGTGTGGTGTCATGAAAAAGTGTTACGTAAAATTGGGGAGGGTTAAAAAAGGGTGATGGTCCAGGGACCAGTCTCTTCAGCTCTTTTTACATCCTCGCCCTGAATGATCAGTCCCTTAAACCAAAATCACCTACATGTGTGGTATATTGCTGGTATGATTCAGGCTCTTGCCTATTTGAAGCACTCATAAAATTCTCAAGATGCATGGTAATGGGAACGTGTTATGTAATTATAAATAACATGGTCTATGTAGAAAAGAAATCTTAAGTTCTTTATAATTATATCTGAAGAAAAGAATCAGTTATACAACTTAAGTTGAATGTTTGTATTTGTGTCCCTCGGGTACTCAATACTAAACATAGTGAAATAGAAATATATATTTTTCTAATTAAGTGTATGTTAATGCCAATGTGTGGATTCTTAGCTAGACCCTTGGTACCCTTATTTATTGCTAAAATTAGGAAATAAACATACTGTGTAGGAAAATCCGAGGTATATAACAAAATTATAATAGCTCAGAGCTACAGATAACTTTTTGGGTCATTGAGTTATGTACTGTCTCTTGTGTTCATCTCAGTTGGGTATCCTAATTTTTCTTTGGGTAACCAAACAAATTGTACCCACCATATTCAAACTCAATTGGGTATTTTGCCATTAATTGTAAAATTATAATGGAATTTAAATGTTGGTTTATGTATTTGTTATTTATATTGATCTGTAAAATGAGAAATGATAAGAAAGACTGCAAGTTGCCAAGTTCATGTGCTGAAATAGAACCTCTCAGTATACCTCAGTTATTTTATTTATCCACCGGTACACAAGCAAAGATTTGACATTTTTGTGTGTACACATGTAAGATCAAATTTATTGAGTATTTACAAAAATTCAAGCGTGTTTGTACGCAATAGACTTAATAGGAATAGAGTTTTCACATAAATATTTGCGTAATTATCCCCCGCAACGCGTTTTGCAGGGGGTATTAGTCCGTCCGTCCGTCTGTCCGTGCACATTTGTCTTTTCCGGAGCAAGAACTCTAAAACCGTTCAATATTTCTTCACCAAACTTGGCACATACCGGTACATGGATCTGGTGGTGTACTGGTGCCTTTTGGTAGTTTTGGAATTCTGAATTAAATATTTTTGGCGTTTCCATGGCAACAAGTTTGACTTAGCCTGAAATTGTGGTAGTGCTCTTTTCCGGAGCAGAACTCTAAAACTGTTCACTATTTCTTCACCAAACTTGGCACATAGATAGATCTGGTGGTGTACTGGTGCCTTTTGGTAGTTTTGGAATTCTGAATAAAATATTTTTGGCATTTCCATGGCAACAAGTTTGACTTAGCCTGAAATTGTGGTAGTGCTCTTTTCCGGAGCTGAACTCTAAAACTGTTCACTATTTCTTCACCAAACTTGGCACATAGATAGATCTGGTGGTGTACTTGTGCCTTTTGGTAGTTTTGGAATTCTGAATAAAATATTTTTGCCGTTTCCATGGCAACAAGTTTGACTTAGACTGAAATTGGTGGTTGTGCTCTTTTCAGGAGCAGAACTCTAAAACCGTTCAATGTTTCTTCACCAAACTTGGCACATAGATTGGTCTGGTGGTGTACTGGTGCCTTTTGGTAGTTTTGGAATTCTGAATAAAGTATTTTTGGCATTTCCATGGCAACAAATTTGACTTAGCCTGATATTGGTGATAGTGCTGCTTTCTGGAGCAGAACTTTGAAAACCTTTCAATACTCTCCTTACACTTTTCTATATACACACCTAAATATTTGACATAATCATAACTCGTAGACATAATCATGAAGCGTATTTTGCCATTGCGGGGGATATTGATGACTTTGTCTTCTTGTTTACGCACATACCCAGCTTATCTTTACCTCTGATAGCTCTAAATTTGATTTAGACCGAACAAGTAAAAAATTTAGAGTTATTATAATTTGTTATATACCTCTGATTTTCCAACACAGTATGTTTATCTCCATTCTATCAGAATCGTGATACATACTGTGATGGAAAATCAGAGGTATATAATGTGGTTATATACCTCTGAATGACTTTGATTAACCAATCACAATCCAGTATTTACTTAAAGTCATGGTAGAATGGAGACCAGACCATGGTACAATGGCCAAATTTTACACATGGTAACATCACATAGATTGCTGCTTATGTTAAATGTCAAGTTGAGATGTAAATCATATTTCATTTGTCCTTCTCGTTAGTTGTGCTTGAACAAGACCAAAACGTTTTCGATGTGTACATTTTCTGTCAGGTATTATATTTAGGTCCGAAAATAAATTGTGCAGGATTTTTATAAGTTGATAGTTCATGAAAAAGATGAGAGAAAAATCTTGGCCCTGTTTGGGTCATTATATGCAGTAATTTCATTATCAGCTTTATTGTCAAAGTGAAAATACCTTGTCATTCTGATATATTCAGTCAGCGGATCCTAACTTGATGATGTAAGCGCTAACTTGAAGATGCAAAGCTTATATGATGATTTAAATAATGATTTAAGGCCAAAATTTTTATGTAAGCCCTAGATTGAAGGGGCCAGACCTAAAATGATGATATAAGGTATAAGTTGGTAATGTGAAGCCATCATTGATGTTATGCCTACATTGCACTCTCCTACCCAGAGTTCCATGTGACCAGCATAGTACCTCTGCTACAGGTCAGAAAGATGTGACGATTGTTACGTGGTATGCAAGTGAACGCACTAATTGCGAGTTACGTCCCTTTGATATGTGTGCTACGTCATTAGATGGTGTAGTCAGCCATGATGTTCAAGTAAAAAGGATCATCGTTCATCTCCTCTTTTGTTGTGCCTTGTTCTGAATCACTACACATAAACGAACACGTAACATGGTGGCAGCAGGTGACTACGAATGCTCTCGCCCGTATGATTTCGCTCTCAATAGTGAAATTTGACTCTCTCTCTTACTGTAATGAGTTGAACTCTCGGCCTGGCGCGGCCCACGTGCGTCGTCCTTGTGGATGTGTAGTGAACTCAATCTCTTCTCTATTCACCGATATGGTAGATCAAGTGCAAGCACAACCAGTTCTCAAACGGTTAGCGAATTAGACCTCCAAACTTCAATCTTGACTCCAACATTGCCGAAACTTGGAAGTTTTTCGTCAAAATGGAGAAACTACTACATTCTCACTAAGCTATCTGACTATCCTCACAAGTATCAAGTTGCCATGATTCTAAACACTCTCAGTGATGATGCCCTGAAAATCTATAATGGATTTCACTTTACTACTCCTGAAGAGGAAAGGACTGTAGCAGAAATCATTGAAAAGTTTGATGCATTTGCAATAGGAGAAGTAAATGAAACATATGAACGTTTTGTCTTCAATAACAGACGCCAGAAGGAAGGTGAATCGCGTTTGAATCATTTCATGGTGCAATCAGAAATCTTGTAAAACATGCAACTATTGCAGGGAGTGTGTACCCTCTATTGTTAGAGATCGTCTTGTGCTAGGGATTAGAGATCAGACAACTCAGCAATCTTTGTTGAGAGAACGAGGCTTAACTCTAGAAAGATGTATTGACATTTGCAAAGCTTCTGAAAATGCCTCTACTCAATCTAAGGTTCTCAGACCTGAACTTGTGAATAAAGTTTCTCACAGACCTGCTAAGAACAGTCAGAAAGGTGCTAACAAGGCTAGGCCTCACTCTTCAAACTCTTCTCAGTCTCACAACAGACAACAAACTACTAGTCACTCATCTGCTCAAACCAGAGAATGTCTTTATTGTGGAAATACTCACGTTATGATAAAAGAACAGTGTCCAGCATGGGGAAAGACATGCTCCAAATGTAAACGCAAGAACCATTACTCTTCTAAATGTGACTCTTTGAAAAACAGAAACCACAAAGTCAATAATGTGAAATCATCGAATGATGATTCGTTGGATCATGAGGAGGATTGGGTATTCTCTGTACAAGCCAAACCTCAGAGACCTGTTCAGTGTCGCATGACAGTCGCGGACTGTGACGTCATCTTCACCATCGATCCTGGAGCTTCTGTGAATGTTTTACCTGTGACTGTAGTTCAAGACAAGATTGGTGAACTCCAACCCACAACCAAGAATCTCAAGATGTGGAACAACTCCGACGTTACTCCACTTGGGTCAATACGACTCTCTGTAAGCAACCCAGCTAATATGAAGAAATACAATGTCGAATTCACAATTGTCGAGGATGAGTTGACCCCTCTTCTTGGTGTACGTGCAGCTACACAGATGGGACTTGTGTCGTTCAATGAGAATAACATTGAGCGAAGTGTCTTACGTGCAAATTGAGGACAACTACAAAGATGTTCTTCAAGGGACTTTAGGTAGTTTTGACGGCACCGTCCATCTCTCTGTGGATGACACTGTGACCCCTGTTGTCATGCCCTCTCGTCGTGCGTGCATTGCTCTCCGTCCGAAACTGAAGGCTGAACTGGATCGTATGCAGAAGCTTGGTGTAGTTGCTCGGTCAGTCAGCCCACTCCATGGGTAAGCCAAATCGCCATTACTCAAAAGCCAGGTGATCTCAGGATTTGTCTTGACCCACAAGAACTCAATAAAGCACTCCAACGGGAACACTATACTCTTCCCATTCTTGAGGACACTCTCCATGAACTCGGACAGTCTCGTGTCTTCTCCAAAGCCGATCTCTCATCTGGATACTGGCATTGTGTGTACTCGATGAAGAATCCAGCTTCATCACTACTTTCCAAACCTGTTTAGGGAGGTACAGGTGGCTTAGGCTCCCCTTTTGGATTGAATGTCTCATCTGAGATATTCCAACGCAAACTCACTGAAGCGTTAGATGGTCTACCTGGCGTAGTGTGCATCGCCGACGACGTGCTCATACATGGAAAAGATGTCAATCACCATGATGAGAACCTCAAGCAGTTCCTTACTCGATGTCAAGAAAAGAACATTCGACTTAACCCCAACAAGTTAGAGCTTAGACTCAGTGAAATCACATTCATGGGTCATGTGATCACGAAGAGACGGACTCAAGTCGGATCAGAGAAGGTCAGGGCCATACATGACATGCCTGTCCCTTCCAACACTGAGGAACTACGCCGCTTCCTTGGGCTAGTGAACTATCTAGCCAAATTTCTCCCAAACCTGACCGAAGTCACAACTCCAATGCGCTAACCTCACGAAGAAGGATGTACCCTGGACATGGTCCAAGTCTCAACAAGACTCCTTCGACAAGGTCAAGTTTCTAGTCTCATCTACTCCTGTATTGTCGTTCTATGACCCAGCAAAACCAGCAACTCTTGAGAATGACGCCTGTGAACATGGACTTGGTTCTGTGCTATTACAGGAAGGCCGTCCTGTCGCGATATGCTAGTCGCTCTTTAACTGATGCAGAAAGGCGTTATGCTAAATTGAGAAAGAACTACTTGCAGTAGTCTTCGGCCTACAGAAATTCCATCACTATACTTATGGCCGACATGTGTCTGTCATCACAGATCACAAGCCTCTTGTCGCCATAGTGAGAAAACCTTTGTCAAAAGCTCCTACTCGTCTCCAAAGTCTCCTACTCAGAACTCAAACCTACAACTTTGACCTCCAGTATCAACCAGGAACCACTATTCCAATTGCGG
Organism: Haliotis rubra; assembly: GCF_003918875.1. Taxonomy (NCBI): domain Eukaryota; kingdom Metazoa; phylum Mollusca; class Gastropoda; order Lepetellida; family Haliotidae; genus Haliotis; species Haliotis rubra. The sequence goes on from NW_025767568.1 coordinate 1,114,154, forward strand.
ATACTCTCTCTCGAGCTCCTCTACCTGACAAGACACAGCTAGAGCCCGTACAGGTGAACAGTGTGATGTACACAAACATCACAGACCACAGCCTTGATCAGATCAAAGCAGCTACTTTGACTGACGACATACTCTCTCAACTCAAGACCGTCATTGTGCAAGGCTGGCCTGATATCAAGAATGATCTCTCGCCTGAACTGAGGACCTACTTCAGTTATCGTGATGAACTGACTGTGCATGATGGTCTCCTTCTCCGTGGATCACGCGTTGTGATTCCTGCCTCAATGCGTGAAGAGCTGAGAGAAAACTTCATGTGGGACACATGGGAATCAACTCTTGTCTCCGGCGTGCTAAGAGTACAGTTTTTGGCCCCTGATGTCAAGTGACATCAGACAGTACATAGAATCTTGTGACATATGCCAGAAGTTTTGTGACAAGCATTCTCCTGAACCACTCTACATGCATGAAATTCCTGATCACCCTGGGAAAAGTTGGAAGTGATATCTTCACCATAGAAGGAAGAAACTACTTGGTAACCACCGACTATTACAGCAACTTCTTCGAAGTTAGACTTCCTACCAGACACTACCTCAGAAACAGTGCTCCACAAACTGAAGCATCACTTTGTTCGCCATGGCATTCCTCGCGTCATCATCAGTGATGGCGGTCCACAATTCACAAGTGAGAAGTTTAAGACATTTTGTGAAACATGGGGCCTTGCTCATGAGCTATCCAGTCCCGGAACAGCAAGGCGAATGGAGCCGCAGAAGCTGCTGTGAAAGTCGCTAAAGCGAATGATGAGAAAATGCAGAGAAGCTAAAGAAGATCCCTACCTAGGACTCTTAAACATTAGAAATACTCCTACTGAAGGTATGGAGACCAGCCCAGCCCAACGCCTGTTTGGACGTTCAACGAAGACTCAACTGCCAAGCCCGGTCTCCAACCTCAAGCCTTTGTCTGAGACCAACACCACAGCCGACCTGGTCGACAGACGCATGAACGTACTTGCCAGACATAACCGCAGAAATACTCTGGTAAACCACTCCCCACCTCTCAACATAGGCGATCATGTCAGAATGCAACCAATTCAGCATGGACAAAAGAATGGACTCAAGCCACTGTGCAATCTAAGCTGAAAAGTCGCGACATACACTGTCATGTCCAAGACTGGGCAGACCTATAGAAGAAATCGCCAACAGTTACGCCTGACGCAGTAACCCTGTGAACAACGACCCTGAGCCTGAGGGTCAGACAACACTCCTATTCACTCTGAAGGAGGGTTAATGTGCAGTCCGATGACACTCGGAGACAACAACTAGTGTTGTTCCTGGCATCCCTGTCAGCAAACAGCACCCTGTTCCTGAGAGCACTCCAGAGACAGTTCAAGTGCTCCCCTACAGAACTCGGGTCCGCCGTGTGTCGTGAAACCAACAAAGCAATATGATGCATAGACTGTAAAGTGCTCATTCTCAAACGTTAAAGTTAATCCATTGAAGCTTTAAATCCAAGTAGGATGATGTTTTATTTACGCCAAAGGACTCATAAATGGTTGAGATGAGTTTCAGTTAAGTATCATCACTCAGTATTAGTATGGACTCTAGAGTGTTAAAGTGTGGTGATAAAGAAGCCTTTTCAACTCACTCAACGTTTAAAGTGCCTCTAGTCAACGTTTAGTTCTGGTAAAGTTTAAAGTTAATAACTGTTCATCTAAAGTGTTCTTTCTATTTTCCTTTTAAAGGAAAAGGGATGTTACGTGGTATGCAAGTGAACGCACTAATTGCGAGTTACGTCCCTTTGATATGTGTGCTACGTCATTAGATGGTGTAGTCAGCCATGATGTTCAAGTAAAAAGGATCATCGTTCATCTCCTCTTTTGTTGTGCCTTGTTCTGAATCACTACACATAAACGAACACGTAACAACGATTCGTCACATCTTCACCGTCCATTCAATATAATGTACATATTTCTTAACTCTTTATTTTTGACGAGTATACACATATAATTAATCCTCTTTGATGGAATGGTTTAGTTTCACAGAGACAATATCCTAAAATGTGTAACACTATTTCGATTTGCGTAGCAGCGATCCTTTATTGTACCCGCAACAACGAAGTTGCGGAGGATATAGAAACAAGTTCCGTGCGTCTGTGCGTCCATGTGTCCGTCATACTTTGTCCAAATCATATCTCCTAAACTATTCGTGATAGCTTTTGGGGGTCAGACCCAGATATGAATTTTATTTTTTGCTGTTTCCATGGAAATGTGACTTAGGTGGTGACTATGAGGATGTCATCTTGTCCAGAGCAGATCTTCCAAACTATACATGCTAGCTTCATCAAACTTGGTACACATATCAAGCATGATCACTAGACGTGCCCTTTGGGGGTTAGACCCAGATATGAATGTTATTTTTTGTTGTTTCCATGGAAACATGACTTAGGTGGTGACTATGAGGACGGAGAGCAATTAATGCATCCAGTTTGATATATATATGAACTGTCATAAACCTTACTGTCGCAGTTGTGGAAGAATATGTATGTAACAATGTAAAACATTATGAAGAGCGCGCTGAAAAGCTTGCGTAAGGCCAGTCTCTTCTTATTATGAATATGCGCTTTTGTTTACAAACAAGAGAAAAGTCTGGTCACATGATATGCAAATTAATCTGTAGCAGTGATGTTATGCTAAGTCATCAGTGCGCCGGAGTGTGCCTACATTGATGATGTTTGTGTTGTAGAGCCACTTCCCCAGTGATTCTGACTTCTGGGACTTCGTTCAGGGACTGAAATGGCTGAGTCCAGTCCTGGCACCGAGCATCGAGCGACTCAACAAGCTGTCCCAGACCTGCGAGGACTCTGGGAAGGGGATCACGTGGCTGCGAGACAGTCTCCACGATCACATGTTGTCTGCACAGCTGGAGGTACTGGTCAAGAACACCAACCATCTTCACAACTTCTACTATGGTGAGTAACTCTAACCGTGGGAATGTCCTAGCCCTCACAGACTGTCCTCGTCCTCGTAGGTAGTGTCTGCCAGGGGAGCAGATAGTCCGTGGTTTGATCCCCAGTTGCATCATACCAAAAGGCTTTATAGGTGATACTTGTTGTTACACGGTTTGGTGCTGAGCAGTGAAGGGATGAAACAAGCACTGGTTGTCTGAGAGACTGTGCTCTTCGTCTGGGAGGGGCACCCATGTCAAACTGGCATGATATCTCATTTTGCTAGCACAAGAATACCATCATTAGTCTGAACCTGTACAAAAAGGCACACACACAAACATATCTTAGTATGTGTGGCACAGTACAATCACACACACAAATGCATGTCACTGTTTTAGTCTTATATTGATGTTATACAACATTTTCTCCTTGCTTTTCTCAGTCAGCAACATACACAGGTTCTGATATATGTTACATGTGGACTTGCAGAGGCAAGTGTGGCAAAGCGATTTTATGTCACTTCATATGGTTTCCCTCTAGCTTGAGGGGTTATCTCCCTTATGTAACTTATTGAGTTCACTGAACACAGGCAGATTATGAGCGTGTATAAACATGGTTCACCAGCTGTTCACAGATGTTTAGTAAGCCTGGCATTGGAATCTGCCTGGAAAAGGTGTTCAACTTTTACAAATTGCCTACAATTTGGCACCAGGTGAGCAAGGGTGTCATTGATTGGAGACTTCAGTATCGCCATATAGACTCAAAAGTATCACAAAATATTGATTGATTATCTAATATCAAATAATCAATAAGATTAATTATTCTGTATGTGTATTTAACTCTTTCAACACCAGTCAACCAGAGGCATTTTCTGCCATGACACCGAGTTCCCAGAGACTCTGAGGTCATAGATGAAGCCTATGTTTGTGAAGGAAATTATAAGCTTGTAAAACGTTATTGCTACTACATCCCATACACCATTTAAAAGATCTAATCCTACTGGTGATAAATATGGAGTTTATTTTTATAATATTATTCAAATAATACAACTACAACTTAATTAAATTTATATTTGAATGAAAATGCAAGCTTACATTTGTAACGTCCAGATAAACCACGAAAGGAGCAAAAACTATGGCGATTTTTTCCATTTGTGACATGTCATAAATTGCCCCGTGCCTTTTTCTTTTATATTTTCATTTTACGTAATCAGAAAATTATTATAAACAGATTTCTTAAACAATATGTATGGTCGCCTATTTCCGATATCTGCGGCTTTCCGCCGGTAAAATGACATAACAACTGAAAATACCTCCGTTTTGAAGCCCATTATGAATAACATGCGCTGCAAATCGTTTGATGTCGGGCATCGTTAAAGCTCTGAACATCAACAATATCACTACTCTTGCCAAGAGTATTTTCACAGTTGTAAGAAGCGATTTTATTGGATAAAGATTGGTTTCTAATGACGCTTTTTCGCCACAGTCTGCTATAAGGGTTGTGATTGGTCAAAATCAGACACGCGTGACCTAAGGCAGCCAATCATATTACGGCAATGGATACCGTCCTCGTAAGCGAAATCTTTTAGATTTGGACAAAGTTTTGGGTAAAATAATGCTATTCTGAACATATTAAGCAAGAAATCGCTACCAATACGTAAATTATGGAACTTATTGGACGTATCGTGCTAGGTTATGACCTGTGACAAAATGCTTCATGTATGTATTTTCACATTAAACATCGTGCCAGCGTGAAGATTGAGGCGGTGAGCCGAGATGTCACTTGTCAGTGACTTGACTTGCATTACATGATCGCACAAAAGATGGAAATAGTAGACATATAAAATATCAATTTTACTCTAAAAATTACATTTTTATATGTACGTTTGACAACTTTTATGAATGCTGTTGTTGATTTTATTTATTAGTTTATTCAATTTATTTAATAATTTCCTCGAAACATCGTTACTTTGCTCTTTGACAATGTTATTGTGGACCCGCTGCCGAAGCATGTGTCCGAGAATCGTTGTTTTCAATAATATTGCGAAAAATAGTTTATAATTTTAATTCTGCTGATAATATATGATAAATTGAAATTTAATAAGTGTTTTCAGACATTGTGAAATGTGATAGATTTGATATATGAATCAAAAGTCAGGTAGGTTCCTAAAATTATGTCTCATTTTGACGTGACTACTGCCTGGCCGATTAATCGGCCTCCGGTGTCTGGGGACTCATAACGTTGTGGCCGATTATTCGGCCTGCGGTGTTGAATTGGTTAAATTCTACCTATGAACTAGTGTGATCCATTAGATGAATTTTATTGTTTATTCTCGTAATATTTCTGTTGTTATGTTGTTACATGTTTATTCCCAAATTGAAACTAAAAAGTTATCCAGGAATTGGTCCGTAAAAGAACTAGGTTTGAAATCAACAAACAACAAATCAATGCGATGTAATTTACAATTATTTTCTAAAATTCAATTCACAAATCGATACAAAAGTTTCACTATGGCAGAAAAGAAAACGAGTGGCAGTACAAATTCTAATAGAAATATTTTACTAAAGTAGTGATTATTGCAATAAAGACAGTGATTGTAATATTCACCTCTCAATAACAGTAAGCGCCAACTTGCAACTCTAGGCCTAGGCAGGGCATAATGATCATCATGCACAGTGTTGGCCTTCTGGTAAATCTGGTAAATCGAGATTTCATTTGAGATGAGAGGCAGTAACTCACTGCCCTTATATATCCAAGAAAAAGTCCAGAAATTTCTACAAGACTCTCTGAGGTAATAGACCTTAGGACCAGCAGCCTGCAGTAATTTCCAGATCTTTCTGTATAAATCTAGCACAGATCTAAATGTAACATAACACTGCCCCCTACTGAATCTACATGTACAGTTTTATACACTTGGAACATTGTTACACAGCGAACAACACTACCATGAACATTGTTACACAATGAACAACACTACCATATAACAATGTTACACAGCGAACAACACTACCATATAACATTGTTACACAATGAACAACACTACCATATAACAATGTTTGTGTATATGAATTATGAATTTAACATCTATATTGGTATATATTTATAAATTTGTTATCATACATTATTGATATTAAACATTACCAAAACATTTGTAAATGGATACATACTATAACCTAGTGACTGTATTTTTCTATGATATGTCTGAAATCTAAATTTTCACTTGTTGTTTGTCGTTTTTATTAAGTGCTCTTGTGTGTCAATCTCTAAAACACCATGGGTTCTTGTAATGGCAAATGGGGCGGTTGGGTAGCCTAATGGTTAAAGCGTTAGCTTGTCACGCCAAAGACCCGGGTTCGAATCCCCACATGGGTACAATGTGTGAAGCCCATTTCTGGTGTCCCCTGCCGTGATGTTGCTGGAATATTGCTAAAAGCGGCGTAAAACCAAACTCAGTCACTGTAATGGCAAATACTGTAACTATGACAGTTTGACAGTACTGAAGTGGATTATATTGGCTTTGTATGAAGTGCATAGGTAACTATGTAGGCTGTTACATGATAAAAGAATAACGATTATCTTTTGTCTGAGTGTGAGTTTGTAAATGTATCATTTTGATACACAGGGTGCTTGGCTGATAATAGTTTGGAGATAACCAATTGGATAATATTGACTTTGGGTTGATTATTTTCCATTGTGACAGATTTTGTTGATAAACAAGGTGAAGTTAACTGGTTAGGTTGCTGTTAACAGAGAGATGAATGTCCTAAGTAATCATGGGGATATGTAAAGGGATTTATGTGGACCATCTTGGATGCCGATATTTGATCCTAGTTCTACAGCAAATATCATCCAATATTCCCTCATTGGAATTAGGGCTTTCCCAGTCATGTTATCACTGTAGTGGAGGGGGCACGGCTGACGGTGGCCCAGTTGTCAAAAGCATCACAATTAGCTGATTATGGGTTTGAACCCCACTTCAACTTCCTGCATAGTTTTACATTACTGCAGTAAGATCTTTGTTTTGAGGTCAGCAGATCAATATCAGCATGTTCACATTAAGACTAAATATCAGCTGAACCTGATCAGAACTGTCAAATTTAGAAAAGCATGTAGTACAGAATTGATGAAATATTTTGAAAATGGATGCATTAAATTTATGTTTGTTGATGCTTTTGTGCATCAGCTGTTAGCACTCAATAACAGTTTGTCAAGCACTGAGTCAGACCGTCTAAACGGGAATATAAATTCATAGCCACTCTGTCACGATTGTGGGGAATTAAACACATGTCTTGTGTGATGGTATGACTCGTAGTGGCACAGCTGGTGTGATATGGCAGGGAAGATGCTGTCTGTACCTTGTTTCATCAATCCATTGTACTTCATGTAGATTCTCATATCTGATGCAATCTTTTGTATATGTATGATGTTGTGAACCAAGATATATTTATCATGCATATGCTATGAGTAGATTGTAATAATTTGTTTGAATTGTGACTTATATGGGAATATATATTTCTTGTTTTATTTCCTTTTGGTTGAATAATCTGTAAAATTTGGTTGATAATCTGTTCAATTTCAAGCAGATATTTTGACAAAAACTAGTGAGTGAGCGAGTGATTTTACTTTTACGCCGCTTTTAGCAGTTTTCCAGCAATATCACTGCGGGGGACTCCAGAAATGGGCTTCACACATTGTACCCATGTGGGACAAAACTTAGTAGATATGAGATATAATTGTCGTATGCATTTTGACAAAGATGGATAGATATTATAAGAAGTAAGTGTCTTATGCAATTTCTACATTTCTGAATGCTATGCAATATCGTAGTTATCCTGATTTTGAGAATCAGTTCTTTAGTGAGGGAATGAGTGAATATCATTTTAAGTAGTTTTTAGGAATATTCCAGCAATATTGATATTCCTCAAATGTGCTTCACACATTGTACCCATGTGGGAATGGAACTTGGGTCCTCGGGGGGACAAGCAGACACTTTAACCACGAGGCCCCAGCATTTTGATGGGGTGGGTGGGGTGGGGGTGGGTCAGTGTTACATGCAATACATAACGTTGTAATGTTGATGCCTAATTTGTGCGGGTGGCTCAGTTGTGTAACATGTTGCACTTTACTGATTGTGGGTGTGAATCCCACGTCAGCCTGATTCTGTTTCTAGGTGTGTCAGCACTGTGTTGGCTTCACCTTTTTAAGTTGTAGGCATCTCAGAACTGCATCATTTTGTGCTTTCCTCTTGCATTAAGATAACATCAGCTAGCATACCTTGATATGACTAGAATACATTTGAATATTATATATTGCCATGTATTCTATCATGAATAATTTATTCATTGATAGAATCCATGCTCTGACAAATTCACTGCAGTATTTGGAAAAACGTCACGTTTTTCCTCATTGGTCATGAGTTCCTATCCACAATACAAGTGTAAACATCATAGGATAAATAAAAAATTCTTTTTCACTCAGTGTCAGAAATGTATGCATTTGTAGCCTTGGCGTGTCCCTTGACGATATTTTCAGAGGACGTAGGTGTTTATGTATCTTGTCTTGACCGAAAGTGATTTTACTTGACTCTGGCTACAAATTAGGGGTTAAAGTCACAGGCAGTATATGTACATCAAGTCCAGGTTTTGTTTGTAGTGAAGATCAAGTGTCAGGTGCGGCCTTGTCAGGTGCAGGGTGTTGATATTTATAACTGTTATCTTACCCTGACTGCATGACATGTGTAACAAGGCCGTAGACAACTGCCTCAAGCCCTGATAGTGCGATCAGATTCGGCTCTAGGGCAGTGGTCGACTTCCTTAAGGTGAACAGAGGGTAAGGTTCATGGAATGTAGACCAAGTTATAACTGTGGTCATTCATGTGTGATGTGTGTGACCTCACACCAGGCTGGAGGTGTGTTTGTGTTGCTGGTCTGAGGTGTGTAATGTTGCCTAATCCAACAAAGTGTATGTCCAGGGTTTAGGTCAGTTCATGTTTCTGTAGAGATAAATATATGTTGCATTTGTGGAGTATTATGCAACCATGTGTAAACTTCACCCTGTGGAGGTAAGGATGTGGATATATTTTTCTTCTGTCTTGTGCAAACACGTTTGACCCACACCTTGTAAAGGTGGACGTATGTTTGTAATTATTGTGTGGCAGCGGTCTGTAAATAATCAAATCTGGACCAGACAATCCAGTGATCAGCTGCATGAACCTACCAGGGCTAGGACAGAAAACTTGTGACTGTCCTCGTCAGTTCACAGAAACTTTCAAGTTACGGTAACAGAAATAACATATATTCATTATTATTCATTTATTAAACAGCTGTTATCAATTGGAGGTGAGGTCAGATGGAGAAACAAATACTGCCTATCAATTCTGATTTTGAGGGCTAGCACTTGACTGTAGAGACAGACCTGTGTTAAACTATGCCTTAAACCTTAGCCATGTTTAACTGACCCTGGGAACAGAGGCTAAACTCACCCTAAGAACTGAGGCTAAACTCACCCTGGGAACTGAGGCTTAACTGACCCCTTCACATCTACACCTCACAGATGAGGTGAAGTGCTCAGATCTGTGAGGTATGTTGTCACCTTCTCTCATAGAATTCTGTGGAGCATGACAAATTAGGTATGGGTTGCTACCTTGAAAGGGCCTGCAGCTGATGTACACATGTAACTCCAGTCGTTCTACCTGCCAGGTGAGTAGTTCTGGAACACCATCCTAGCAGCAGTTCACTTTATGCAGTTGATGAACTATCATCATGTTAACTGGTTTAGAAAAACAATTATAGAGAACTGTTTGATGTATATGGAACTGGAAAACAGTGGATACTGTGATGTTACCTGGGTTGTTCACAGTACAGGATAGTCATCACAAACTGTCAAGGGATACTGTCTGTGTTGTGAATGTTTTAAATACGTTAGTTAGCACATGACTTTAGAATTTCAATTTTAGTTACACAGGTTTTAAAACATTGGAAACTATGAGAATCATATTTGGACCTAAGCTGGTTGTATTTAGTGGTTGAGTTGGAATAATTGACAGATCCTGGTCAATCATGTGGATCAAATGGACTGGCGTTAATAATGGGTTGCCATAGTTACCAGGTATTGAAAGTTAAAGACCGAGAATGTGACAAGCTGGTTCAGGATCCTATATATTGTCTAGTTTGTTCCTGTGCTCAGAAACATGTTGGAGTGTCTTCAGTATTTAAAGATTCTTGTGTTTCTCTCAGACTTTCATTTCAGAATGTAAACTGCAACTTGATTGTTTCTTTAAATCATGTATCAAATTGTTTGATTTATTTTTTCTACTTCATCATAAGTTGGCTGATGTAAAGAACCCAAGTCTGATTGTCGGATTCCTTGTACAGTGGGATGTTTTGTGAGTTTGTATCATCTTGAAATTGAAGTAGCAATTTTATCATGGCCACGTAGAAACTGACTTTATGATTTATTTATGGACTAAGGGACCGTTCATAATTTATGGCTGGGGGGAAGGGGCTGATGATGGTTTTTATGGAGAAGCATGTAAAAATGTGAATGACCTCCCTAAACTTTATGTTCAAAGTAAGTGACCCCCCTTGCATGTCATGTACAAAATCAATGACAGCCCCCTCTCTTCCCATAATTTTTAAGTATCATTATTAAATAATATATATATACAAAATTGCTGACCCCCTTGTAGATGTGTTCAAAATTGATGACCCCTACCTCCCCAGAACAAAATGCCCGCCCCCATTTTTTACCCCCAAAACAAAACAAAACAACAACAACAACAAAACAACAAAACAAAACAAAACAAAACAAAACAAAAAAAACCCAACACCATCATCCCCCCTAGCCATAAATTATGAACGGTCCCTAATTGCTCAGTTGTGAACAGGAAGTTGAAAAACATGAACAGGTTTACGTATAACAAATGAGCAGAGGTGACAGATGAAGGTGTCTTGAGTTGTACAGCTGTTTCTGTTCTACCCATCAACAAGGTAGAGGCAGCTTCCGAGATTATAGTATATTCTGACCAAGACACAGTGATTATGAATCCATCATCTAGAAATCTTGAGAGTCTGTTGATGCTACTTCCAGAATCAACAGATTCAAGTTATTTCTCTGATATCTTGTTAATATTGTGTTATGACATGAATATGCATAGGTTTCACTGGATAAATGCATGTCGAGAAAGATCAGTGAATTCCTTGCTCAGAATGAAGTCCCAACAACGACAGCCTCATGTCATCATACAATGGTGTAATACTTGTGTAGGTGTGTAATGGAATTAGGTTGTTGCTGCATGTAGCGTTTATGGTTTGTGGGAACAGAACTGTAGATGTATTGCCATGGTAACTGTATGATATGAATCTGTATAGAATTAGTTCCCAGCATAAATTATTATTGAATGGTACTTCTTAAGAAGCAGTTATATTTCTGTGTAGCTTTTATTATTTATGCTTTTTATAACCCAATCTAGAAAGTGACGGTGGTACAATGATCTTATCACTTCAGCTTCCATTAGTCTTTTTTAAAGTACAGGAATCATGATCAAGTTTACTTTATGACTAACGTAAGTCCATATTAAAGCATGAGAGTTACGATCATCTCAGCAACCAACGTAAAACCACACTAAACCATAGCAGTTATGGTCATCCTATCTCAACAAATTATTGTTTCAGAGTTATTCTTATTTCTACGATTAATGTAAGTCAACATTAAACCGTGGGAGTTACAATCTTACCTCTATGTCTTGCGTAAGTCCATGTTAAAGAATGGGATTTACGAGGGGATTCTACTTCTGCTTTCTGGAGTTGTGGCCTCCATTTAATCACTAAACATATATGTGTAAAGAAATACAGAAACATACACATTGAGTAATTACTCAGAGTGTTGTTACACTGTTTGGTTTTGGTATATTACCTTCAAAGCTACTCAGATTGAATTACGTTATGTTGATGTATTTGCCTTAGCTTGCCTGAAGCTCTGGGTATTGATATGAAGATGAGACTGACTGACTGACTGACTGAGTTTGGTTTTACGCCCGCTTTTAGCAATATTCCAGCAACATCACGGCGGGGGACACCAGAAATGGGCTTCACACATTGTGCCCATGTGGGGATTTGAACCCGGGGCTTCGGCGTGACGAGCCAACGCTTTAACCATTAGGCTACCCCACCGCCCATGAAGATGAGATGAGGAAGGACGACTTTGTTGTTATCTGTATGTTTCTCCTCACAAATGCAGTATATGTTACCAGACAGGGCATCTCGTTACACAACTAGAACAGACAGAGTCTAGGCTTTTGAGCTGACAGGTAAGGTACATACTGCAAACACACTAATTAATGAACAAATATTGACTGTCTGTTTTATGAAGTCAGCAAGACTTTATTGATTCCATGGGTTATGAATGTATTAATGAAAAATTCTGACTGTTTGGAGTGGACAAAAATGTTTCAGTTTATTTTGTTCTTTAAAATTTTATCTGAATATTTTGCCCATGTTGGTGTGGTAGATAGACATCAGAAAATACCAGAAACACTGAGTTCAGTTAGATGGGGAAACTCAATGCCAGGCATAACACATTAGTATAGAGTTAGACTAGTTCACACTAAGAGTTAGGATGGTTCACGGTACATGCTTGTTTCCTGCCCCGACCAGGGCAATGGGGTAGGCTACTGGTTAAGTGTTTGCTGGTCAAGACGATGGCCAGGTTAAATTTTGTGTTCCTTGTTGTGAAATTGCTCTAGTATTTCTGAAAGATGAGCTCGTGACGCCGAAGACCCGGGTTCGAATCCCTACATGGGTACAATGTGTGAAGCCCATTTCTGGTGTTCCCCGCCGTGATGTTGCTGGAATATTGCTAAAAGCGGCGTAAAACTAAACTCAGTCAGTCAGTCATTCAGTCTGAAAGATGATGATGCGAGAGCTATTAAGTCACTCACTAACTTGACCAACATTATTTTTGCTCTGGTGATCTTGAAATTTGTATTGACTCTGCATCAGTGAGTCATCAGATTTAGTCATACAATACATTAGAATGTATGGTAATGCTGTATGTTTTCCTTGTCCTATTATATTCCGACACAATATTGATCGGACCTTTAGTTAATTCATCCCTCCAGGCATTTGTCACAGTCATTATTTAAGTTTAATTACTTTATCTCGTTTACCTCCCATACCTATCTGGTGAGTCACATAGCTTTACAAGACTAAATTTGTCATTATGCATTGTGGGTCATAATTTGATCTGTTGATTAAGCAGCCGTGTCTCAGTACTGGGTGACAATCTGGGGTTTCATGGCTGTGAAAGCTAAGTTCGTGATGTTTCTTTGTTGAATGTGCGTAGCCTTTGCTGTACTTGCAATGCATTGTTATGGCTGAATAAACATAGCATGCCTCACTCGGAGACACACAAATTACAAGGGAAACCAAATTAGCATGAACACTCTTTAATTTGGGCACATATAAACGATAAAATTATAAATAAAGTTATTTACACATTTTCAGGTCTATTTTTCATATACATTTTCTTTAATTCGACATTAAATTAGCGCTCCCATATTATCACTATATAAATGCGTTGTAGGTTTGCATCACAATAACAGACTATAGTCAGTGTACTTCAAGTTTACGAAAGTTTGAGCAGTTCGGACACGTGGTCTGTGTAGGGGATATCCCCGATGATGATGTTCACAAGATTGTCCTTCAGGGCTCGGAGACGGAGTCTATGTTCCTGTTGTGCCTCCTCCTCAGGGAGGCTCGCGCCAGTTGCCCTTGCAACTGTTCTTCAGCAACAGCTTCTCTTCTGTCAGTGAATGCTCCTTCTTCAGAAGACGGATGACTTTGTTGATGTTTAGGTGTTTCTTCAGTGCCACCTTGTTGATCTTGTGGTGGTACCCCTCCAGCATTCTCTTCCCACAGAGGTTACTTGTCATATCTTCCTACGTAACCTCTGTTCTAATACGGCCCTTTCATGGTGTGAGCGTTCAAGACTGGTGATTGGAGGCAATCAGATTTAGTTGTGCAATCAGCGACGTTGTTTCAAAAGTGATCATTCGCAAGGCCTCGGTAATTTCCGTATGCTTCGAGAAAACTAAACCTCTTCCCCTGCACGATGAGCAAACGTTTCTTCTAGACAGAACTCAGTCATGTTATGGCGGATCAGTGGCGTCTCCATCGCCCTCGTTGACAATGGACAAGCTAGCCATTAAACGTCTTGTGTGTAACATCATCACAAGTCCCCGGCAGATGGGGGATATTTGTGGCCCCACATTTGCTTGTGTTAGTCAAGTTGAAACTAAGTCGATGTGACACATGTTCTGATTGGATAGAAAGAAGGGAGATAATTCGTTTTGCGATCTTTTGCCGCTAGGGGATTTTACGAGAACCGGGAAATATGGCCGTATTAGTACAGAGGTTACGTAGGAAGATATGACAGGAGTAACCTCTGTGGGAAGAGAATGCCCCTCCAGATGCTTGATTGTCCTATATCCGTCATTGCCAAAGTGGTTCCACATGGAAGGTGTCCATGATCCCTTGATCCAGGTGGTGGTCACTTAGTCCATGAACTTTGTCACCTCCCCAGCAGGACTGTCCCCGATGGTCTCTGCCCAAACATCTTCCACCTTGTCAAGTGGCAAGTGGAAGTGCGGCAGCTTCCCGGACCATCTTCTTCATATCAGGGTCAGAGGAATACTCCACAGCTAGGCCCACCTGTTGTATGTTTCCCCAAATACACTGTGTGTAATGGAAGACACAGTCTCTGATGCAAGAGTCCAGGAACATGTTTTGGACGGCATTGTGGCCAGCAAAATATAGTGACCTGCCCCCACGAACTGATTCGATGAAGTTAACTCTAACCTGGGCCTCTGCCATCACAAATATGTGTATGAGGGCTCGGTGTCAGTTTGCAACCTAAATAGATGCTCTTGTGTTTTTCTGATAATCTTCTCATGCCGCTTTAAATAAAGTTCTAAACAAGCATTGTTTGGAGGAAAAAGATTGTCCCGAGATTAACTCTGAATACATTTAAGATAAACAACTCTTAAAATAATCTCTGCACGCTACTAAGTAACATGCACTCTATTATAACAATGTTTTGAAAACATGGATTATGCTTCCCAGTAATTATTCACCCTATCTTTAGCATTGGTGGTACTCCCCAATACCCTGGAAAATTAGCTCTTCCTGGATATCTGAAATATGTGTTTACACCTTCATGGTAAGACACCCATTTTGGGGGCTATGCATCACAGCCCTGTCTGTTCTGGGTGACAATATGGGGGATAAACACCACTGAGGTGTTTCACAGCTAGTTGACAATCTGGGGGATAAACAATGCAGCACTGTCTCACGACTGACTGACATCCTGGGGGGATACAGATTTACAGATCTGGAAATATAGGACACAGCAGTGGGTTGGACCTAAATATGGGTCACATTGTTGGGGGGATATACAGCTGTCTGTCCACTAGATATGGGTCACAGTCTATCTGGTATTGGAAAAATGGGTTCAGGACATGATCATCTTGACTCAGATGTGATTTGTCCTGGCTAAATAATGTGAATCAATCCCTGCTACATCTGGAATGGTTGTATTTATAGTGATTTCATCGATGTTTCGTTGATGTGTAATAAATTTTTAATATTCCAGTAATCTGTGGGCTTAGGATTCTGAATTATTTCTTCATGATAGATGGATAGATAGATAGATAGATAGATAGATATTTCATAGTTAGATATAGCAATTCTGTATTCAAGTCCAGTAATACATGTACTGGTAGCTGATCAGGACTCTATCTGGGATTCTGAACTAAATATTCTTGTCAGGCAATTTTGAAAAGAAGCATTCAATTATTTTGTTCACAATGAGGGTTTTATT
This sequence comes from Haliotis rubra, assembly GCF_003918875.1. Lineage (NCBI taxonomy): Eukaryota > Metazoa > Mollusca > Gastropoda > Lepetellida > Haliotidae > Haliotis > Haliotis rubra. The sequence goes on from NW_025767568.1 coordinate 1,129,970, forward strand.
TAATTTTTTATTTCACTAAACTGTTGGTGTTTTAACAATAATGTAAATAATTATATTTATGAAATCTTCTTCCTTTTTATTAGTCCAGTTATCTATACAAACAGATAACATTAATATTAGTTATAAGTATTTTAAGATATGAAAATGCTGATGTAATTTGAATAATGACAAATAATTTAAAGACATTAATGTTTAAAAAAAGATGTGCATTCTTCACTGACTGTGTATTTAAAAATGTATTCATAAAACGTAAAGTGTTGACAGTGATACTGTGGTTTTGAGTGCAGATAGGTGTTGAAATTCCAGACAATGAGAGGGGGTTAACTTTTGACAGGTGAGTCAGTTGAAATGGAGATATAGGGATGTGGACTGCACGTCATCCCAGACCAGTACTGAAGGTGAAGTTTTAGACTAACACTTAGTCTCTGGAAATATATAATAAATAAATTGAAAAGGAGCCCCAGGGAGACCAGAGATTCAGATTGAGGAAATCTAGACTTGCTTCATTTAGGGCTTTAGCATTGCAGGGAGGGCTAGGCAGTAGGGAAAATAATGTGGTTCAGGGGACTGTGAGACAGACTAGTGAAGTTTGTGCAATACCCTCCATTATTTATTATTTTTGTTTTAACAAATTACCTGAAAGTAGAGATAATATATCAAATATTGATTGATATGAAATATTGTTGTTAGGAAGCAGGCTTGACATAGCCTTCTGAATAACAATAAAAATTAATGGCAAGAATGTGATACACAGACAGAATACATTGATTCAGTAGGTAGGTCACAGCCATGCTAAACAAGTACATTTTCTTAATTTAAAAATATTTAGAAAATGACATGACAGCAAAAACAGCAATGCAAAGCACAATTTGAATGCAAACATTATTGCTATTAAGTTCTTATGGAAATTGTCAAATATATTTATAGTTGCCCAGGCTCCATGGCATTGTGTCAGTCTGTGTCAAAATGTTTTATGTCGACTTGCCCGAACCTGTCACTTGACATCACATTTGTTTTGAAAGTTTCCCTGGGAAGGGCACAGGGTTTAATTACTGAACTGCTCCAAAGTGACTTTTTTATCTACATCATTTTCAGCGGTAACTGAACAAGTGACAGTAGACTGCTATAGAGAAAGTCTTGAAAGACTTGATCATTATGATGGCCTTTTTGTGTCTAGTTTAGGTTTCTCTGATTTAGATGTTACTGTCTTCAAATATCTTATGGAAGTCAGTCAGTGTGATGTCATCTCATGGAAGTCAGTCAGTGTGATGTCATCTCATGGAAGTCAGTCAGTGTGATGTCATCTCATGGAAGTCAGTCAGTGTGATGTCATCTCATGGAAGTCAGTCAGTGTGATGTCATCTCATGGAAGTCAGTCAGTGTGATGTCATCTCATGGAAGTCAGTCAGTGTGATGTCATCTCATGGAAGTCAGTCAGTGTGATGTCACGATGTCAGAATTGTTTACTATTATGTCATTATTTATTCTGTTCATGCTTTGAGTAACTCAAAAACTTACGAAAATGTATTTCATTGACATTAAGTTTTGAAAGACATAACTGGTTATATTTATTACATGTGTGAACAGCAGGTCATAAAGGGTTTTACAAACTGAAAATATATACCATACACCCCTCAACCTTATATACCATACACCCCTCCACCTTATATACCATACACCCCTCCACCTTATATACCATACACCCCTCCACCTTATATACCATACACCCCTCAACCTTATATACCATACACCCCTCCACCTTATATACCATACACCCCTCCACCTTATATACCATACACCCCTCCACCTTATATACCATACACCCTCCACCTTATATACCATACACCCCTCCACCTTATATACCATACACCCCTCCACCTTATATACCTTATATACCCCTCCACCTTATATACCATACACCCCTCCACCTTATATACCATACACACCTCAACCTTATATACCATACACACCTCAACCTTATATACCATACACACCTCAACCTTATATACCATACACCCCTCAACCTTATATACCATACACCCCTCAACCTTATATACCATACACCCCTCAACCTTATATACCATACACCCTCCACCTTATATACCATATACCCCTCCACCTTATATATACCATACACCCCTCAACCTTATATACCATACACCCCTCCACCCTTATATACCATACACCCCTCAACCTTAACCATACACCTCCACCTTATATACCATACACCCCTCAACCTTACATACCATACACCCTCAACCTTATATACCATACACCCCTCAACCTTATATACCATACACCCCTCAACCTTATATACCATACACCCCTCCACCTTATATACCATACACCCCTCCACCTTATATACCATACACCCCTCAACCTTATATACCATACACCCCTCAACCTTATATACTATACACCCCTCCACCTTATATACCATACACCCCTCAACCTTATATACCATACACCCCTCCACCTTATATACCATACACCCCTCAACCTTACATACCATACACCCCTCAACCTTATATACCATACACCCCTCAACCTTATCTCACAGTCTCTGAGATTATACTTTCCCCTCTGCCCAGCTCTTCCTGAAGCTATCTAGATTTTCACAGATTCAGAATGCAAACTAACAGGGGATCCTTTTCAATTTAAATGGAGTTGTTTGTTTCAGTCAAAATTGTGTATTTTCAGACACTAAGAGTCAGTCCTGTCAACCTGTGGTGTTTTATAAAAGCGCTTTCAGCTGGTAAAACATTGTACATCCTGCTTGTTACATGACATCTGTGGACGAGTTGAGATGATAATGTCATGGCCTCAAGTCTGACATTCCGATTGTTGAGTATATAATGCTAGTGCTTGTCAGAGTGACAGTCGTGCAGTTTTAAGAAAATTAATATTCTTCCCTTCATGCCGTGTTTGTTTCCTGATCCGAGATCACCCTTCCATGTGTCTCTCATGACAGATGTATATAAATAAAACCTACTTCCTGTCTGTTGCACATGCCTGACCCACGTGCTTGTGTTATTGTCCTACTACGCAGCCCCACAGTGATCAATACCGCTGGTCTGTATAGCGTCGTATACACCACCAGACACGCATATATACTAAGTCTGGACCTGTACTTCAAATGTATTCAGCTGGGGTAGTGTACTCTCTTGTGAGGTATGTTTACACTTTTTACTTGAATTTTTACTCTGTTTGAATTGTTTGGGTATTTATGCATTAGTAGCTGCTGATTTCAACTTATTCTTTGGTTTGTTTGGTTTGGTAAGCATGAAAAATAAATGTTTGTTTATTTCAAAATTCAATATGTTGATGTAATCACTGTTCACAGAATTGATTCTATATCATGAAACTCTAATGTGGTCATACGTAATCGTCTGGATATTTTGCACTCCAGGAGGTATTACTGTAATATACAGTTAGCTGGACTTTGTTCAAGGGTCTTTATGCTTCTACTGTTGTATTTATTTATATATATTATTGTAGGATATTTATTTATATAGTGCACATATCATGCAACTAGTATATGCTCAAGACGCTGGTATTGTTTTCCCTTGATCATTGGATGTCAATCTCAACGGCTCATCGTATTATCAATTTCAAATCCCTCAATTATTTCTGAGTACCTCCATGATGTTTAACACAGCCCTAAAATGGAAATATTTTCAAGCTCACAATTATCTTTCATTTTTAATTTAGAGTTATTTCTGATGTATGTTAACATTTGATAATATGTATCGGACATTTGTCTATATATGGTTGTACAGTAAGTTGTTACTGTAAGTAGATTATTCTTGATCTTGGGCTGAGACATTTCAGGGATAATCACAAAATTGCTAAATTGACTTGGTATGGTTTCAAGTCGTGGTTTTCTTCAAAATGTCAGGCAGGTAGGAAAACAGTTTTGAGGAAAAATGTTTGACAGATTTTGATGGTGGACTTTAATTATATATTTATATATCGACAGCAGCAGAATGTATATTTTTAACATTTCATTTGGTAAAATACATTTTGAATAAAAACCACATTTTTCTCAATTTTGTTCAATGTTTTGTCATATTTTTGGACTTGGTAGATTCATATCCCAGTTTAAACAAAATCTGAATCTGGTTTGCAGTGCTGGAGAATCAACAAATAAATAAAGTGGACAAACTTTAAAAAAATGAAGCTCTGTTTTATCGAATATCAGTTAAAGTTAGTCTCATATTTTATAACATGTGTTTATTTGTCTCCTTTCCCCTTGCCTATTGATGGGGAATTTACATAAGACGAGGTATTAGTCATGACTGAACACACAGGAAGGATAAGAAATTGTAGAGATATAACCAATTACTAATAAATTCTTAAACTGCAGATTTCCTGTCCACTTAGCGCAAAGTCTAAGTAAACTTAAGTTTCTGTATAATTGTTGCTAATCAGAAGAATTGTCAATAGGAAAAAACATTGTTGATATGAAAATGTGTCATTGATAATATCGTACATACACTTTAATGACAGAAAAAACTTTTAATTTACTCACATAATGGACCAAGTTTGGTCTTTATTCATGGGCTGCTGCTCAATTATGTTCAGCACGCTGTTCTGTCCATGCGTAAACATATCACCAGTCACCTGTGGTGTGAAATATATTCATTTCTTTCAGACATGTTTAGCATTTTTGCTCAAACTTACTTCTCCAGTATTTATCAATAATTGATCGATATTTAGTTAAAGATTATTGGTCTCTATGATCTATATAGATAACCAGCCCTGTGTAGATTATTATAATAAACACGATATTTCAGGCTGAACCATCACTACAGCAGTCAGTGTGACTGTGATTGAGGCCAGTAGGCAGGGCAAGTCAGGTTGTGGGACTGGACATGTACTGTGACACATGACCTCTCACCTTTAAGTGTCCCATGAAACCTACATTCCTCCCAGCAGTAATGTTTAAAAACTGTGCTTGCATCATGTGGTCTGTGTAACTGGGTCAGCTGGCCCCACTCCAACAAGACATGACCTTTGTGTACCCTGAGAATGGACATGAGTCAAGAGGTTGTGTCATGCATTGTTCTAGTGACAGTTTCTCCTTCTGAGCTGCTGGCTTGAGTCAGCTTGATACTGCTGACTTCAGTCGGTCTGTGTTTATAACACTGAAGATCAAACTGCCTGTTGGGGGCGTCACACACTTCATACACTATCGTCACTCTGTGCCCCCCGCCTCAGTGGTGTAGTGGTTAGAGCGTCCGCCCGGAGAGCAGATGGTCGGGGGTTCGATCCCCGACCGCATCATACCAAAAAGACGTTAAAATATGGTACTTGTTGGTCCCTGCCTGGCGCTCGGCATTAATGGGTACAACAAGGACTGGTCGACTCAGAGTCAGTATAATGTGTCTGGGTGGGATATTCATGCTTCACTGTGGCATGGTATCTCAGTGGGCTAGCACTATAAAACCAGTTTCCGTCTGGACTAGTACAAGCAGTCGCACATACACATACACACACATGCACGTCGTCATATGAGCAAAATATTTTTAAGCGCGACGTAAAACCTACTTCCACCTGTGATTCTAGTACTTTTTTCTGGTTGAGTCCCATCCGGGATTCGAACACACACCCTCAGAGTCAGGCACCTAATCGCCAGCACACAAAGTCAGATGCCTAGACCGCTCAGCCACCGCGGCTTCCACCAGTGGGTTCGAATCCTGGTTGGGACTCAACCCCCCCAAAAAGTACTAGAATCTGTACTGTACTGAGAAAGTGTAATCTCAAATAGAGCATATGTTACATTTGACCACTTTCTAAATGGCATTGTGTATTTCATAGCTTTCGGCCGTGGGAGCCGTGCCAATTAACACTTATCAGTGGGGTACACAAAGTCCGCAGTCTAGACTACCAGTTGTCCGACTTCCATTTTAGTGGAAGCCGTGGTGGCTGAGCGGTCTAGGCATCAGACTTTGTGTGCTGGCGATTAGGTGCCTGACTCTAAGGGGGTGGGTTCGAATCCTGGATGGGACTCAACCCCCAAAAAGTACTAGAATCTGTACTTTACTGAGAAAGTGTAATCCCAAATAGAACATATGTTAGACCAAACACACGTTATATCCATCAGTTTTTAGCATGTTGTAATAAATGTAGTTCACTTTATATACATTTGTTAGTTTCTTTCCAATCAGTTAAGCATAAATAATTGTTATCCTGTCGATTGTGAGAGAAATAGATAAATAGTATTTTCGAATTTCAGCTGATTTGAGTGTGTGTGCTGTGAACTGATCTGTTCTCATCAAACTGCTAAGTGTAAATGTGTGGTTGGTTCTTTTAATTGAGAAATCCCAGAGTTACAGATCATGATATTTAAAGGGGGACTTGTCCGCAGCTGATTGGCAGCCCCAGCTAGTAATTTGATTTGTGTGAGTTTGTTATGTAACTTATGTCAACTTTCAGATGTCAAAAGCTGTTTCTGAATATTTTACGCAGAACCTTAAACGCTGAGCTGTTCTGACAAGTGGGTGAGTGAATAGGGTGTTAAAGGTTCTGTCTAGAGTGAGTGAGTTTAGTTTTACACCGCTTTTAGCAATATTCCAGCAACATCATGGTGGAGCATACCAGAAATAGGCTTCACATATTGTACCCATGTAGGGAATCGAACCCGGGTCTTTGGCGTGACGAGCTCACGCTTTAACCACTAGGCTACCCCACCGCCCCTGTTCTGTCGGGAGGTGTGCAGTATTACAGTAACATTTAGCAAAATGGCAGACAAAAATATCAAAAGTGTGCATGGAAAGTCGAATATATTCAGGTTCATAACAAATTACAGATGACAGAATGTATGTAATCTATTGTTGAACATATTGCAGTACATGGATTGTTGCAATAAATTACAACAGTAAATTTACATTACTAGTTCTGTTTCTGCAACTCACTCACATGCAAGATGTTTCCTCCAATTACGGTCTGCATCCTCATATTTCACCGTTAAACTCGTCTGAATGTCATTTCCACACAGATTTCAACACCTAGTCCTCGTCACTTCCTGAATGTGTTTAACATCATGATGAATGTGTATTTTCAATACTAAGTGGATCTGTTAAAGTTACTAATACTATTCCTGTTTGCTCTGATAAGACTAGGGAAGTTTCTGGTACTTCCCCAGCCAAGTGTTCTTGTATTGTCTCCTTACTTGTGTCATGTCAGCCATGATTTGTCATACTGTTACCAGAATACCACTGATGTAATCAGTTGGTGAAATAACTAACACTGGTGCGTCATGTTATACACCAGCATTGGATACCATTGGCCAATTTTCAGTGAAAATATTCCAATTTTATGATCTGCTGCACAGACTCAGATTTGACTAAATATAAGTTGTATGCTTCCCTCGAGGGTAATACGGTCTGATGTACACAATTTCGTAGCAGTGTCAGGGATGGGTGACATGGAAATTTCTTAAAGCGTCATTGACCAATGAAATTAAAGTATTTTACATGAAGGTAAGATAATGTGTTATCATACCCTAATGGATATTTTAGTGTTCATAATATCACTCACTGGTTTGCCTGACCCAAATCGTATTCTTCACAGGCCTGTCTGCTATATAGATCATCTCGCTAAATGTGTTCAGAAGGCTGATATAACATGAGTGAATATGGTGCTACTATAACAGTTGTCAAAAGTTAAGATGGTGATACACTGATGCTTGTTGAAATGGTAAAGACTTTATCCATACAGATGGTAAACTCAGTCCAGACATTAGGTTACAGTGTCATTTACTTCATACACAGTTAGAGAGATAGGGTAGCAGTGGTGTAGCCGGTGGTGCAAGTGTTTGTCATGTTGAAGACCCTGGTTCTATTCCCTTCATACGAACGTGTGAAGCTCATTCCTGGTTTTCCCCATCTTGATATTTCTGGAATATTGTTCAAAGCTTGGTAAAATTACATTCATTCACGCAATGCCTTTAACTAAACAAGAGGTCAGTGTAACAGTTTGTTCATTTGGAGGTGTTCTTAGTACAAAATCTAGTGCTTTCGGGGTTTGAGTCCCATCTAGGATTTGTACCGAAACTCTCTGGATGAAGCACCTAATCGCCAACATACAAAGTCAGCATCTAAACCACTCAGCCAGTGAGGCCGCCACAAAAGGGACTTCAGCCACCTTGATGAGATCACATAGTATGTGTACAAGTTGGCACACCTCCCATGACTGACAGGTAAACATACAATGCTTGTCAGAGAGTGGTCACATGTAATGACTGTTATATCTGGGAGGACACTTTCTTAGTAAAGTACAAATTCTAGGAGTATTTGGGGTCCCATAGGGGATTTTAAGCCACTCTCAAAGTGAGGCACCTAATCACAGAGAGGTACCCTGTTTGTACCTAACTTAGTGTAGTTCTAATCATAACATTTCTCACTCACTCACTCACTCACTATCACCCAGTTGGTAGAATCAGCTGAGTTGTTAAAAACACTACTGTTGGAGAAGTCTCAGTGCCTTTTTCTGTCCCAGTGAGGATTTCATATCATAGACAATACACATGTGATGAAATCTATGGAGGAACCATAAAATCTTCCTGAGCTTGTCAGTGTTGTTAGAGGTTTGTTCCCTTTATCCAACACACAGATTGATTGAAGTACCTTAAAATCCTCTTGTCATTAACAAACTGGGTCTAGATTTTCGAAACTCTCTTATCGCTAAGATAGTCGTTAGTTAATGTTTATATAGATCACTTATGACTATCTTAGCGTTAAGAGAGCTTTGAAAATCTAGACCCTGGAGATTTGGAACAGCACACGTTTCTGTGTGGTGGCAAGGCCGGTTTGTGTAAGTTTTACTGATGAGCTTAACTGAAACTGTTTTGCATATAGTTAAATAAGACAAAATGTCTGCTTACTTCATTTCATGTTACCTGCAATGAAACCTGTTTGAAACAGTGTCTCTATGCTTTAGATGTTCATGGCTGATTGATCGACGTACTAAATGGGACTGGTAATTCATGGGTGTTGGCATTTTATGTTCACTGTAGTAAGCTGATTTATACTGTTATCAGTTTAATGTGTTGATTTGTTTAGTTCATTTCCATCCGATCTTTGTTTCCTACATGTTGATAGAATCTATGGAGATTGAATTTCACATGACATAGCATGAGCAAGAACAACTGACATTGAAGTGGTTGTGTCTGTTGATGTTTAGTTTGTGTGTGTCAGCTGACGTTTAGTGTGTTACAGCTGATGTTTAGTGTGTGTTACAGCTGATGTTTAGGGTGCATTACAGCTGATGTTTAGGGTGTGTTACAGCTGAAGTTTAGTGAGTGTCACAGCTGAAGTTTAGGGTGTGTTACAGCTGATGGTTAGTGTGCGTTACAGCTTATGTTTTGTGTGTGTTACAACTGATGTTTAGTGAGTGTTACAGCTGAAGTTTAGTGAGTGTTACAGCTGGAGTTTAGTGTGTGTTACAGCTGATGTTTAGGGTGCATTACAGCTGATGTTTAGTGTGTTACAGCTGATGTTTAGTGAGTGTTACAGCTGATGTTTAGTGAGTGTTACAGCTGATGTTTAGTGTGTGTTACAGCTGAAGTTTAGTGAGTGTTACAGCTGAAGTTTAGTGAGTGTTACATTACAGCTGAAGTTTAGTGAGTGTTACAGCTGATGTTAAGTGTGTGTTACAGCTGAAGTTTAGTGAGTGTTACAGCTGAAGTTTAGTGAGTGTTACATTACAGCTGAAGTTTAGTGAGTGTTACAGCTGATGTTAAGTGTGTGTTACAGCTGAAGTTTAGTGAGTGTTACAGCTGAAGTTTAGTGCGTGTTACAGCCGATGCATTATGTATATTTCAGCTGATGTTTAATGTATTTCCAGCTGGCATGTAGTGTATATTTCAGCTGGTGTTTAGTGTGTATCATAACTAACATGTAATGTAGGTTTCAGCTAATGTTTTGTGTTTCTGTTTCAGCTGATGCCTTTCTGTGTTCCCCTGCCTACTTCCAAGCCACCATCATCTGTCTTAAGGCAGTGGAGCTCAATAAGGTGGCACTCCTCGCTGAGATAGAGCCCAGCCTGGTAGGTGTTCATTCTTCTGTGTCCTTCATTGAAGGGTTTGGGGCTCTTCCAGCAGTATTCATTACAAGTCAGCACTTCACCACTAACATACTCTGATGGCAGTCAAGTTAGAGGAGGCTAGCCTAGTTAGGTAGTTGTTCACACACAATGCTGTGTAAACTGGTTTGCTTCCCAAATGGTACACAAAGAGTTTCTGTAAGTGGCATTTAGAAGCTTGTGTGATGAAGAGAAACATGAAGAGGTGTACACAAAGTATGTGATCTAGACTACCACTTGTCAAACTTCTGTTTGTTGAAGCTGCAGTGGCTGAATGGGTCAGATCGCTGAGTTTGTGTGCTGGCAATCAGGTGCCTGATTTTGAGAGTTTTAAATCAGGATAGGACTGAAACAATAAAGTACGGGAATCCGTTCTTTACTGAGAAAGTGTAGTCCCAAATATAACATGTTGCATTTCTCCTGGCCCTTGCAACAACTTTTGGTGCTCCCCAATGGTAAATTGCCCAGTGGTAAAGTGCCTTGAACCATGCAACCACTCTTCGTGATGCCAAATGGTAAAGTGCCTTGAACCTTGCAACCACTCTTCGTGATGCCAAATGGTAAAGTGCCTTGAACCTTGCAACCACTCTTCGTGATGCCAAATGGTAAAGTGCCTTGAACCATGCAACCACTCTTCGTGATGCCAAATGGTAAAGTGCCTTGAACCTTGCAACCACTCTTCGTGATGCCAAATGGTAAAGTGCCTTGAACCATGCAACCACTCTTCGTGATGCCAAATGGTAAAGTGCCTTGAACCTTGCAATCACTCTTCGTGATGCCAAATGGTAAAGTGCCTTGAACCTTGCAACCGCTCTTGGTGATGCCAAATGGTAAAGTGCCTTGAACCTTGCAACCACTCTTCGTGATGCCAAATGGTAAAGTGCCTTGAACCATGCAACCACTCTTCGGGCACTGTTGGTGATGCCAAATGGTAAAGTGCCTTGAACCTTGCAACCACTCTTCGTGATGCCAAATGGTAAAGTGCCTTGAACCATGCAACCACTCTTCGTGATGCCAAATGGTAAAGTGCCTTGAACCTTGCAATCACTCTTCGTGATGCCAAATGGTAAAGTGCCTTGAACCTTGCAACCGCTCTTCGTGATGCCAAATGGTAAAGTGCCTTGAACCTTGCAACCGCTCTTGGTGATGCCAAATGGTAAAGTGCCTTGAACCTTGCAACCACTCTTCGTGATGCCAAATGGTAAAGTGCCTTGAACCTTTTAAACAATCTTGACGATCCAACTTCGTAAAGAGCCTAAAGTCATGCACCAGTCCATGAATGGGTGACTGTTTGGCAGCTTGACTCCTGAGAGTTTCTGCTAAGACTTCAGTCCTAGCGCTGCCCCACAACTAAGCACATGTGAAACATTTGATCTCACCTTATACAAGTGAGTTTGTTCAAAATTGCCTCTGTGAATAAGTAAGTACCCAGTGGGATAAGATGGTCTTATGACTCTTTAGCTTTCTAGCACCTAGGCAGTGGGTTAACCAGGATAATATAGTAATGCTATGTTTTGCACATAAGTTGTCCTTAGTGCCACTGAGCCTCTATGGGGTGGATATTATTAGGCACTCTACAAATGCATTATGTGCATATACCTGCACCACTGTCCACACAGATTGCATCACTAACTAGATTTCAATATGTTTTCAGTAGAATTATTATTCTGGATCTTTGCTAATGATAAAATCTACTTCTGATCAAGTTAAGCAATGTGGAGTAATGAATGTTCCTGATGATCTGAACCTATCTATGGCAGCCCAGACTGTAGATTCGTTGCCGATTACTCTTATACATTATATGAGACTTTAATACATATTCTGTTTCAGTTGAGCGCAAGACATCGCACAAGATTTCACACACGTAGTGCCTCCTTGCCCATCAACCAAGCTGCTGTCACTGACGAGATGAAGAACAGAGACAGGAACAGCGTTCTGGGTCTAGCCTCTCCCTTTGCTTCCCCTGGGAAGGAAAGCGTGTTGAGCACCTCAGATGAACATGCTGTCCCCATACATATAGGTAATTGTGATTCACCAGCTTTCTGTATTTGGGCTAATTTTACTTATTAGTGAACACTTCCAGGTTAGAATAGCTCCCCCAAAGTGTCTGCTGGTCAACTGAGGCGATTAAGTGAATCTGGTGAATGGTGTTATTATACCCCACTCATGATATCAGTCATTGGCTTGTCCATGATATAGCTGGCATATTGCCGACTGCAGCATTAAGTGCTTTGCTAGATTCAAAGATTCAATTACAGTTGGACAGCGAGTGTGTTCAACCCTCACTATCTGCTCAGTCAACCGTAGTATAGATTATTTTTTCACCCACACACTGCAAGCTGATGTGACAGTAAAACTTGCTCATCCAACCCACGTGCATGCAGAAATAGACATTGCAGTACGATTCTTGGCTTTTCATAATGAGAATCGTTATATAAGAATGAAAATTGCGTAATACAGGGATACCATATCTTAATTGTGTAAGAAGAATTGTAACGAGGTCCTTGTGGCCTTGTGGTTAGTGATTTGCTTATGCTGAATAGACCTGGTCACTCACTCACTCACTCACTCAACCACTCACTCACTCAACCACCCACCCACACTCTTTACATAGTGCATGACCTGTCAATGAACCTGCACTCACTCTCACTCACTCACTCACTCACTCACTCACTCAACCACTCAACCACTCACTCAACCACTCAACCACTCACTCAACCACTCAACCACTCACTCAACCACTCAACCACACAACCACTCTCTCAACCACTCTTTCACTCACTCAACCACTCTACACAATGCATGTCCTGTAAATGAACCTGCCAGGAAAATTTCAATTGGATCTATTTGAGGAAATTCTCCAACCTGTCAATTGCATTACATTGAGGAAAGTTTCCAACCTTGTAGTACAAAATCAAAATCCTGGTTTGATTGTTTTGTCAGGATTGCAAGACAAGTAATTTATGTCACAATTACATATCACTACCTCATATGAACCAAAAACTAATTGTCAACGAAGTCATGTCCTGTTTAGAGCCGACGTTTCATGGTACACTAGCAGTTTTATTGACTGTACATAATGGTGTATTGTGAGAGTAATATTCATCAAGGACTACGACCATCTGTCGCCACTGAGGAAACATGAGCCAGGGAGCAATAGTCCTGGTGACAATTCTTGCACCAGAGAAATTGTCTCTTCTTTCATTAACCATATTGTTTGAACCAGGTGTTTGTTGTGTTAAACAAGACACACTGGGAATGGTACTGATGGATGTCTGAGGAACCGGACTGCCCAGTGTTGTGGTGAGATGTTACTGGGTATTGCCTGCAGTCATTGTGACGATGTGTGGGGTTGAGGGTATATGATGATTTGATTGGGTTTTTTAATGGCTGTGGGATGAGGATTCTGTGTTGAACTGATGGGTGATACTGATGTGATACAGGGCTGGAGATTGTTTGTGATAGGGCGAGTAATTCCTTGATATCCCATGGTTACTGACTGTTTGTGGGCGGTGGGGTAGCCTAGTGGTTAAAGCGTTTGTTCATCACACTGAAGACTCAGGCTCGATTCCCCACATGGGTACAATGTGTGAAGCCCATTTCTGGTGTCCCCTGCCGTGGTATTGTTGGAATATTGCTAAAAGCAGTGTAAAGCTAACTCACTCACTCACTGTGACAAGTCTAGTAATTACCAGGTCCATAGCGTGTGATTGTGACAGGGGTAGTAATTGTTTGTGATGGTTCTAGTAATTGTTTGACGCCCCATGGTTAGTGATTGTTTTATGGCCCATGGCTAGTGATTATGACAGAGTTAGCTTGTGACAAGTCTAGTGATTGTTTGTGACAAGTCTAGTGATTGTTTGTGACATGGCTAGTGATTGTTTGATGGCCCAAACATTTATGTCTATTGTACTGCAAAGGGGAATTGAACTCAGAGCTTTAGCATTCTTTAACCACAAGACCAGCACAAAGCCCCTAATATTTGGTTGGAGTGGTATTATAAGTAAGACTAAGAGACCTCTTTATTGAACAGGTATCCATATGCACCTGAAACAAGAAGAGACATTGCATTGTATTGTGACAGGTTAATATGATTTCCTTGATATAAACAGGGATGAGAATTTTCCGCGGATATGATCGTGCTGGGGTCATTCTTGGATCTGCGGACCCCAAGATCCCAGCTCATTTTCTTCTTGTTTCACTCATACACATTCTCATCCCTGTATAAATGATATTGAACTATATGTCTTTTTGCAAAAGTATTCTGCCATAATAAGTTTCATGTATATTTTGTACTAGATTTTGATGCAATGATCTGTTTCTTCCAGGTTCCAGTCCTGATGATACAAGGTTAATGGCCAAAGAGGCTTTACGTTCTGTGCTAAGGAAATCAGGCGCAGAGTCACCTCCCTTGTCTTCAACGCCCCCAACACCCGGATTCAGCTTTTATGACAGAATACACAGCGATCCGCTGTTAAATGTTGACTTCCCAATGAACAGAGGATCACTCATGTCGCCTGTGTTCTTTGATAGTAGAACATTGCCGATGTACGATACCATGGATGGCTTTGAGAAGACCGTGACTCGGCGTTGCAAATCACATGGTGATGACATTGTGAAACCAGTCGTCAATGGCAACAGCCAAACACTCAGTGATATTTACATTCCAAGCCGGAGAGGTGGACACACAAAAAGTGGAAAAACAACTTCCAATAACTATGATGACAAGAGGAGTAAAAAGGATTCATCCAAACTAGGTCACAAAAGGTCAAGGTCAGATATGAGTGGCATCAAACATGGAACTAATAACCATCCAATGGTGTTTACTAATGCTATTGCAAATGACAACAGTGGCAGCCAATCAGATTCCACTTTAGTTGATCCATCTACATTGTCGTCTGCTCTACCTCAGCAAGAGAAACCACAGTATACAGGTTATGGTGAGTTGTTTGGCTCAGAGGGGAATAAAACCCACAATATCTTTGTTAGTATTGGTCTTCAGCAACCTTAAGAGGCGACTAACAGGGTTGGGAAGTCATGACTTACTGAATTGGTTGATGCATGCAGAGATGCCAACCCATACCATTTTATCGTATTTGTTGCGAGAAAACCCAACACAACATACGCTAGTATGATAGCAGTAAAAATATATGATCTTTTAATAAAATACATTAAATTAAATTATCAAATAGCATACATACCATACACAATCAATTTCAGCCACATTTTATTCAGTATCAAGCTGTAGGTGGATACTTAATACTGAGTTAGGCGAGTACACTGTTAATAACAAGCTCTTAGAATATCTATATATTTTTTATTAGATATGAAAACCCTTTGGGAAAGTTAATAGTAATTTTAGCCCAAAAGCACTAATTATTGCATCAGTTTTTTGCCAAAATACTAATTGGGCTAAACAAGGGTTGGCATCTCTGTGCAAGTCATAGCCTACCTGTCCAGATCAATGTTCATGATGTCAATCACTGGATTGTCAGACCTCAGCTGTGCAGCTGGAATATTGCTGAGTGAGGTGTTAAACAGAACAGTTGCCTTGAGAGTGGAAGGTCACTGGTACAATCATCTGGCCAGAAAGATTATAAAAAAATAACAATGACTGTTTTCCTAACTGACACTCAGCACTGAAAAAAATAATAAGAAGAGCTGCTTGGCTCAAAGTCTGTTAAATATTGTGGATGAGGTACGCCTGTCAAGTAGCCCCACACACTCACACATCAACATGAACATCACTTCATCAGGCAATATCCTCGACATTTGAGCCCATTTCACCTAATTTCAAGGTCATAAGGATATGGACAGCAGCAATATTGACCACAGTTCATGCAGATGGACCCGTGAAGATCCAGCTTAGAATTGGTCTTCAGGAACCCATGCTTGTTGTAAGAGGCGACTAACAGGATTGGGTGGTCAGGCTTGCTGACTTGTTTGACATGTGTCATCACATCCCAATTGTGCAGATTGATATTCATGCTGTTGATTACTGGATTGTCTGATCAAGAGCTGATTATTTACAGACCGCTGGCATATAGCTCGAAGTAAGCAGCAACCAAACCAAAGCATGGAGATGCCAACATTATCGTACACCTTTGCACCTTGTACACATGTGTTGTTAATTAAGGTGTGAGGATGAATACACAATGCACTTTAGAAACTGTCATAGGTAACATGTTATATTTGTGATTATACTTTCTCAGTTAAGTAAACATTCTAGTACTTTTGTTGGGTTGAGTCCCATCCGAGGTCCGAACCCACACTCTCAGAGTCAGGCACCTCATTGCCAGCACACAAACTTAACAATCTAACCCACTCAGCTTCCACGGCTTTAAGATCTAGAATTTGTGCTTGGAACATGTAATCCCAAATATAACATATGTTACAAAGGGTGGCAGGGGTGGAAATTACTTTAGTTAGTGCTAGTGTACTCCGGTACAGTGGCACATGTAAAATCGCTTGCCCTGATCATTTTTTCGCTCTACCGGCCGATTTTCTTGGTGATTTTTTCAAACAAACAACATAATTAACATTGGAATGTCAACTGGACACCAGTACAGCGTGATATACAAATGTGCTTACCTGACAGAAAAAACACTGGACTCGGACGTCGGGCAATGGGTTATTTCCATCCCTGGGTGGGGAGTTTTCATTGGGATCTTTGTGGTTTGCCTGTCTAATTGGACCTCGGTAAGCCCTGAATATTTAACCTTGGATGTATAACACGGACACATTTCACTGAATGCTACTTTATCACTGATTGTGAAACCAATGGAGTTGACGTGTCATTCACTGTTTATTTCAGACCTTTTTCCTCATGTATTGAGGAGGTTGAAGAGTAAGTTGGCCTGCTTGTACCTGGTGGTTTCTGCTACCAGACTATAATGCTATGCTTGTGTGAAACTAATGCTTCTGGAATCTGTATTGAAGTTTTCAGTTAACACCTTGTCTTTGTGGGACATAAGTAGTAGTCTGAATACCTTGCAAACGGCTAAAGAGGTGGCTGAAAAATAAACAGTAACATTAAAACAATTTTCCTAAGAATTAGACAAATCATTTTGATCATTTTGAGGAGGAAGAAACTGTTTAATAGAATAGAACTTTGACAAAAACAGTATTTAATTTAAATGTTTTCTGAATCTTTTAAAAACATTAGACATTTTGTAATGGGTAAAGCTATTTAGGTTTGGTACTCTGAAAGAATACCTGATAACTGTCACAACCTCTTCAACCATGTTTCCCTGACACCTGATGCAGGTGCTGCCTATCCTTATCTGTAATGAGTAGTTAGGCTGGTAGTACAGTGTGGCTAATGTTTGTCTGAATTATGACAAGTATCATACTCATTTTGGCTATGGTATATACAGTACTAACACTATAATTAACCACTTCTTTCTTTGTTTAATCGGGGTGGTGGGGTAGCCTAGTGGTTGAAGCGTCCACTCGCCACGCTGAAGACCCGGGTTCAATTCCCCACATGGGTACTATGTGTGAAGCTCATTTCTGGTGTCCCCAGCCATGATAATGCTTGAATATTGCCAAGAGCGGTGTAAAACGTCACTCACTCACTCACTCACTCACTCACTCACTCTTTGTCTGATCATTATGCCCACCAATGTAAACAGTTTCTTTGACTGATGATGAGAGGAATGAAGTTGTGTACAACCAAGCATGCAAGATGGACAGTTCAGTGTCTGCCTGATAAACAATGCCATATAACTAACTATTACATACTATATTGACACAGCTGAAGGCCTCACAATACACACGTGTCTCACACATGTACACACATTAGACACAAGTATCTCCCATATATCTTACACAGGGACATATGTACACACATTAGACACAAATAATCTCCCATATATCTTACACAGGGACACTTACACACATTTGACACAAGTATCTCCCATATATCTTACACAGGGTCACATGTACACACATTAGACACAAGTATCTCCCATATATCTTACACAGGGACACGTACACACATTTGACACAAGTATCTCCCATATATCTTACACAGGGACACATATCAAGTGCAAGTGTTTTACACACTTAGTAAATTTCATACAAATCTCACACATTTACACACATTACACACATCTCATGCAGGGAAACAATATACATATGTGTCTTACACAGTGACACACTTTACATGCGTGGGAATACACATTACATAGAAACATGTCACACATAAACACACATTCCACAGAGACATGTCACACATCGACACACATTACATACAAGCGTGTCACACACACTACACAATCATGTCACTCATTGACACGCATTACACACAAGTATGTCTCACACTACACACAAACAGGTCGCATTGACACATGTTAGACACAAGCATGCAACAGACACACCATGCACAAGTATGTCACACATTGACATGTGTTACACACATACAGGTCTCACACACTATACATAAACTTGTCACACATTGACATGCATTACAGCAAACATCTCACACACTACACACAAGTATGTCACACATTGACTCACATTACACAAAAGCATGTCTCACACACTACACACAATCATGTCACATTGAAATGCATTACACACAAACATGTCTGACACACACCATACACAAGTATGTCACACATTGACATGTTACTCAGAAACATGTCTCACACACTACACACAAACATTTCACACATTGACACACATTTCGCACATTGACACACATTGCACAAAAACGTCTCACAAACTAAACTATACACATACATGTCACACATTGACATGTGTTACACACAAACAGGTCTCACACACTATACACACACCATGCACAAACATGTCACACATTGACACACGTTTGACACCAACATGTCACACATTGACACATGTTGCACACAAACATGTTTCTCACACACTACACACATTATACACAAACATGTCACACATTGACACATTAAACACAAACATGTCACATACTATACATACTCATGTCACACTTAGACACACATTGCACACAAACATGTTTCACACACACTATACTCAAACATGTCACACATTGACACATGTTGCACACAAACATGTTTCTCACACTACACACACTATACCCAAACATGTCATACATTGACACATATTAAACACAAACATGTCACAGACTATACATACTCATGTCACACATAGATTTACATTGCACACAAACATGTTTCACACACACTATACTCAAACATGTCACACATTGACACATGTTGCACACAAACATGTTTCTCACACTACACACACTATACCCAAACATGTCATACATTGACACATATTAAACACAAACATGTCACAGACTATACATACTCATGTCACACATAGATTTACATTGCACACAAACATGTTTCACACACACTATACACAAACATGTCACACATTGACACATGCTATTCAGAAACATGTCACATAAACTATCCACAATCATGTCACACATTGACACACATTGCACACTAACATCTCACACACACTACACACTTTACAGAAAGATGTCACACATTGACACGTGTTACACACAAACATGTCCCACACACACTACACACAAGCATGTCACATATCGACACATCACACACAAGCATGTCTCTCTCACACACACACACACACACACACACACACACACACTACACATAAGCATGTCACATATTGAGACACACACACCTACTCCCACACCACACTACACACAAGTATGTCTCTCTCTCACACACACCTATGTGTAATGTGTAACATGTGTGTGTCTCACACTCAGATTTACTGAGTGCACTGTCCCAGTGACCAGGTTTTTTCAAGTTTTGACTACCGTATTTTCTGCACTATTACCCGCATCTTTTTCCCTCTAAAACTGCGGGCTATGTGGCAGTGCGGGTTATAATCCAGAGCGGGTTATGTGTGGATTTTACACGGAGAAAACAAGAGTTTTTTAAGGAAGTGTTATAAAATACCCTGAGAATGTAGTCTTCGTATGTGCTATTTAAAACGTGACTTTCAATTTCAAATCGAGGTACTGTTGGGTCTCCCAGCAGCTGTCCCAGCAGTGTTCATGTTTATACAGGCCATACTGCCATGTCTTTATATGTGTTTTGATCCTTACAGTAGACTTGTTAACAAACAAAACTGTTTCTGTCTTATGAGTTCAATAACAGCCATCAATATCAAACTTTTGTGCCTACGTGTCAGAACATGTTAGTACTTTTGTCCCCCGCCTCAATGCAGAACGGGGGACTATGTATTCAGCGGCGTCTGTACGTCTGAACGTACGTCCCAATTCTTGTTAACGCGATATCTCATGAACTGTTGTACCCAATGTCTTCAAATTTGGTGACAGCCTACATTGGGGGATTACCCAGACGCCAGTCGATTTGGGTGACCTTGACCTTATTTTCAAGGTCACCACAGCACTTTGACAACTTTTCAAACTCTTGTTAGCACGATATCACATGAACTGTTGTACCGAATGTCTTGAAATTTGGTGACAGCCTGCATTAGGGCATTACGCAGACACCAGTTGATTTGGGTGACCTTGACCTTATTTTCAAGGACACCACGACACTTTGACCACTTTTCAAACTGTTGTTAACGTGATATCTCATGCACTGTAGTATCCAATATCTTCAAATTTGGTGACCGCCTACATTAGGGGATTACGCAGACGACAGTTTATTTGGGTGACCTTGATCTTATCTTCAAGGTCACCATGACACTTTGAACACTTTTTAGACTCTTCTTAACGCGACACGTCATGAACTGTTGTACCCAATGTCTTCAGATTTGGTGACAGCCTACATTGGGGATTATGCAGACACCATGAACTGTTCAAGGTACCCGACATGCACACTTTTAACTCTTCAGATTTGGTGACAGCCTACATTTGGGGATTATGCAGACACCAGTTTATTTGGGTTATCTTCAACCTTATCGACACTTTGTCACCACGACACTTTGCACACTTTTAACTCTTGCTAACGCGATATCTCCTGGACTGTTGTACCCAATGTCTTCAAATTTAGTGACAGCATTCATTGGGGTATTACACAGGCACCAGTTTATTTGGGTGACCTGGACCTTATCTTCAAGGTCACCACGACACTTTGACCGCATTTTAGACGCGATATCTCATAAAACATTGCACCCAATGTTTTCAAGTATGTTGACAGCCTACATTGGGTGATTATGCAGACACCAGTCATTTCAGGCATCTTGTTTGTGACCAAAAAATAAAAAGTAGTAAATATAGATATTCCATTCTTTAGCGGCGGGGGACATTGCCATATCAGTGGCAAACACTTGTTTGTTATTGATTTTAGTGTTGTTATATGAACTATCACTGTTGAGTTCACATGTGGTAAATGTCGGAGGCTCTAAAAATCTGTATAAAACTGATGCCAAAGTAATCCAGTGATGGAAAGGCGAGGATGCAACACTTCCAGATTTACCGTACAACACCTTGTTTGTCAGCACATGTGAGTGGTTTTCCAGATGTAGTAAGCCTCATCTGCATCAGTTTGAAATGTCTAAAGTAGGCTGACACTCAAATTCATCGAAAATACTGGCCAAAGAGGTATTAACCGAACTCACTCACTCGGTCAAATGATAAATGACCTCTAGATGTTGCTGTATGTAGAGTCTGACTGAGTGACACACACCTGAGTCATCAGCCATGTTGCTGTATGTAAACTGTATCTGTCGAATATTGGACACCTGCCATATTGATCGAAGCTGAAGTTGTACCAGAACAGTTAAGTCATCATGCAAACAGCTGTATGACCACCAGCCCATATAGAGATATTCTGTCTGTGAAGCTGGAGGTTTGTCATGGTACAAACATCAACTCCTGATCTTACAGACAGAAACTAGAAGCTTTAGGAAACAATGATATAGAACCTGACCAAGTGAGCTGTGTGTAGCAAGGGTTTACTGTGGGGTATTGTAGGGTACTGAAGATCAAACCTTACCCAGGATACCCAAAGTATGGGAACAGTCTGTGCCAAATGCTTTTGAGTCTACTGTCCTGTCACCATTCCTATGAATAATATCTTAGTCAGTCCTAGTGTTGCTATGGGGACTATTGGTAAGCGTAATGGACTGAACAGACCTTGTCTCGACTCAGGTTCTGGTCTACGGGAAGTGAGTGAAGGATATTTATAGGAAAAGTCAGCAATATTGTGTATGACATGGCAGTCAGTTCTGACTCTCCCAATCTATGTTAAGCAATATTTAGGGACTGAATCTTCCCATGACAAAATATAAAAATATTAATCCTCTTGGGGATTTTTGTTAAAATTAGCAAGCAGTAGCAGGTTCTTGTTCTGTCATCAGTAGTTTGTGGATTTGGTGGTCAGTTGCAGTGACTTGGTGGATTCTATCATCGTAATAGGGGTGGGTATTGCAGAGAATTTTCATATTGCGATATATTGCGATGCGAAAGCATGTATTGCGATATGTATTGCAATATATTGCAAGAAGTATTTTTAAACAAAAAACTACTTATAATAGAGTTAATGCTTGATTTATAAAGCATGAACACAACAAAATCACTATGCTTGATTAAGCTTTAATAAAAACTTTGAATCATGACAAAATAAAAATGTAAATAGTATTTGGCACAAATGAAACAAGGAAATATCCGAAGATTTCCGAGTGTTACGAAGTTTTCCGAATGCAAGTCAAAATACTGGTTTTCAATCAGCGTATCGCAATGAGTATCGTTTTTATGTCTGAACCGGTAAATACTGGTAAACCGGTTATATTGCGCAGCCCTACATCGTAGTCCAGCAGGATGGATCATAGCATATAGTGTAAATCACTGGAGGGGCGGTGGGTAGCATAGTAGTGCCTGCTCCTCACACTGAATGTCCAGGTTCAATTCCCTACATGGGTACAAAGTGTGAAGCCCATTCCTGATGTCCCCCGCCATGATATTGATAGAATAATGCTAAAAGCGGCATAAAAACCAACTCACTCACTCAATCACTGGATTGGTCCAGACTTCATTATTTACATGAAATAGGTGAAACAACAACTTCTGGCGTGACCCCTGCACATTTGTGCAGCATGTCCAGGAGCAGAAGCAGGGGTGGAAATAACTATAAAATTGCTAGTGTACTCCGGTACAGTGGCACATGTAAAATCACTTGCCCTGATCATTTTTCCACTATACCTGCCGTTTTCTTGTTGATTTTTAAATAAACAACATAATTAACATTGGAATATCAACTGGACACCGGTACAGTGTGATATACAAATTTGTTTGCCCGACAGAAAAAACACTGGACTCGGGCATCGGGCAATGGGTTATTTCCACCCCTGAGAAGCAGGTGTGTTTACTTAACTTTGTATATAGTCTGTGCCACACCTGATTGATAGCACACTTGTTGTAATAGAACAATTTCAACTTCACAATTTAAACATGATTCATCAACTTGTAACTGCTTAAAGTCAGACTCAAATTGCATGACCTCAGATCTCAAAAGACAAAGAAATATCTTCCTGTGTAAATGTCAAAATAAGCAACTGGTTAACACGAGGACATTAGGAATGTTTCTTGCACCTGAATGTGATAAACATGCTGATAATGGTCGTGTAATTCTAATCTCCACAACTCCGACAGTCCCCGCAGAGCAGCTGTTGTCAGGACACTGTCACACGTGGTGGAAAGGATGAATACTCATGTTTGGGGCCTGTCACCTCAGTGTTGAATCTAATACTGTATACCTAAATTCAGTTAACTATTCACATCTGTATCCAGTGATGTGTGATTTACCCTAGTTGTGTTTTAGTGTATTAGCTATATAATTATACCTAGTTTGGTGGTTGTATCACTAGATACACCTGTATTCCACATGTAGTCTTATCAACACCCACTGTGAACATCCATGAAATGATTGGCTGTTTTGATATGTCTGCATGTTTGAGAGGAATATATTCAGTCATATTCAAATGCTTTCCTGGTAAGTAATGAGTGATTCACATCATGGAATTTTAATGTATGCATCTAGTATTTGAGGGCACTTTCTGCAACCATTTTCTTTAACAAGAGGATAATGGTGATTATGGTGCTGTTGAACAAAGACTGTTGACAGCTGGTAAATGTCACCTTTAGTTGTTCAATATGTTAATCTGGAGTTGATGATGGTACTTTGTTACACTAATTGTGGATGATACAGTTCTGGTATCCAACAGTTAAAAAACTGATGACGTCTGTTAATAATGCATTTTGTAACACTGGGCATTCTAAGGTCATGCACTGATGATTTGGCTTTAGCTGCAAATTATCTGAAAATTGTTTGTGTTTGGAGATGAGCTTGTATTCATAATAAGTGAGAATGATTTTATGCAGCCTTTAGCAATGTTCCACTTCCAGTAATATCACTGTGAGGTTCACCAGAAATGTGCTTCACATATTATGTCCATGTGGATATCGAACATAGGTGTTCTGCAGTATGAGTTATTGCTTAAACTCGGGTTCGATTCCCCACATCGGTACAATGTGTGAAGCCCATTTCTGGTGCCCCCGCTGTGATATTGCTGGAATATTGCTGGAATATTGCTAAAAGTAACGTAAATCCATATCCAGTCACTTGTCATATTGTTTCCGCTGATTATTCATCAATGACTATTTATATTTACAAATACATCGAGTTATCATCATTCTTGGTATATACTGTGAGGGTTTACAGCAGACCTATAACATAGAGCTGGCTGCTTTGCATGTTGATGAACCGGAACTGTACTAATGTATGTCTGTTAGAACTACTAACATCCAACTGTCTCCATCTGTGATCTCATCTATGGAATGAAGATTCAATGTCATTAACATGTTACTATCAAACATTTCTTCTGTCAACACTTCTAAACAAACTAACAAGACTTAGATTTCTACTTAGATTTCTAATTGTTATTTAGGTGTGCTTAATATTTAAAGGAATAATACAATCTTCTGAACTTCTGTGTAACATATTCACAGATAGAAATGAGAAGATAATGGAAGAATACTGTTATTATTCCTAAATAATAATATCAGATGAAATGTGTATATGTGAGAAAAATAGTTTGTACTTTTTCCTATAAAGTCATCATTATGAGCAAAGATAACCTACATTCTGATGTACTGCTCTCAACATCTGACTGAATCTCACTACTACCTGTGAAACCCTGTAAAGATGTGGAATCAGAATCAGTCCTCGGTTTTGCTTTATTTTGTTTTGTTTGTTTGTTGCCTAAAGCCTAAAATTGTCCAGCAATATGATGGTAGTCAGAAAACAATGGAGACTGGTCCAGACAATCCAGTGATTGAAGTTTTGAGCATTGATGTACGTAGTTGGGAAGCGATGACATGTGTCAACCAAGTCAGCCATCCTGACCACCCGATCCCGTAAGTCGTCTCTTATGACAAGCATGGGTTGCTGAAGATCAATTCTAACCCGGATCTTCACGGGTCTTGTCTTTAGTAACCATGCTTGTTGTAAGAGGCAACTAATGGACCAGGGTGATCATCCTCACTGACTTGGTTGTCGTGTGTAAAAGTATAGATCAGTGCTGAAGACATGGCTGGATTGTCTGGTCCATAATTTTATGTTTATACACCATAGCTTTAATATTGCTGAATGATGCATTAAACGAAAACCACATGCTATGGGTACTGGCTGTGTACAGATTGTGGTGGTATAGGATGGCTGGTCACATGGTAATGCATCCCCTATCTTCTTGGTGTTTCAGCGTCGGGGTCCAGCAGCAGGTTTGACGGCCGTCTCCACCCCCCCAGCTCAGGGACAGTCTCTTATGAGTTACCTCTCCTCTCAGGACTTCCATACCTGTGCTAACCTGGACAAGGTAAGTGTGGCAGCCTTTAGACTTTAGAGTCTGTAGCTCGCTCTGACAAAAAAAAACAAAAATAATATCTTTCCTTCTTTTCTGTGAGCGTATTTCAGTTCCATTTTAAGGTAAAATGAAAAGAGTGAGAACTGGATCAGAATTATAGCTCTCAAATGCTGTTAATCAATGGACACAAATTAGATTTAGCACTTCTCCAAACCAATATTTTGTCTTGTTTTACAATTTTGCAGAATATTTATAAATATTTGCAGAGGCTGAAAGAATGGTTTGTATCATCATAATTAATTTAAAGTTAAATTAGGAACTTATAAATACAAATGAATACAAATGTAAAAACATTTGAAAAGGGATGTTGCAATGTGTGGTTCTGTGCATAGAGCTCAGGTCATAAATCAGTTGAAGTTGAGCAAGGTTTGGCGCAGAGATTCCTTGGATGAGTAACTGTGCTTGGCAGCTGGACTCCTGAGAGTTTCTAGGACTTCAGTCCTGCCCCACAACGAAGCACATGCCATACATGTGGTCTCACCTTAGCCAAGCGAGTTTGTTGCAAATTGCCTCTCTTCACCCAGCAGAAAATGGGTACCCGGTGGGATGAGTAATGTGACTATAACCCGCTTGTGTTATCTGGGGTAATAATGTGTTAGTGCTTTGAGCATGCACAAGTGTATGGAAACAGGTGCTTTAAAAATGGCCATTAGTATTATTATATATTTTTTTAACGATGAAGCCACCCAGCTTGACCACCTTTGCACTGGTAATCTAAGTGTATAAAGACTATTTTGTTGCATTAACTATTTTGCCTTGTCCTAAAACTAGTTTTAAATGAATATTTTCTTTCAGGAAAATGCCCATTTCAGTATCTCTGAGGCTTTGATAGCAGCGATAGAGCAGATGAAATGGAACCACGTGATATCCCCTGCCAGGAAAGATTCCGACATCGAGGAAGAGTCGGACGAGGAGATCCAGGAGTTGAAACAGAGGATCCGGATCCGTCGACGGGAGAGGCAGAAGGAGGTAAACTCCCACCTCTTGGCAGGCCACAAATGTGATAACTGTCTTTACGAACATTTAAAAAAAATTAGGCATATTGGGGTTAATGTTCTATATGTCTCTGAACAAACTGCTCCATGTGTCTCTACACATAAAGTTCAGAGTAAAGCCAGACCATGTATTGGGTGGTTACAAAGTCGGTTGCTTGAACTTTTGCTCATGCCGTTAATCACTGGTTTGTCTGGCCCCGGTTCAAGTCCAGGTTTAAGTCCTTAAAGGCACTGTGTTATAGCTGGAAGAATGTTAATGTTCAGGGTCACACATGTACGAATTCCTCATGCATTTGGGTGTTTGAGTGAGGGAGTGAATGTAGCTTTAGTTATCAGTCGGCTATGTACCATACAGCCACAACTATATTTGTGTTTCTTGTATGTCCTTTGTCCCATGGTGAAAGTTTCAGTCATAAAATAAATTCTGGAGTGATTTAAGACGTTTATCAAACCAGTGCTTAACAGCTGCACTATTTGGGAAACCAGTGTTTAACAGCTGCTCTGTTTGGGAAACCAGTGCTTAACAGCTGCACTATTTGGGAAACCAGTGCTTAACAGCTGCTCTATTTGGGAAACCAGTGCTTAACAGCTGCACTATTTGGGAGACCAGTGCTTAACAGCTGCCTGCTTTTTTTCAGAAAGCCCGTGGGTTTCCCGCCTTCAGTGATGGTCGAACAGACAGTAAGTTTTTTTATGTGTAAATAATATCACCAAGTGTGTTTTGATGTCAAATATATCAAGACGAATTGAGGAAGGTTGAAAACTCTGTGGTTTGATATTTCATGTTAAATTTTAGTTTCTTTTCAAAACATCATATTAGTCAGGAGTATGTGTTCTATGTGCATGTACATTTCATGAACAGAAGTGATGTGTGGAACATTTTAAGCTGTTCTTCGTAATATGTTGTCATATGGTGATATGCATCTTTACACGTGTGATTTTAAGTCTTTTCAACATACTTCAGTTCTTTTGCTCTACACTTTGTCGTTTGTATTAATATATTTATGTCTGAAGTCACTCTGTGGCATTTGATGGTTAAGAAAGGAAAAACCTTTGCTTTTATGTTTTCATAAGGCCCACCTCCCTAATTCCACCATGCCTACCAATGGCCCAATAAGTGATAACAGATTGGGCGGGTGGGTCTCATCTTCCATTGGTCCACTGCGCAATGTCAATAGTTGCTGGTTTCACATTGTTGTCTCCAGTTGTTTGTGTTTTATTGTTTAAGTAAGCAGCATGTGAAGTTATTATTATTGATTATTTTATTTCTAGCACTTCAATATATTTTTACATTTATGGAGTTACAGACATGAAACTGGTGTGCACACTTCACACTTCAATTCACTGTGCAGATTTACACAGTATGCACACCAGATTTTATGTTCATATGTCCGTAAAATTTAATAATATTGTCAATTGTTAAGTTGTTTTTCTTATTATTTTGTATATTAGTTACATGTATATTGTGCTTTTGACGTCACATGTGATTCAGTTGTTGTTGTTGTTGTTGTTGTTGTGAAGCATGCGAGTGTGTTTGTGTGTTGTAGCCACGGCAACCTCCTCACCTGTCAGCTCTCCGCACGACTCTTCAACCTACTCAGGTTGGTAATACAGTGTTGACAATAGATCACAGTTGGTGACAGTGTTGACAATAGGTCACAGTTGATGGCCTAGTGTTGGCAATAGGCCACAGTTGATGGCCCAGTGTTGACAATAGGTCACAGTTGGTGACACTGTTGACAATACGTCACAGTTGGTGACACAGTTGTCAGTAGGTCACAGTTGGTGGCAGTGTTGACAATAGGACACACTTGGTGACAGTATTGACAATAGGTCACAGTTAGTGACACAGTGTTGACAATAGGTCACAGTTGGCAACAGTGTTGACAATAGGTCACATTCAGTAACACAGTGTTGACAATAGGCCACAGTTGAGAGTACAGTGTTGACAATAGGCCACAGTTGGTAACAGTGTTGACAATAGGTCACAGTTGGTAACACAGTGTTGACAATAGGTCACAGTTGGTAACACAGTGTTGACAATAGGTCACAGTTGGTGGCAGTGTTGACAATAGGACACACTTGGTGACAGTGTTGACAATAGGCCACCGTTGAGAGTACAGTGTTGACAATAGGCCACAGTTGGTGACAGTGTTGACAATAGGTCACAGTTGGTAACACAGTGTTGACAATAGGTCACAGTTGGTAACAGTGTTGACAATAGGTCACAGTTGGTGACAGTGTTGACAATAGGTCACAGTTGGTGACAGTGTTGACAATAGGTCACATTTGATAACAAAGTGTTGACAACAGGTCACATTTGATGGCACTATTTATGTCTATGTGTATGAAAATGATTCCATATATGTTTTTGTATATGTAGAGATCGTTGTTGTATTTGCACATTTGCTCTGCACCTGAATTAAGAACAAAAGTTACATTTGATGAGCTTAGTGTTTCGCTCGATTATGTAGATTACTCAAGGAACAGATTATTCCAGACATAATTCCATGAAGCAATGTAAATTATGTTTTGTATGTCCTGATAATCTGTACGAACACTGTTGCTGAATGTGGCATAAAGCCATGCTCATACACACTTCTCAGCTGCTTAGCAAAATATGACTAAAAGCAGCGTAAAATCATACTCACTGACTCAGTACTTGTTTAGCATGTTGTTTTATGTCTTGCAGATAGTTACGATTCAAGTGATGATGTAGATGATGAGGAAATTGAGTTGACGTGTAAGTATGGTCTTCACTCCCTCTGTTGATTCAGCCCTTCCATCACCTCCACATGTTTCTCCCTTGTGGGACTGAGACAGGGATTGCCCTTGAAAGAGCAGGATTATATATGGCAGCCAAACAAAAGACAATATGTTTCATTTAACAGTCATGTTTCACGGTCTTATTTATATCCCATGGGGAATACAGGTTAAGTTAAGTCCCAAGCAACCATGCTGGTTGTAGGAGATGACCTATCTGATCGTGTGGTCAGACGCTGTGACTTTGTTGATTGTGGGTCTACCACCCCCATGGCATGGGTCATTGATCATAATCAATCACTGATTTGTCTGATCCAGACCTGTTATTCTCAAGTCATTGTAATATATCTGGAATCTTGATAAAAGCTATGTTAGAAACTAATAATTGTGTATAGCAAGCGATTGATCTAATGAACCTATGCTTATTTTATGATTAATTGAGTTCAAATGGTTTGTTGCATCTGATATTCCCATTGTGTTACAAATACTCACAAATATTATACAAATACTCAGAAATGTTTAGAGATTTAACATGGAAGTAGTGATTAGTGATACAGCTTTTATGTTAAACAAATAATAGTTTCTAATCGATTATAACTTCTTTAAGTGGCGTTTTGGATTATATCATACAGTTATCGTATTTTGTCTCATTATATCTCTATTGATCAAAATGTTTCATACATACCATGTCAGTAATCTGCACAGATACCCAGTCCCATCTCTCACTGCCCCTGACCACACACAGACAGTATATGCTTGTGGTGACATTTACCTGTGTGTAACCTCCTGACACATGTTACCCACACTAGTGCAACACGTCACGGTGAAATCACATGTGTGATCATTCTCCTGACACATGTTACCCACACTAGTGCAACACGTCACGGTGAAATCACATGTGTGATCATCATGGAGTAATTCATCATCTCACTATGATTTTATGTTCATCATTTTATATACTGAAAATGTCAACAGCATCTTTGAAATTGTCATATTGCAGAAGCCAATATAAATGTGCCTGTTCCTACAGAATGGTCGGAACCTCTTCAATAGACATACTTTTTAGAAAAACTGCATCATCAAACAGACAGTTTGGCTCAGTGGGTCTGTTGACTGGGGAAATGTTTATATGTAGTTAATCATTTGTCACAAATCCCTGTCACAGCTAAACCTTGTAATATTTGCTGAGATCAGAACATTACATTATTTTTCATAAAGGTATATTGTGAGGATTCCACACGGACATATTGTGAATGTGCCTTCACCAGGTGCCACTGCCATCCTGCTGTAGATCACATGTCTTTTTACGATCCAGTTTGAAATATCTTAGCACTGACATTTCAGGGAATGAGTTAAAGGGAGATAATTTGTTTATAGTATCAGGATCGGCAGCTGACCACCAGACCAACTTGTCAGTGCTAAAGTCCAGCGGTCTATCTCTCTCAATGGCGTCTCTCTACTCTGGTAAACATGTTGTACTTTTGTTGTGAAGCTGTGTCTTCTCTTGTAATGAAGTAGTTGCTGTTGAGGCGATTTTATTGTTTCGTCTCTATGAATGATTTTTCAAATAATATGCTAGCGAAAAAATATTTCTGTGATTTTTAATATATTTCTAAGTGTAATGTCGGTGAATGAAGTAATGAGACTGTAACTGTTCTGTGTATTAAAGTAGTGATCTTAGCGAGATGTGTTTGTAAATTTTAAAGGTTTGTCAGTGTGAGGAATCCCACTGATCCTCCCTGCTTATTAACCCCCTGTTTTCCCCACTAACCCCCCCATCCCAGCACAGCATCCCCCTAGCAGACAGACATCTATGACACAGCGCCAGCAGTGTGTGAAATAAGCACCTAGAAGCTCTTGGCCGCTTTCTTTGTGTCTCTAATTTGTCAGAGAGACTTGTGTAATTTTCTATCTTCAGAACTGTAATCTTTCTCCCCTTTTGAAAATAGAAAATTATATTTATATTTATACTGATTTTAGTTCCAACCTTGGTTTCCCCTCTGTGCTACCAGATTTCTTCTTGTATTGGGTTGGGTACAAAATTGGGGATGGGGTAGCCTTGTGGTTAAAGCATCCGCTCATCACGCCTAAGACCCGGGTTCGATTCCCCACATGGGTACAATGTGTGAAGTCCATTTCTAGTGTCCCCTGCCGTGATATTGCTGGAATATTTCTCAAAGCGGTGTAAAACTAAACTCACTCACTCATTCACTCTCAAACTTGGGCTTCCTATATCTGGAATGGCCATGTAACAGGAATACCTGGCTATCCAAACACACAACATCTACTACTAGTCAATATTGTTAGTCTGACTACCTTAGTTTTAGATTTCTGCTTTATGTGCAGTGTCATTTGCCTTTTGATATATTTGGAGGAAGACAATGTTAAACGTGTGTTAAGACAATGTTAGACGTACACTCACTGTTTTTAAAAATCCATGTTCGATTCTCCCTTTCTTGGCTGATATTTCTGGTCCATATAATATAGAAAATATGTGTCTCTTTCAGATGCTGACCTTCATAAGAGCAGTCACCCACTAGAAAAACAGAAGTAGGTATCAGTTTTCAGGAAGGAACCATTTAAGATAAACGGTTTCAGAATTTGCTGTACTCATCTTACTCACTGGATTTTCTGGTCCAGATGAGACCTTTTTAGAGACCACTAGTTCATGGAATATTACTGAGTGAAGTCTTAAGCAAGGAAAGAATCTATTACGTTCGTTAACATATGCAGAGTTATGTCCCTTGGACACACAGGAAACTGAGAAATGAATTTGTGCCCTGATTATGTTTCCAGTTAGATGGGTTTCATGAAATTAGTACATATCTGAGACTAAATTGTTATCACTCAGCAATATACTTGTTGAAGAATCCCACTGAAAACATCATTGTTACGATATCCTTGCTTGTGTGTTCCACTTAACTCTGATATGACTGAAATACTATAGAAAGCAACGCTACTTTTGCTCATGTTTCAAGGCTGTAATTTGACCATGTGTTTGCAGTACATCTCAGGACAGTGTTGGAGCCAACATGTCGGCCGAGTCTGTGGCCATCTCTTTACTGAAGAAGTTCTCAGAGAAGCAGCTTCCCAAGGCTTCGGACCTGGAGTGGCTGGTCTCGGAACAGGATGCCCCTCAGGCAGTAAGTGTGTTAACCTGCTGATACAATGACACAGGCCAGAACCAGAGAATAACCTGCTGGCTATCGTGGGAAATTATTAACACTCAGATAAATGACACAATATTGAACTCTGGCTGTTGCTTGCCAGCAAATAAAGTCAGGATCCTGATCCACAAAATGTTCATAACGTTATGACCCATCGTAACTCTATAGTATGTCATTGGCTAATGAATGACGTAGTTGTACGAACGATTTCTGGATAGGGTCCCAGTTCACCAAACTAGGACCATGAGGACTTCAATACATCTATTACCAGTCGGGCAACCCTTCAGGGTTTTCATTTACAAGCATTTATGTGCAAGCTTAGCCAAAATTTAGCATGTAGTAAGCAATAGTTGCATCCTTCATCTGAATGATGCTGCAGTTGCTGCCGCTGCCCAATTCCTACCCAGTGTCGCCTGACGACGGAGAGAACGCTGACCTTCTGAAGAACAGAAAGGTGAGTCTCATAAAACATCTGAACCCCGTGAAGATTTAGGTTAGTACTGGTCTCAACCAACCCATGTTTGTCATGAGAAGTGACTGCAAGGAAGTGGTGGTCCAATTGATTGAAATAATCGAAGATTGGTCTCAATGACTAAACGACCAAGCAATCGATCACATTTTGTCATAATTGAACACAAACAATTTTGGAACACTTGTTTGCATTAACAATATTTATCACAAAGTTGGTTTTGTTTGTTACGATTCATAAGCACTACAAGCTCGTACCAAGTCGTGATTTATCCAAATTTATCTTGGAGACTCCAGGAAATTTATGTTCCTAACATACTAGTCATCCTTTAAAGACATGAAATTTGCCCATAAAACCCCCGAAAGAACTACATGTTTTTTCTTTATTTTTTGTGCATTAACAAACATAACCAGGACAATTTGATAAACAACGCTAACCAACTATTTTCGATGATTGATCGGTTGTAATGAACCAATCATCAATGATAAGATTTTAACCAATTCCCAACACTACTACTGCAAGGATAAAGCCGTGTTGACTTGGTTGATCCAGGTCATTGTATCCCAGTAGCATTGATTGATGCTCAGGAATGTTTCAGGATTTTTTTTCATTTTACGCTAAAAACAGTTATAAAACAGATGTCTGTGTGTGATAAATTTTACAAGACCCTTCTGTAGATTCATATGAATATCCAAGTAACCAATGATAATGAATATTGTTGTTTTAATGTGTTTTTTCAGACACGAATACGAGGAAACCTGGAATGGGCGCCTCCACGGCCACAAATCATCTTCAACATACATCCCCCACCCAAGTAGGTCCATGCTCTATATTGTAGTCAAGTTGGAGGTTTTACCAGATTTAGAATGTGTAATTCTATCATATGATAGATATCGGCTTCAGGTTGTCAAGGAAGCTTTTGAATTTTCGTGTGTTGCCTTTGCCTGTGGAAAAATATATTTCTGAAGATATTGCATATATGGAGAAATGCTTTGCTTGTTTCAGACGTAGTGTTATCTTAGCCAAACAAAACTACCGGTGTGCTGGGTGTGGGATGAAGGTTGAGCCAGGTTTGTATGCTTGCAAGAACACAATTTCCATTAAACACACAGGACTTTTTGCATGTGATAACTGCTGTCAGCCATTCCGCTCCTTGTAAGGTGGACTTGAATTGTTTGTTGTTTAAAGCTGTTCACAGCAATATTCCAACTATTGTAGCAGGGCTTGGAGTCATCCCACAGATGACATCTGTACCTTGTCAGCTTGCTGACGGGGTTAACCTCTTTGGTCATTGGGACAAGGCGTCAGACTTCGGATCATAAGGTCCTTGGTCGAATCCCAGCAAGGGACTCGAAAATTTTATGGCCGCTACGCTTTGTCCCAATGGTCAGTGAATATTGGAGTCTGGATCAAACAACCCTGTGATTGTTGTGATGATCACAGATCCATGTGATTGAAACATGATTAGGTGCAGTGAACCAAGTCGACAAACTGACTAGCTGTTTCTTTTATCACCTGACATGGAAAGGTGTCAGGGACTTCTAGCCTGGAATTGCAGTGGGTCTCATGAATTAAATGTTATCTGACTAGGCAACTTCGCTGATTTATGATTTTGCCATTTTATGAATTTATTCTCATATTTATATATTACATCCTCATGCTGGTTCAAGCAGCAAAAGGGGCTGTGGGGTAGCCTAGTGGTTAAAGCGTTCGCTCGTCACACCGAAGACCTGGGTACGATTCCCCACGTGGGTACAATGTGTGAACCCATTTCTGGTGTCCCCCACCGTGATATAGCTGGAATATTGTTAAAAGCAGCGTAAAACTCACTCACTCACTCACTCACTCAAACAGCAAAAATGTAAAAGGATGTGTGTTATTCTGCTATAAGGGGATGAAACAGGGACTGTTTGGCTTAGAGTTGTGTATAGGTATACTGTGTATAAGTCCACGTTAAACTGCGGCATATATCAGTGACCTTGCACAATGATACCAGTTCAGACTGATACGGGCACCATATTCGCTACACGTATGGATGAGCGTTGCTATGTAAATGGAGTAATCTTGAACATTTTCAACAATTTTCGTCTTGTCTCATATTATGAAATGATTGTGCATGGTCATTAAATTTTGTGTCACGTGATATTATAACAAGGCCATTTTAGGCGTCCTATGAATTTAATAGCAATACTGACTTTGTCACAGATCACCTAATTATATATATCGGTATTTCTGGTGTCCCTCGCCGTGATATTGCTGGAATATTGCTAAAAGCCACGTAAAACCATACTCACTCACTTACTCACTAGAGGGATCAGGTGGTTAGGCTCAGAGACCACTTGACTGGCACAGAGCATCTCACAATTTCAATGATGTGGTTGTGCGGTTCAGACTCTATAATTTACTGTCTGTAGTCATGACGATTGAGTGTTGTGGCATCAAACAACAAAACAACAAACATCATTTTTCTTTAACAAACAAAACAACAAGTACTCTAACAATGCTGCTGACATCAGTTCAGTTTCAGTATTGTGAAAATCTGACATGTGTGAAAGTAGATATGTGATGTGTTATTCGTTTATTCATTGCAGCGTATGTGAAACGGTTCCGGTACTGTGAATACCTGGGCAAGTATTTCTGTCAGTGCTGCCACTCCAACTCAGTGGACTACGTGCCAGGGAGAGTGCTCCGCAAGTGGGACTTTACTAAATACTATGTGTCGAACTTTGCCCACGATTTACTGGCGAAAATCTTTAAGGATCCTTTGTTTAATGTCCTCGACATCAATGCGTTGTTATTCCGGCGAGTTCGCAACTTGGAGACAATTCGTGACTGTCGGAAACAGCTCTTCCATCTGAAGTCTTTCCTTAAGGTCTGCAAGCAGGGAAGCAGGTGAGGGTCAGGTGATCGGACAAGCTGTTGGTGGCTGCTTGTGATTAGAGTAGCATAGCATTTCCTTATGCTGGTATATAAATACCAAATATTGATGGGTAAAATATGGGGTATTAGAGGTTAGCCTTGAGGTTAAGGCGTTTGCTCATCATGCCGAAGGCCCGGGTTCGATTTGACACATGGGTACAATGTGTGAAGCCCATTTCTGGTGTCCCCCGCCGTGATGTTGCTGGAATATT
Source organism: Haliotis rubra (assembly GCF_003918875.1). NCBI lineage: Eukaryota > Metazoa > Mollusca > Gastropoda > Lepetellida > Haliotidae > Haliotis > Haliotis rubra. Next base: position 1,166,460 of record NW_025767568.1, read on the forward strand.
GCTAAAAGCAACGTAAAACCCATCTCACTCAGTCACTCACTGACTGGTTAAATATGGCATGCTCTGGATAAATTCAGGGCTGTCAGTCCCTGTTTATGGCAAAAATATGTTGAAGTTGTGGGCAATATCAGAGCCATACAGTGGACACCAGCTGATGAATGTTGACCAATACATCTTTCAAACTGTAAAATTAAGAAATGATTTTACTGAGACATGTAAACTAATAATGCAATTTATTGAATCTTATTGATATGTTTTATGTCAAAAGACACTAAGGAGATATTCTCTTTATGTCCACAGACTGCTAGATGATATAGAAAAATTACCTCGTCACTGGTTGGATGAAACAACAGTGTTCTCCATGGAAGACCTAACACGAGTGAGTTGAATCATAGTCTGGCTGTCCGTGTTCCTGCAGATTCTCTTGCCAAGTGTCGTACATACTGCGGATAATCCACAGACTTTGCTTTAATAAAATAATAGTCAATAAAAAGTGTTCAAAATGAACCAGGGTATGTGGATCCTTGTGATCTTCTCCTCCTGTACTGGCGTCTAGGACTTAGTTCTCTGTAACTTACTGAAACCACCATTTGACTTTCAAGGTTAATTATCCCCTGCCGCGCGTTTAGCGCGAAGCGGGGATATAGTATTAGGCTCAGTACATACGTACGTACGTACGTACGTCTGTCCGTACGAATTGGAATATCTTAAGAACCGTTGACTAGATTCTTTTCATATTTGGTACCTAGGTTCATCACAGTATGAGAAAGGTCCCACAAGGGGACTTTAACGTTTTACCCTTGTCAGCAAGATATCTCAAGAACCATTCACTGGACTTTCTTCATATTTCACACCAAGCTTCATCTAGGGAAAGTGCAAGGCCCAGTCGATTTTGGTGACCTTCACATAATTTTCAAGGTCACTGCGACACTTTGAAGATTTCAGCTTGTTAACCTGAATTCACTGGATTTTTTTTTCTTCATAGACTTTCAAGACTTCCCTTGAATATTTTTCAATAAGCAATTTCTTTAGTACCATTTTTGCATATTTCATACACTATGACATTCATGTCAAGGTAAAAAAAAAAGTCAGTCTTCAAAATATTTGTGTGTTTGAACAACTAAAGAGCCAGATATCAAGAGAGGTTGACTGGTCATGTTTTTGTAGACATTTATCTTTCATTACTGCTTAAGTTTGATTTGATAATTTGCGGCGGAGGATTGTTTTGATGCTGTTAATGAATATCTGACATTAAACGAAATTCATTTGAAACTGTTCAGGTTTAGTTTGGTTGTTGGTGAAGGCTGATGCCACCCATGTGCCAAGTTTGTGTGCCATGCATAAAATTGTCATATTTCTGCTGAGAAAAGCTGAGTGATTTGATAAGAGATCCATTAGCAATGTCATCCTTTCCTGTATGTTCACTTGTTTAGATTGTCAGTTTGAACATCATTGAATTTCCTGGTTGTTGAGCCCTTGTGTAGAAGTTTTGACATTTATTATGAAGACCTTGGTGTAGTCTTGTTTGATGGTTTTTCATATGTTTGTTGTTGCAGGTAAAGAGTGGGGAAATGGTGAACCAACTGAAGAACTGTGTCCACAATGCCATGTCCCACATCCAAACCTGCCCGGTATGTTGGCCCTGCTTCCTGTGCTTGTCATGACTACCTCACTGGGGTTGATAGGGGATGGAGATCCCTGCAATGGATCTGGTACTTTAGGCTCAAAGAAACAGCCATGTACCACAGATGTCCATGACCCCAATACTCCCCATAAGACAAAACCACCATTAGTGTACACTGTAGCTAGTCTGTGTTTTGGGATCTATCTCAGGCAGTCTATGGTGGTCTTAAGAGGAGACCAAATAGACTGGGTGGCCAGACTTGATTACTTGGTTAATAGTGTGTTCTTTAGCTTGTACATGGATTATTTGTCACAATATCAATCACTGGATTGTCTGGTTCAGAATATACCCACGAAGGTCCGGGTTAGAATATTCATCTTCAGTAACCTATGCTTGTCATAAGAGGCGACTAATGGGATCGGGTGGTCAGGCTCGCTGACTGGGTTGACACATGTCATCAGTTCCCTATTGCGCAGATCAATGCTCATGCTGTTGATCACTGGATTGTCTGCTCCAGACTCGATTATTTACAGATCGCCGCCATATAGCTGGAATATTGCTGAGTGCGGCGTAAAACTAAACTCACTCACTCACTCTGGTTCAGAATGGATTGTTCACAGACTGTCATCATATAGTTGGAATATTGCTGAGTGTGGCATTAAATGTAAACCTCCCCCCCACAAAAAACCCCAACCAAAATAACAAAAAAAACTATACCAATCTGGTCAAAATCAAAGGATGCAGTTAGTAGTTGTTAGAACGACCCACAGTAGGGTGTGATATGGAGGTATTGTACAATATGGTGATGCTGCTACTGACTGTGTACTGTTGCTGTTTCAGTTCTGTCAGGGGCTGGGCTTCATCTGTGAGTTGTGCAGCAGCCATGACATCATCTTCCCCTTCCAGCTGGACAAGGTGTTCCAGTGTCCAGGTATAGGCTTACATCACACATCACATTGCCTTATATGACCGTAGATAAGCCGAGGTCCTAACTTGACCCTTGATCGTTATGGTATGTTCCGTACATAAGCTGAACCAGCAACCTTCCTTCATCTTCTTCTTGTGATCAGTCTTTGGAAATAGTGTCAAGAAATTTATATTGAATTACGCAATTACATCCAGTTGTTACACTATCTTGTAATAGAACATGTTCTTTGCATATCTGGACTAACATTCGTAATCTACTTGATTGATTTTCCTCAAAATGTCATTCAATATTGTTGATATCAATTACCGGTACTGGGATATCTGTGTCCCTCCATAACATTTATTCAAAGCAATCATAATCATATTGCACCCACTTACACCTCAAAACGAAGTGTAGTTGACACATGAGCAGAAGTAGCTTCAATGGAAACATGGAGACACGAAATCACAGCAGTGACAGGTCCAATTGTTCCATACATAATATGTAGCAAAGTGCTACCTCATAATGTTAGTTATGGTGATATATATATATATACACACAGAAACGAATAAGGGAACACATGAAAGTACAAGTGTTCCTTTATTTATTTCCAGAATTTCACTCACAGAGCAATACATACCTTGTGAAGAAACCTGGAAAAGAATAAAGGAACACTTGTACTTTCATGTGTTCCCGGACTGCCTCCGTGGTGTAGTGGTTAGAGCGTCCGCCCGGAGAGCGGAAGGTCGTGGGTTCGATCCCCGACCGCGTCATACCAAAAGACGTTAAAATATGGTAATTGTTGGTCCCTGCCTGGCGTTCGGCATTAATTGGTACAACAAGGACTGGTCGGCTCGGAGTCAGTATAATGTGTCTGAGTGGGGTATTCATGCTTCACTATAAAACCAGCTTAAGTCTGGGCTCGTACAAGCAGCCGCACATACACATACACACGCATGCACGTCGTCATATGAGCGAAATATTCTCAAGCACGACGTTAAACCCAATTTCACCTCACCTCACCTCATGTGTTCCCTTATTTGTTTCCATGAGTATATTTTACAATTAAATGACACATTGCTAGAATATATTTCTCTTGGTAAAATAATAGTTCAGATAATATTTGCTCCGCTCACTGCATCAGAAAATATTTCCTTTATGTTATGTTTTAACTCAATCACCAGTAGATCACGGGGAAACATCTTAGTGATATGATTGTGTTATGGAACCCCTTCTTGGTGTCAATCCTTAGTGAATCCTGGATGGGACTCAGCCCAAGAGAGTACTTGAAGCTGTATGGTGGTGAGAAGTGTAATCCCAGATATAACAGTAGTTATAAGCACAGCCCAGTGATATGAAACTATAAATATGAAACTATAAATAATCACTCCTACATTCCTCATGCATGTTGTAAGAACTGACAGAAAGGGGGATGTGACTCCACCTTGCCATCAGTCAGTAGACTGCTCCGCCCACAGTCATGTGGGCTACTGTGACTGTTGTAAAGCCAACATTCTATGTTCTGATGAGAAGCCCTTGTTTCCAGATTGTCATGCCTGCTATCACAAGACCTGCTTCATCCCAGGCAAATGTCCAAAGTGTTCCAGGATAGAACTGAGGTAAGATGAAGAACACCACCACACTTCTTCCACACACCTGACTTAACGTCAAGAGAGCTAACCTGTCGCCGTTAACTTTTGCATGTTTGATCCTCTGAAACTTACAAGGGATCTGAAAGTGTACAAATAATCCCAGCGATGGTACCTCTAAACACTGATCGGGGCGGAGGGGTAGCCTAGTGGTTAAAGCGTTCGCTCGTCACGCCGAAGAGCCGGGTTCGATTCCCCACATGGATACAATGTGTGAAGCCCATTTCCGGTGTCCCCCGCCGTGATATTGCTGGAATATTGCTAAAAGCGGCGTAAAACCATACTCACTCACTCACTCATTCACTCTAAACACTGATCACAGAATTGTGATCTGATATCAAACATGGCTGCCATGGTGGCCATATTGAAAAATGACTAGGTGGTAACTAAGCCATTTAGCAGGTCTGGACATTTTGTCTGGTGCACCAAAGCTAAAGCCAAAGTAGACATTGCTTCGGCAGTTGAGGTAAGAGCTGTCACTTGACTTGTAAGAGAGGTCTCTGAGTTCAGTTATTTTCCCTGACCAACACTTGGCTTTAAGTTTAAGGGATCTAACAACGATTGTAAACCAAAAGTCACTGTGTTCTTTAATCTGATTGGTTGAAAAACATGATCGACTTGTATTCGATTCCTGGAAATTGCAAGACTATATTGATGATGTAGCTAAGATGAATATTCAAAGATAAGTCCAGTATGGCGTTCAAGTCTTTTTTATTGTCGGCAAGAATCTCACAAAGGTCCTCTGATATTGCCTAGTTTTCCTGGTCTACACACAACACTGATTCACAACTACAATGGAAGAACTTGTTGGATTCTTGTACAACTCTCAATACTATGAGTTTATCTGAGCTGTTCTCTTGATATACAGAGAGAACCTCTCAAGTCAACGGTGGGGCCCAGAATCGCGCTCTCTTACCATACAACTTAACAAAATAGTTATAGTTGTCTAAACTTTGCTACAGGTCTGAAGATTATTAGTCAATAATGTTTTGTACTTGCTTTTCCCTCCCCAGGAAACAGCGTCTTGCTGCACAGTCCATCTCTCAAGACAACTACTTCTCCGACGACAGCGGTAACGACAGTACAGAGCCTTCTGGTGTGAAATCCTGATACCAAATCAGTGTTCATGATTGTCTGTGATATATTTATACGATATGCAAGAATCAAGTCACAAGAAATATGCCTTGCTATGAGAGCAGATGGACTGTCTTTTTACATTAATAATTATCTTTCAGTTTGTGTACGGGAATGATTTCACAGGAGAAAATATCATCGATTTATTGAACGTTTTGCAGCCTTCATTCCTCACAGATGCATAACAGTTGCAAGAAACTTGAAAACTTAACACGTCTTAAGTTATGGATTTGTTAGGAGTGCACAACTTCCTGAAGTATGTGATACTAATTGCCTACTTCCAGCTAATTGTTTCTATTATTCATGACTACAAGGCTACTAGTATTTGAAACCTCAGAAATTTACCCACCAATGTACCCCTGGAAAAAGGTTTGACGAAAGCGTAACCCATGGATAAGACGACCCCCTTCTACAGACTGCTTTTTTTGGTCCTCAAAATTCGGCTTATAGACGGTCATATACGGTAATCAATATGATATATCACCGGTATCTCAACATTTTTGCCAGGTTTCAGATATTGGCTCATGCTGCTGATCACTTGATTGTCAGGTCCAGACTTGATTATTTACAGACCGCCGCCATATAGCTTGAATATTGCTGACTGCGGTGTAAAACTAAACTCACTCAGATATTGGGTGAAAATAGGTCTTCAAAGTTCTGCAGGTTGTAAGACCAAATGGTTTGGTGACTTGTTTGCTGTGTATCATGGTACCCTGACACGGTGGATTGTACCCACAATATCAATCACTGGGATATTCCATGCTGTATTTGTTACAGATTGGCCTTATCTAGCCTGGAAATAGCTGAGTGCAGTGTTAAACCACACACAAACATTTGGGGTAATGTTAGATGTTTATAATTGGGACTTGATGAGTCATTACCTCTGTATTTAAGTTGTGAGCTGATGCATGTCGCTGGTACAGGTTTGTAAGAGCTTTCTCGTCATCAGGATATAAGGGTAAAATAATAACTATTATCAGGAAACACCATGATAACAATGTTTCAGCAGTTATGGATTTGATGCTGTGGCTTCCATGTTGTCACATTCCTGGTGTTCATGTTTGTAGTCATCTCAAAGGGTTGCTGTTCAATAAATCAGTTTGTCATAATCATGTGCTTTCCACTCACGTTCCACTGGGCAGTTTGCCAAAATATTCCATATATCTGAACATAATTTAACAGTCAATATATCAGTTATAACATGCACACTAATATATCTTCCTGTTCCACCCCACCAATCACTGTTCCAGTTGCAGTGCACAAATGGTATATTACATGCTTTTGTAAAACTGTGTCAAATGCTTAGCTTCTACTTCACCTGTTCTTGTCTTCAAAATAGTTTTTTCTGGTGAACCTTTCATAAGCAGTTATCTACAAAGTCCTTTCAAAGTGTTACGTGTACATGTGTTGGGATAATGTCCACAAGACAATGATTGCTGAAGTCAGATCCTGCAAATCACAAGATTTATGTATACGTTAGCACCCTCCTCAAGGGTGATATGGATTTCAACGCTCGAGCCGTTAGACGAGAGCGTTGAATCCATATCACCCGCAGAGGGGGGGTGCTAACCTACTTATACCACGTGGGCGCCGAATGGACTCGTACATTGCTTGTTGCTCGTGCGTTTCCTGCACCGCCCAGGTCGTTATCCACATATCAACCTCTGCACGTGCAGACAGAAGGTTGATACGCAGAAAATCAACCTGCCGGAACAATGGACATAACACACCCTAGTGGTATAAATGCACATACATCCCATGAGAAGTTAAATGTATATTGGTATGCTAACAAAGGAACAACCTCTCAATCTGAAATCTCTCTACAACACAAATGTTATCGCAGTTTAATGCCTCTCCATCAATAAGGTACATAACATTAAATGAAAAGATCCGGTATACGATTAGCTTGCAAATTTTGATCTTAAAAAGACCTATGGTTATTGACCTTTAGAGAGTTCACCTGACATAAACATCAATTGAGAGTCTGTCGGATTATGACAAAGGTTGTAATCAATTTCAAGTAGACATCAGATAATGTTGAAATTGACTCTAAATACAATTCTTAGGATTTCTTGTCTTGTAATGTGATTTAGTAATATTTATTCCAGAACAAACATGTCATTCAAATCATGAAAATTGCTGCACCTGTGGCTCAGCTGAAATATTCCCCTGATATTTGTCTCGTGCTTGTCTTCAAAGGATATTCCAGCTCGAAGTACTTGGAAAGGAGAACTATGACGTTGCCTTTCTGACATTAAAACACACCTCTTCTTACATTCCTCTTCCATAATGAGCATCAAACTTATGAATAACTCAGGCCAATCTCTGTCGGAGTATAGTGATTAGTAGTTTTATATCCTACCCAGAAGATAATCATGATAATCTTCTCATTTGTGATGTTTTCTATCTCCAACTCTACTGCTTCACTAGACTTAACTAAAGTTCTTCACTGTGCTGCCCAGTCACTCCAAGCTTTGCTTGTTTCCCGATTTGCAACCATTTGAATTTCACAGGGATGGAGGATACCTTTGGTTGAGAGCATCATTTTCTTCTCAGTATTTAAGTGGTCATTATAGATTTAAAAATAACAAACTGTATCCTATAAGCACTATGAACACGTATTAAGAAAGAGGCTTGATTATATATTTTACTTAAAATCCCTGGGACCTCACCCCACCCCTTGAAAAAATCGAATGGTTGATCTATGAGGTCTCCCTCATGATGCATCTACTGTTGTACTCTTGATGGAAGAATGCTTGTGTTGTAGCTTGAATGAGAAATCACATAGAATTGTTATGACAGGATTCCTTCACCATTGCCAAATACCAAAGAACACAATTTCTGTCATTATCACAGGTGTTCTGGTCTTCCACTGATTTCACCAGTGATCTAAATTCATCATCCTTCAATGAAAAGTGGAAATATTGTAGGTGTCCTGTAAAGTTTTTTGAAATCCATTCAAACTCTGAGTAGTCACAATAAGTAAAAGGCACAAATGGAGTAAGGGACCGTTCATAATCCATCGCTAGGGGTAATGATGATTTTAAGGGGTTGTCACCCATTTTGTTCTGGGGAGATAGGGTGGGGGGTCATCAATTTTGTACACAAGTACTAGCAAGTTTATACGTAAGTATATTAAAAATTATGGGAAGGCGAGGGACGTCATTGATTTTGTACATGACATGCAGAGGTGGGGGGCACTTTGTGCATAAATCTTTTGGTGGTTCATTCACATTGTACATACCTCTCCATAAAAATCATCATCACTATCCCCCACCCCACCCCCCCCTAGCCATAAATTATGAACGGTCCCTAATTGAGGTGAATAGTATCAGAAAAATACTCCTTCGTTACTAACAGCAGCACATCCTGTCAACTAATTACGACAGTCATACAATGCTGCTCATGTATGGAGTTACTGAATGTATACTGAACAAGAAAAGTTAAGGATCATAAACATTTTGGGGGGATACGTTTTGGTACGTGAGAGCACAATTTCATGAAACAGGGGTTCAATTTTTTTATAAAAAGCCACTTGCCACAGGGCAAGTGACTTTAAGAAAGTAACTTGTCCTGACTAATTATCCACTTGCCCTGATTTTATGACATAATTATGATGATGTAATCATGAAAGAAGAAATCAACATCGTATTTGATGTTAATGTTTACTGGACTATTTATTGAAAAGTGATAAATAGCAAAGAAAGATAACCCTACTTTATTATCATTGCGAAATTTAATAGCTACGTTTTGAGCAGATATGAAATTAAATCAAAGTTTATTTGCAGTTTGAAACCATAAGTGGAAATTATCTAGTAGCCCACGGACAAGTAAGAAATGAAAACTGACTTGTCCCGGGCGTCGGGATTTTTTGAACCCCTGGAAAATATCCCCAAATATATTTATGATCAACAACCTCTGTTCAGTGTATCTATACTTAAGATTCCAGCTGTGCTATCTTGGCAGTAGGGCAAGTGGTGAATGAAAAGTCTTCAACATATATAAAATGGTCCACAAAGTGAGGAGGATGCAGTGAAATGCAATATTTATTCATTCATTCCAAAAAATAGCGTAAGCCTTATATATCTTTAGATAATGTGAAGATATCACAATATCAGCAAGACTTGAAACTAAACTTGTGGACTACGATTTGATCCGTGCAAAGAAATATTGTAACTCACCGATATGCAATATTGTGAAATGTATACAGAGATATTATTTTATGTATTTGTTATATTGTAAGTTAACGGTCATAATGGGAAGACAACCCGACCAAAATAAATACTTACAATATTAGATGTGTTTGTCTTATTTGTGGTGATGTTTGGACAGTGCATGCTCATTACATCATTGAGGTGAGAGACGACTTACAGGATCAGATGGTCAGACTCACTGACGTGGTTGACACATGTAATTGTATCGCAATTGCGTAGATCGATGGTCATGCTGTTGATCACTGGATTATCTGGTCTAAACTCTCTCTCTCCACATTTCATGACAGAGATACATATGGTACTGTGGCGCCTCTCTCTCTCTCGCCACAGAACCATATGTATCCCTGTATAATGGTACAATACAGAGCTAGTGATACAAAACATATAGATACACTGGTCACAGTACGATATGTATCTCAACTGGCCATGATACAACATGTATCTCAATTCAGTGCCACCAAATATTGCAATTCACTGGTCATGACACATATTGTGATTCACTGGTCATGACACATAATGCGATTAACTGGTCATGACATGACACATATTGCGATTCACTGGTCATGACATGACACACATTGCGAATCACTGGTCATGACATGACACATATTGCGATTCACTGGTCATGACATGACACATAATGCAATTCACTGGTCATGACATGACACATTGCGATTCACTGGTCATGACATTGTGATTAACTGGTCATGACATGACACATATTGCAATTCACTTGTCATGACACATATTGTGATTCACTGGTCATGACATGACACATTGCGATTAACTGGTCATGACATGACACATATTGCAATTCACTGGTCATGACAAGACATATTGCGGTTCACTGGTCATGACATGACAAATATTGCGATTCACTGGTCATGACATGACACATATTGCGATTAGCTGGTCATGACATGACACACATTGCGATTCACTGGTCATGACATGACATTTTGATTCACTGGTCATATATATCTGGATATACCAAAATAGACACAAAAGGCAATGAACAGTAAAGTTCTTTTAATTCTTAAGAAACAATAGTCACTTAATGACGGTCACATCAGCCATCACTGTAACAGCAACTGACAAAGTCATTAATGTCAAGTTTAACTAGGTCGGGTAATTCCTTCATTCAGTAAAGTATGCATAATTTAAAGCATCATATATAAGGATACAGTCCCATATGTATCATAAAAAGTATCACGTATTGCGTTCCACCCTACTTCCTGCTTATCGTGAAAGAGGATTACTGACTTGTTTAATGCATGTCATTGTATCTCAGATGCTCATGACGTCCATCAGTAACCATGGTAACTGTCTTGTCCAGACATAGTTCCACACTGCCATCATACAATGGTACTTACCAGCATGCGACTCTATACAATCATATTTCAGTCATGGGCACGCACTTAAATATAAACATGTTTTGAAAATTACCATTTTGAAGATGCTCTTGCAAAAATATTGTTTGTCTAAAATATAACATGATACACCTGCTCAATTTATCACTTCTGGTCCACAACTTGCCATCAGCTTCTCATCATTTATATCATGGATATAGTGAAATTGATGTTGCTATACATATTTTGATATTGAAACTGCAAAGAATCAACACAAATTCATGAATATCACTCCAAAATTAGAATTCTCTGCAACAGAAATATTTACATGTGTTAAGATTATTGGATAAAGATGGACAATGAGAAGGCAGAAATTCAGTTTCACACACTTAACTGATCATTAACTTGATTATTTGCAGTCTATAGGTATCGAGCGAAAAATATACAAAATACATAATTTTTATCACTGTTTGATTTTTTTTGGTCACTTTGGAATTGATAAATTGATACTAACACTTCCAAACAATGACAACCCTATAAGACTACCCACCTATAAACATTATGTCAACCATATGCATAACCTCAAATGACTATGCAAATAGTTATTGAGAAAACACTACCTCATGTCAGAGATAAGGAATTTTATGAAAAAAAGTCCTGCAAGGAATGATGATTGTAATGTATGATTAATCTGTATACTGTGAAGGCATTTATTACAAAAGTTACAAAATTTACCCTCAATATTATAAGTAATATACTTGGCAACTGTCTGTGCAATACATTTTTCATCATTTCAATCTTATTTGCCAAATTCTAGTGTCATTTGGAACCGTTGTCATTCTCCACTCCTGTTTCTGCCATGGTTTGGGAAAGCAAAGCATTTTGCCCTGATTGCATCCGCAGACGAAAATTACTGTTTGATATTCGAAGGGACATAACTCTTGTGTGCTTAAAAAAATATGTTTTCAGGGACTTGTCATTTCAAATAATACCACAGATGAGAACCAATCTATTTCCTCTTCATAAATAAGAAATAGCATACTTTTATCCCAAAAAACCCAGTTTGTGATAATAATAGTTGAATTCTCCATGGTGAGTTGGATTTCAATGTCAAAGGTCACAAACTGTCAAGGTCATCCACACTCCCCATTGGAACTTGGTAAGACAGATCATACCACCTGTGAAAGTTTCGAGTACACGTCCATATGCATTGCTTATGAAGCAATAAAAACATCTTGTTTACCTAAATGGTAGTAATACAAAAATCTGTCGCATCAATAATCATTGGGAATGAAGGAGCAATAGTATCAGACAATCAGTGGTTTTCAACATCCTGGAATTCTTTTGGATAGTTATTCCATTGGTTGTTCAAGGGCTTTTTGTGTTTCAGAACTTTCACACAAGTATATTGTATTATGTATAGATACAAATATGTTCCATATGGGTAACTAGAAACACTGAAGAGATTCAAATAAAAAACCACTGAATTCCATACTTATGTATAGCTGTGTAAAACAATCTTGAGTGAGTGAGTATGATTTTACCCTGCTTTTAGCAATATTTCATCAATATTTCATCAATATCACGGCAGGGGCTTCACATCCAATGTAATGATCAGATACTGACTGGTAACCATAGTAACACTACACACTGTGGTATCACCACTGTGTGATCATAAATCATAGCATATATTTCTGTGTGCGTGTCTATCACACTGGATGAGTGGTCACAGACACAAGTGAGAATTCTTGACAATGTAAAATATCTTGCAAATATTTCAACTTTCCTCTATCAACACAGGTTACACCATTACATTACATGTGAAGGAATAATGGTAATGATTCCCGTCCAGTTTATTTTCCACATCTGATCAGTGTTTAACAATAACACTGGTCTACTGGTCCCAGTTGACATTTCCTTCATAAACAGTAAAATATGAAAACTGCTAGTCAATTTTTAACATCAGTGATAGACTGACCAAAAATTCTTAAGCAAAACCAACATACATTACAACCATACTTGCTACACAGGTTCTCTTCTTGGATGGTTTCTCATTCAAACTGTTCAATGAATAAATACATCTTGCTTGACAACGGTATAAGAATCTATACTGAAACATCACATCATAAGATAATAAAGAAGTTGTTATCCATGAAGTATCATATCTTTCTTATTCATCAACTTCTAAAATGCCAATCAAACAGAATAAATACCCTTTAAAACCCTTTTTTGGCTTGGACCATTGTGCCTAATTGAGATAAAACACAGTACATATTTCTATGTGCTTGTCCTTTGGAACGCTGACAAATATTGGTCAGTGTCAAACACTGATTTAATGATTACTCCCTTCACTTAATGGCTGTTTCCTCGAAATGTACGATAGTAAAATCTGGTATTGCTACTGAGTTGCCACTGTCCAAACATAAAACAAAACAGATGCTGTGTTAATGGCCTGCACAAAATGTATGGATACCTGGGCATCTATTGGAGAAAATATGGAAGCTTGATTCACAATAGAGGATGATCTCATCAATGTACACCTGAAGAAAGAATCAAATCCAGTCTACGTCCCTTCAAATATCCATGGTTTGATTCTCATACGATTCTGGAATCAAACAGTCTTCCATGTAACATTTGTGATTTTTTTCTTTCCACAGGTCTCACATTTATTGTCCACAAGTTCAGAATCAGAAATATTTCTCTCACAGATGGAGCACCACTTTCCTTCCTTCCTAGCTGGGTTGGTACTTGGGGGGCACTAGATGAACGTTTGTGTGTGCAATGAAGGCATGGTAGTTTGGAGCTACGTCTCCGCATACACGACACTTATATGACCTCTCCGACCTTCCCGCCATATGCATGTCTAGATGGCGCTTCATTTGGTACTTCTGCGGAAATGACCTTCCGCACACGTTACATGTGAATTCTTTTTTGGGTATGTTCCCTTGACCGCTTCCACTAGCCATTTGACCAGTGTGTGTAAATATATGATTTTTTAGGCCGCTCAGTTTGGCGAACCGTTTCCCACATTCTCCACAGTTGTAGGGCTTCTCGCCTGTGTGTGACCGTCGATGTTGGTTGAGGTTACTCGCATAGAAAAATGCTTTGTCACAGAAGTCACATTTGTGTGGTTTGTCGTCCGTGTGTAGTTTCATGTGACGGTTGAGCTGGAACTTTTTGCCCGAATGTCTTTCCACACACTTCACAAGGTAGTTGTGCAGGTGGTGTTACCATCGGCTGGCAAGCATCAATGGTTACAGTGACTGTGTGGGGAATCGGGACAGATGCCAGGGCTTCCTCCATCATGCCTGGAGTCCTGAAACATTAACATTAAACATCAGGCTACATTACAAAATCTTCTTTGTCACATGACTTTAGACACTGGGTTGGAGGGAAGATGTTTGTATGTACAGGGGTGGAAATAACTATAGAATTGCTAGTGTACTCCGGTACAGTGGCACATATAAAATTTTTCCACTATACTGGCCGATTTTCTTGTTGATTTTTTAAATAAACAACATAATTAACATTGGAAAGTCAACTGGACACCGGTACAGTGTGATATAAAAATTTGATTGCCCGACAGAAAAAAACACTGGACTGGGGCGTCGGGCAATGGGTTATTCCTCCCCTGATCTGAGATTTGCATTTATAACAGAAATCTGGGGATTTTTAAGGCTTTGGTCCTGCCCAACTTGAAAAACATATGGTGCCTTGGTCATGTGACATTATTCGAACATATGCCACTGTTCACTCTGATGGGTACCCGGTAGGATGAGACAGTTAACCTTATATTTCTGGGTCCTCACAAACAGCATGGACTGTATACTCCTAAGGGAGCTGAGAATAAAAATCAAATGAACACTGATTCAATAACCCATCTTCATAAACTCCAAGGCAAACATTCACCACATCCTAAAACATGGTGCTTGACGTACTTTATCCCAAAACACTAGCACTTGTATCTCAGAGGGATCTCCAGAACACCACAGAACCATACTGTATTTATGTTCAGGAAAGACTTGTCCACAAAGATTTCAGTAATATTTTTTTTTATATGTTTGTTTTCAAAACACCAAAATTCCATCATGTGACGTCTGTCTGTAATTGCGTAAACAATCCATTCTGACCATCTAATCCCATTTGTTGTATGAGTTGCGGACTAAGTTCTTCAAGGGTCTAATCACAACACAGATGCTGATGTTAACCTATTTACTTTACTCCATCACCATATCACCTTTTCTATTTACTCTCCCCATCAGAGAACGGTCAGTTATTAATCGGGTATATAGGTCTGGATTTTTGTGCACTACTCTAATGACAGTAACGACCGTCACCTTCGGCTTGTTATGATTCTGATGATCCTCCCTTTGTCAATACATGGCAAAAGCACTATATTTTATCACAAAATGTCCATCTGTTCATGATCCGTGTCAAATAAGTGTATTGTATTTTATGACAATTCCCTTCAGACTGTCATATTTTAGTGACACTTCCCTGATGCCCATACCGATGCAACCCCAAAATAAAATACCGGTCCTTCAGATTTTCATGATTATGAATAAGCCAATATTTGTTTCAAAAATATAGAGGAATCTAACCGAACTAGTGTCGCATAATTGCTCATTACTGGACAGGAAACGGTCCTTCATCAATATAATGCAGTGTCTGGAATGTTTTTTTGGCATTGGTTATGTTCGAGGTCGTATGTCAACTGTCATTCTGTCTTACAGACACTACAATGCTAAAGATCTGCTCGTTGAAAACTAACACTTCGAAAACACTACGTCATCCTTCGGATTAGGAGGAGCGACCTGAATATGCTAGGATCGCCGCTTGAAACAGCCAATATGCCAATAACTACAATACAAATGGGCTTGAAATTTATACAGACGTCGACTCTGACTAACAAAGCACCTTACTCTGTACTCTGAATATCGTCTGATATTGCTCAATGTGGACAGCAGGCTGTTTTACTTATTTGACCTCACCAGAGTTGTGTCCCATCCGCCATTTTACTTCGCGACAAGCCAGCCTGCATCACGTCGGGGCAAAATCACCGAGTGTGTTACGATAACCAAGGGAGGTAACTGCTACCGCAAATGGACGGATGGAATCCGTTCAAACAATCACAGGTATCGAAAAACGTCAGTTCACTAACGAATGACTGACTGACTGACTGAGTTTAGTTTTACGCCGCTTTTAGCAATATTCCAGCAATATCACGGCGGGGGACACCAGAAATGGCTAACGAATGAAAGATTAAAGGAACAGACCGTCAACGAAAACAAACCAGAGGTAAAATCAAAGGGATGAACAAATGAAAAAAGTGGGGGAGAATTAATGGCTAAAATGGATTAACTAAACGCATACATGAATGGTTATAACGTTAACAATAGTAATTGAAACACTCTTTCAACAAAAAGAAATAAATAAGTTTTATTCTGTGTGAATGAAACAGAATGATCTTAGGACGGGATCTTATCGGAAGTACACCTTTCTTTATGTGAATGTTTCCGCTAAAAACAAAACAAATGACAACAAAACAATAACGATGATGATGATGATGATGATGATGATGATGATGATGATGAACATGCTGATTTTGATGATGAAAATGGTGATGATGTTGATTAGCGAGTGAGTATGGTTTTACGTCGGATTTAGCAGTAATCCAGCAATATCACGGCGGGGGACACCAGAAATTGCCTTCACACTTTGTACCGATGTTGGGATCGAACCCGGGTCATCAGCGTGACGTGCGAACGCTTAACCGTTAGGCTACCCCACCGCCCTGATGATGATGGTGGTGGTGGCGAACATGATGATGATGATGAAACAAAGGAAAGTAATAACCCCTGTACATGGATCGAATGTTCATTATCATCTCCCTGGGGACTATACTTGTAACCCAATCACCGTGTGATACACTAGAAGGTTAATATCTTATCCTACCGGGTACCCATCCGCTGCTTGGTATATTAGAACACTTGCCCAAAGCGAGACAATGTGTGATTTACATACATTTTTTCTATCTCTTTAATTATTTACATACATACACCCGTAAAGTTTAAAGAAATCCGATCCAGGCACAGGCTGATCTCGCCATAGTTTGCATATTGTTGACAGATTTCGGCGTTAAACCACTTTGAAAACTTATGTGTTAATTGTAAATCGTACCAATAGAAAGGAAACTGCATGATGAACCTAGTTTCAGATCGCTAGTACTGGTCTGTGTATATGCACATCAAATGAAACACCGAGAACAAGTAGAGTACTTGGTCTAAGTTAACGCTCATCACGTACCGCGCGTGCATTTGTTTCACTGTTCCAACTATTGCGCTTGTATAGTCATACTGGGGCTGACATCAGCATAATGTTAACCCAGTCTAGTTGACTGTTGACAGGAGGTTACGTTTAGCAAAATCTATCCAATATCACTGCGTCGGCAATGTTGCGTCATCATAATTTTATGATAACCTAGTTACTATTCTTGACGATGACAAGAAAAATAGAGTTCTACATCACAAGTGTCACGTAATACCAATGGACCAGTAACTTGTCGTTTAAAATAGCCCACATGTCTATGTCAGCGCGGGGTGTTATGCTGGAAAAGCCCCAACCGATATCCAGACAAAGGAGGGCGGTGGGGTAGCCTAGTGGTTAAAGCGTTCGCTCATCAAGCTGAAGACCCGGATTCGATTCATCACATGGGTACTCTGTGTGAAGCCCACTTCTGGTGTCCCCCGCCGTGATATTGCTGGAATATTGCTAAATGTGGCGTAAAACCAAACTCACTCACTGCAGAAGAAAGTGTCCCAGTCTGTCGACTCGTACACCAGGGGCACACACACTGTTTAAGTATATAGAGTTTGAAACGACGTCGCACAGCTAGATTGTCTAGTCAGGTAAAACAAGCGGTGGATTTTCCTTTTTATATCGGCAAATTGACGTAAACTGATGAAATAGATATGGAGACGCCGAGAGACGCCAGGCACCTCATCTGTCACTAGACACACTGAAGGGTTGAAGGGGTATTTGTCTGGTGTTCATAATTCAAATCACCCAGCCACCTTTTCTGGACTCAACAAAGTATGTTGTTCATGAAATAGTAGGGGATACTCTGAAACAATTGAACATTTTCGACCAGGAGCACAATTAAACTGTGGTTAAGTATGTCACTTGATGTTATGACTGCTAACAGGACAAGATCTTGATAGGGGAAGATTGAAACGGTTTCAGATGGAACAATATCAACTGTCGGCACTGCCCGAGTGACAAATCACTGACCTGTGACGTCATATATACGAATGTGTGCATTCCATGCAAACTTGCAATGTGTAAGTACTGTGTGTGGAGGCTAAGACAGGGTTCTAGAATTAAAGAATCACATTATATAATAAACTGGTTATCACTTAAGTGTCTTTTCGGGTGAAACATCTCCTGCATAGAGCAGAAACACTGACATAAACACTCACAAAGGCTCGCTAATTACAACATTTATTCCTAGTATAGGATATTTACCAAAATCACATTAACGCCATTTTTCAGTTAATCTAAGCAATGTCCTCATTTACATGAATCGACGTGGATGGCATCGACATAAATTTAACACAATGAAGGCAATATCTTAATTTGTTAACATAATGTAGACCCTGTTCCCCTTACTTGAAGTAGCACCATGGAGATCTACATCAACATAATGTAATCCCTGTTCCCCTTACTTGAAGCAGCACCATGGAGATCTACATCAACATAATGTAATCCCTGTTCCCCTTACTTGAAGCAACACCATGGAGATCTACATCAACATAATGTAGACCCTGTTCTCATTACTTGAAGCGGCACCATGGAGATCTACATCAACATAATGTAGACCCTGTTCCAAGTACTTGAAGTAGCACCATGGAGATCTACATGAACATAATGTAGACCCTGTTCATATTTACATGAAATAAAAAAGCAATCACGGAAACAGTCAACCATATAAATCTTATCTGTGCAATAGCCTCATGTACATGGACCCGTGTCCTTGACGTCAAAATACATTTAACACAACCAATGCAATATTTTCATTTATTAACAACGTAGGCATGCTCCCATGTATTTGCATAGGCGCCACTGAGATCTACATAAATTTTACAAAATATCGGCATTGTTCTTATTTAAATGTGTTTGTACTGTTGACATCAATATGCTTCAACAAAACATTGACAATATCGGTATCCCTCTCTCCGATGAGTTGTAATGGAGTGTGTCCATCTGCATCAACGACACTGACATCAGCACCATGATTCAACAACATCTCAACAACATCAACCCTCTTCTGTACTGCAATGTGTAACGGTGTCTGATTGCTCTCGTCAACGGCATTAACGTCAGCATTGTGCGCCAACAAAACCCTAACTGTGTCCCTATTTTCCCAAAACACCGCCAAGTGCAGTGGCGTCTGGTCATTATAATCACGAACATTGACGTCGGCGTTTCGACTCAGCAACGCCCGAACGACGTTAATCCCTTCTTGTCTTTTTGCCGCCAGGTGTAACGGCGTTTGGGTGCAGTCATCAACGGCATTGACGTCAGCCTTGTGATCCAGCAGCATCTGCACGCCAGTAGAACCTTCTCCCTCAAATGCCAGAATGTGTAATGGCGTCTGTTGTTGGTTATCGATAGCGTTGACATCAGCGTTGCTCTTCACTAGTACGATAACAGTGTCTGTGTCTCCCCATTTCGAGGCCACGTGTAACGGCGTCTGGTTATTGTTGTCGACGGCGTCTACATCAGCTCCATTTTTCGACAGCAGCTGTGCGGTACCGGCGTCCCCTTTCTCTGATGCCAAATGTAATGGCGTTTGTAACGAATCATCCACAGAATTGACATCAGCGTTGTTATTCAAAAGCAGTTTAATAGTGTCAAGTGCCCCTCTTGATACTGCCTTGTGTAACGGCGTCTCCCCGATGTCGTCAACTGCATTGACGTCGGCATTCCC
The DNA here is from genome assembly GCF_003918875.1 of Haliotis rubra. Lineage (NCBI taxonomy): Eukaryota > Metazoa > Mollusca > Gastropoda > Lepetellida > Haliotidae > Haliotis > Haliotis rubra. The sequence continues at coordinate 1,186,326 of NW_025767568.1, forward strand.
ACACAGCAACATCTGGACAAGGCTCGCGTCCCCTCTGGTGACGGCCAGGTGTAAAGGTGTTCTCATCTTTTCATCATAAGCATCAACGTCAGATTTGTTGTCCAACAAGACCTGCACGGAGTGGATAGTTCCTATGGATGCAGCGAGATGCATCGGCGTCTGTCTGTGGGCATCTACTGCATCTACTGAAGCGTCGTATTTCAACAACATCCGCACAGCTTCAGTTCCTCCAAGATTTGCCGCGGCCACGTGTAATGGCGTTTGACCATTATCATCAACAGCACCGACATCAGCTCCACCATCCAGCAACATCGCAAGAGTGGTAGTTCCGCCATCATTCTCTGTCGCTAGATGCAACGGCGTCTGAAGGTAGCAGTCAACAGCATTGACATCGGCTTTACTGCTCAGCAACATCTTCACCCTGGCACTATCTCCCCTGCGTATCGCAACGTGTAAGGGTGTCTGTTTGGACGCGTTCAGTGCGTTGACATCAGCGTCATCATCCAGCAACTTCTGAATTGCGTTCCTGTCTCCCCTGGAAGATGCCAGGTGTAATGGCGTCTGTTTGTCATCATCAATAATAATGATAGCGCTGCTGTTGTGCATCGCAGGTGGAGATTCTTGGGCTGATGTCAGATATAACGCCGTGTGTATCCTGTGATCAGCATCAACTGCATCCACTCCATCGTCCAGAGACCCCGGATTGGTGCAGTTGCCATCTGTTGTTCTTCTGCCACATGGCGGTCCTGTGTCTGTATCAGTCATCGTAATGACGTCAACTCTGAGAAAAAAGAATAATTATTAAAGAAATCTGACATTGGTGGTACTCCTTGCTCCGATACGGTACAATAATGTTATTAAATTATGTCATACCTATAATACTTTAAACCAATATTATTTGCCCCACCTGTATGTATTGTGAAATAAAGTACAGTTCACCCTGAAATACTACTATAACTAAAGCACGAGGATGCCTGCGACATCTTGATTAACAGAAAACATTATTACAAAGGATATTTCAAATGACAGGGGGAGGTCATTATAACAGCGACATGACGTCCCCACATTATGACGTAAGACAAAAAGTGTACTTTGTCGCAGGTAAAGGGCGTATAGTCGACACCTTTGGTCAGTATTCACTCATGTTAGTGTGGGTAATCCATGCATAGTGTCACTGATAGAAACTATAAGCCTGTTTGGCGGAAATGATTCTGGTGAAAATGACATAACTGGGTCACTCAAAAATGCCGGATATTGCTATAGCTCCACAGGTGGCACCCACCCAGGAATGCTGATTCTATCCAGTATACACATTTTTCAAGGACGCACAAAGTAGCAACATATCGACTGTTCAGTACTTACATTGAGAAGATGACCAAGAACGAAGAATGGCGTTGGGTGAGTGTACCTTGAATATCCCCGAAGGCTTCAGTTCTGATCACCAGAGTCACGAAATGATTCTCACTTACAAGGGAACGAGGTCCAAGCTGCAAATGGTGGCATCTGCACACAGTGGGTTAAATAAACTTGATTGTAACTGTACTACATACATGTAACATCGTAAACGGCCACTAGCTCTCATATCAATATATATGTAAACGAACACTTTTGTACCCCAGCCCAAGGCCCTATACTGAACTAAGCTGATTGATGGACTGAGTGGTACCGTCTCTTTAATATCAGATATTAGTTCCTGTTCAATCAGAGAGTATGAACAAACTCTCATACCATATACTCACATGAGTGGCAAGCCATTTGAATACATCTATTACTGACAAATGATCCATAACTGCGGCGCTTTGAAGACTCTGGAAATATTTCGACATGTATGGTCGGGCATGACACAAAAGACCCATTACAGGTACTATTCAAACCTATGCTGATTCTCATACTTCTATTCACACAACTGTCCTCGGCAGGTGCGTGGTTCTCCTTTTGTTGTGTGCAGGGGGTTGCGCGGGGAATGAATGGGTGTATGTATTAAAAACCTGTGAGTGAATGACTTCGGGGTAAACCCGTCGGAGCAACCCGAGCAATATTTAAGTTCGATCACGTCATGTCTTTGATAGTGTTTGCTGTTTAACACCCCACTAAACCACTACAGCTATATGCCGACAGCCTGGAAATAGTCGAGTCTAGACGAGACAATCCAGTGATCGACATAGTGAGCATCAATAGACGCCATTGGGATATTATAACATGCATCAGGCAGCGAACCTGACCAGCTGATCCCGTTAGTTAGCTGCCAATGAACGTCCTCCGGGGCTCGAACCTTCCAATCAGCTGATAAAAATGCGGTTGAAATCGGCTTAAACCAAGCTCACACACGCACGCGCGTGTCTCTAAAAGGACAACAGTCACAAGTCAACCTGTTAGAAATGAAATGGAAAACCTGGCAACTATCAAACACAAACACGCAGGTCACGCAGTGGGTAACCAGTCCCGACTGTGTCCCCTATTGATATGTTGATTTTTCTCATGCTGACCATTAAGTATCAAATGGGGGACGGTTTCTATTTATTGCACAGGGAAGACACTAGCGTAAGGGTCATTATTGAAAAGATTTCGTTGAATACCTATTTGTTGAGTAGTTTTGCCCTAAACTATTAAAGTTACAGATTTTCTAACTTTATATTTGAGAGTTCAAAACGTTATTGCATCTTGATGTCGTAATCCACGTTGATATCGCTTGTGTTCGCCCTAAACTGACCGTTCAACATAAACAGCGCTTACGCGGTTCAAAAGATTTTCTTTTCAGTTCTTGCGAACTTTATATTTCCAAGTTCACAAAATTATATTTCGATGTCGTAATCTGCGTTGATGTCGTCTGTGTTTGCCGTAAACTGGCCGTTTCCTGTTGTCTGCTAGGGAGGGGGCTTGGTGTGAGATGGGGGGGAGAGAGATTTGATCGCCTCCCAGAACGCACGAACCTGCTGTTCTCAGTCTTTACCCGAAGTATCTGATGCAGTGAAATACTCGTCCACGCCGTCAATACACTGTCATTTTGTAACCGACAGAGTTAAGTTGACAAGTGTTCCTTTCTGAATACACATAGTGAAGCAAAAAGGCCAATAACTCTATACGATCAATGTTTATTTTAGGAAAGATGGCTGCCCTACAAGCCCGGCGTCAAACTGGGTCACCGAGCTCTAATCCTAGTCCCACATAAATGATTTGTTATTTCATTCTCGTCAGGTATCATCGTCAGTGGTTTCGGGAGGTAGGTTTGCTTACTTCAGATTACATGTATATATCAAGGGACACATGTCCGAGCTCGCCTACGCAAACAGGCTACAAACAACAACTCGGGGAGCAATAACTGTACATCACGCTTCTGCTTCAACAATTATCAGTTCAAAGATCAGAAACCGAGGGACAGGTATATCTAGGTGCACTGATACAACCTACCCGTAGTTATTAAGGACAGGACACATTCCGGTGAGTACATGCAGCACTGGTTTCCACTGTTACGACATCCTGTAAACCTTTCTGATGACTATGACGTGACGAAATTAAATGGTTCCGTTTGCGAAGAACCGATAGAAATTCACTGAGTCAGTTAGTTATAAGTCAACAATGTTCTGAAACAAAAAGAAACAAATATGTTTGATTTCACGTGCGCTTACCCACATCACAATATGTTGCATCCCAAGTTTACTGTCGTCAGGCTCCCCATTTGTCTAGGTGCTGCTCTCCTGACAACAGATCAGAAGCGTGCACGGGAGCACAGTCCTTTTAAGACTCAATATGCAGGTAGCTGCAGTGTTGGGGAGTCTACATATTCTCCGTAAGGTTGCTGGTGGGTTCAACTATACAGTGCTTCCAGTGAGAAGTCGCTGTCTGGGCTGCGTGTGAAGAGGGCAGGGGCCTGAGCTGATGATGAACTTCACCAGCCCGGGTGTGTCATGATCACCCGAACCCTCCTTGCTGCATTCATCTATTTAAATCGTAAACAAAATAATGATACAAAATTAATGAAAAATTCACATAAACCAAATCGACACAAGCGCAATTTCACTATGGGAGGGTTTTCTGTGCGACCGCTGAATTGGGTATATCTGTGGTGAGAAGGGCAAGCCGGCAGAGGTCTTCGCTTGATTGAAGTCGGCTGCAACAGAAGGTTTTCTGGGTGCTGACTTTCCCAAATTTTCTGACCAGTAACTTTCCCAATCGAAACATGTAGAGTATGTACTGAACTGAATGAGACTGTCCAATACCTCAGTGGATGCCAAGCGCTGTCTCAAACCGAATCCTAAGCGACATGATGGTGTGGCTCGAGCCAATCTGTTCTTCGCTATCATCATTTATTCAATCGTCATATGTATATTGCTAGTTGTGCTTCCTGTTTCAGATAATGTCTGAGAGAATCGAAGTCGTTGTGAAGAACAGTACTATGCATGGGGAGGCTCCCCACTGGGACGACACCACACAGTGCCTGTACTACGTTGACATGTTCGTTGATGACGTCCACAGATACAACGCAGTCACGGGAAAGGACAGCAAAATAAACATTGGAAGTGGGTCAGATTAGTCAGCTCGTGTCCACGTTTATGAATTTAACGCCGCATTCAGCGATATCCCGGCTACAAGACGACACTCTTGACCAAACAATACAGTGGTTGATGCTGCTGACGATGAGCGGGTGGGGTAGCCCTGTGGTTAAGCCGTTCCTTGTCATGCCCAAAGACTTGGTTCGATGCCCCACATGGGTATAATATGCGAGGCCCATTTCACATGACCTGTGATGTAAAATTGCAGGAATATTGCTAAAATCAGCGTACACACACTTTCACTCACTTACTATCAAAGTGTTCATTTTTGCGTTATAACGTTTTGGAATCCAATACAGTATACACAATATACCTTGTTAACGTCCCTCGGTATACGCAATGTTTGTATTGTCATGTCATCATGTTTCATTCACTCGAAACAGACTCTGCTACGTTGAGCACCATCATCCCGCGCCAGAAGGGTGGCTTTGTGGTGAGCCAGAAGACAGACCTCGCCTTCTTGGACTCCTGGGACAGTGGCAAGGTCACCAGCATTGCCAAGGTCGAGGCCGACACCAATTTCCTGAATGACGGCAAAGCTGATGCTTCCGGAAGACTCTGGATAGGTAGGTTCCCGTTCTTGTGTCTCTTGTTGAGTTGGCGAGAATCCAGTTATCAAAGTTCCAGTTTGTCAACGTGTATTGTAGTTGATCGAGTGTGGCCCAAGGAAACCACTGGCTGAAATCGTGTCTGCGACTGAATTCGGGCTTTCGTTCGACAGTCTCAGAAACATGGCTCCAGGATATCGAGTCAGTCCAGAGCTAATTTCTGGATGGGCTGGATATTGTTTTAGAAACAGTCCTTGGAAAAGTACATTGTGACAATTATTAACTTAATGCAGAAATTCTTGCAACACGGAGATCCAGATTATACGAGCATGTTGAAATACACTTTGATTTGCTATCTTTTGTTCCAGCTCTGGGGGCTGTTCCCTCGATATATGTCACACAGATTATTCAGATCTTAGCCAATATATAGCACTGCAGTTAAAGCTGAGATTTTTAACATCAATATTCAGTTGAATGGCGACATCGCGTTGGCAATATCAAAGCCAAGAAATCGACAACTAGAAGTTAAATTTCGCCATTTAAAACACGAAACATACACGTCGAGCTGGTCGAATATAGGTCTACTCGACTTTGCCGCCTGAAGGTAGTACAGGACCCTACGAGATCGTTGTAAGGTCGACTCAATTCGAGATCGCCCACCTGTCACTTAATTTGCGAAGTCGAGTCGGTCGAGCTACAGATATCTCTCTACTTTATAGCAAATTCCACTACAAAGGTAATTGACAACATCTTCAGGAATAACTACTTTAGTTTCAACACAGGGTCTGCTTTCAACACCATCGGGATCGACCCTGCCAACTGGCTAAAGGAACAGGGTTCTTTGTACAGTCTGGAGGTCGATATGAGCGTAAAAAAACGCCTCAGTAAGATCACTAGCAGTAACGGCATGGCTTGGACTGGCGACAACAGCGTCATGTACTACATCGACACCATACCCAGGCAGGTGTGGGCCTTCGACTTTGACCTCACTGCTGGGAGTATCAGTAAGTAACCACGGCATATGTTCTTCCTTGTGCGTTCTCCAACACTAGCGCATGAAATATGCTTCGGGTGAAAACGGGTTTGAGGTGGTGTTAAGTTGTGTTGTTCTGTTTTGTATCACTATCTGATATCGCAAGATATTTTTGTGGAATTAATCTTTGCACTTAATTTAAAGGGGTGGTGGGGTATCCTAGTGGTTAAAGCGCTCGCTCGTCACGCTAAGACCCGGGTTCGATTACCTATATGGGTACAATGTGTGAAGACCATTTCTGGTGTCCCCCGCCGTGATATTGCTGGAATATTGCTAAAAGCGGCGTAAAACCCATCTCACTCACTCACTTCATTTAAAATTTCAAGTATACAACTGGTAATAAAAATACCCTCTGCTACATGTTCTTTATTTGTGTAATGTATTTCGGATTCTGCAGTAACCTAGCTGCCAAGTGATGTTAAACAGATATGTAGAAATTACTGAACGTGTGCGAGATCATTGTGCAGTTGATTCATGGCAACATAATCCACTTCCACGTCACCCCAAGGGTGAATCAGGATGCCTCCTGTCTAGGCATAGAATTGATAGTTCAGAGGTTTCGTACAAACACATTTTCTTTCAAGCTAACGTTTTCTTCAGGCAACAAGAGAGGTGTAACTAATTTCAGCAGATTTCCGGAAATCCCGGCCCAAGCAATTCCGGACGGAATGACCATTGATACTGACGGAAAACTGTGGGTGGCCAGCTACGAGGGCGGGGAAATCCTACAAATCGACCCACACACTGGTAAGTGGGTGTATATCTGGAACATGTGGGCGACATTTAAAACACTGGTACAAACAACAAGTGAATCGGCAAAATATAATTCGATCTCACTTTGCGTTATCTACCGGAATGGGAAGAAACAATTTATTTATTTTTTCTACCACAAGCCCGGAAGTAGATAAATGAGTTATGTATATCATTTATGCATGTTTTTATTGGAGTTCGCAGTTACTCCTGTTTGTCTGATGATGAACCACTAACGTGCAGGCTATTGAATTATATACTGAAAGCCATTAAAAACGCAACTTGACATTCATACTTTCTTTACTCACACAAATGTCAACATATATAAATGTAACTGGCATTGAAAAACACAAATTTCTCAGGAACAGTTCAATGTGTCCATTCAGCAACTGTCCTTGGTGGCACAAGTGGCGATCAGCAACACTTTCGGTGACCCGGAGTCAACCAACAGTGAATGGAGGCACAATAAAGTGCCTGTCAATCATCACATCTTAAGCACCTTGACTGACCATACCGATAGCCTGGTTCCGTTTGTCTTGTGTCAAGCGTGGCATTTTCTCATAGTGACTGTGTTTCACAATTCCTTGTGCAGGTAATGCACGTGCACGACGTGTTGCATGAATGTAGTTTTGTTTACGAGAAATGTCAAAGGTTCAGTTTTGAGCATCAACGTTCATGTGAGAGGAATGCTCGGGGACTCGAACTCGAAATGGGCCAGAATGACAGCCTTTTATCCCTACATCCTCTGTATTGCAGGAAAGAAATCTTCAATAGAACTCTTGTAAGCTCCAGGACAACAAATAACAATTGGGTTTTTAATGGCTTCCAGTTTATATTCAACACATATTTGAAAGTTCGCCACTACCTCTTAAATAAAACCCTGGAACACTGATGAGATGTTGACATGTTAAACTTATTCTGACATGGCCATACGTGCTATGACCATTACCCATACAAAGTCATTCCGATGAAGTCCGGTCTCGAGCTATTCAAGCTTGTCTTAAGGGATGAGCATATGTGTCCAAATAGCCAGACTCGGTGATTTGGTGGATTTATGTCTTGTCTTGTCTCAACAAGTCTTGTCTTGTCTTGTTGGAGCTCGATGCTCGCAAAGTTAATCACAGGATTGTCTGTAAAAGACTCAATTATTTACACATCACCGCCATATAGTTGCATTGATGATAATGTTATGGATATACAACTTCTTTATTCTGTGACATAGACAACGACATACATTTCGACATTAGAATCTATGTCGAAACATCGTCATTCTACACATTACAATAGTAACAAGCAATATATAGTTTTGCAAAGAGTTTAGTTGAAATGGATTAATATTTCGTTCGTCTAGGAACCGTGATCCGAGCTGTTAAGTTCCCGTGCGAAAAGATCACGTCGTGTTGTTTCGGCGGGAAGGACTTCACCGACCTCTACGTCACATCATCGGCAGTTTTGATGACCCCAGCAGAAATGGCGAAAACGCCCTTGGCCGGTTCAGTCTTCAAGGTTACGGGGCTAGGAGTCCGTGGTAGCAAAGCTAACGTGTATTCTGGTTAAGCGTCTCAAAGTACAATTTGTATTGAGAACACAATCGATGGCAAGATTTGGCAACTGAAAACGATCATATAATTATATTTACAAAACGATCAATGGACAACATCGATATTTCTCATATTGTGGAAATCCAAATATCTCCCTTTCGAGTACAAATACGTACAATTTTCTGATCAAGAATTTTGAAACCATTTCTCACAGTCATACAATGTTTAGGTATTAAGGTTTTTCTCAGAAGGAGAGTTTGTTGCTCTGTGATGAATGTCCAACTATTTGAATTTTTCCAAATCATTAAAAGAAGTTATACGTAATTCTGAGGTGCTTCGTTATAGGACCAAAGCACACTTTTTGCATGAGATCAAACTGTGCCAAACTGTATGTTAGAAACCATGTGTTCTGATTCTAAACGTGTTTAGAATGCAAGGCGATTATCACTGCGTGGTAGGTATTCTGGGGGAATGTGTGTCTGCATAAAACATCAGTTTACAATACATATATATTCAAAATGGGAAACCCCCATTTACAGATCCCGTTATTGTTGGATTTCTGTAAATCCGCCCTGCAAGATCACCGACATATGTGAACAGGGAAGAAAATGAAATTGATACATTAGAAAGTCGTTTATTGCAAATCATATATGACTCTGGCGACCAAACCAAGCTTGTGGGGGGTTTAACTCAAGGACTGATAACGAACTTGTTTATCTGATTGGTGACTCTCTTGGTTATCTCCCCTGCGATTCTCAGTACAGATGATTTTACGCATTCCCGCGCAACATGTGATGCAATTCGCAATAACTATGGTCGTTATTTACTTGAAATCTGTAAGCATCTTAACATACACATTGTAAATGGCCGTGCTGTGAGCGACACCCAGTAACTACACATTTCTTTCACGTTCAGGCTGTAGTGATGTGGACTATGTTATCATCTCGAGTGAATTATTTGTCAATATTAAAAACATGGAAGTAATGTCAAGGTCAGAGTCAGATCATATACCACTAGTTGCTACACTGTCCGGCATTAATACACCTGTTCCTGTAGATCATAAGCCAGCATACTGCGAGGTCACTTTAACAAAAATACCTAAATGTAATTTACTAGAAACGGAAGTAATTGACTATCTGCTGTCTTGGAGAAGTGCAACAGTGCAACAAATGTTAATTGATTTTATAACCCTGTTGGGTTAATTTATCAGATGTTATTATGTTCTGTTATGCAATGTAACTGATATAACCAGATGAAGCGTAGGGCCAAGGGAACAACCACCATGGTTTGAGACTGAGTGCTGAAGAACGAAGACGGAGAAATATAAAATGATAAATCATTTTAGAAACAACGAGACTGATTTTAATCTTCAGCAGTATATATCTGCCGAATCGAAATTCAAGACGTGTTGTGACCGGAAGAGAACTGAAAATTATTTGTGTTGCAAGATAAACCTTGCGGCCAAATATGGTGACTGTAAATCTTTTTGGAGTACTGTTAAAACGCATTGGACCCCATGAGCAATCAAGAGGATATTACACCCGAAGAACGGTTTCATATTTTAGAGAACTGCTAAATCCTGAATTGGAACGAGAAGAAAATTTGATACCGGTGTATTCCCAGAAGCAAGGAATCAGGCTAATAGTATAACACTGGATCAAAAAGTAACCCATCAAACGACAGAGGCATTTCACTACTGGACAGTATTGGGAAACTTTTTCATCTATACTAGAAAGGCGTTTAAGGATATGGATAGATGTACATACTTCATTATCAGAAGCACAAACCGAAATGTCGTTTTTACTGTTATTGAGAGAGAGAGTTTTATTCAGTAAAGGGGCCACAGGCCCATAATACATCAGGTGTACAGAATATACAATTATTGGAGCACCGTACAACATCATGAGAGCTGCACAATTATACATTTGTGGGTACGAAGGCTGAAAGAAATTTATTTCGTTTTTTCATGGCAAAGAATAGATATTTTGCAAGACAATTTATAGTATAAGTATTCTTTGATGTAAACAACCGGGCTAATTTCACTTCAGATGGATATATGTGATAATATTTAGGGAGGATATCATTTCTTAATTTCCCATAAAAAGGGCATTCCAGGCAAAAGTGATATTCATTTTCTATGTTAGGTATGATACAAAGCGGGCACAGGCGATCCTCCCTTTTAAGACCTAAATGTCTACCGTACTCTATCATCAACGAAATCTACTTAAGAAGATTCGAAACTGTTTTACACTAACACTATCGATATAGAACTCGAAAGCTATACCTTCTTTGAGCCTGCGATAAAAATCCAATTTCGAAACAAGTATAATACGAGATGACCACAACTGGTTATCTATATCAATCTTTGCTTAAATAATGATATGAAGGTAGAAATATTTCCAACACTTTGACTGGCCCACACATTGCCAAAACCATAACTGTACAAAAGAGATTTCACCTTAAAAGCCCAACAATCTATACCTTTTTCAGCAAGACAATACTGATACTCATATACCTTATTTAAGATTACATTCTCAACTTGAGACAGGAGGCGAACCCAATATTTAACAATCTTAATGTACTGATTTACCTTTAATGAATGACGACCAATCTCAGCACGAGCTGCAATATTTGGCGTGTATCTTGAGAGACCCAAAACCTGTTTACAGAACCTATCGTGTACATTCAATACAGATGGCGACGGGTGGAAACCCCAGACTTCACTTCCGTATAGTAACAATGGCAGAACCTTGACATCAAATATGTGGAGCAAAACATTAATTGGTAGATTATAAAAATTCTTAACCGATGATTTGAAAATATTCAACACCTTCCATGCTTGGTCAGCCAAAGTTTTCTGTGTAATATACCATGATCCAGAGGAAGAGAAGTGAACACCCAAGTATTTATATGATGCGACAATTTCAAGCAACTGTCCATTCAAATGGAACTTTTCATAATGTCTTAGTCGACCAGCCTTCCTGAATACAATAACTTTACTTTTATCAAGATTTATTTTCAATTTCCACTTGTTGCAATACGAAACTAGCTTGTCTAGCCTCTTTTGCAGACCTATAACTGTAAAGTCAAAAAGCGCAATATCATCAGCAAACAATAGGATGAACAGCTCAACTAAGTCTAGATTGATACCCCTCTGACCATCAGCAGATAGACAATCAACAATATCGTTGACAAAGAAGGAAAAGAAAGGGAGATAACTGGCATCCCTGACGAACTCCTGATAAACAATCAAAAAACGGTGTGTAACCATCTCTCATCGACACACAAGCTTTAACATTTTGGTACATATTTTTCAATAGCCTGTAGGTATTACCTTTCACGTTGCCAAGCCACAGTTTGTAAAGGAGACCACACCTATCGACTGAGTCAAAAGCGGCCTTCAAGTCAATAAATGCACAATAGAGGCGACCTTTGTAAAGTGAAAGATATTTATCAATTATAGCATTAAGAATAAATATATTATCATGTGTTTGGAAACCATACTTGAACCCAGCTTGTTCGTCAACGAAGAATTCTTCCCTTTCAGCCCAAGAGTTTAACCTGTTGTTGATAATTTTACAAAATATTTTACCAGTTACTTCAAGCAGTGTAATAGGTCTATAATTCCCAGGGCAATCAGTTTTACCTTTCTTATACAAAGGAATTATAACTCCATACGTCCACTGAGATGGATAAATACCTGTAGACAAAATGCTATTGAAAAGAGATTTCAATAAATCAATACAATGATGAGGTGCATTTTTAAAAAATTCAATTGGAATGCCACTGAGTCCTGGTGCTTTTCCATTATGCATTTCATGAATAGCATTAATTATTTCTTGGTAGGATATTTCTTTATCCAAATAGTCATTGTCCACAGATGAATCAATAAGTCTATCACTGATTGAATCAACAAAATGATTGACAAAAATATAGAAGTGTTCTTCATCGGCTGAACAATAGGAAGACTGAAAAACATTCTTAAAATGATTCATCCAGTCAAATGGTGTAATATTATTGTTTACAAATGATGATTTCGATTTCACAGTTCTCCAGAATAATTTACTGTTTTTAGTAGAGAGTGCGTTACTAAGTTTATGTGTGTAATCTGAAAATGATGAAGACAGTTTCACAGCACACAACTGTTTATAGTGTGACACAGACTCAACATAACGTTGTCTATCAGATTTACAGTTACTTGCTTGAAATGCACGCAGAAGGCGCCGAGCGGTATCACGTGCACTCTTGCATTCACCGTCATACCAGCTGTCTCCCTTTGGAACATTATTTGTCGACAATACACGAGATTTACAGAAACTGGCACATGATTGCATAACCGTATTAAAAAGTAACGAGGCCTCTTGAACATCACCGTTATCAATAAAGGAATGAAACTGGTTTATAACATCGGGTGGTAATACATCCCAGTTGTGCAGGTATCTAGTTTTAAATGAAAGATTGTGGAAACGTTCATTATTATTCAGTGTCAATGAAAACGAAAATGTTATTGGCAGATGAGTCGACTCAACTTCATCGGACACTTTAAAATCATCAAAAAAGTTCAAAAGCATTGTCCCGAACAAAGCACATAGTCAACAACACTTTGTCCATTATTGGCAAAACATGTTATGTTACCTTTACCTTTATCATGAAATAGACGGCCGTTACATATTCTCAGGTCCAATGTTTTGCAGAAGTTCAATAGGGCATAGCCACGTTTGTTGATCACAGTGTCACGTGATGCACGTGGTTCGATGGCGTCGTCGGTTATATAATCTATGTCATCATCAATCGGGAGATACCTCGGGTCATCATTAACAATATAATCTTTGTAACATCCATTCCCAGTGCGTGCATTCAAATCACCTTGAATTATAATTCTACAATCAGGTTCATTTGATCTGAATTTGTTTACATCATCTTCCAAAAGAGTAAAAATAGCTTCATCAGCATGTGCACTGGACCTTGCAGGAGAATAGTAAACAACACCCATAAATATGGAAAAATGATAAACTGGTACACGCGCACACGTAACCATAGAATGTTGTTACTTTCCGTCGAGATTAATGACACAAATTCTGAGACAGTGTCGGCGATTAATACAGTTATTCCACCCGAATTTCTAATGGCGCTGGCATGTTTTGTCTTCACTTCCCAAACACTGTATATCCTTGAAACAATAACTCCTCACTTTCATCTGACCACGTCTCCACGAGAGATATAAAGGTGAATTTTTTCAGAAAGTTGATGATA